>NC_047016.1:20965467-21681467 GCF_902652985.1 Pecten maximus | reverse complement strand
GCACAATTTTTGTGAAAAATCATTGGGGAAAATAACTTTGATTGCACCATATAACGACGCCGAGGTAACGATAACACTTAGACAAGTAGCTGGAACAGTTGAATTTAATGGTAAAGTTTACAATTCCGGTAACAATATGTCCGTACAGGTTCCGCGACATAAAATATTGACAATTGGACACAATACCA
Organism: Pecten maximus; assembly: GCF_902652985.1. Taxonomy (NCBI): domain Eukaryota; kingdom Metazoa; phylum Mollusca; class Bivalvia; order Pectinida; family Pectinidae; genus Pecten; species Pecten maximus. Next base: position 21,681,279 of record NC_047016.1, on the reverse strand, counting down.
GTTTGTCAGGGACAACAATGCATTCAACAACACCAGTGTGTGTATTGGCTGGGACAGGGTGTAAAGATGGACAAACTACGTGTAAATCTGTCATCACTACAGTTCTGCCGTCATCGCAACTGTCGCGGTTCTTCATCGTACCCAACGTGGTGACGAATAGGAGCAGATTACAACTTGTATCCACGGAGGACAATAACAATGTCGTAATACATCGCTATAGCAACAAGGAGCAACTGATCCTGAAGACCTCTCAGACATACGATATTGACCTGATAGGTCGCGAGCCGACGGTGATCACTAGTGATCGAGACATCATCGTCACTGTACTAGCTAGACCAGTCGAAACCGATCTCTTCTTACTTTGGATAGTAGGTGTAGATCAATATCGATCTAGTTACCGATTTTTTTATACCGTGGTACGATCACAGCTTCATCCATGAGTTGTATGTAATTTGTAAAACAAGTCAGAAGAATGAATTGCGACTTAATAAACAGTTACTGTACCCTTTACAAGACTCTAGACGACGGTTCCTTGTGGAAGACGAAGAGTACGAAGGCTTCAGTCTAAGAGTCAGATGTTGTAGAGACTATGTTATGGAACATAAAAACGGGATGAAATTTGGGCTTTATGTATACGGATATCCGGGGGAAGGACAGTCACTTTATAAATCTTATGGATATCCAGCCGGAATATTTCTCCGCTGATAAATACAAATCTACTGAAACAAGAAATATCTTTAACAAAGATAAACAGCATAGAATTTCTTGTTTTAATGCTGGTGGTTATAATATAAAACTGCTAATAACAATATTACACGGCTATGCCGAAAAAGAGACAACGCCGACGTAGATTACGTGTCGAAATATGACAAAAACATAATGTTTACTGTTACTGTTTTCATGTCAATATGTCAACCAAAATGTATTTCATTTGAAATGTTATGGATATTTAAAGACACATGCAGTGTTAGCAGTATAAGAAATGTTGATGATGATCTCAAAGGTAGCAGTGTACAGTAAACATGCCCAATTTTGCAAAATATGACACATGTCTTAGATATGTAGACATTGCCAGTTAACCCTACATATAAACTCCAATAAAGTATATATATTTGTAATCTGTATAACATTTGCAATCTTAATACAGCTCTAAAGGATAAGTTAACTGATATTTTCTGTGAGTTTTAGAGCTGCGAATACCATGGTAACAGCTTAAAAAATGCTCAAAAATTGCAAAATATTATTATATTTGACCCAAAATACCACAATTCTCTACACAATTTTTTTTCTGAAACCTATTTAAAATTAAATATCTCTATCCCAAAGACAGAATTAATCTTGTTTTGACATATGTTGTAAATTAAGTTTTTCCGCTATCTCACCTTTACTGTGGGCATCCATTTTTCGCTGTAGGCAAAACTAAATTTCCTGTGTAAACACACTTGCGGAAAATCCGGAAATTTAAAATCCGGAACCAATTTATTAATTTTTGTTTTAACAGATGTGAAGCCTGTATATACTTCTTCATACTGAATATACCAATTATAGTGTACATGTATTTTTTTCATTTTTTTATGCATATCATAATACAGGAGTTATTTGCTTAACAAAAAAATTGCTGTCCTACTGTAGTGTGCTACCAAAGAATTAAATATTCCCGCGTTTCGCTTAGTATAGCGGGAATAATTTGTCTCTGTCGGCACGTAAATGCAGGTGTTGCACGTGCCTTGACGTCACAGTGGTTCACGTGTATCGGGTATACAGTGTGTGTGTCATTCCTAGCCGCCGCGCCGTACTGTACGGTTATGTCATATAATTTTTCTGTGTAGTTATATGATTTCTAGTGTCAATGCTGTCACAGTAGTTCATATTTGTCTGGCCTATAAATCCAGCATATGAAATCTTAAGCATTGAGGGCTGGTGCACCTCCTGCTCTCCCGTAAGACAGGAGTTTCAGGTTGGGTGGCTCGCTTGATTTCACATAGGCCATATAGGGTTAAAGTTCAGGCTAATTTTAGGTCAATGTTATCATAGGGATGATTTCGCTGTTCCTTTAGATTTGGCTATTCATTTCGCATCAATGTATTTGTATCATATGAAATTGCCATGAATTTTGCTTTTCTGAATAAATTCCGGCTTCCTATACACGGCGGGCTAGTCGGCAAATGGAATTTGCGTGTTTGGTGTTGTATTAGTATAGAGGAGACTTGTTGATATATCAATCTCACTGAGTAATGTAAAGAAGTCAAACTGCAACATAATGCCATTATATGTTTTTATCAGAAAATGAAAAGTCTGCAACTGACTTACTCAAGGGAATTGTTTGAATCTACAAAGTGTTTTATAACCATTCGGCAAAACATCTAGCGACATAGAGAAAACCGTGTTAATATAATGTGTGAAGTTAGATCGACATACGACATTCAACATTAAAAAAAATCATATCGTGTGTTTTCACTGGCCAACGAGGGAACTTTTGAATAGACAGAAGCTCGACATACGACATTCACATTATGAATGTTCATGTCGAGCCGCTGAGCATTCAAAATCTGAATGCCGTATGTAATATGCCGAGCTGCTGAACATTCAAAATCTAAATGTCGTGTGTCGTATGTCGAGCTGTTGAACATTCAAAAGTTCCCTCGTTGGCGAGTGATAACACACGATATGAATTTTTTGAATGTTGAATGTCGTATGTCGTATATTGAGCCAACTTCACACAGCCGTTAATATAGTTCACATCTGAAATAAAATCACTCGAAATTTTTTCATTACAAATATGTTGAAAATGGTTCAATATATTAGAAACTAGTGAAATTGAACTTTAAAAAAAATCAAATAACAGTGTTTAAAACAACGAATGATGTCTCGTTAAGATGGCTCCAATACAGGCTTATACATAGAATCTTGGCAATAAATGACTACCTTACTAAGATAAATATATATGATGATCCGTCTTGTACATTTTGTAAAGAAGTTGAAACACGTTTACATATGTTTTATGAATGTGAACACGTTGAGAGGCTGTGGATATTACTTGAAAATTGGATATTTGAAAAAACTTCTATATATTTAAATCTGTCAAAAAAACAAATATTGTTTGGAAAAATAGGTAAACAATATGACATACATAACCTTATCATACTCATTGTTAAACAATATATCTATAAACAGCGTGTTAAAGGGGAACAACTCATGAAAGAAAGTGTAAAGAGAATACTAGTGGACTATTACAATATGGGAAAACATACATCAACCATAAATGGTAGGTACACTTTATTCACTCACAAATGGAGGCTTTTTCGTAATCTTTTTGATCAATAGACAGAAAGAATTGAGTCATGCATGTTGTCATCACCTCTGTCATATTATTTTATACCATATGCTGCCTTCTATGAAAGTTTTTTTCCCATGTATTATTCACCTATTAGTTATAGCTAAGCTACATACTCTGTAATCAAGTTATATATATATACAGTCTGTGTATGTAAGTGTGTGTGGAAGTTGTCTTTGTTTCTTTCTGTATCATGTAATTACTTTATGTGGAAAGTCTGAATAAAAATGTCAAAAGTAAAAAATATGTTTGCGAAATATTTGGAAAGTAAGAACTGGATTATAAAATTAGTAGATTTTCCATGAACGGTTTTGTAGGGGAAAATGTTTCGGTAGGAGCGTGTTTTCCATCTATACGAAGAAATAGTTGAAAACATATAACAAAGTGCCGACCTGTGGCCGGGTTGGTCTGCTTTCATCCTTCTTTTCTCTATGGGAGGACATCTGATGTTACATGTCATTGGCCCATATCATATTTTGAAAGGTCGATGCAACAACTTTTGTTTGTTTTTGTTTGTTTTTGTTTAACGTCCTATTAACAGCCAGGGTCATTTAAGGACGTGCCAGGTTTAGGAGGTGGAGGAAAGCCGGAGTACCCGGAGAAAAACCACCGGCCTACGATCAGTACCTGGCGACTGCCCCACGTAGGTTTCGAACTCGCAACCCAGAGGTGGAGGGCTAGTGATAAAGTGTCGGGACACCTTAACCACTCGGCCACCGCGGCCCCAAGATGCAACAACAGAAAGCCTTCAGATTAGACGTTACGATGATAGAGGGTATCTCAGAGTGTGACATACATTGCCGTCAAAACGTATTGTAAAAGATCCCTGATTTCTAGTATCTGGAGGTGATTAGTGTTCTTAAACCAGGGTCTTTCTAATCATAAGTGTTCAATAATTGTTCAAAGAGAGGGACACCGCTAAGAGTGAAACCAAATGCTGACTGTGTTGTACCAAAGTTTACTCACATGCTTAATGTCAATGATCAGAGACTGGTGGTAGTACTACTAAACTATATCCGGAAGTGACAGAAAGTTCAGAGTGTTTTTTGTTTTATCTGTGACTGTTTAAATACCAACTATAAGCTTGTAAGTACAGGGAATGTACATAAAGGACTGTTTTCATGTTACAAAACTACCAAAGGAAAATGACGTCATCACAGGAACATTTTCATGTAACATTTTATGTTGTCTATGACAGACGAGATTGGACATTTCTACTATGAGGGGAAATTTGACAACAGTGTCATTATCGTGTGATATCTGCTGAAGGAATATATTGGTTCATTTCATCTGGTTCTACTTTCTGTGTTGACACAACTGTCCATGGTTGAAATGTATTCAAGATGTATTCGGTTACAACAAGAATATACTGTATATTAATCCGGTACTACTGGATAAGAATATTATGAGCAATATAAAAGACTATACAATGTATTTTAAGCAACAGCTGATAAAAGTACCTGTCCGAAAGCTGTGGTAATTATGTTGGAATTGATAACATGCCTTCAAAGATTACCAATATAATTTCGAAGATTGGAGACTATTGAATGTGGTGAACGGAATTGTACATTGCATAGTATGGATATCATAAGCGATGATTTCCAATATTTTAGAATTCAGAATTGTGGAAGAATGGAAAAATAATATTGTGAACGAGAATGATTGAAATTGTCTTCTATAATGAATTGCTCCAGCATAAAAAGCCAAAGAATTAAGTATATCTTAATTAATTGAGAATTCAATGCATAAATGGATAAGATTGTCCTTTAATTATATAAAGCCTTTGAGGTTGTATTTTCGTGAAACAGGGTATTTTCATCATCTATATACGACGATATATGACTTTCCCATTGAGTATACCTAAATACGTGATTCTACTGACTTTTATCAACTTCTGTTTTCAAGCGAAGCGTCTTTGAAAAGCAAAGCTGTAACGTTGTCTCGTATTTTGTAGCGTCCAATCTCCTGAAAATAATTGTTCAAAACCTGTCAAAATCGGAATGTTTTCTCTCTAATACATTATGTACATGGAATACAAAGGATGTATATTTATATACGTATTAAACGTAGTAACATTTTTATAGTCCCTTAATTTACCATTCTCAAATAAATTTCGTGATTGTGGTCCCCTTTCCTGTTACAGCTGCCATCGGATATCCTACATATGTATACAATACCAAGAATCCACCCTTAGTTATTTCGTCATAAAATGATCGGGCTCGACGTGCTTTTAAAAAAATCCGTCGATATATTTGGCCTGCGTATTTATATCAATGTCTTTAATTCCGTATAAAGATTAGCATACAGTGAGCAATACAAGCTCTTTAGAGCTTATGTTACTCCGCTTTATAAATTTGACGTAAAATAGACTATATCGTGTTTCTTTTAGCAAGATCAAGTCAAGGCGGAAGTGAAAACGAGTCCTTAACGGCTTATTAAGTTAATGTGTCGGTACAGGTATGCCGTGGCGAAGCCTGTCAAGGATAAATCTTACAATGTGATAGCATTACTTGGGGCGATGTGTCCGATCACCTGCGATCTGTCATTGATTATAATAGTGTGTCAGCAAATTACCTCTCGGCGAAAGGATGCCGGATACCAATATTGTAAGTTAAAGAGTCTTATATTGTATATAATCTCAAATCCCTAGGACTACGTATCAAGAGATGCATGTAGAAAATTATATGTTCGTTTCGTTTTTAAGAAATTTTATTTTTCATTAAAACAGAGACATATATTTCAATTACTTAAGGCGATATATTTATTTCAGTAAAATGTTAGCATTTAAGACAAGAAAATACATATGCAAGCCCGGCACGGCATATACATATATATAATATGTAGATGATTCTGTAAGTTCGATTAATTCTCTTTTTGATTTTTCTGGAATTATTACGAGAGGAGGAGTGGCAGTTGTATGTACAAAAAAAAGTAGTTCAGTATTTAGCAATTTAGACTCCCTCTCAATCCGCACCTACATGTAGACCGGACATTAATAGTGTACATGTATACATGTATGTAATAGCAGGAAGATAGCGAAATTAGCTTGTATAATTTAATATGTTCCCTTAAGTACCACTAACGAATTCGAATTTAATCACCTAAAGTCAGAGATTTTCAAATATGAAGTATGCAATCATTGTAGTGAAATTTCAGTTTAGCACGATTCAGTTATTAAACTACACTGTATAAGTTTTTTGTATGTAAAATTTGATACTCGACATCGAAATATCGTGATCGATAAACTGCTTAATTAAAGTTATTGAATAAATTATTTCCTTTTCTGTGTATATCTTTATCAACGTCATGATATATCTTGTTTAAGCACATTTTATAAGGTCCTCGAAAAATGAACCAGCGACGTTTTAAAATTTGTCAAAATACACCTTTTGTAACTGTGTGTGAATGTGAATACATTCCAATAACTCGATTGACTGAAATGGTAATGTGCAACCTAAATTATATACAGAGTTATTTCCCCTTTACTTTGACGTACGCAATATACACCAATCATATTCAATCCTTGCAGTCAGTCCTTTACACAACGCACATCCGTAGTCTGACGTCTTGCTGTGTCAATTCTCCGACGTTTTAGATTGTTTTCGCTACAAGTAAGTTTATTTTTTATATTCAACTACAAACATTGGTGATACATTTTATTGTGATAATATTTAACTAGATTTTATATATTTATCGTTGAAGAGCGAACCTGTGTACAGTGTTGGAACGTTTGGGTGTGTGCAACGTGTCACTTCTTCCCTAAATACGTAACACTGTAATGTCCAACTTGAGCTCCCATCGTCGAGAGTGCTTTATCAAAAGAACACAAATCACACTTAAATCATTCTATAAATTGCTGTAAAATCATGTCTTTTTTCATTATTATGTGTGAACCGCATGATATTGTGATCTATAATTGATCGAAGAAAATAACCATATGCTGATTCGCTGAATAAGTTTCATCAGTTGGCAGCCTATTTTTAGTGTCTTGAAATTGTATTTATTGTTTAAGTTCACGTGGAAAATAAATATCGTGTTATGTTTACGATGAATTAGGGATGATTTTTGTTAACAAAAAAAAAACAAAAATAACAAAACGCCTGGTACTCTCTTATTCACAGTTCTAATTTATGTTGAGGATTACATAAACTAATCATATTTAGTGAGTAATATGTAAGTTTTGGCTTCTAATAACTACCAACTGCAGTTACTATAATATCAACGTGTAACAGATGTATGGCTAATTTAAAAGTCTGTGTTATTATAATATGAATAAACACTTGTCCTAATTCCTACAATATTTTGGGAAGTCTACATAGTATTTTTTGAGTATGCAACATAGGGATTTATGAGGTGTATGTTTTAAACTAGCTACTCCGCAGCAACAGATTTATATAATGTGTAATTAAGTGTATTGGCAATTTTGTTTTTTTCATTTATTGTTTTTTTTTCACATTTATCATCTTTTCTACAGATATGGATCAGGTAATGCAGATAGTTGAGCCTGCAAAGCAGTTTGCCAAGGACTCTATCAGATTGGTCAAAAGGTGTACAAAGCCAGACCGGAAAGGTAAGGACATCTTTTATTTTTAATTAACATTTATTTTGTTACTGGAAATACTTTCTGTTTCCGATTATTTGTTCATGGCAGTTAAAAATATTGGCCATTACGACAGTTTACTACAACATGTTATCTAATTTATGGCAGTTCTGTAACAAATTCTTAACATTCTATAAATGTATTTCAATTCCAATTTGATAAGAATGCAAAATAGATATACCTTAAGTTTATATTTGTGGCTGTCATAAAGCACTATTTCTGTTTATTTGATGAATTCATTCTCACATATACAAGAAATAAATATTACTTGCATTTAATTCCTCTTTGAAAGTAGATTCCAAAAATTACTTTAGGTCAATAAGATATATTTTAACAGTATATATCACAACATCAGATTTTATTTTCCATTTTAATTATTAGACAACAAGCACATTAAGAAAGTTTTGGCTTGATATACAGTTCATTGAATCTCACTTTCCCTACAAAAAACTGGTGGAATTGTATGCCTGGTCTCTAACTCACAATTGCAAGCGATGGGCATAAAACTTCATATGATGTATATAAATAGATCATGGAACACAGCAAGTCATAATTGTCCTTACTTATATAATGATTGTGTCAGTTATGGTGTTCATTGTTTATCCCCTTATTTTGCATTGTTACAGAATTCCAGAAGATTGCTATAGCCACAGCAATTGGGTTTGCCATCATGGGCTTCATTGGATTCTTTGTAAAGTTAATACACATTCCTATCAACAACATCATTGTGTAAGTATAACCTCTCTGATATTTTTATGCTGTGAATGCTGACATATCTAAATGCTAGTTAATATTTCATGTCAAAACCGTGTTGTAATAATTTTCTATCTAGCTTTATTTACAATTCCCTGATTGAGATGAGAAGTAACATCAGAAAATAAAGTACGGTAATAATTCTAGCTATGCAGTTGCATTGAATTGGCTTCCTATGGTATACTACATTTATTTGTCTTTGTTGTGTTAACATAGAATATTTTGAAATTGTAAAATTGAATTTGCTTGTAACTGAGTCTATTTTTGTTGCAGGGGATCATAAAAACAACAGACAACACCACCTAAAATTACCGAGTGAATGTGGACAAGGTTTGAACAAGGGGAGACAACTGGATATATGAGGCATCAAGATAGATATATCATGGACTTTTCTCAATACAGCATATTCTTCTGGAATTTGATTGGCAGCACAGACATGTTACAGACTTTTAGATGAACATGGTGCCATTTATCACAGCTGTTTCCATGTAGTGTGTTGGAAGATGTGAGAATGGAATAAAAATGGATGAATGTAATGTTTTAGAAATTAAAACGATGAAAAACAATCTTGTCTTTTTTTGTTTTTGTCTGTAGTCTTTGATTACTAGGCCTTTAACACTTGCAATAAGAAAGATTTATGTTCCCAAAAAATGCTTGCAAAGAAAGGTTTAAAATGCTTTGGATTTTCTGAAGAACTACTGTAAGAACATAGTAATGACTTTTTCAGTTTCTGAAAACTTCATCAATACAGTGAAATTGGCCTGTAACAAATTAATGCACAAGAAGATTGTTCAGAGAAATGTGTTTATGTGTACATAGAATAAAATTTAATCTATGGTTATAAATTAGAAATTCAGTGATCTGAAGAAAGTTGATGGTATTTCACTATTTAGTATATTGATTCTAGAAATTACTGCAAATGTATTCGGTGTGCTTAAAATCCACAAACCTTGCTCCAAAGTTGTCTTGTTTTGCCTAGCGAATACTGTAATAGTTTCTAGACCGTTTTCGACTAGTTTTTGGTATGAGTTATTGCCCTTTGACCAGTTTTAAAAAGTCGTGCGGTTGGGGGCCCTCTGACCACTTTGGCAAAGTCGTGCTGTTAGACTGACAACACAACCCCACCCCACCCAACCCCCTTTTTAGCTCACCTGGACCGAAGGTCCGGTGAGCTTATGCCATGGTGCGGCGTCCGTCGTCTGTCGTCCGTCGTCCGTCAACATTTGCTTCAAATCGCTACTAGTCAAAAAGTTCTTATTGGATTTTGACCAAATTTGGTCAGAAACATCCTTGGCAGAAGGGGATCAGATTTTGCATAAATGGTGACTCTGACCCACAAGGGGCCTGAGGGGCGGGGCCCAATAGGGGAAATTGAGGCAATTCCTTTAAATTGCTACTAGTCATAAAGTTATGAATGGATTTGAACCCAATTTGGTCAGAAACATCCTTTGGGGAAGGGGAACAGATTTTGCATAAATGGTGACTCTGACCCCCAAGGGGGCTGAGGGGCGGGGCCTTATGGGGAAATAGAGGTAATTTCTTCAAATCGCTACTAGTCATAAAGTTATGAATGGATTTGAACCCAATTTGGTCAGAAACATTCTTGGGGGAAGGGGAACAGATTTTGCATAAATGGTTACTCTGACCCCCAAGGGGCCAAAGGGGCGGGGCCTAATGGGGAAATAGAGGTAATTTCTTCAAATCGCTACTAGTCATAAAGTTATCAATGGATTTGAACACAATTTTGTTAGAAACATTCTTGGGGGGAAGGGGAACAGATTTTGCATAAATGGTGACTCTGACCCCTAAGGGGCCTGAGGGGCGGGGCCCAATAGGGTAAATTGAGGCAATTCCTTAAAATCGCTACTTGTCATAAAGTTATGAATGGATTTGAACCCAATTTGGTCAGAAACATTCTTGGGGGAAGGGGAACAGATTTTGCATAAATGGTGACTCTGACCCCCAAGGGGCCTGAGGGGCGGGGCCGAATAGGGGAAATTGAGGTAATTCCTTTAAATCGCTACTTGTCATAAAGTTATGAATGGATTTAAACCCAAATTGGTCAGAAACATTCTTATGTGAAGGGGAACAGATTTTGCATAAATGGTGACTCTGACCCCCAAGGGGCCAAAGGGGCGGGGCCTAATGGGGAAATAGAGGTAATTTCTTCAAATCGCTACTAGTCATAAAGTTATAAATGGATTTGAACACAATTTTGTTAGAAACATTCTTGGGGGAAGGGGAACAGATTTTGCATAAATGGTGACTCTGACCCCCAAGGGGCCTGAGGGGCGGGGCCCAATAGTCGAAATTGAGGTAATTCCTTCAAATCGCTACTTGTCATAAAGTTATGAATGGATTTTAACACAATTTAGTAAGAAACATCCTTTGGGGAAGGGGAACAGATTTTGCATAAATGGTGACTCTGACCCCCAAGGGGGCTGAGGGGCGGGGCCTTATGGGGAAATAGAGGTAATTTCTTCAAATCGCTACTAGTCATAAAGTTATGAATGGATTTGAACCCAATTTGGTCAGAAACATTCTTGGGGGAAGGGGAACAGATTTTGCATAAATGGTTACTCTGACCCCCAAGGGGCCAAAGGGGCGGGGCCTAATGGGGAAATAGAGGTAATTTCTTCAAATCGCTACTAGTCATAAAGTTATCAATGGATTTGAACACAATTTTGTTAGAAACATTCTTGGGGGGAAGGGGAACAGATTTTGCATAAATGGTGACTCTGACCCCTAAGGGGCCTGAGGGGCGGGGCCCAATAGGGTAAATTGAGGCAATTCCTTAAAATCGCTACTTGTCATAAAGTTATGAATGGATTTGAACCCAATTTGGTCAGAAACATTCTTGGGGGAAGGGGAACAGATTTTGCCTAAATGGTGACTCTGACCCCCAAGGGGCCTGAGGGGCGGGGCCGAATAGGGGAAATTGAGGTAATTCCTTTAAATCGCTACTTGTCATAAAGTTATGAATGGATTTAAACCCAAATTGGTCAGAAACATTCTTATGTGAAGGGGAACAGATTTTGCATAAATGGTGACTCTGACCCCCAAGGGGCCAAAGGGGCGGGGCCTAATGGGGAAATAGAGGTAATTTCTTCAAATCGCTACTAGTCATAAAGTTATAAATGGATTTGAACACAATTTTGTTAGAAACATTCTTGGGGGAAGGGGAACAGATTTTGCATAAATGGTGACTCTGACCCCCAAGGGGCCTGAGGGGCGGGGCCCAATAGTCGAAATTGAGGTAATTCCTTCAAATCGCTACTTGTCATAAAGTTATGAATGGATTTTAACACAATTTAGTAAGAAACATCCTTTGGGGAAGGGGAACAGATTTTGCATAAATGGTGACTCTGACCCCTAAAGGGCCAAAGGGGCGGGGCCTAATGGGGAAATAGAGGTAATTCCTTCAAATTGCTACTAGTCATAAAGTTATGAATGGATTTGAACCCAATTTGGTCAGAAACATTCTTATGTGAAGGGGAACAGATTTTGCATAAATGGTGACTCTGACCCCCAAGGGGCCTGAGGGGCGGGGCCGAATAGGGGAAATTGAGGTAATTCCTTTAAATCACTACTAGTCATAAAGTTATGAATGGATTTAAACCCAAATTGGTCAGAAACATCCTTTGGGGAAGGGGAACAGATTTTGCATAAATGGTGACTCTGACCCCCAAGGGGGCAAAGGGGCAGGGCCTAATGGGGAAATAGAGATAATTTCTTCAAATCGCTACTAGTCATAAAGTTATGAATGGATTTGAACCGAATTTGGTCAGAAACATTCTTGGTGGAAGGGGAACAAATTTGGCATAAATGGTGACTCTGACCCCCAAGGGGCCAAAGGGGCGGGGCCTAATGGGGAAATAGAGGTAATTTCTTCAAATCGCTACTAGTCATAAAGTTATGAATGGATTTGAACCCAATTTGGTCAGAAACATTCTTGGGGGAAGGGGAACAAATTTGGCATAAATGGTTACTCTGACCCCCAAGGGGCCTGAGGGGCAGGGCCCAATAGGGAAAATTGAGGCAATTCCTTAAAATCGCTACTTGTCATAAAGTTATGAATGGATTTGAACCCAATTTGGTCAGAAACATCCTTCAGGGAAAGGGAACAGATTTTGCATAAATGGTGACTCTGACCCCCAAGGGGCCTGAGGAGCGGGGCCCAATAGGGGAAATTGAGGCAATTCCTTAAAATCGCTACTTGTCATAAAGTTATGAATGGATTTGAACCCAATTTGGTCAGAAACATTCTTGGGGGAAGGGGAACAGATTTTGCATAAATGGTGACTCTGACACCCAAGGGGCCTGAGGGGCGTGGCCGAATAGGGGAAATTGAGGTAATTCCTTTAAATCGCTACTAGTCATAAAGTTATGAATGGATTTAAACCCAAATTGGTCAGAAACATTCTTATGTGAAGGGGAACAGATTTTGCATAAATGGTGACTCTGACCCCCAAGGGGGCAAAGGGGCAGGGCCTAATGGGGAAATAGAGGTAATTTCTTCAAATCGCTACTAGTCATAAAGTTATGAATGGATTTGAACCCAATTTGGTCAGAAACATTCTTGGGGGAAGGGGAACAAATTTGGCATAAATGGTGACTCTGACCCCCAAGGGGCCTGAGGGGCGGGGCCGAATAGGGGAAATTGAGGTAATTCCTTTAAATCACTACTAGTCATAAAGTTATGAATGGATTTGAATCCAATTTGGTCAGAAACATTCTTGGGGGAAGGGGAACAGATTTTGCATAAATGGTGACTCTGACCCCCAAGGGGCCTGAGGGGCGGAGCCCAATAGTCGAAATTGAGGCAATTCCTTAAAATCGCTACTTGTCATAAAGTTATGAATGGATTTGAACCCAATTTGGTCAGAAACATTCTTGGGGGAAGGGGAACAGATTTTGCATAAATGGTGACTCTGACCCCCAAGGGGCCTGAGGGGCGGGGCCGAATAGGGGAAATTGAGGTAATTCCTTTAAATCGCTACTAGTCATAAAGTTATGAATGGATTTAAACCCAAATTGGTCAGAAACATTCTTATGTGAAGGGGAACAGATTTTGCATAAATGGTGACTCTGACCCCCAAGGGGCCAAAGGGGTGGGGCCTAATGGGGAAATAGAGGTAATTCCTTCAAATCGCTACTTGTCATAAAGTTATGAATGGATTTGAACCCAATTTGGTCAGAAACATCCTTTGGGGAAGGGGAACAGATTTTGCATAAATGGTGACTCTGACCCCCAAGGGGGCAAAGGGGCAGGGCCTAATGGGGAAATAGAGGTAATTTCTTCAAATCGCTACTAGTCATAAAGTTATGAATGGATTTGAACCCAATTTGGTCAGAAACATTCTTGGGGGAAGGGGAACAAATTTGGCATAAATGGTGACTCTGACCCCCAAGGGGCCTGAGGGGCGGGGCCGAATAGGGGAAATTGAGGCAATTCCTTTAAATCACTACTAGTCATAAAGTTATGAATGGATTTGATTCCAATTTGGTCAGAAACATTCTTGGGGGAAGGGGAACAGATTTTGCATAAATGGTGACTCTGACCCCCAAGGGGCCTGAGGGGCGGGGCCCAATAGTCGAAATTGAGGTAATTCCTTCAAATCGCTACTTGTCATAAAGTTATGAATGGATTTGAACCCAATTTGGTCAGAAACATCCTTTGGGGAAGGGGAACAGATTTTGCATAAATGGTGACTCTGACCCCCAAGGGGGCAAAGGGGCAGGGCCTAATGGGGAAATAGAGGTAATTTCTTCAAATCGCTACTAGTCATAAAGTTATGAATGGATTTGAACCGAATTTGGTCAGAAACATTCTTGGGGGAAGGGGAACAAATTTGGCATAAATGGTGACTCTGACCCCCAAGGGGCCTGAGGGGCGGGGCCGAATAGGGGAAATTGAGATAATTCCTTTAAATCACTACTAGTCATAAAGTTATGAATGGATTTGAATCCAATTTGGTCAGAAACATTCTTCGGGGAAGGGGAACAGATTTTGCATAAATGGTGACTCTGACCCCCAAGGGGCCTGAGGGGCGGGGCCCAATAGTCGAAATTGAGGTAATTCCTTCAAATCGCTACTTGTCATAAAGTTATGAATGGATTTTAACACAATTTAGTAAGAAACATCCTTTGGGGAAGGGGAACAGATTTTGCATAAATGGTGACTCTGACCCCTAAAGGGCCAAAGGGGCGGGGCCTAATGGGGAAATAGAGGTAATTCCTTCAAATCGCTACTAGTCATAAAGTTATGAATGGATTTGAACCCAATTTGGTCAGAAACATTCTTATGTGAAGGGGAACAGATTTTGCATAAATGATGACTCTGACTCCCAAAGGACCAAAGGGGCGAGGCCTAATGGGGAAACAGAGGATATATCTTTAAATCGCTAATAGTCATAAAGTTATGAAAGGATTTGAACCCAATTTGGTTAAAAACATCATTTGGGGAAGGGGAACAGATTTTGCATAAATGGTGACTCTGACCCCCAAGGGGCCAAAGGGGGGCATGGCCCCATATGGGAAATAGAGGTAATTCCTTTAAATCGCTACTAGTCATAAAGTTATGAATGGATTTGAACCCAATTTGGTCAGAAACATTCTTGGGGGAAGGGGAACAGATTTTGCATAAATGGTGACTTTGACCCCCGAGGGGCAAAAGGGGTTGGGCCCCATATGGGAAATAGAGGTAATTCCTTTAAATCACTACTAGTCATAAAGTTATAAATGCATGTTGTAAACTCAGAGAGTCTAGACTTCATTATTTCTTTAAAGCAGTTGGGATCCCACCGCTATAACCATATATAGCATTGTTTGAGGTTAACAAACAAAAGGAATTGAACATGAACATTATTTTGACATTTGGTCAAATACAACCAGGTGAGCGATACAGGCCCCATGGGCCTCTTGTTTTATATGGATATATATATATACATGTTTTTTATATAGACGCTGACCAAGTGATAATTACATATACTGTATTTGTTTTTAAAGAGGCTTGCCCGCAGAGAGATCAGAAAAATTGGCTAATAGAAAAAGATTTTTTACACATGACAGATTGTTGGAATTGTTGAGTTTTTCATTTTATTTTCCTTATAAAACGCTGAAAAGTGATATTAAAACCTCATTTTTAAATATTATTTATTTAATCGCAACCCGCAATAAGTCTAATTTGATTGACACATCAAAGAAACAAGCACGTGCACAGTGCCGCACAGTGATAACTTCAAAGGCAGCGGCGATTTACAAAGAAGATTTGCCGTTATATTCCATACATTTCCCTCTCAGGTTGAGTTTTAAAACGTCTTTTAAATACATATTCTGTAATTGTTTTCAAGAAATAAAGTCGGAAAGCCTCTAATTTTGTCACATAGAAACGTGTACTGAAGTTTATTTAGTGATCGGAGATGTGCCGTTTACCGGTCCGTCTGCGGGTAAGCCTCTTTAAGATACAGATATTTCTTATTTAAATCAAGATATCCTAATCGAAATAGAGATGTCTGAAGTTAGGAGAAAATAGAGAATCAATTTTAACACAGTAATTCAATTAGAGATATCTCTAATTTAGATAACAATATCTTAATTAAATGGGTGAAAACATAAAGAGCTTGTCATAAAAGTCTATAGATGTCGATCATGAATGGTTTTGAACAAAAGCAATATCTGTTATACGTCCCTGAGATTATTTAATAATGATTTTAAAACAATCGCCAGGCAGGCTCTACTAGACTCATTTTTGTGTTGCTTAAACATCGAATTTTCAGTTGGATACTATTTTGGGCATAAAGCACAGTTTTAAATCTTTGTCAATAGCCCCAAAGTAAAACAAGTTCACTTGTTGCATAGAACCTGGAATCCGTCTTTATTTCCGGAAAATTGTTATCCTTTCTAGATTTGCAATTAAGCGATCTTTAGTGTTTCCGGTGACTTTCACTTTGGCGTGTTTTTCTCATAGCAATTTACATGAACTTGAAGGTAACTGTTAAATGGTGAATAATAGGGTCTATGTATGAATTAACTATCAGTGCAGATGACGGTGAATGAGTAAACCGCATGAACAAACAGCTTACTTCAACCACGGTATAATTTTCTCAAATGAAAAGATAACGAAATAGGTCGCTCATACGGTGCATATAAATATAATATAAATTGTAACAGTACGACTCGTTTTATATGATACGGTGTTGGAGGCTTCCACGTTTTCATATAGTAATTCACTCTGCCTCTGGCCCTACGCCAGATAGAGGACTATTTTCTGGAATGTTAGCAAAAACGGTATGTACGCGAATCTGATTAAAATACAGATCACCCTTATACTACATCATGAAGATCTGACGATGACAATTCAATCAATATCTCAACAGCCAAAATTCTGCCAGAGTCTGATCTCCCTCGGTATCCAAGAGTCTCAAATACAAACAAAACTATGATAGCTGTACCCATCCCCGCCATTACAATTTCCAAAAACACTGTATTTAGTGGACAAAGTTGCGAAAGATGAGAGGATAATTGTCATTTTTAATACCGTTTAATTTGCACACAATGTCAAACAGGCATATAAGATACATGCTTTTTGATTAGCTAAAATATACCTGTGGTATGATAAGCATTAAGGTCAACTGAACATTGCCCCTTACCTTAATAATCTTAATAATGTAATGATGATCTGTATTTTAATCAGATTGTAATTTAGCCTGAGTTTTCTCTGGCCCTGTTACCATGTCTGGTGTAGGGCCCCTACACCAGACATGGTGACAGGGCCAGAGAAAACTCAGGCTAATTGTAATTAGGAAGGCCTACTCAAACTTGTAAGATGTCAAAATTATCTTATACAGCACCTGTAAAAAGTTTCTGGCTGTGTTGAACACATTGTTTGAGTACAGAGACAAATGTATTATTTTTTTAGGCCTTTCAGCTGTTGAACAATCTTCTTGCTGGAAATATAAGAACTGGGATGTAAACATGTGTGGCAGATTCATACATGTAATCCACTAGACCGGACCATAATCACATGCAGTCATAAACAGGCAACCTGTCAGAATTTTGGAGTCTGTGATTATTGTCATGAGCAGGTTCTCACCAATGACTGCAACTTATAATGTCAGAACTGTATATATAAACATATTTTTACAAAGCAAAGTCCATACAATTTACAAGTAGCACTGCAGGTTTTCACATGTGTCACGGTGGTCAAACTATTGTTAAAGTTTGACCAACAGATGTAATGTGTATAGATAATTGCGCTGTGTATCATGTGTAATGTTTGTACAAGTCCCTGTGTATACAAGTCCCTGTGTATACCACTTTATTTTATTTCAGTCATTTAATTTAAATAATGTACAGTTGAAGGTCCACGTGCATAAGATAACCAGTAATTAAACTAATTATACATGTTGATGTATAGATCTATATTTATGTTTAACTTTTGTCAATTGAAGTGTTTACCTTTAGGTTACGGAAATGGAAGCTGAGGAATACATCCTGGCTGGATTGCCAGTTGTCCTAAACAATGCAATGAGGACGTGGCCTTCCTCATCCTGGACACCAGAATTCCTTAGTCAGCAGCTCCCACAACCATTGTCTTGTAAAGTGACACCTTTGACTGCAGGTAAGTAAAGGCAGTTAATGAATTTAATTCACTCTGTTCAACCAAAAATAATCATTTATCATATAAGACTCGATACCTTTAATTGGCTGTGGCCTGAGGTATGCATATACATTTATACATATATCAGGGCCCCCTTACAGATTCTTCAGAATTAATTCTTCCGACCCAAAAGGAATAAGTGAGGAGAAATGCAGCTTCATTTAAAGAACCCTGAATCATGATCAGTTATACAACTGTAAACCATCTCCCTGTCAAATAAAAAGTTAATAAATATATATAAAGTAAGTCCTATTTGACTGCCAAGATGTCAAATGACTGTGTATTGTACAGGTTACCCTCTATTTGCCTTTATTACCCCTAACATTTTCACAGGAACAAACTACAGTAGTCTACTCAAATTTTCATCTGTTCAATTTAATCCTGTGTGACCTAGATCTGTTCATCGACCTCAAATTTATATAAGTTTTAATGGGAAAGATATATTGAAATAAAACTTTATTCCATTGTGATGTTTATGTTATTGTTTACATTAGAAAGGGCACTGATGGAGACCGAGTGTATCCAGGAATCTGTGTGTCTACCCGACTTTGTACAGTGGCTCAGGGGAAATACCAAGGGAGACAACCCTCTACAAAAGTATGACCGCAACACATTCTCATGTTATCTTGACTACAAGTACATGCAAGAGATATTTACAGCTAAGCCAGAGTTACTCAAGGTGAATAACAAGCAGCAAGATTATCACATATTTCAGTAAACATCATTTAATGATGAAATTTATTATAGTTTGTGTTGGAAGTGAGAATTCCGTCAGTTAATAAAAGTGATGTATATAAATCAGTGAAATTGATATATTGATATTGTTATATTAACCAATTTAAATGATATCCATTTAATAACAATTCAATTTGAAGCAAATCTTTTAATCTTAGCAGAAAGTACTTGTACTAATAGTGGGAAATGGTTAAATTACCCCCATAGGTTATTTAAAACTGCAGCAAACAACTTTCATGTCAAGTCTGACTTAAGCTCCAAAGATAATGCTACTTGTTATTATTTAACGTTGTTAATTTAATTTTTAAACTAAGTATTATCAGTATTGTAATATGGGAAAAATTGCCTGTATTTCACTATAAAGATTGAAAACATGTACAAAATTTGCACTCAAAGTATTTTTAACGAATCTGTTTCTTAATAGAATAACAAAAGATATGTATCTGTGGAGATTTTGTTTATATGTATGTACATGGATACAATAATTATATTTTGTT
Source organism: Pecten maximus (assembly GCF_902652985.1). Lineage (NCBI taxonomy): Eukaryota > Metazoa > Mollusca > Bivalvia > Pectinida > Pectinidae > Pecten > Pecten maximus. Next base: position 21,661,699 of record NC_047016.1, on the reverse strand, counting down.
TTGTCTGTAAAGGCAGTATGCTGGGAGAGTGTTGGTCTAGAGGGACGAGATGGGACAGCAAGTACACTGTGGCTTGGAAGTGAGGGAGCCTATACCAACTGTCATTATGATACCTATGGTTACAACCTGGTTGCTCAGATATACGGAAGGCAAGTTCAATATTAATTCCACAGTCTTATGTCAACATGTTTGGTATGATGCAAATCTTTCCTGCTATTTGAAAGATAAATGCCTATATGTTTACTGTCATATTTTTTCCTGATTTTCCCTATGCTGTATAAACTGGTGTATATATTGTCCACAAAATAAATGTCTGTCAATGAGATGAAGTTTTAGGTAGTGCAATCTCCACCAGACAGTTTCATTTGTATCAGTACAGGAAGTGGTGATTATGATATACACTTTTATCATTTTTATCCAGCGATAAGCCCAGGCATGTAACAAGCCAAACCATTTTACTTATCTTTAGTAGCTCAATAAAGTTCTAAGACATGTTATTTTTGTTGTCCTGCAATAAGCCTATAATTTGGAGTGAAAGTTTATGTTTCGCCTCACTGGACTTTTATTAGAAGAGAAAAACTTTTAGTTATTAAATCACTGAAATATATAATACATCTTCTCAGGAAACGTTGGGTACTGTTTGATCCATCTGATACCCAGCATCTGTATCCGACACGAATCCCCTTTGAAGAGTCAAGTATATTCTCACAGGTTGATGTTAAAAATCCAGACCTAAAGCATCATCCAAAGGTTAAGGTAATGTCATAAATATAAGGTAATGTCATAAATATGAATTCTGAAACTCCCTTGAATTTTCTATATCTTTTCAAATCTTTCAAAGTCATCCTAACTTTAACTCACATACTCCACCTGTTGTCATCCTAACACAAGTCATCATCACCTAATATCTTATCATTACAGATACTTATACAAATGTACAGCCAAAATCATCACCTTATGTCCTATCATTACAAACCCTTATACAGCCATGTACATCCTTCCGAACACATCATTAATCCAGCGTGATTGTCATAATCAATACAGATTTTATTTTTATCAGCTGACAAATGTCTATGAGGTAATCCTGGAGCCAGGACAGATCCTGTATGTACCAAGACACTGGTGGCATTATGTTGAGTGTCTGGAACCGGCAATTAGTATCAACACTTGGGTAGAGCTGGTAGGTGTTACAAATGGTAGGCAAATAGTAACAGTCCATTTCAACACCTTGGCAAAGCTGGTTAGATTTGCAAATGGTAGGCAAACAATTTACAGAACCAATCATTCTGTCAACACAGGGGTAGAACTATATTATATACTAAGTGATGCTAAGAAATGCTGACTACAAAATGTATTTTTCTGTAATTGTTTAATATCATTTTTTCTAAACAGGAATAAATTTGATGAGATAAAAACAGTAAACTGTAATATTTCAGTATCATTAATACAACAGGAGTAACTTGAAACTGTCATTATATATAAGCACACTGCATGACAGGCTATTTAAGCATTGAACGGCTTTCAGTTGGCATTCATAGTCAATATGAATGCCAACTGGACAGAGGCAAATTCCATGAAGCGCGCTAATGCCAACTGAAAGCCGTTCAATGCTTATATTTACCATCTGCGATTTTTTATTTGTCGTGCGATTTTTTTTTGAAATTTTCAAATTCAAAATTCAGTTGGCAGTTCATAAGCTGGTGAACTCGCAACTGAATTGGTAGGGTTATATAGTGGCAGTGCCATACAATGGTAAATATATTATATTGTACTATTTGTATTTTGACATTTTGCATCAATAGGCTGTGGACATCGAGTCAAGATTTGAGGAGGCAGTCACCCGCAGCCTGTTTTCGAGTCTTTGGAGCTCCTACATAAATATGGAGAGACAAGTAACAGATGGGCATGATTGCTATCCGCCACGGCAAACAGCCAGCCCTAAAGAGGAGGCCAGCCCGCCGGAGTGGATCAATCCAAAGGAGGTGAGTACATAGGATGCCAAGTGGTTTAAAGAAGTCTTTTTGGCATCATTATGGCAGTATACAATTTACCTGAATCTAAATCTAAATCTAAATTGTATTTTCTATACTTTCTATTGCACATTGAAGGTCAACATACACCTGAACCATATAATTAACAAAGACTGTTTGTTTAAAGATGATCCATAGCAAGTGCTTTTTGATTTGTTAATTAGCTTCAGCATATTTTAATGTGTAATTTTCATTTCAAATATGTCTGAAAAAGTGTATGACTTAATGTTTTTTATAAATCTTTTCATTGTATTTTACATTTTTCATTGTTCGGAAGTTCATTATAAAATTGATTTTTCTTATAATTATTTTAGTAATTAAATAAGACATCTCAGTTTTACAAATGGGAGGAAGAAAGAAATAACCTACATGTATCATCCTATTAATTGCTATACAGTATATTGTTTAAAAATGAAGTATTGAATAGCGTAATGAGTATAAGGATGTGATTCGTCCGGATTATTAGTCACGTAACTGCATTTCCTTAATCACGATTGAGACGTTTTTAACTGGCAAATATCTGTCCTAATGTCTCAAAAAGAATATAAATTTCAGTTTAACAGTAAGTTGACTGTTTATGCACTCATTTTCATACTTCCCAAGCTAATTTTTGTATTTCTATCTATGAAAATTTCGTGAAAATCTTCTGAATGGCTACGACGTCTTTTCGCCCAATCCCTCTCCTTTTTGAGAAGTAAAGTAGTTTCGTTCGTTTTTGGGTGTTATCAGGGAAAAGATAATGAATTCAATACATTTTATGAGACAGAATAAGACATTTCATGCATTTCTGAAGTATCTTTTAATCTTCAAAAGCGGACAAGTTTGTCCGGTTTCTTTTTGATTATGACTTCTGCTTCCGTTTTAAAATTCAGAAAGTCGCTGAAAAAAGTCGCTTTTCAGCATTTGGGACACAGAAATGATGGTCGTTAGTCACGTCTGACAAGTAGTCGCTTAATTCAGGTCACTTGTATAGTAAATAACATTGGGAGGAAAAAATACAGTCGCATATGAAAGGAAGTCATTTAATTCAGGTGGTCGCTAATGCAGGTTTGACTGTAGTCTCCATGCTCAGGTTACAGTACATTTCAAATCTTGAATTATCATTTCAGGAGATATGGGACAACTCTCGTAACATCATTGTGCTGAATGAGGCATATAAAGCATTGGACATAAGCCACAATGATTTGTATCCAAGATTGGACAGAGGATGCGATGTGATCAGTTCAAACAACCCTAGTTGTGCCACTAGTAACAAACACACGGAGAAGAATTTGGAACATTTTGCAAGACACTTTAAAGGAAAGTCAGTGTTTTTTCCACACAGGAATGATTCAAGTCAGGGAGGATGTTCAAAAAAGAATTTCTCTGCAGAAATTGTGAAGAATCCTGATTCTCGGATCCAAGAAAAAATCGCCAATAATCATAGAGTATCACCAACACAAAATGTTAACTTTGAATGCAATTTATCTGATGTATCAAATTACCAACCAAATAAGAATGCAAGTGTTAGTTTTGCTAGCGCCAATTTAAAAAGAAAACACAGCGGTGAAACATATTCTGATCAGTCCTGTCCTATTAAAGTGACCAAATCAAAACCAGAATCTTGTGAACGGCTGCTAGGAGACTCAGTCTTGATCAAGACAATCTCTAGTCCAGATCAAAAGTGGAACAGAAACAATGTGACCATAGGAACACCATGTATGACTAAATTCTGTGAGCAGTGCCAGAACAAGGATTATAATGGGCAAGTATGTCAGTCACAGTTAGATGTTACTATCACTGCAGTGACAGCACAGCCATTCATGACTTGGTATTCCTTGTGTAAATGTGGGGACCACAATTCCGACAAGGATATATCTGGAAGTGTAAGGGGTAATAACTCTATACTAACGCAGGAAAACCAGAGTGACAGCACAGTACAGAATATAAACCTTGATAGAAGTGGTTCATGCAGTAAACCAGACACCAACAGTGATGTGAACAGTGATAAACCAGTAATGTCCAGACATTGTGACTGTGGTAGTGATACTTGCAAATCAAATCACCAAATACATATTGACGAAAAAGGGAAGTACAAAAACTTATTGACATTTGAAAAATTTGTAAGATGTGCTACACATCCCGATGTTGTAAACACAATAGCTAAAGTTATCAAAAACAGCATGGAAAATGACTAGGAATTCACCAGCTTTGGCCAATGTAAAACGTCCTGTACTTCAGGACAGTATCCGAGGTAGATTGTCTTTAAACTATGGTAGATGTGAAGTTTACTAAAATATGTTGTGTGAAATATATGCTTTACCAGAACAGGATTTTCATTTTGCTTCTTCATTCATTTTCTCTTTTAAGGATTTATGGAATCTGGTACAAATTCCCAACCCACAGTCCATAATATCTAAAATACATTGAAATACTTTTTTTGTTGTTAAAATTTTGAAAATGAATCGACTGGGGCAAGATATTCAAAACAGAATACACAGTATTCATAAGCAGCTATGCTATGGAATCTGTCCGTATTAAAAACAGTGAAAAGTTATGACACTGTATATGAACACAATTTTTATTTCAAAAGTACTATTTATTACAAAAAATATGTCTGCACAAAATAATTGTACATCCATCAGATATTGTGTCTGAATTTTACACAATACAAACACCCACAACATCCTCGCTCAATTCACAGATAGTGGCACACACTCCGTCCTAGCTCAATACAAACAATGAACACACAGCATCCACGCTCAATCCACATATATAGCCATAAGTTAAAATCATTCAGCACTGAGGTTCTAAAATCATATTCATTATCCACTACTAAAGACGAGAAATTCATACAGCATGATTCTTGTGTGATAGTATCCCTGTATTTATCATGTACAAGTAGATGTACCAACTGTAAACATTACCACATATATTACCATGGTTAAAATATGGTAATCCAAATTGGAAAATTAAACTTACCGGATAATACCAAAATTATAATTCAAGTTATCATCAGTATATATGTATAATTTATGTTTGTTTGATACACAGAACTGCCATAATTCAGTAGGAAATGTCGTTAATAAAATGTCATAATATGATAATGGTGATGCTAACAATCAGGCTATATGCCATTCACAATATAACTGCCATCTGAATTTGGCAAGGTAGTGAATATACACATACAACAAACCGTTAAACTTTCACGTTACAGGTAATAGGTAAGAAAGGTCCTTTCATTTCAAAATACAATAGACCCTCTTCTCGCATATATATATTTCAGCTTCATTTCTCAAATATTACAGCCAACTTTCTCACATTACTGCCACCCTTTTCAGATGACCCAGACTGCCACCTTTCTCACATATCACATGTAAAGTCACATTTCTTTCCTGCCACACATATTCCATTCCAAAGACTAGTTCTAGTGACATGCCCTTCGCATGTTAGATACACAGGACTAGCGTCACATTCACACATAATACACCAAGGCCACGGAGTCTACGCCGAACCTCTACCAAGAGGTTCTGATACATTAATAAGTAACAACATCAACAACACCTTAACAATGAACCAATCTATATATCATGTAAACAGATTAAAACATGTATGGGATTGGTTTGAAACATTTTGGCAATATTCCTCAGTGTGACTTTGTGTATATCTACACTACATCAAAGTACTGGAGTTTGCGAGACACTTGATAAACATTTACATGGTCAATGTCAACAATTTACCTGGTATATTCTAAGCTCTGTACAGTTGCAAGTTCAGGTGCATTTTCTGTAGATGCATTAAATGTATACACCAGAAGTTAGGGGTACCTGTTACTTTGGGGAGATTCATACTTGGGGTTCAAAACACAGGATATAATTGTACAGAGCACCACATGATATACCTGTACAGAGCACAGGGAGGGGTATGTCCTGGGGATAAGGGAAACATACAAATGAAGTGGCTTGCTCCAGGGGTCAAGAATAGTTTTTACTTCGGAATGCATCCTATCAAGGGGGTTGGTACATGCCCTGGGTTGTTACTAAATGGAAAGACATATACCAGCGTTCAAGGACAGTTGTCACTGAGGATGAAGGGGCATGCTACGAGGGTCCGGGACAGTCACTGCTGTTTCAAGGTTCTGTTGTAGCTGCTGAAGCCAGCGTTTAGTGGAGTTATCATCTTTGAGACATGGAGAAAATGTGGCATCTTTGAGCTGGTCTGGAAGACACTGCCGCAGGGCTTCTTTAGCTCTGTAATACAAACAGTTATATGTTAAGTTGAAGTAAGTCAATTTTCTGATAATATAAGGCCTTAATGAAATAGTACCCATTTATGAACAAGTGAAGTGAAAATATATATGGATAGAATACCTTGGATTGTCTGAGAGACGAAGGTAGCAACGTACTACATGCTTCAGCAGTCGGGCCGAAGGCTCTTTGGATAGATGTAGCACCATCTTACCCTGCAATAAAACATTGCTTTAGAAATAAGTTTAAGAGCTCAGGGATATCAGTCACTGACCTTGTACAGCAATAAAGTTTGTTTTTGTTGTTCAACAATGCATCACAATTTAAAAAATACATTTTCAACTTAAAAACTTTAATAAAAAATTTACATGACAGCCATTTGAAAAATGATTTATAACTTCAACTCAAGTTCTGCATAATTGATTTTGCTAAGGAGCACTATACACATGCTTACTTACCAGTATCATAGCCACATGAGAGAAGCGTTCATAGGTCTGACAAATGTAGGATAGTCCCATTTCATCCAACAGAATCTTCTGAAGGATAAATGTTGCTACCTGTAACACAATGAAAATATAATTAGAACAATAACTTTATATGGAAGTACCTCTACTCTACTGCTGTAATATTACTGATCTGTCCAGTTTAAATACATCTAACAGCTATAATCTCTATAGAGCTGATCCCCTCAACCATGTATTAGTTAGTATCTGAGAATCCCTGTCTAAAACTCGGATACATGTAAGTGCACCTGTTACACCCAGACTACTGTTAAGCACTTATATTTTACTTGAGATTTAGTTTCGCGTTAATATTCGAGTCAAGTCAATCATAAATTCAAATACTGTAATGTTTATTTGTACAAAAATAACTCCTTTGGATGGTGGCCAAGCTATCAGTTACTGATGTATGAGTCTTGCAGTGTCCATTATTCTAATTGCTCATCATATGCGAATTGAAAGTAATTTCTAGATCATTGTTCGCAAAATCATGTATTCATGAAATTATGTCTGAAGAAGTAAGTTCACGAAATAAAGTATTAGCAAAATCTACATTATTTACAGTAGTCAGACATAGGTACTCAAATTCTTATTGACAGTGTGTAAATTGGGTGCAGGAAGTGGAAATGGACACAAAATAACTGGGTAAATCTTTATTTATCACACAATATATAGCTGTCTGTTTACAGTACTCACCGTCTTAGACAACTCACTGCCAGACTCCATGATCCGCAGACACAGTGGGATGATTTCCGTTGTTAGGAGGAAATTGATTACTTCCTGTTCGTCAGTCTATAATTAATTTGTTTAAATGAAAGATAACATTAAAATATCATATAGTTATCATCGACCTACCATATTTTTTTCTATTCATTTAATAAAGTAAAGAACTAGCAATACAGTGACAAAACCTGAACAAAAGATTTTGTAAGAAATAGCTTTGCTGAGTAAACATGAAAGTATACTGACCTTGACAAGTGCTCCTATTACACCAAGACTAGTTAGACGTAGGTACTCAAATGGCCGTGTCTTACTGACCGTATGTAAAAATGGGTACAGGAACAGTGGAATGTGTGCTGGAATACAATATGATATTGGTTAAAATTAAAATCAAGAAATACAATAAGACAGACAGAAAAATAACTTCACTTGGTCTAGATCTGAACACATAATTAACTCAATTTACATTTGACTCACTAACTTACAAAAATACTAAATTCTTTAAAACTAGTATGTAGTATGATGAGGACCTTATAAGTATAATTTTTGATGAGCAAGGACTTACCCTGAAGGAAGGCAGAACGTGTCTCGGGGTGGGAAGCCACACACTGTAGTAAAGCTAATGCATTACACACTCGGTTAGACTGGTGTGCCTGCAAATATATTAACAATCAATACAAATTTTCTCACTCTTGCTATAATACCATATTATCTGCAAATAAGCCCCCATCTTCAATTTTCAAATAGTAAGATACAAATGGTTCACATATAACTCCCCCCAACCCCCTAAACTTTTCCACTAGAGGAAACTAAAAGGAGCATATAGGTTAATTTAACACATTCAATCTTCTTCCGTCAATAACTCTTCCACTTTTACTTTCTACTTCCTCAAATACTGGGAGATTTCATAAGCTCAATTTTCAGTGTCATACTTTGTCAGTAATCTGTAGTGTAGGGCCCTGTACTTCCCAAATCGGCAATGAACACCCATCAAAAGTGACAGCAAAGTCTCCAACTTAAATATACTACTTATATATACTGAAAATTTTATAGATCCAGACAATAATAACAATTTGGAAATCAGTAAAACCAAATCTTCAAAACACTGATGCTATTTTTCCATTTTTCAGAGAAAAAAAATCCCAATTTTAGTTAGGTAATAGATAAGGTCCCATTCCCAAATTACCTGGCAAAACCCCTTATCCTGCAAACTTTGATAATTAAAGTGACTATTCTGGGAAATAAACTTAGTCTAGATGCATTACCTGGTCTTCCAAAAGTTAAATCGCAGCAATGCCTTAATATAGCACTTATCTATTTTCATAAGTCACGTGTTGATTCGAAAACAAAACAGTGAAAAACATCAACAGAAACATGCAGGTTTTCAGTCATGTCAGATTCTTCAAGCGGTCAAAGCAGTTACACGGTACGTAAATAGTATTTTAATTAATTAACATGTCATATATGATACATGTGTAGGATTTCTAACTAAAGCTGTTTCCATAGGACTTTATACATGCAATAACGACAATAAAGACTGAAATCGGTGTGAATCACAGTCTGATGCCGAGATGGGGCCCAATGTGGGGTAATCTAAACTGTGTCATCGTCATCAGTGATATCGGTATCAATTCATTTAGACAAGAATAATAGTTGTATATATTTTAGTGAAGCAATCATGACATATTGTTATTAATCTTTATGAGATATGAGTAGATTTCTGTTTACGTCGCTTTGTTGATGAACTTGTTATAGTTTTAGGCAGAAATCTCTTGGCTTCAGAAGCCATTTTTCTGCCGCCAATGTTTACATACAACAAATCTGGATTTTTGCGCTTGCGCCAAAATTTGTCAGAAATTTGCATATTACATCGTCGATCGACAATAAGATGATTTCCTAGAAAGTATCATTTTGCAATTCTAGGCGTTAGATATCGCCAAAATTTCAAACAGGATCTTTCCCGAATAGTCACTTTAACATCATAAACTAGATCTGTTCCTCTCTTCTATAATTACTACTGGTATAGACAGTCTTCAGTAATAGACTGGTCCAGCCAAATTCTTTCTCAGTTGAGTGTAAAAATTCAGACTACTATTATGAATTTGAGAGTACAAATTCTGACTGCTATATAAATGACATCATGTATATGTTCACACAGTGAGAAATTACATGGAGACACTAGTAAAAATTGTTATAGCAAGATGACATAACATATTGCACTTTACATGCAAATATAAAATTTAATAATGTTTTGGCCCTTGAACGCCAGGTGAGATATTAATGCATTCACGCACTGGATCCTCCAGAATGCTCTGATATTTCATCTGTTCTGTTATCTAAAGCAGTATGAATCAACATAAGACCTACCGTAAGGTGAGGTGGATTAATAGCCGGGTAGATGTTAACAATTTCCTGGAGGAGGGCAGCCACTGTGCCAAATGAATGCCACAACATGGGAGCTAGGTCAGGGACAACTTCCCTTTTTTTGCTGAAAAAAAATATCTGAATGAGAATTGGCACACATTCTATCTTTGCTTTATAAAGATTTTTTTATATATATTTAAATTTTTTTTTCAAGTTTTGTATCAGATTTTTTCATTGGCTAAGTCAAATCCCTGTAAACAATCGTTGTTTCATTAGTTAGTGAAGATGGGTGGTTTACCTAATATGTATATATATGCTCTCTTAGACTCATTTAAGTTGGGAAACACTAATCTATGTTTATACCACTAGATTTAACATCAGCTGACCCAATACCCAGTAAATCTTGCTTTGATGGGGATATGCTTCTCAGCATGAGCGATCCGTATTCGTTTCAAAATAGATCGATCATCGGTTCTGTCTTTCGACCTCCCCATTTGCCTGGGGCCAATGCGGCGTTACGCGCCTATGTTCAATGCCATTTTTTCTTATAAACGACCGGAAATTATCACTTTTGAATTGTGGTCCATTATCTATAGTATTTGCACCTGAGTTCCTGAAGAGCATTTTCCCTGGTATCAGGACCAGTTAGTTCGACAATCCACTGGTAGATTTTCTCACGGTCAATCTGGGACAGGACAGATGGGACTCGGTCGACCTGGGACATGACAGGAGGTCCGGAAACCGTTGGACCAGATGGGCCCTGGCCTCCCGTAGTGTTCATCATCCTTTGAAGCAACTACAAATAAGAGCATTATTGGTGTAATTTATCAAAAATAACATTACAAAATAGAAATAATTATTCAATCTTTTTCTCCATTTAATTTAAGACAATTACAAGAACGCATCTCACATTAACATGTATAATTAGAGTCAATAATAAGCTTAGCTGTGCAATAATTTTCCATGACGCTGGCCTACATATTACTTTGAGCCATAAATTAGACACTATAGTATGAATATATATATACATCATGATAAATGCACAACATTTATACAGAAATTGACAGGGTCCTGGGCATCTAGTAGATCCTTGAGTGTATGTTTTTGACTCCTCAAATTTAAATCATTTTCGACTCTTGGGTTTGAAGGGACTTGTCCTTTTGACATGTTTTGACCCTTCAGATTTCTAAGAAATACTTAGCTATTTGACTTCTGAAATTACATCAAAGCCTGATTGAATGGTAGAAATGGAAGTCAAAGGTCAAACTACAAGTTGCATAGACCCACTCCTTGTATGCAACACATCTTCAATCCAAAATATATATACAATGCACACACAAATCTTTAACGTTCAATATGAAATTGCACAAAAGGCAGATATAAAATGTAGCACTATCTCAAAAGGATTTTTTCCACTATAGAGTGCGAGCATGAGGGAAACAGTTGAAAGATATGTCACTGTGACCTATTTCTGGCATAAAATCGTATACAGATAAATTACACAGGTAAGTGGAAACATCAGTTAGATTGCATTGATTATAATTATAACAGAGTATGATTGAACAATAGCCTTGGATTTGATAGTGTAATAAAAGTTTTGTAAAATTCTGATAAAGAATTTCAAACTATACACATAATACTAAATGTTGTTTCATTTGATACAATAATGTACAAGTAAATTATCATCATGCATTAATTATAAACACAGATATTAACAGTCCTATATATATATAGCAATACCTTAGGTTTAACATACATGCATGCATATGGGCATGAATGTGTAGTCAAGGGAGATAACCTTAGCTATCTGTGTACGCTAGGTGGCGTGCTACACGCCACCTTATAATCAGTTCTTGCTTAGCGATTTTCTTTTATTAATAATTATTCATGCTTCTAATTGCATGTACATGTACTTATATTGTATGTTTGGTGGATGTGTACTAAGTTGTGAACATAGGCAATGTGAATTTCAATAAATATTTGTATTTTTGAAATTATGCGTTGGGTTATCTCCCAAAAATAGTGGTTTTGTCAGCAATATATTGAATGCTGGTGAAATGGTGAAGATTCCAGAATTTGTTTTTGTTCATATATAATACATTTCATTTATTTTGACCAATTCATTCTGAAGGTCCGATAATCAATCATTATATTGGAATGACTCTACACAGCAAGTTAAGTTCTGATGACAGAAAAAAAAGTCAGATTGCGTTTCCCAGATGTACGTACTCACACACAAATATTAAAGATAACATGTAGAAAAAGTGAAGGAGATAGCCCAGGAAATGAAACCATGGAGATCAACAGTCAAATCACAGGTCAGTATAACCTACTTCTTGAATCAAACATATACACATGTATATAGTCTAAGCTTAATTCCCATGGCCAAGATAAGCAAACCGGTACATACACAATCTGGTAAGTATTTTTACTTTATTTCATGGATGTCAAAAATCATACAGTAGGTTACTCCAACAATGTTGAAGGATTATATACAGCGAGAAACTTATGAATTGATAGGACGGACAGGTGCATCTGGGCGACATATTAGCCAGAGCAGGGACATATATATAACGTTATAAAATGTCCCTGGCCCTAGCTGACACCATATGCATGTCTCAGACCAGCGTTAAGTGAGGGTCTATACGGACGGAATAAAACACTGATATGGGACTAAATTGGTGTCTTATGGGTAAATAAGTATCTCATTTATCCATATATGTAAGGTAGGTGTTATGTCACGTCAGATTGTATTACTATTTGCCCCAATATGTTAGTGATACCAACCGATGTCGCAGAATTTCACGTTTACATACAGTAGTGCACTCTCGCCCTACACTAGACATGGTGTCCACAGGAAACTTGATCGGCTAGGCGACATATGATAAGTATTCATGCAAGGAATTTATTTTCCAATAGCAAATTATCTCCCCTTAGTTTTTGTTTGCTAAATGTGTCGCGCGTGAAATGTGTTTTCCGGTCCAAAATGTCGCTCACGCACTTTCTCCCCCATGAGAATTTTTAAAAGTTGGCAAGTATGCATATTTACCCTATATTTTCAAAGGTTGAGCATAAAAATAGCATACAAGCTTCAATGTAATTTATTATGATTTAGTCTTAAAGGCATATTTAATTTGGTACTATAAAGCGTCGTTAAATTCTACAGTGACACAGTTGTTGTACTGTCGATATGTCATCAACAAATCCGAAACCGATGTGTATAAATCAATCGGATGAAAATCTACACCGGTACCCGTTTTGATACTTCACCTAGCCACGGGTCTCTGTTATTAAAGTATTTGTTACGATACAAACCGGCAGTAAACTATATATATATGCATGTATTTATGTAGGTGTATACTTCTGTATAGACTGTACAGTACTCAGTAGGGTTTCCACGTTCAGTAGTATGAAGAAGGAGGGGGCGACTTGGAATATGGTATGACGTTACATTGATTGGATCCGCAACATTACGCACAACGATAGATAACCTTGTTTACTAAAACATTGATTACGCTTTCTTCTACCAAATGCATACAAAAAGTAGCTTATTTGAAATGCAAAGGTTACACTGGCGAAAAAAGACAAACTCACCCAATGCGCGTTACCGGAAATGAAAATAGGATTGTAATTTTTGTTTTTGAAGCCCGCCTGCTTACAGTAGATCCGGAAAGCGATACACCATCGTTGAAGGTACGGTAGGGTAGATATATCAACAATTAACAAACACAATCGCAAAACAAGAAAAATGCGCGTGTTTTTATTTTTATTTTAAATTACATAAATATGATAAGTCATTTAGGATATCAGATGACATTTAGCACGATCGACCCATCTTTTAAGGGACCTCCCTGATCGCCAGTAGGCCTAGCTATATAGTAATCAACAATGGTAAAGGGCACAGGGACGCTTACATAACAGGTAAATTACATAATCTACTTTTCAATAGTCTCCTTTCTATTCACTTGTCCATAGTTTGCTAGTGTGATCGATCTTAATTATGGTTCAAAATAAAATACTTCAGTATGTATGAGAAAAAAAAAGAAAGAAAAAAACATCAGCACTGATTCTTTCAATAAGACAGTGAAAATGTGCCATGGTTATTTGTGGATGTATTTGTATGCTACAAACTTTCCAGACATTGTTCAAAGATATACATGTAGTTGATAAACATATATATGCATACAACTATTATTGTCACCCGATTCAATAATGTCATCACGCCAGCTACAATATATATATATGTACATTGTACGTACGTCATTTCTTAACAGATTTGTGGAAATTAATACACAACATTAAGTTTATACAAATGTAGACAAACTAATTCACAAAATACATCGAATATTAGTTTTTGTGCTTTAGGGTTTCAAGGTCAAAATCACTTCATAGACATTGTCCCGTCCCGATTTTAACACCTAGCAACTTCATTCTTTGACAATTGTCATCAAACTTAAATTAGATGGTTTTACATAAGCTCTAAGCTTGTTACCAAATCCTCTTGTATACGTTTGATTTATTGTACTGTATTACTTATTCTCAAATAAATATTGTTTAAACTAAACTTAAATTAATACTATTTTCCGATCATTCCATTGTCTTTCTATGGCATTGATCAAATATTCATAACATAATACAGCATAGGAAGGTAACTTCATAATAACGGTTCACTTAATATGATTGCAGTTATAAAAACTGACTATTATCTCAATTACAGGTGTTTTATATCCAGTTACATCAGAATCATCATCATTGACACCTCCATACATGATACTGTCTTAATATGCTATGGAGATGGTGATCACAAAGAGGGGAAACACTATATGAGAATCTTTTTAAGTGTAACACCCTGTGCTTGTGCATGTTTCGGAGTATCAAGTGGCACGTGCCGTTTTTTGGGGTTTTTGTTATGTCTTACATTTTCTATTTTTTTTTAATGATTAAACAGGAAGTGAACATGTATTAAATGACAGTTAACAAAACAAATGCCTTTGTAACGTACAAGTTTACAATGAGCTGTAGTCAAGGAAGGTGGAACGTTTTTCAAGGAAATGAAGGGAAAGTCTGCAGTAAGAACGGATTTAATCATTTGATTCAAAAGAAGTAATATATTTTAAAGTCTTTTACTGTCGAGTCCCTTGGATAAGATAATCGCTGAGTAACAGAAATCGATATCTAAATTAGGGGCTATGTTTACGTTCCCTCTCTGAATGTACATAACCCCGAAGATAAAGTACATTTAACAGTCGGTATGACGTTTATTCCACCTTTGTTGAGTAAACATGTCGTCAACATCCTGGAGGATATGACAGTCGGATCTGTTGAACAGGATTGAACCATTTCCATACAGTGTAATTGATGTCATTTCTATTTAGTAAAGTGATAACAGGCATCTGAGCAGCAAATCCAGTCAAAACAGTGATATTTTACAAGCCTATAAATCGCTACTACGGTGTAATTTAACAGAAATAACTTGAACTCTTAGTATGTATCATGGCAAACCGTGGGACTTGCTGTTGACATGTAATTTGTTAAGCTGTTTGTACATTTCAACAAAACATACGAAAAATGCATTTTTCAGGGGGAAATAATTAGCTCATTTGCTCATATACTGCACAAACTAGCCATGTCGTTTTGTCCACAAATGTCTAAAGCACAAAATAGGAGCATTGGTTTGACCAGATTTAACTTTATTTGAGGAGGCATTTCAAGCAACAAAAATGCTCTTAGAATTCATTATAAAGATCTCTAGAAATGACAAGAAGACTGCTTTTAGAAAAAATGCTCAACCATTGAGTTTAGGGTAAAATATCCCTATTTCCTAAAAATGCCACAAACATACCAGTTTCACAGTTTGACTTAAAAAGGTCCTTCTTATTATGATCAGATGTCTTAAAAGTATAATATATGAGCATTCTTATTCATTAAAATACCTCCCTTTATGCCATTTTTGCGTAATATAATTCGAAGCCGCCATTTACATTTTAAAATCAAAACAAAATAAGCATTTATACGTACATATTAAAAGTAAAATCCGGTCAAACAAATGCTCCTTCCCTATGCTATAGACACTTGTGAGCATAGTACAGCTTGGCTATTTTTCAGGTTTGGCCATTTGCGTGACTTAGAATTATTCCACGGTACATCTTTAGGGGCATCTAAACAGCAAATCCAGTCAAAACGATGATATTTTTCAAGCCTATAAATTCCTAAGGTACAGAAGTAACATGTTGAACTTTTAGTATGTTTCATGGCAAACCGTGGGACTTGCTGTTGACATGTAATGTGATAAGCTGTAAATTTCAACATAACATACGATAAATGCATGTTTTAGGGGGACATAATTAGCTCATTTGTATCGCAAATATAACACAAACTAGCCATGTCGTTTTGCTCACACATGTGTCTAAAGCACGAAATAGGAGCATTTGTTTTACCAGATTGGACTTTATTATTAGTATAAACACTGCTTTTATTTTGACCCTGAAGGCGGTCGTGAATGATATCACACAAATATGGCATATGAGGATGCATTTCAAACATAAAAAATGCTCTTATTAGACACTATAAAAAACTAAATGGCAAGGAGACTGCTTTTAGAAAAACAATCTCAATCGTTGAGTTTGAAGTGAAATATGCTTATTTCTGAAAAAGGCCACAAGCTCACCAGTTTAACAGTTTCACTAATACATATAATTGTTACTTTGATCAGAAGTCTGAAAGGTACATGTATGATAAAGGAGAATTTTTATTTATTGAAATGCCTCCCTATATGCCAAAAAAAGTTACTATTGACGTGTAGTAGATATTACTCCGTAAGGTTACTATTTACGGGTAGTAGATATTACTCTGTAAGGTTACTATTTACGTGTAGTAGATATTACTCTTTAATGTTACTATTTACGGGTAGTATATATTACTCCGTAAGGTTACTATTTACGTGTAGTAGATATTACTCCGTAATGTTACTATTTACGGGTAGTATATATTACTCCGTAAGGTTACTATTTACGGGTAGTAGATATTACTCTGTAAGGTTACTATTTACGTGTAGTAGATATTACTCTTTAATGTTACTATTTACGGGTAGTATATATTACTCCGTAAGGTTACTATTTACGTGTAGTAGATATTACTCCGTAATGTTACTATTTACGGGTAGTATATATTACTCCGTAAGGTTACTATTTACGGGTAGTAGATATTACTCTGTAAGGTTACTATTTACGTGTAGTAGATATTACTCCGTAAGGTTACTATTTACGTGTAGTAGATATTACTCTGTAAGGTTACTATTTACAGGTAGTAAATATTACTCTGTAAGGTTACTATTTACGGGTAGTAGATATTACTCTGTAAGGTTACTATTTACGTGTAGTAGATATTACTCCGTAAGGTTACTATTTACGGGTAGTAGATATTACTCTGTAAGGTTACTATTTACGGGTAGTAGATATTACTCCGTAAGGTTACTATTTACGGGTAGTAGATATTACTCTGTAAGGTTACTATTTACGTGTAGTAGATATTACTCTGTAAGGTTACTATTTACGTGTAGTAGATATTACTCTGTAAGGTTACTATTTACGTGTAGTATATATTACTCTGTAAGGTTACTATTTACGGGTAGTAGATACATATATTACTCAGTAGGGTTACTATTTACGTGTAGTAGATATTACTCCGTACCGTTACTATTTACGTGTAGTAGATATTACTCTGTAAGGTTACTATTTACGGGTAGTAAATATATATTACTCCATAAGGTGACTATTTACGTGTAGTAGATATTACTGTGGTGTTATTTAGATGTGTGTAAGTACATATTTGTTGTGAAGATGTTACAAAGTGCTCTGATTATCATGTAAATTTATCATGGTATTGAATAAAAAACAGAAGTTGCAAAAAACATATATATGTTATTCTGTTATGTACACTGTCAGGTAACGACAATGCACTTACAGGTAGCAGATATAACCCTGAAAGGTTACGTGTAGTAGATATTACATTGTAATCTTTCTACATGTATTTACGAGTAGAAGATGATACTGCGTAAGGTTACTACATTATTTATGCTTATTAGATATTATTCTGTAAGGTTACTATTTACGTTTAAATTTACTATTTACCTGTAGTAGATATTACACCGTAAGATAACTATTTACGTGTAAAGTGTAATATTTACGGGTAGTAGCTATTACTCTGTAAGGTTACTATTAGTCTGTCTGTCTGTCTGTCTGTCTGTCTGTCTGTCTGTCTGTCTGTCTGTCGATTTTTCAATAGTAATTTAGTGAAGCACAAAAATAAGTTTTGATGGGGATTCCCCATTTCCTCACTGTCATTGTCTACGCTCACCTCGTACCCGGAAGTAAGGTTTATTTACGATAAACAAGCGAAACAAGACCATATGGGTGTTTGTATTTTCGCCTAGACATTGAATTTGTTACCAAGATGTAGATGTTGGATGTTTTAAAACTCTGTCTCTGTTATCGGAATTCCTTTGAATTAACGAAATGAGCTCACAAATGCCAGAGGTTATCGATATCGACGGGAATGGAGAGAGTTTGGGACTTCCCGATCACTTCCTCAATATTCCCTTGATTACACTTCGCTATTCCGTGAGGAGAGTCATCGCTCTGCATCTCAACACTCCTTCGGAAGTCGTGGACGAAGAGACAGGATATGTTAACGATTACAATGGTTTAGCAGAGTTCGTCGGATTTTCATACTTGGAAATCGAACACTTCGGAAGGCAGAAAAGCCCGACCAAGGAATTATTGGAAAAATGGGAAACACGAGACAATCTGCAGGTGTCGCCGACTGTGGGCAGCCTGTGGAAGGGTCTTTACATTCTCAACAGATTCGATGTCATGAAGGATTGTCAATTGGCTATAGGTAAATCAGTTAATTATTAGTACTATAGCCACTGCTGTTGTAGTGGGAAAACATTTGGCACTTTCGACAAGTACATTATACACATCCACACTCTGACGCTGTCATTTAGTATATTTGTAAATAAACATTTAACAAAATATAAACTTTTATTTCGAATCCGTTCAAAAACAATACGCCAACCAATGTGTACAAACATACTTACAATGGACATGTGTAAATTTAGGAAGGAGTAATGAAAAATACACTGTCTGCACTGGGGCTCAAACTAGTGACCTCCAGCTCTCAGGGCATGACATCCTACCACTTAAATAAAGGGAATTCCTGCTATTCTGAGATAGTTAGGTGACTTTAACTTTCCACTTTCACACTACCCCTCCTACAGAAAGTCTTCAACCTAATATACAGTATATATATAATATTCCAGGAATCCAGGTCATATATTTGATGTTGATATAAGATTTTTTTATACTTTCAGTAAAAGACGTAGAAGCTTTCATAAGGAACCAAAAAAGACAGCAAGACATTATACAACCTGTGCAGAGTAATGATGGTATAAAATTAGTCGTTCTTTATTAGTGAACAACTTTGTAGTTTAATAATATAAAATTATATAAATTGTTTCATGCCAATAGGCTATATGCATATAGAAATAAGTGTGTATACACTGGTAGATGTTGGATTAATTGATTCTACTTCTACTTCTAAATGATAATGACCAACTTCAACAAGTTCAAGATAAAGCCAAAAAATATGTGTATACATGTATAGGTATTCATTAATTTTGGGAGTTATATACTGACAGGAGGGCAGTCTTAAAAGATTCAGCTGTTGGACAGGAGGATATGATATCTTGTGTGATCTTGTTCCACTCAGACATTGTACGTGGAAAAAAAATGTTTTCTTACCGTGGTTTTGCAGTGTGGTAGTTGAAATGATTTGTGATGGGTATGCCTTGATTACCTATTTGTTGGTATGAGTCTGTTGTGTTGGCTGATGGCTACTTGGTTGTTGATAATTATGTGCATCAGATAGAGTCTTGAGTCTCTAAAAGTACGTCTGTCAGCCAGGGGCCGCCATTTGAGTTGTTTCAGCATATCAGATACACTGGATGTTCTGTGAATGTATATGTTCTTATTTAATACATAGCGAGCAGCCCTTCGTTGTACCATCTCAATTCGTTCAAATATTTTCCTGGGTGTATGGGTTCCACACAGAACAGGCATACTCTAGTGATGGGCGAACTAATGCCTTGTAGGCCTGTGATTTTACAGATGATGACCCTATTTTTATGTTTCTACGTCCCATTTCCGGTTTGATTGTATTGTGATTATGGCAAGCAAAGTTGTCATTTATTCACGGAGCAATGTTGATCCAGCATTTTACCAAAATATATAACATATCTTACATATTATATATAATAAGATAATATATAGATATCTTGCAAAGTTTTCTTTATGAGATATCTTATAAAGTATATAAGATATATCATAAAAGATATAAGATATCTTATATGATATATAAGATATCTTATATGATATATAAGATATCTTATAAAGAAAAGTTGACAAGATATCTTATAAAGAACGAGACTCTCGTGAAACCGGCAAAACCTAAAAGTTCGAGAATGACTGCTTCCTCCGTAAGGTAACTCCCGTTTTGTTGGAAGGCACGCGGAACATACACAATCAACCCTCTGTCGCGACCACGATCGGCTAGTCACGTCGTGTTCGAGCTAACATGAATACATGGCAATTATGAATCTGTTTCAAACCATTATATGTAGTTTCAGCTTCATGTCGACTCCTTCATCGAGTGGAGATATCTTATATTTTTTTATGAGATATCTTATATATTATATAAGATATCTTATAAAGAAAAGTACCTTATGAAGGGAAATTTTAGCGGTTATAAAATTTGGCGATTTGGTAATGAAAACTGAAAGTTAAATTTTAACGGGTTAAAATTTAGCGATTTCCCTTAAATCTAGGGTTTTAATTTGGCGTTGAGCATATGTATTACCGGTATATATAGATGATTATGTTATGTCTATACATCCTATCCATGTTGATTAAGTGTGTTGTGTATTATCAATCTTCTTTCTCGAAACCGAAAATTACCAAAAATCGTCAGACGAACACATACATGTAAATTTGCTAAAAGCAACAGACAAAGATAATTTAATCAACCGTATGGTATTGCCATGGTCATCTATTGTATGATTTGTATATGTATAGGTAAGTTTAACAATGAGTCTACAGGTGAAGTGTTAACATATCAGTTCATTGAATGGTATGGGTAGATGGCTTTGTTTTCACAAAAATAATTATAATGCGGTATATGTCATACTTGTATTGCTACGCATGTATCTTGTGTAGTTGTTCACTAGTTATTCGTATGTAACTCGACAGTTTCCAGGCAACAACCAACGTTACGCCCCACTCGTTACTCTCCGGAGTTATCAAAGGTAAATGACGGTCGGAACAGAAACTATTGGCAAAATTGAAAATTTCGCGTCTTTTTAATTGGCGGTGTGAAACTTTGATGGGTTAAATTTTGGCAGTCTATATACGGACCCGCCAAATCGCCATATTAAAGCCCCGCTGAAATTTTCTGCTATACAGTATATAAGATATCTCATTTATAGTGTATATAAGATATCTTATAAACTATACATGTTTTAATGAATGCCCATGGATGATGTAATTGTGTTTTCCCCTTGTGCACAGATAAGACATTGCACTTCCTTGGTGATTAGTTTTTTTTAGCTCACCAGGGAAGCTGTTGCTGTACCCCTAACATTATTCATAGGTGTTGTCCATATGGATTGATGCATGTTTATATAAAACAGAGCTGTGGCTATGCTAATGAGGATACAGTTTATAATTAGGTATTTGACACATATGTGTTCTGTGTGACAGACGTTTTTTAATTGGTACTACATTTTCCAACTCGCTTACCTATTGAAAAACTCTAATCTTGGCCACACTATGTTAACCGTACAAGATTTGACATGTGTGTTCCTTGTGCCAAACCTTAAGCCTTCCCATTGGTATCCGGTACTTAAGCAGACCTGCTTACCTTGACTTTGACCTTTGACCTGCATGTACTCTTAAATTTTTTATCCTTGACCACAGTATCTTAACCGTATGACATAACGCTTTCATATTTGACTTGTGTGTTCCTTGTGACAAGTCCTACATTAGCAGACCTGCTGACCTTGACCACGACATTTGACCTATACATCTAAAAGACTAATTCTGAATCTCAACCCACTCGACAAGCTATTTTGTCTTCAGACTTTTGTCGGTTTAGTGAATGTACAGTATATAAGGAATGTACAGTATATAGTGAATGTACAGTATATAGTGAATTGAAGAACAAAAAACATTGGACATGAAAACAAAACTGTAATCTTTTGGTGAAATGTGAGTTAGAATTTAATTTTATTGTTTATTAATAAGTGCATTGTGTTTAAGTACATGCAAGTTGGATGAATATTGAAAATACATTCGGCCTTCTTAAGCTGGAAAAGTACCTTGTGTTCAACAATTAAAAAAAAAAAGTTAATGCATGCGGTCTATTTTTTATATGTATGAAATTATTAATATCATCTGTGTTTTCAAAGAACGTATCTTCAACTTAAAATCTATTTTGATCTTCTGCAGTTTCACAAAGCTCAGACCACCAAGTTAAAGAGGAAACCATTTTATGTAAAGGAGATGGTAAGTTGTTCTCTGACATTTGAATTAAACTGGAAGGTGATTCTATACAGTGTATACAGTGAGTACCTCTCAATACAGAAGTCTTCCTACCACAGGATGGTCATAATGTATCTGTAAAATAATATGAGGATAATGGAAATGATTAGGTATAGGATACGTGTATATATTTCTGTATAGGGTATCAGTTTTGTCAAAAGGAAGTGGTCTGTAGTAAGTAGTAGGGGTATTAAGTGAATTAATATTAAAAGGGAATGACAATAAACTCTAAAAAAAGATAGTAATAGACTCAAAGGGATGGTAATAGACTGTAAAAAGGGTGGTAATAGATTGTAAATGGGTGGTAATAGACTGTAAATGGGGTGGTAATAGATTGTTAATGGGGGGTAATATACTGTAAATTGGGTGGTAATAGATTGTTAATGGGGGGTAATAGATTGTAAATGGGGCTGTATAAGACTGTAAATGGGGCGGTAATAGACTGTTAATGGGGTGGTAATAGACTGTAAATGGGGCTGTATTAGACTGTCAATGGGGTGGTAATAGACTGTAAATGGGGCGGTAATAGACTGTAAATGGGGTGGTAATAGACTGTAAATGGGACTGTATTAGACTGTAAATGGGGTGGTAATAGACTGTAAATGGGGCAGTAATAGACTGTAAATGGGGTGGTAATAAACTGTAAATGGGGTGGTAATATACTGTAAATGGGGTGGTAATAGACTGTAAATGGGGCTGTATTAGACTGTAAATGGGGTGGTAATAGACTGTAAATGGGGCAGTAATAGACTGTAAATTGGGTGGTAATATACTGTAAATGGGGTGGTAATAGACTGTAAATGGGTGGTAATAGACTGTAAATGGAGTGGTAATATACTGTAAATGGGTGGTAATAGACTATAAAAGGATGATAATAGACTGTTAATGGGGTGGTAATAGACTGTAATGGGGCGGTAATAAATTGTAAATGGGGTGGTAGTAGACTGTAAATGGGGTGGTAATAGACTGTAAATGGGGTGGTAATGGACTGTAAATGGGTGGTAATAGACTGTAAATGGGTGGTAATTGACTGTAAATGGGGTGGTAATAGACTGTAAATAGGGTGGTAATAGACTGTACATGGGGTGGTACTATACTGTAAATGGGATAGTAATACACTGTAAATGGGGTGGTAATATACTGTAAATGGGATAGTAATAGACTGTAAATTGGGTGGTAATAGACTGTAAATGGGGCGGTAATAGACTTAAATGGGGGGTAATGGACTGTAAATGGGGTGGTAATAGACTGTAAAAGTAGTGGTAATAGACTGTAAATGGGGTGGTAATGGACTGTAAATTGGGTGGTAAAAGACTGTAAATGGGGCGGTAATAGACTGTAAATGGGGTGGTAATAGACTGTCAATGGGGTGATAATATACTGTAAATGGGTGGTAATAGACTGTAAATGGGGTGGTAATAGACTGTAAATGGGGTGGTAATATACTGTAAATGGGATAGTAATAGACTGTAAATGGGGTGGTAATATACTGTAAATGGGATAGTAATAGACTGTAAATGGGGTGGTAATCGACTGTAAATGAGGCGGCAATCAACTGTAAATGGGGTGGTAATAGACTGTTAATGGAGTGGTAATAGACTGTAAATGGGGCGGTAATAGACTGTCAATGGGGTGGTAATAGACTGTAAATGGGGTGGTAATAGACTGTAAATGGAGTGGTAATAGACTGTAAATGGGGTGGTAATGGACTGTAAATGGGGTGGTAATAGACTGTAAATGGGGCGGTAATAAACTGTAAATGGGGTGGTAGTATACTGTAAATGGGGTGGTAATAGACTGTAAATGGAGTGGAAATAGACTATAAATGGGGTGGTAATGGACTGTAAATGGGGTGGTAATAGACTGTAAATGGGGCGGTAATAGACTGTAAAAGGAGTGGTAATAGACTGTAAATGGGGTGGTCATAGACTGTAAATGGGGCGGTAATAGACTGTAAATGGGGCGGTAATAGACTGTAAATGGGGTGGTAATAGACTGTAAATGGAGTGGTAATAGACTGTAAATTGGGTGGTAATGGACTGTAAATGGGGTGGTAATAGACTGTAAATGGGGTGGTAATATACTGTAAATGGGAAAGTAATAGACTGTAAATGGGGTGGTAATATACTGGAAATTGGATAGTAATAGACTGTAAATTGGGCGGTAATAGACTGTAAATGGGGCGGTAATAGACTGTAAATGGGGTGGTAATAGACTGTAAATGGAGTGGTAATAGACTGTAAATGGGGTGGTAATAGACTGTAAATGGGGCGGTAATAGACTGTAAATGGGGTGATAATATACTGTAAATGGGGCAGTAATAGACTGTAAATTGGGTGGTAATATACTGTAAATGGGGTGGTAATAGACTGTAAATGGGTGGTAATAGACTGTAATGGAGTGGTAATATACTGTAAATGGGTGGTAATAGACTATAAAAGGATGATAATAGACTGTTAATGGGGTGGTAATAGACTGTAATGGGGCGGTAATAAATTGTAAATGGGGTGGTAATAGACTGTAAATGGGGTGGTAATATACTGTAAATGGGAAAGTAATAGACTGTAAATGGGGTGGTAATATACTGTCAATGGGATAGTAATAGATTGTAAATGGGGCGGTAATAGACTGTAAATGGGGCGGTAATAGACTGTAAATGGGGTGGTAATAGACTGTAAATGGAGTGGTAATAGACTGTAAATGGGGTGGTAATAGACTGTAAATGGGGTGGTAATAGACTGTAAATGGGGTGATAATATACTGTAAATGGGTGATAATAGACTATAAATTGGGCGGTAATAGACTGTAAATGGAGCGGTAATAGACTGTAAATGGGGCGGTAATAGACTGTAAATGGGGTGATAATATACAGTAAATGGGTGATAATAGACTGTAAATGGGGTGGTAATAGACTGTAAATGGGGCGGTAATGGACAGTAAATGGGGTGATAATATACTGTAAATGGGGTGGTAATATACTGTAAATGGGGTGGAAATAGACTGTAAATGGGGTGGTAATAGACTGTAAATGGGGTGGTAATATACTGTAAATGGGATAGTAATAGACTGTTAATGGGGTGGTAATATACTGTAAATGGGATAGTAATAGACTGTAAATGGGGTGGTAATAGACTGTAAATGAGGCGGCAATAAACTGTAAATGGGGTGGTAATAGACTGTAAATGGAGTGGTAATAGATTGTAAATGGGGCGGTAATAGACTGTCAATGGGGTGGTAATAGACTGTAAATGGGGTGGTAATAGAATGTAAATGGAGTGGTAATAGACTGTAAATGGGGTGGTAATGGACTGTAAATGGGGTGGTAATAGACTGTAAGTGGGGCGGTAATAAACTGTAGATGGGGTGGTAATAGACTGTAAATGGAGTGGTAATAGACTGTCAATTGGGTGGTAATGGACTGTAAATGGGGTGGTAATAGACTGTAAATGGGATGGTAATATACTGTAAATGGGAAAGTAATAGACTGTAAATGGGGTGGTAATATACTGTAAATGGGATAGTAATAGACTGTAAATGGGGCGGTAATAGACTGTAAATGGAGTGGTAATAGACTGTAAATGGAGTGGTAATAGACTATAAATGGGGTGGTAATGGACTGTAAATGGGGTGGTAATAGAGTGTAAATGGGGCGGTAATAGACTGTAAAAGGAGTGGTAATAGACTGTAAAGGGGGTGGTCATAGACTGTAAATGGGGCGGTAATAGACTGTAAATGGGGCGGTAATAGACTGTAAATGGGGTGGTAATAGACTGTAAATGGAGTGGTAATAGACTGTAAATTGGGTGGTAATGGACTGTAAATGGGGTGGTAATAGACTGTAAATGGGATGGTAATATATTGTAAATGGGAAAGTAATAGACTGTAAATGGGGTGGTAATATACTGTAAATGGGATAGTAATAGACTGTAAATGGGGCGGTAATAGACTGTAAATGGGGCGGTAATAGACTGTAAATTGGGTGGAAATAGACTGTAAATGGAGTGGTAATAGACTGTAAATGGGGTGGTAATATACTGTAAATGGGATAGAAATAGACTGTAAATGGGGCGGTAATAGACTGTAAATGGGGCGGTAATAGACTGTAAATGGGGTGGTAATAGACTGTAAATGGAGTGGTAATAGACTGTAAAACGGGTGGTAATAGACTGTAAATGGGGTGATAATATACTGTAAATGGGTGATAATAGACTGTAAATGGGGTGGTAATAGACTGTAAATGGGGCGGTAATGGACAGTAAATGGGGTGATAATATACTGTAAATGGGTTGGTAATATACTGTAAATGGGATAGTAATAGACTGTTAATGGGGTGGTAATAGACTGTAAATGGGGCGGCAATAAACTGTAAATGGGGTGGTAATAGACTGTAAATGAGGCGGCAATCAACTGTAAATGGGGTGGTAATAGACTGTAAATGGGGTGGTAATATACTGTAAATGGGATAGTAATAGACTGTAAATGGGGTGGTAATAGACTGTAAATGAGGCGGCAATAAACTGTAAATGGGGTGGTAATAGACTGTAAATGGAGTGGTAATAGACTGTAAATGGGGCGGTAATAGACTGTAAATGGGGTGGTAATAGACTGTAAATGGGGTGGTAATAGACTGTAAATGGAGTGGTAATAGACTGTAAATGGGGTGGTAATGGACTGTAAATGGGGTGGTAATAGACTGTAAATGGGGCGGTAATAAACTGTAAATGGGGTGGTAGTATACTGTAAATGGGGTGGTAATAGACTGTAAATGGAGTGGTAATAGACTGTAAATGGGGTGGTAATGGACTGTAAATGGGGTGGTAATAGACTGTAAATGGGGCGGTAATAGACTGTAAATGGAGTGGTAATAGACTGTAAATGGGGTGGTAATAGACTGTAAATGGGGCGGTAATAGACTGTAAATGGGGCGGTAATAGACTGTAAATGGGGTGGTAATAGACTGTAAATGGAGTGGTAATAGACTGTAAATGGGGTGGTAATGGACTGTAAATGGGGTGGTAATAGACTGTAAATGGGGTGGTAATATACTGTAAATGGGAAAGTAATAGACTGTAAATGGGGTGGTAATATACTGGAAATTGGATGGTAATAGACTGTAAATTGGGCGGTAATAGACTGTAAATGGGGCGGTAATAGACTGTAAATGGGGTGGTAATAGACTGTAAATGGGGTGGTAATAGACTGTAAATGGGGTGGTAATAGACTGTAAATGGGGCGGTAATAGACTGTAAATGGGGTGGTAATATACTGTAAATGGGGCAGTAATAGACTGTAAATTGGGTGGTAATATACTGTAAATGGGGTGGTAATAGACTGTAAATGGGTGGTAATAGACTGTAATGGAGTGGTAATATACTGTAAATGGGTGGTAATAGACTATAAAAGGATGATAATAGACTGTTAATGGGGTGGTAATAGACTGTAATGGGGCGGTAATAAATTGTAAATGGGGTGGTAATAGACTGTAAATGGGGTGGTAATATACTGTAAATGGGAAAGTAATAGACTGTAAATGGGGTGGTAATATACTGTAAATGGGATAGTAATAGACTGTAAATGGGGCGGTAATAGACTGTAAATGGGGCGGTAATAGACTGTAAATGGGGTGGTAATAGACTGTAAATGGAGTGGTAATAGACTGTAAATGGGGTGATAATATACTGTAAATGAGTGATAATAGACTATAAATTGGGCGGTAATAGACTGTAAATGGAGCGGTAATAGACTGTAAATGGGGCGGTAATAGACTGTAAATGGGGTGATAATATACAGTAAATGGGTGATAATAGACTGTAAATGGGGTGGTAATAGACTGTAAATGGGGCGGTAATAGACTGTAAATGGGGTGGTAATAGACTGTAAATGGGCGGTAATAGACTGTAAATGGGGTGGTAATAGACTGTAAATGGGGTGGTAATAGACTGTAAATGGGGTGGTAATAGACTGTAAATGGGACAGTAATAGACTGTAAATGGGACAGTAATAGACTGTTAATGGGGTGGTAATATACTGTAAATGGGATAGTAATAGACTGTAAATGGGGTGGTAATATACTGTAAATGAGGCGGCAATAAACTGTAAATGGGGTGGTAATAGACTGTAAATGGAGTGGTAATAGACTGTAAATGGGGCGGTAATAGACTGTCAATGGGGTGGTAATAGACTGTAAATGGGGTGGTAATATACTGTAAATGGGATAGTAATAGACTGTTAATGGGGTGGTAATATACTGTAAATGGGATAGTAATAGACTGTAAATGGGGTGGTAATAGACTGTAAATGAGGCGGCAATAAACTGTAAATGGGGTGGTAATAGACTGTAAATGGAGTGGTAATAGATTGTAAATGGGGCGGTAATAGACTGTCAATGGGGTGGTAATAGACTGTAAATGGGGTGGTAATAGAATGTAAATGGAGTGGTAATAGACTGTAAATGGGGTGGTAATGGACTGTAAATGGGGTGGTAATAGACTGTAAGTGGGGCGGTAATAAACTGTAGATGGGGTGGTAATAGACTGTAAATGGA
This sequence comes from Pecten maximus, assembly GCF_902652985.1. Taxonomy (NCBI): domain Eukaryota; kingdom Metazoa; phylum Mollusca; class Bivalvia; order Pectinida; family Pectinidae; genus Pecten; species Pecten maximus. The sequence continues at coordinate 21,632,662 of NC_047016.1, read as the reverse complement.
GTGGTAATAGACTGTCAATTGGGTGGTAATGGACTGTAAATGGGGTGGTAATAGACTGTAAATGGGATGGTAATATACTGTAAATGGGAAAGTAATAGACTGTAAATGGGGTGGTAATATACTGTAAATGGGATAGTAATAGACTGTAAATGGGGCGGTAACAGACTGTAAATGGAGTGGTAATAGACTGTAAATGGAGTGGTAATAGACTATAAATGGGGTGGTAATGGACTGTAAATGGGGTGGTAATAGAGTGTAAATGGGGCGGTAATAGACTGTAAAAGGAGTGGTAATAGACTGTAAAGGGGGTGGTCATAGACTGTAAATGGGGCGGTAATAGACTGTAAATGGGGCGGTAATAGACTGTAAATGGGGTGGTAATAGACTGTAAATGGAGTGGTAATAGACTGTAAATTGGGTGGTAATGGACTGTAAATGGGGTGGTAATAGACTGTAAATGGGATGGTAATATACTGTAAATGGGAAAGTAATAGACTGTAAATGGGGTGGTAATATACTGTAAATGGGATAGTAATAGACTGTAAATGGGGCGGTAATAGACTGTAAATGGGGCGGTAATAGACTGTAAATTGGGTGGAAATAGACTGTAAATGGAGTGGTAATAGACTGTAAATGGGGTGGTAATATACTGTAAATGGGATAGAAATAGACTGTAAATGGGGCGGTAATAGACTGTAAATGGGGCGGTAATAGACTGTAAATGGGGTGGTAATAGACTGTAAATGGAGTGGTAATAGACTGTAAATGGGATGGTAATAGACTGTAAATGGGGTGATAATATACTGTAAATGGGTGATAATAGACTGTAAATGGGGTGGTAATAGACTGTAAATGGGGCGGTAATGGACAGTAAATGGGGTGATAATATACTGTAAATGGGTTGGTAATATACTGTAAATGGGATAGTAATAGACTGTTAATGGGGTGGTAATAGACTGTAAATGGGGCGGCAATAAACTGTAAATGGGGTGGTAATAGACTGTAAATGAGGCGGCAATCAACTGTAAATGGGGTGGTAATAGACTGTAAATGGGGTGGTAATATACTGTAAATGGGATAGTAATAGACTGTAAATGGGGTGGTAATAGACTGTAAATGAGGCGGCAATAAACTGTAAATGGGGTGGTAATAGACTGTAAATGGAGTGGTAATAGACTGTAAATGGGGCGGTAATAGACTGTAAATGGGGTGGTAATAGACTGTAAATGGGGTGGTAATAGACTGTAAATGGAGTGGTAATAGACTGTAAATGGGGTGGTAATGGACTGTAAATGGGGTGGTAATAGACTGTAAATGGGGCGGTAATAAACTGTAAATGGGGTGGTAGTATACTGTAAATGGGGTGGTAATAGACTGTAAATGGAGTGGTAATAGACTGTAAATGGGGTGGTAATGGACTGTAAATGGGGTGGTAATAGACTGTAAATGGGGCGGTAATAGACTGTAAAAGGAGTGGTAATAGACTGTAAATGGGGTGGTAATAGACTGTAAATGGGGCGGTAATAGACTGTAAATGGGGCGGTAATAGACTGTAAATGGGGTGGTAATAGACTGTAAATGGAGTGGTAATAGACTGTAAATGGGGTGGTAATGGACTGTAAATGGGGTGGTAATAGACTGTAAATGGGGTGGTAATATACTGTAAATGGGAAAGTAATAGACTGTAAATGGGGTGGTAATATACTGGAAATTGGATGGTAATAGACTGTAAATTGGGCGGTAATAGACTGTAAATGGGGCGGTAATAGACTGTAAATGGGGTGGTAATAGACTGTAAATGGAGTGGTAATAGACTGTAAATGGGGTGGTAATAGACTGTAAATGGGGCGGTAATAGACTGTAAATGGGGTGGTAATAGACTGTAAATGGGGCAGTAATAGACTGTAAATTGGGTGGTAATATACTGTAAATGGGGTGGTAATAGACTGTAAATGGGTGGTAATAGACTGTAATGGAGTGGTAATATACTGTAAATGGGTGGTAATAGACTATAAAAGGATGATAATAGACTGTTAATGGGGTGGTAATAGACTGTAATGGGGCGGTAATAAATTGTAAATGGGGTGGTAATAGACTGTAAATGGGGTGGTAATATACTGTAAATGGGAAAGTAATAGACTGTAAATGGGGTGGTAATATACTGTAAATGGGATAGTAATAGACTGTAAATGGGGCGGTAATAGACTGTAAATGGGGCGGTAATAGACTGTAAATGGGGTGGTAATAGACTGTAAATGGAGTGGTAATAGACTGTAAATGGGGTGATAATATACTGTAAATGAGTGATAATAGACTATAAATTGGGCGGTAATAGACTGTAAATGGAGCGGTAATAGACTGTAAATGGGGCGGTAATAGACTGTAAATGGGGTGATAATATACAGTAAATGGGTGATAATAGACTGTAAATGGGGTGGTAATAGACTGTAAATGGGGCGGTAATAGACTGTAAATGGGGTGGTAATAGACTGTAAATGGGGCGGTAATAGACTGTAAATGGGGTGGTAATAGACTGTAAATGGGGTGGTAATAGACTGTAAATGGGGTGGTAATAGACTGTAAATGGGACAGTAATAGACTGTAAATGGGACAGTAATAGACTGTTAATGGGGTGGTAATATACTGTAAATGGGATAGTAATAGACTGTAAATGGGGTGGTAATATACTGTAAATGAGGCGGCAATAAACTGTAAATGGGGTGGTAATAGACTGTAAATGGAGTGGTAATAGACTGTAAATGGGGCGGTAATAGACTGTCAATGGGGTGGTAATAGACTGTAAATGGGGTGGTAATAGACTGTAAATGGAGTGGTAATAGACTGTAAATGGGGTGGTAATGGACTGTAAATCGGGTGGTAATAGACTGTAAATGGGGCGGTAATAAACTGTAAATGGGGTGGTAGTATACTGTAAATGGGGTGGTAATAGACTGTAAATGGAGTGGTAATAGACTATAAATGGGGTGGTAATGGACTGTAAATGGGGTGGTAATAGACTGTAAATGGGGCGGTAATAGACTGTAAAAGGAGTGGTAATAGACTGTAAATGGGGTGGTCATAGACTGTAAATGGGGCGGTAATAGACTGTAAATGGGGCGGTAATAGACTGTAAATGGGGTGGTAATAGACTGTAAATGGAGTGGTAATAGACTGTAAATTGGGTGGTAATGGACTGTAAATGGGGTGGTAATAGACTGTAAATGGGATGGTAATATACTGTAAATGGGAAAGTAATAGACTGTAAATGGGGTGGTAATATACTGTAAATGGGATAGTAATAGACTGTAAATGGGGCGGTAATAGACTGTAAATGGGGCGGTAATAGACTGTAAATGGGGTGGAAATAGACTGTAAATGGAGTGGTAATAGACTGTAAATGGGGTGGTAATATACTGTAAATGGGATAGAAATAGACTGTAAATGGGGCGGTAATAGACTGTAAATGGGGCGGTAATAGACTGTAAATGGGGTGGTAATAGACTGTAAATGGAGTGGTAATAGACTGTAAAACGGGTGGTAATAGACTGTAAATGGGGTGATAATATACTGTAAATGGGTGATAATAGACTGTAAATGGGGTGGTAATAGACTGTAAATGGGGCGGTAATGGACAGTAAATGGGGTGATAATATACTGTAAATGGGTGATAATAGACTGTAAATGGGGTGGAAATGGACTGTAAATGGGGTGGTAATAGACTGTAAATGGGTTGGTAATATACTGTAAATGGGATAGTAATAGACTCTAAATTGGGTGGTAATAGACTGTAAATGGGGCGGTAATAGACTTAAATGGGGGGTAATGGACTGTAAATGGGGTGGTAATAGACAGTAAATGGAGTGGTAATAGACTGTAAATGGGGTGGTAATGGACTGTAAATGGGGTGGTAATAGACTGTAAATTGGGTGGTAATGTACTGTAAATGGGGTGGTAATAGACTGTAAATGGGGTGGTAATATACTGTAAATGGGAAAGTAATAGACTGTAAATGGGGTGGTAATATACTGTAAATGGGATAGTAATAGACTGTAAATGGGGTGGTAATATACTGTAAATGGGATAGTAATAGACTGTAAATGGGGCGGTAATAGACTGTAAATGGGGCGGTAATAGACTGTAAATGGGGTGGAAATAGACTGTAAATGGAGTGGTAATAGACTGTAAATGGGGTGGTAATATACTGTAAATGGGATAGAAATAGACTGTAAATGGGGCGGTAATAGACTGTAAATGGGGCGGTAATAGACTGTAAATGGGGTGGTAATAGACTGTAAATGGAGTGGTAATAGACTGTAAAACGGGTGGTAATAGACTGTAAATGGGGTGATAATATACTGTAAATGGGTGATAATAGACTGTAAATGGGGTGGTAATAGACTGTAAATGGGGCGGTAATGGACAGTAAATGGGGTGATAATATACTGTAAATGGGTGATAATAGACTGTAAATGGGGTGGAAATGGACTGTAAATGGGGTGGTAATAGACTGTAAATGGGTTGGTAATATACTGTAAATGGGATAGTAATAGACTCTAAATTGGGTGGTAATAGACTGTAAATGGGGCGGTAATAGACTTAAATGGGGGGTAATGGACTGTAAATGGGGTGGTAATAGACAGTAAATGGAGTGGTAATAGACTGTAAATGGGGTGGTAATGGACTGTAAATGGGGTGGTAATAGACTGTAAATTGGGTGGTAATGTACTGTAAATGGGGTGGTAATAGACTGTAAATGGGGTGGTAATATACTGTAAATGGGAAAGTAATAGACTGTAAATGGGGTGGTAATATACTGTAAATGGGATAGTAATAGACTGTAAATGGGGCAGTAATAGACTGTAAATGGGGCGGTAATAGACTGTAAATGGGTGGTAATAGACTGTAAATGGAGTGGTAATAGACTGTAAATGGAGTGGTAATAGACTGTAAATGGGGTGGTAATGGACTGTAAATGGGTGGTAATATACTGTAAATGGGATGGTAATAGACTGTAAATGGAGTGGTAATAGACTGTAAATGGGGTGGTAATGGACTGTAAATGGGGTTGTAATATACTGTAAATGGGGTGGTAATAGACTGTAAATGGGGTGGTAATGGACTGTAAATGGGGTGGTAATAGACTGTAATGGGGCGGTAATATACTGTAAATGGGGTGGTAATAGACTGTAAATGGGGTGGTAATAAACTGTAAATGGGGCGGTAATAGACTGTAAATGGGGTGGCAATAGACTGTAAATGGGATGGTAATGGACTGTAAATGGGGCGGTAATAGACTGTAAATGGCGTGGTAATAGACTGTAAATAGAGCTGTATTAGACTGTAAATGGGGTGGTAATCGACTGTTAGTTGGGCGGTAATAGACTTAAATGGGGTGGTAATAGACTGTAAATGGGGTGGTAATAGACTGGAAATGGGGTGGTAATGGACTGTAAATGGGGTTGTAATATACTGTAAATGGGGTGGTAATAGACTGTAAATGGGGTGGTAATGGACTGTAAATGGGGTGGTAATAGACTGTAATGGGGCGGTAATATACTGTAAATGGGGTGGTAATAGACTGTAAATGGGGTGGTAATAGACTGTAAATGGGGCGGTAATAGACTGTAAATGGGGTGGCAATAGACTGTAAATGGGATGGTAATGGACTGTAAATGGGGCGGTAATAGACTGTAAATGGCGTGGTAATAGACTGTAAATAGAGCTGTATTAGACTGTAAATGGGGTGGTAATCGACTGTTAGTTGGGCGGTAATAGACTTAAATGGGGTGGTAATAGACTGTAAATGGGGTGGTAATAGACTGGAAATGGGGTGATAATAGACTATAAATGGGGTGGTAATAGACTGTAAATGGGGGCAGTAATAGACTGCAAATGGGGTGGTAATAGACTTGAATGGGTTGGTAATGGACTGTAAATGGGGTGGTAATAGACTGTAAATGGGGCAGTAATAGACTGCAAATGGGGTGGTAATAGACTGTAAATGGGGTGGTAATAGACTGTAAATACGGCGGTAATAGACTGTAAATGGGGCGGTAATAGACTGTAAATGGGGTGATAATAGACTGTAAGTGGGGCGGTAATGGACCTTAAGAGTGATGTTTTTAAACTGTAAGTCAAGAGGGATAGACTGTATGAGGAAACATAATCTGATGTAAGAGGAATAGTAATAATCTGTAATAGGAATAGTACTTGACTATAAGAGGGAAAATAATATTATGTAAGAGGGATTGGCAATAGACTGTAAGAGAGAATAGACTATTAGAGAGATAGTAAAAGACTGTAAGAGGGATAGTACTAGACTGTAAGTGGGATAGTACTAGACTGTAAGAGGGATAGTACTAGACTTCAGAAATGGGTGATAAATGGTACTTAAACAAGTGAATTATAAGTAGTGACATAACAGAGAGAAGTCCCTTGAATGCTTATAGGTGTAAAGAGGAAAACACTTAATTCTAACACCCTGTAGGCATTGCGACAAAGACACAGCTCCCATGATCAAGAAGAGTAGAGAGCAACCGTTTTTAAGAAATCAAAATATGTTGCTTTGTTAATAATGTGACATAATTCTGCTTACATTTATTAAAAATACACTTTTATAGACAGACAAAATTGAACTCATATATTATTCAGTGTATAACCTACTGTCAAATATCCAAAGTGCATTTGTTGGAATTTGAATTTTGTAGTTGACAACAATTACTCCCAGTACTTTGATGCATTTGTGTCTTACAACCACGAGGGAAAAGATCTCCATTTCGTAATGGATATGATTCAGACACTGGAAGGTGAACCGCACAAACTGAAACTGTTCATTCCAGGCAGGGACGACCTGCCAGGTGCAGCTAAATATGTTATAGAGGCAAAGCTCATTGAGTCACGGTAAGTGGACACAGGTGGAACAAATCTTCCAAGAATTCCAAGGTCAGAAGGTTTATTACGAGGGACAATGAATAAGCACTTGGACATTCTGTTAATTAATATAAACAGTTTGAAAATATTTTGTTTTTAAGTTTATCTGGAATAATACTCATTACTCCATGAAAGTTTTTTTATGAAACTTTACACACATGAATAGTACCTGGAAACTTTACACACATGAATAGTACCTGGAAACTTTACACACATGATCAGTACCAGGAAACTTTACACATATAATTAGTACCTGGAAACTTTACACACATGACCAGTACCAGGAAACTTTACACACATGATTAGTACCTGGAAACTTTACACACATGACCAGTACCTGGAAACTTTACACACACATGAATAGTACCTGGAAACTTTACACACATGAATAGTACCTGGAAACTTTACACACATCAATAGTGCTTGAACACTTTACACACATGAACAGTACCTTGAAACTTTACACACATGAAAAGTACCTGGAAACTTTACACACATGAACAGTATCTGGAAACTTTACACCCATAATCAATACCTTGAAACTTTACACACATGATCAGTGCCTGAAAATTGTACACACATGATCAGTACCTGGAAACTTTACACACATGATCAATACCTGGAAACTTTACACACATGATCAGTACCTGGAAACTTTACACACATGATCAGTACCTGGAAACTTTACACACATGATCCGTACCTGGAAACTTTAGACACATGATCAGTACCTGGAAACTTTACACACATGATCAGTAACTGAATACTTTACACACATGAATAGTACCTGGAAACTTTACACACATAATCAGTGCCTGAAAATTGTACACACATGATCAGTACCTGGAAACTTTACACACATGATCAGTACCTGATAACTTTACACATATGAACAGTATCTGGAAACTTTACACACATGAATAGTACCTGGAAGCTTTACACACATGAATAGTACCTGGAAACTTTACACACATGAACAGTACCTGGAAACCTTACACACATGATCAGTACATGGAAACTTTACACATATGATTGGTACCTGGAAACTTTAGACACATGATCAGTACCTGGAAGCTTTACACACATGAATAGTACCTGGAAACTTTACACACATGATCAGTAACTGGATACTTTACACACATGATTAGTACCTGGAAACTTTACAAACATGATCAGTACCTGGAAACCTTACACACATGATTTGTACCTGGAAACTTTACACACATGATCAGTAACTGGATACTTTACACACATGAACAGTATCTAGGGAACTTTACACACATGATCAGTAACTGGATACTTTACACACATGATCAGTAACTGGATACTTTACACACATGAACAGTATCTGGGAACTTTACACACATGAATAGTACCTGGAAACTTTACACACATGAACAGTATCTGGAAACATTACACATATGAACAGTTCCTGGAATCTTAACACACATGATCAGTGCCTGGAAACGTTACACATATGATCAGTACCTGAATTAGTTTAATACAATTACAATATATTTGTCATTTATATTACTTTGAAGATATATTTTAGTTGCTTCTTTAATGATTTAATAGAAAATCATTTGTATAGAGGATTGGAAGAAATATTACACATATGAACAGTTCCTGGAATCTTAACACACATGATCAGTACCTGATAACTTTACACATATGAACAGTATCTGGAAACTTTACACACATGAATAGTACCTGGAAACTTTACACACATGATCAGTACCTGGAAACTTTAGACACATGATCAGTACCTGGAAGCTTTACACACATGAATAGTACCTGGAAACTTTACACACACATGAATAGTACCTGGAAACTTTACACACATGAATAGTACCTGGAAACTTTACACACATCAATAGTGCTTGAACACTTTACACACATGAACAGTACCTGGAAACTTTACACACATGAAAAGTACCTGGAAACTTTACACACATGAACGGTATCTGGAAACTTTACACCCATAATCAATACCTTGAAACTTTACACACATGATCAGTGCCTGAAAAGTGTACACACATGATCAGTACCTGGAAACTTTAGACACATGATCAGTAACTGGATACTTTACACACATGAACAGTACCTGGGAACTTTACACACATGATCAGTAACTGGATACTTTACACACATGATCAGTAACTGAATACTTTACACACATGAATAGTACCTGGAAACTTTACACACATAATCAGTGCCTGAAAATTGTACACACATGATCAGTACCTGGAAACTTTACACACATGATCAGTACCTGATAACTTTACACATATGAACAGTATCTGGAAACTTTACACACATGAATAGTACCTGGAAACTTTACACACATGAACAGTAACTGGATACTTTACACACATGAACAGTATCTGGGAACTTTACACACATGAATAGTACCTGGAAACTTTACACACATGAACAGTATCTGGAAACATTACACATATGAACAGTTCCTGGAATCTTAACACACATGATCAGTGCCTGGAAACGTTACACATATGAACAGTTCCTGGAATCTTAACACACATGATCAGTGCCTGGAAACGTTACACATATGATCAGTACCTGAATTAGTTTAATACAATTACAATATATTTGTCATTTATATTACTTTGAAGATATATTTTAGTTGCTTCTTTAATGATTTAATAGAAAATCATTTGTATAGAGGATTGGAAGAAATATAGCGTGTCCAGTTCTTGTTTATTTTTAAGATTTTGTATAGATGTATTTTACTTCTTACAGCTGCCGAAAGATGGTCATCATTCTCTCCAATAATTACCTGCAGAGCAGTGCCTGTGACTTCCAGTCTAAATTTGCTCATGCCTTGTCTCCAGGTAAGTACTGGTAATCATTGTTGGTAGTGAAGTATTTAAACACAAAACTTATAGTGCCCAGTCCTGTCTGAACCCTAGGTCTATGTTTAGCTCACCATCATCAAATGGTAGCAGATCAAATCGCCTTACATCCAAGGTCCATTCATTGTCTACCCACAAACCACTCTTTCAAGCCCATGTATTTTACAGAAAGTACCAGAAATTTTAAGATCCTATACACTGAACACAATTCATACATTATGACAAAAATGGCACTCACAATATAGAAATACATCAAATCAACACTTATAAATAAACTAAATAATAGCAATAGTAAATACTAGCAGTTTTTCAATAGTCCCAGGTCCTGTGATATATTTCATCTCTGTCCCATCCTTCGTTTGTCCCTGTACTTTTTTCCTTTTCTGTTCCTTCCTTCATTTGTCCCTGTCCCTATCCTTCATTTGTCCCTGTCCCATCTTCTTTTTTATCATCTTTCATTTGTCCTTGTCCCACCTTCCTTCTCTGTTCCATCCTTCATTTGTCCCTGTCATGTCTTCCTTCTCTTTCCAATCCCTAATTTGGCCCTGTTCTGTCTTCCATCCATGTTCATCCTTCATTTGTCTCTGTCCCACTTTCTTTCTCTGTTTATCATTCATTTTTTTCTTTTTCCTGCCTTCCTTCTCTGTCCCATCCTTTTGTTCCACCTCATATTCTGTTCTGTTCGGTTCTCAGTTGAATCTCGTCATGTGTCTTATATTTTGCCCAATTGTTCCCTAGCATCTTATTTGATCAACTGTCTATGAAATCTTCTGCCCCTGTACACATATATAACATACATGCAATAACATATATCCAACATAGTAATAGCTAGTATCGAGTTTTTTGTAATTTGAATGTCTAAACGTTTTGTAATGTTTAATTGCAATTGTATTGGTATTTTGAAGGTGCTCGTGCGAAGAAACTCATTCCTGTCATCATAGAGCCTATGACGGTAATCCCACAGATACTGCGTTATGTGAGTTTGTGTGACTACACCAAAGTCGATCTACAGGAGTGGTTTTGGAACCGTCTCTCCTCTGCTATCAAGCAGCCACTTGACCCAGTCGCTAGTTGTTTGGTTCAAGTGTCAAGCTCATCTTGCTCTTCAAATGAGTCAATATTGTCCTCAGTGGCATCTTCACCCGATAGTGCCATCGGACAATCACTGCCATCCAGTTCAGACATTAGAATGGAGATATCCAGTGAAAGTTTGGAGGACATTAGCTCCGATTGGGTTGACCTAAGCGGTGACTTCTCTCAGAATGAATCTTCGATGTCTCTCTCTATTTCGCCCCCATCATTAACCTCATTTTCAGCACCAAACCCTTCCTACATTGCCACTGCTAAGCAAGCAGAGAAGACTAGCATTGTCTACAAAAGCAACTTGTTCAACAGGTTCTTCAGGTAGAGGGAAGAAATTAAACTTTAAAAAATATTTATGGACGGATTTGGAAAATTCACAAGTGCAAAATTTAGAGGATCAAGTAGCTCATCAGCAAAAGACAACTAATCTTAAACATTTCTACTCAGAAAAGACTATGTTTATGTAACCAATAGTACGATGACACGTATATTTATGGTTTCAATCTTTTATTGTCCGGTCAGAGACTTAAAACAGTATAATAAAATGTGATTACACTCTTACAAATATTCCTCTTGTACACATTATCTTGCAATATATTACCGATAGATAAAATATGTTAGAAGAGTGGAGGAGTGACTTACGAGGAATCCTGCGAGTGTTACTAATTGCATGTCCATTTAGCTGGGCAGGTATCGCAAGAGTGATACATGAACATGTAAATGTTGGACAGGTGGCGAGAAAAGAAGAATGGGGTGGTTTAGCCAATCGCACGCTCATATGCTCATGATATATGTATTGCTACACCTACCGGTGACCCATGACCTGAATATATAATATATACCCAGGTTCATTTATAGAAAGCTTACATATTTTTATCCCCCATCCACCAAAGTTGGTGAGGGGTTTACAGATGGGTTCCGGTCGTTCTTCCGTTCGTCCGGATTCACTTTCTGCATATCTTTTGAATGAATGATAAATTTTGATGAAACTTGCTTGGTAGACTTATTCCGTGCATATCTAATGAGGCTGCTGTGATCTGATTGGCTGATTGCTTTCCGCACAGTATCTTTTGAAGGAATGGTGGGATTTTGATGAAACTTGCTTGGTAGACTTGCTACTAATTATGTTGATTACTTTTACAGGAACTTGATGACTGAACACAAATACATGTAATTATTCTAAATACTATGTTGTATTGACAGGGCATCTAGTAGACCCTTGAGAGTATGTTTTTTCCTTCAGGATGTCAAAGTTGCATTGACCTACTCCCTGTATGCAACACGTCTTCATTCCAAAATATGTATACATTGCACACACAAATCTTTAAGGTCCAGCGTGAAATTGCACGATAGTCCGATATAAACTGTTACAGTAGTACTGTCTCAAAAGGATTATAGAGTATGAGCTTGAGGGAAACAATTGAAAGATATTTCACTGTCACCTATTTCTGGTATAAAATGGTATAAAGATAAATAAGACATATAACTGAAAACATAGATTAATTATGATTATAACATGAGAGTACGATTCAGCAATAGCCCAGGATTTGGTTGTGTAATAAAAGTTTTGTAAAATTTTGATAAAGAATTCCAAACGATACACATAATACTAAATGTTGTTGTTTCATTTAATACAAGATATAATAATAAACATACATTATAAACACAGATATCAACTGTCCTATATAGCCATATCTAGGTTTACTGTAACATTCATGCATGCATATGGGCAGTGAGTTAGAGCTTTTGACAGCGATATATTGAATACTGCTGAAATGGTGAAGATTCGAGAATTTGATTTTGTTCATAATAGATTTCATTTATTGTATTACATCTATTGAAATAAGCACATTCAAGTGATAATTAAATTTAAATGTACCAATCAATTCTGAAGGTCAATTAATCAAGCAAATCAATCATTATATTGGAGCACGTTAAGTTCTGATGACAGATTGCGTTCCCAGATGTACGTACTCACACACAAATATTAAAGATTACATGTAGAAAAAGTGAAGGAGACAGCCCAGGAAATGAAATCAACAGTCAAAATATATGTCAGTAACCTACTTCTTTGATCAAACACACACACAAACACACATTCACACACCCACACCCACACCCACACACTCACACACACATATATATATAGTCTAAGCTTCCCAAGATAAGCAAACTGGTACATACACAATCAATCTGGTAAGTATTTTCACTTTATTTCATGGATGTCAAAAATCATAAGTAGGTTACTCTAACAATGTTAGAGGATAATACACAGCGAGAAACTCATGATGGGAAGTAATATTCATCAGATCATCTTCCCACACATGAATTTAGAAGGCCCAGCTTGTCAGTGAATTAGCACTGCAGATCTATATCTATACACAAGTCCCATAATATGTTTGCCTTCGAAGGCTCATATTATGATACTTTATGTGTATTATTGAATACATTGTATTTAATATTTCTGTAATTTGTCAAACATCGAATTCATGGTTAAACAAATAATATTTGAAAATAAGCGTTAAATAACATGATATCAACTTTCAATTCTGAAGCATATACAACTATATAATAGGACTATGAACAAATTGAGATTATGTCCAAAAAATAAAACAATAGGCAAAAGGATGGACATGTGCATTTGGACGACATATTAGCCCAAGCAGGGACATATATAACGTTATTATATGTCCCTGGCCCGAGTTTCCTCTGATCCCGACATCATACGCATGTCTTAGACCAGCGTTAAGCGAAGGTCTATACGGACGGAATAAAACACCGATATGGGACTAAATTGGTGCCTCGTTCATCTATATATGTATGGTAGGTGTTTTGTCACGTTAGATTGTATTTATTTGCCCCAATATGTTAGCGACACCAAACGGTGTCGCAGAATTTCACGTTTTCATATAGTAGTGTGCTCTTGTCCTAGACTAGACATAGTGTCAGGGCCACAGGAAACTCGAGCTAGGCGACATATTTACCCCACATTTTCAAAGGTTGAGCATAACAATGGCATGCAAGTTTCAATGTAATTTATTATGATTTAGCCTTAAGTTATATTTAAGGATTAAACTGTCTTTTTTGGTGTCTATGGTCGATATAGATGCTAGAGCTTTGCAAACAAATATACATAACATAATACAGCATAGTATGATTGCAGTTATAAAAACTGACTATTATCTCAATAACAGGTGTTTTATATCCAGTTACATCAGAATCATCATCATTGACACCTCGATACATGATACTGTCTTAATATGCTATGGAGATGGTGATCACAAAGAGGGGAACACTATATGAGAATATATTTTAAGTATAGTACCCTGTGCTTGTGCATGTTTCGGAGGGGTTGGGGATGTTTATGTTATAATCGCACCTGTCAATGTATTTATCAATTTATGTATTGTTTGTAACAATCAAGATGCACAAATAATGAAATCATGAAGATGCAAACTAGATTTCCATTCTTGATGTACAGTATGTTTCGTGTACTTGTAATTTTAGAAATAATTTGATTGTCATTGTCAGTCAGGGACGTATTGGCCCCAAGTCAGCTGAGGTATTTTGAATGAAATAAAGGTAAAATAAAGCAAAAACCTATAATTTTACAATGAGCTGTAGCCGAGGAAGGTGGAACTTTTTTAAGGAAATGAAGGAAAAGTCTGCAATAAGAACGGATTTAATCATGTGATTGAAAAGAAGTAATATATTTTAAAGTCTTTTACTGTCGAGTCCCTTGGATAAGATAATCGCTGAGTAACAGAAATTGATATCTAAATTAGGGGCTAGTTTTACTTCCCTCTCTGAATGTACATAACCCCGAAGATAAAGTACATTTAACAGTCGGTATGACGTTTATTCCACCTTTGTTGAGTAAATATGTCGTCAACATCCTGGAGGATATGACGGTCGGATCTGTTGAACAGGATTGAACCATTTCCATACAGTGTAATTGATGTCATTTCTACACTTAAGGGGCATCTAAACACCAAATCCAGTCAAAACAGTGATATTTTACAAGCCTATAAATCGCTACTACGGTGCAATTTAATAGAAATAACTTGAACTCTTAATATGTATCATGGCAAACCATTGGACTTGCTGTTGACATGTAATTTGTTAAGCTGTTTGTAAATTTCAACAAAACATAAGAAAAATGAATGTCTCAGGGGGACATGATAAGCTCATTTGTATCGCATATATTGCACAAACTAGCTATGTCGTTTTGCTCACAAATGTCTACAGCACAAAATAGGAGCATTGGTTTGACCAGATTTGACTATATTGTATGTATAAACACTGTTTTTATTTTGACCTTTAAATGCACATTGCTGTCGTGAATGATATCACCAAAATATGGCATATAAGGAGGCATTTCAAACTATAAAGAACTCTAGAAATGACAAGAAGACTGCTATTAGAAAACAAAATTCAAGCATTGAGTTTGCGGTAATATATGTCTATTTCTGAAAAATGTCACAAACTCCCCAGTTTAACTTAAAAAGATCCTTCTTACTATGATCAGATGTCTTGAAAGTATAATATAGGAGCATTTTTATTCATTAAAATGCCTCCCTTTATGCCATATTTGTGTAATATTATTCAAAGCCGCCATTTGCATTTCAAGTTCAAAGCAAATTAATCATTTATACGTACATAAAGTAAAATCCGGTCAAACAAATGCTCCTAACCTGTGCTATAGACACTTGTGATCATAACAGCTTGGCCATTTGCGTGACGTAGAATTATTCCATACTGCATCTTACCACAAAGTTACTCTATAGAAGAAACTGATAGCATCTACAGCAAATTATTGGTGTTTGTAAGAAACTACATGTCCGAACAAACATTTTGGTATGTTACATGACAATATTTTGTGCAAATCTTCAGATATTTATTCGTGTTTGAAATTCAAGATCATCATGCTACATGTATATAGATGACCCTTAACTCTCCTCCAATACATCATAATATTTAGTGTGGAAATGCGGCAATTTTTGCCAGTAAGCTTGCCATATTAGTCATCTTTAGCGACCATTGATGTGAAAAAGACAAACTTCAAATAATCCAGACAAACATAATGAAGCCATTCGCATCATCTTATTTATTTTGTACAATGCCTGATTTGATAGACACAGATATACAGCCGCGTACTGCTTTGCGATATGCACTAGGTGATCTATCGAACCAGACAATTATGTGCGAAATAATATAACTATATCGACGGTTAACATAAAACCTGATGTGTATGAAATACGTCCGCATAAGATATACATTACCCTATAGAACGACCATTTACAGGGTAAGTTTAGCATTCAGTTGTACATATCACACTGTCAAGTTACTATTTACGTGTAGTAGATATTAGTATCTAAGGTTACTACATTTTGTATTTACGTGTAATAGATATTCCTCTGTAAGGTTACTATTGACGTGCAGTAGATATAACTCCGTAAGGTTACTATTGACGTACAGTAGATATTACTCTGTAAGGTTACTATTTACGGGTAGTAGATATTACTCCGTAAGGTTACTATTTACGTGTAGTAGATATGACTCTGTAAGGTTACTATTTACGTGTAGTAGATATTACTCTGCCAGGTTACTATTGACGTAAAAGTAGATATTACTCTGTAAGGTTACTATTGACGTAAAAGTAGATATTACTCTGTAAGGTTACTATTGACGTACAGTAGATATTACTCCGTAAGGTTACTATTTACGGGTAGTAGATATTACTCCGTAAGGTTACTATTTACGTGTAGTAGATATGACTCTGTAAGGTTACTATTTACGTGTAGTAGATATTACTCTGTAAGGTTACTATTGACGTGCAGTAGATATAACTCCGTAAGGTTACTATTGACGTAAAAGTAGATATTACTCTGCCAGGTTACTATTGACGTAAAAGTAGATATTACTCTGTAAGGTTACTATTGACGTACAGTAGATATTACTCCGTAAGGTTACTATTTACGTGTAGTAGATATTACTCCGTAAGGTTACTATTTACGGGTAGTAGATATTACTCTGTAAGGTTACTATTTACCTGTAGTAGATATTACTCTGTAAGGTTACTATTTACGTGTAGTATATATTACTCCGTACCGTTACTATTTACGTGTAGTAGATATTACTCTGTAAGGTTACTATTGACGTGCAGTAGATATAACTCCGTAAGGTTACTATTGACGTAAAAGTAGATATTACTCTGTAAGGTTACTATTGACGTAAAAGTAGATATTACTCTGTAAGGTTACTATTGACGTACAGTAGATATTACTCCGTAAGGTTACTATTTACGTGTAGTAGATATTACTCTGTAAGGTTACTATTTACAGTTAGTAGATATTACTCTGTAAGGTTAATATTTACGGGTAGTAGATATTACTCTGCCAGGTTACAATTTACATGTAGTAGATATTGCAATGTCAGTTTACTATTTCCGTGTAAAGTTTACTACTAACCTGCAATATATATTACTCCGTAAGGCTACCATTACTGTCTTTCTGTCATGCTGTAGATGTTACACTAGTAATGTAGAGAATGTTTACTTGGGGTGGTTAATTACGCTTACAGTTTATTTTTTACACATGTAAAGATACCTCGATTTGAGCATGCTGTTGGAACGGCGAAACCGGTCGGACCAATAAACGAACTACCCGGCACGGTCTCATCCAGTACGTTTTACTGTACATACATTTTATGAGGATGCTAAGTTGAAAAACCTTATGATCACTATTTGAAATGCATTTATTGGGCGAATGTAGCAGTTGCTGCTGTGACGTTGCCAAGTGTGTTACCGGGGTGTGTTTATTCTTATTCTACGTTTCACCGGTCACTTAGATTCTACCAAAAGTAATGTGTATTCGGTTTTTACTTTATTTTACCTTTATTTCATTCAAAATACCTCAGCTGACTTGGGGCCAATACGTCCCTGCCTGACAATGACCATCAAATTATTTCTAAAATTACAAGTACACGAAACATACTGTACATCAAGAATGGACATCTAGTTTGCATCTTCATGATTTCATTATTTGTGCATCTTGATTGTTACAAACAATACATAAATTGATAAATACATTGACAGGTGCGATTATAACATAAACATCCCCAACCCCTCCGAAACATGCACAAGCACAGGGTACTATACTTGATATAAAACACCTGTTATTGAGATAATAGTCAGTTTTTACAAGTACACGAAACATACTGTACATCAAGAATGGACATCTTGTTTGCATCTTCATGATTTCATTATTTGTGCATCTTGATTGTTACAAACAATACATAAATTGATAAATACAATGACAGATGCGATTATTACAACATTAGCTCTGCTGTACTTCATGATCATTATCAATCGATCGACTGATTAGTGCATACTTGGCTCTCCAGTACATGACTCAGATTTATGGAAACGGTACCGGTGAAAGATTGACAAATGGAGATCTCCATTTTGGATATTTCCAATCCATATGATGTTTGGTGAGTCTAAACAATTTTAATATGATTATAGAAGTTAGCTACCATTTCTTTGTTCTGTCCTATTTGCTGAGTTTTTAAAGGGTTTCTGATATGCTCAGATTAGTAAGTTTTATTCTATCCAACACACCCTTGGCCTCGGTATACATATATGCATATGCATGTTATACATGTACATACCAAGGCTAAGGGTATGTTGAAAAAAATAAAGTTTAAAACATGATATTGCTCCTCTTGTATGGAACGCCACAGCTGTCTTATATGGTCACGTTCGTTATATATGTGCTTGTGTCATTATATGTGAAGTTTAGAGAGGCTGTAAGGATTTAAGACTTTTTTTAAAGCTGTGGCCCATGGGCATGCCGTCTGTTGAAACCGTTACCTCTCACGCTCGGTCTCCTTACAGGCTCTCTAAACCTCACCGGCTCGCCGATTGTATCTATACTTAGACTTTTTAGATCAGCATCAGATAGGTTGCAGTTAATATTTAAACTGTCAATTTTGTTTTGTTTGAATTATGAAATTATGAATAAAAGCTGCAAACTCCAGCCCATGCAACGTCTTCCAAATTGACGTTCACCGACAATAGTCTCTCTCAACACGACGCTTAAACTGGACGGTGACCCTCGAAATTTAGTTCCAGCTGATTCACTAAGACGCTTGATATAAAGGTGTTTCGATAAGAAGATAAAAGTACATTTCGTATTGGCAAATGCACATCATATAATGTTACTTGTACATAATATAATGGCAAATGTACACCATGTAATGACACAAGGACATAATATAATTACAAAGCCATATCATATAATGACACAAGCACATCATATAACGACACAACCACATCATGTAATGACACAAGCACATCATATAATGACACAAGCACATCATATAATGACACAAGCACATCATATAATGACACAAGCACATCATATAATGACACAAGTACATCATATAATGACACAAGCACATCATATAATGACACAAGCACATCATATAATGACACAAGCACATCATATAATGACACAAGTACATCATATAATGACACAAGTACATCATATAATGACACAAGCACATCACATAATGACACAAGAACATCACATAATAACACAAGTACATCATGTAATGACACAAGCACATCATATAATAACACAAGTACATCATATAACGACACAAGAACATCATATAACGACACAAGTACATCATATAATGACACAAGTACATCATATAATGACACAAGCACATCATATAATGACACAAGCACATCACATAATGACACAAGCACATCACATAATAACACAAGTACATCATGTAATGACACAAGCACATCATATAATAACACAAGTACATCATATAACGACACAAGAACATCATATAACGACACAAGTACATCATATAATGACACAAGTACATCATATAATGACACAAGCACATCACATAATGATACAAGTACATCATATAATGACACAAGCACATCACATAATGATACAAGTACATCATATAACGACACAAGTACATCACATAATGATACAAGCACATCATATAATGACACAAGCACATCATATAATGACACAAGCACATCATATAATGACACAAGTACATCATATAATGACACAAGCACATCATATAATGACACAAGCACATCATATAATGACACAAGTACATCATATAATGACACAAGTACGTCATATAATGACACAAGCACGTCATATAATGACAAAGTACGTCATATAACGAAAGTGCACCATATATGACAGCTGTGGCGTTCCATACTCTTGCATTTGATATTTCATGTTTATATAACTGGTGCCTTTAACTGTCCTGTGCATACAGAGTTTTATACTTCGATAAATTGTATCCATGCAGTGAAATATTGAAGAGATGGCATATGAGAAATGATAAGTTCTTTTTAATAATTTATAATATCTGTGCATTGCATGACCTACAGCTGAACATGCCAAAGAAATTGCCAAAACAGATCAAGCAATTGAAAAAGTCTATGTCCATATGGACTGATATCCAAAAGAGCTGAAGCAGTAATTGGATTCAAAATAACTTGGGGGAACTCACAAAAGGAAAGTTTATGAAGCTGAAGAAGATATATTCAAGGACACTAAGAATGGCAACAACACATCAGGGAGTAGAAGACAGGATTTTGTATCGGAGAAATAAATAGAAGAGGGTGTTTGGGTGAGAATCCCAGCAATCAACCACACAATATATGTATGTGGTTGACATTGTGAAGAGATAAGATGTGTAAGACATGAATGAGCAGAGAATGAAAATCAGAAGAGTGAACATGGCATTGACCTGATGAAATAAATGAGGGAGGAATGAATGACTGCAGGAAGAAACTACAAAATGCAGAGTGTACAGTACTGTATGTTGATCATGTAATGTACGATAAGAAGTTACAGGAATTAGGAAAATTATGACAGTTTTATGTCTCCCTTTTTATCAAATATTGGAAATGGTACAAAATGTAAAATGAACTGATAAATGATTGATGTTTGATATCATTGAAATTGAATAAAAACCTTTCAATGAATGGAGCACCATACTACCTTCCTATGATAGTTTTTTTAATTTAGATTTCTAACAATTTATTTTTTTATCTTTTCAGGTAAATCTTTCAAGTAGAAGGAACATAGAGAATGTACCTCAAGAAACTCGCATTGTCTAGTTGATTGCCTTAACTGTACACAGAGAATTAGTCTCAACATTAGATAATGAAAAGGGCCAATAATTGTTTAATAGTCTAGTGTTTATATAGGGGATATTCCTTGTTTCTTGATGAATAACAATTGACTACTTATATATTATCAATTGCTGTGGAAACTTTGATATTTTTCATGAGTGCTACAAAGCTTGTCTACAGGAGGTCTCATGAACCCCTGGACAAATTTATTTTATTGATGAGGGGAATGGGGGTATGTATACATGTATATGCGAGACCCTGCTCACTTTGCTTTGATTAGTCCCCCATCGGCTCCTGTAGGTACTATATTTTGTGTTGTGTTGTTCCATCCATCTGTTCTTTATCTTGTCCCTGCTCTATCTCCTACACTACTTGTCACTGGAACTTCATACTTGGGTCATGGACTCCAAGCCAGCTTATGTAAGACAGTTTATCCTTTATCAAACTTTGGTCACTCTGACTTGCATTAAAATTATTTGGGTCTGATATGCTGCTCTTCTTATCACTGCAACTTCTTACGTAGGGCATAGGGTCTTAATTGGGGTTAACATGCATTGAACTTCTGGTATTGCTTACTAAAATCTTTAATGTTTAATATTTCTTAATTCATTCACATTAATACCACCTACTACAATTTGAATAATGTGTGCTTGTTAAATAATCAATGTGTAGAATTAATTCTAACACAAATTCATTATCTGTGCATTCTTGGCATAAAATTTCACATCCTGTAAAGGGGGGGGGGGGGGGGGGGGGGGGGATGACTGAATCATCGGAATGGTCTTGTCACTTTTAAATCTGTAATCTTGAAATTGTCGTTGGTCCATCCTCAGTTTCTTGTCACTTTCTCTAAAGGGACATGATATATATTGATATTGGATGTGCCTGCTGCATTTTGATTTAATGACCATGAAGATATTAGCCAGTTGTCATTGTGAAATGCAAGCGACTGTATGTTTTATCTGCACTTCAATCGTTCAACGTTTTTCTTGGCTAAATAAATTAAAGCCACAATGTGCTGTCATTTTCACTGGACATATGTAGTAATTTCCACCCATGTGAGTGTAAGGCTAAGAGACATTGTTTCTGTTGCTGGAAATAGAATTAGAATGTGTTCACATTTTTCTCTCAGATACGACTGGTCCAGTATCATACTATTCATGTAATACAAATGAACATCCCAGATTGTTGTAGAATAAAATACAAAACTTTAACTTGGAGGACATTACTTTGATTGCTGGCAATCACAATATCTATTTTGTTGATTTGTTGCAATGTATCATGGTAGAAAAACTTACAAATGAATGAAAAGAAGAAAATCTAAATGTTATGAATTAATTAAGATCAATATCTGTCCAGTAGTTCTTACTCAAATACTGATACAGGGAAATTGTAAAAACTTTATTTGAAATTTCTTTATTCTTCCATCAGTAACTTTACTAATACATACATTTAGGTCATTTACACTACAATGCTACAGTATCGGTTTTTGGTGGGGGTTTTTTTTTCATGAACATCTTCAACTATAGGGACATAAATGCTATACAAAGACAGTTATGCATGTTTTGTCTTAAGTCGATCTTTTTTAGCAACTATTTGTTACTGATAGTGTAGTCTGTTAAAGGGAAGCCTGCCATTTCAATGATTAACCATTGTTTCTATGCTAAAAATGATCAGTGTCATTTACTTCTATTTGAAGTTAGTTTATATAGTGTAGATATTGTTACTTTAATTAGTAATATTAATGAATAAATTGATAGCCAAAAGTGATTATTAAGATTGTAATTATGTATCGGTCCATACAGATCAATTAATTTCTTGATCAATTCATATGATGTAATATCAAAATCATAAAGGAAAACCTTTGTAACAGATATTTCATTTTAATCCAGATATTGAATTGAGGAGACACTAGAATCAGGTGTTTATCCTTCTAGCCATCTCGACTGTCTACTAGTACTAACTATATTATCTGTGAATAAGGTCATGTCTATTATAAGTCCAGCATATTCTTAGAATAATTAAATGTCTCTAACATTATGCCTAAAGACAACACTTTAATGCGGTATCTAATGAGTAATTAATATTTCGACTTTCACTGTTTCTCATGCATGCATTAAATCTAAAATTGGGTTAATTATTATTGAGGATTTTATTAAACTTTTGCACAGAAATCTGTATTTCACATCACATTCAACATACCAAGATGGCATAACTGCATTAATAAATATTACATTATTATGTAAATATTTAGCTTGCCTGTGTGATTGATTTGTATCATATTAACAAAGACAAGTTTAAAATAAAATCACAACTTTGTGTAACATAATGGTTGAACTGCAAAAATATTATCTTTTTAATCTCCATTCTTCGAAGATCAAGTTGAGATGCATACATACTACATAATATGTAAGGAATATGTTAGTGAGACTTGGTCGTTAACTGTGTCCTGTAGTCAGAGATCGGGGAATCATCACGATTATATCACACCGGGAAAAAATAACAAAAATAAACCTTTTAAATATGCACGTCTTTTAATGCTTCGCGCACTCCTCTATCCGTTTCTTAAATCACTGAAATTGATGGCAGCAGTACAGTTTATGTCAAATTTGACATAGTATGTTGAAGCAAAAAGAAAATATCTTAGGCGTCTAGCTTCGTATTTTAACTATCGACAGTTTCATAATTATCACAGTTTAAAGGCAGAATAAAGGGCACATGTACCTTTGACCACAGATGGTGCCTAGAACATGATAACCTGGAAGTTTATAAAAAAAATCCTACTATATATACTACATGTAAAAATAGAATATTGTTATAAAGCCTAGCTATATTATAGGTACATGTATATATAGGCCTTAAGGTTTATAGAAGAAAAAATAATCATACTGCTGCTACTAATTATAAATCATCTTAAATCTATTTTGTAAAAAGCCATTAGAAACTTACATGCTAGCTTAATTATGTTCCATATTGTAACTCGGGGTACTACTCATGTATGTTTTATAATAAAGATTGAACATGCAATGTTTTTTTTTTCTTGACTTACACGATGTACAACCCTACGCACAGAAGACGATATCAACCACAGGTACTTGGGGTCAGGAACTAAAGATATAATGGAATTGTCCAATTTTAATTAAAAGAGCTTTAAAAAACAACGTTTCTGGTTGGTATAATATATAGAGCTCTATACATACAAAATGTATGTATTATAACAACCAGAAACGGGTGGGTTTTTTTTTAAGCGCTTTATAATCGATTCCAATGTTGTATCGGTGCAAAAAAAGACAAGAAATGATGTTAGAAATTAAAATTAGACAATTCCATTATAACTTTAGTTTCTGACCCCAAGTACCTGTGCCCCACCTACGTTCCGTTCCGACAGAATAGTTTTGACGTTTTGACGGGGATTCCCCCATTTGCTCCACAGTCCCCACAACGCTTGTTACCGATAGGTAACTACTGCAGGAGTCACTGTCGTTGTTTACGCTCACCTCGAACCCGGAAGTAAGGTTTATTTACGATAAACAAGCGAAACAAGACCATATGGGTGTTTGTATTTTCGCCTAGACATTGAATTTGTTACCAAGATGTAGATGTTGGATGTTTTGAAACTCTGTCTCTGGTATCGGGATTCCTTTGAATTAACGAAATGAGTTTACAAATGCCAGAGGTAATCGACGGGAATGGAGAGAGTTTGGGACTTCCCGATCACTTCCTCAATATTCCCTTGATTGCACTTCGCTATTCCGTGAGGAGAGTCATCGCTCTGCATCTCAACACTCCTTCGGAAGTCGTGGACGAAGAGACAGGATATGTTAACGATTACAATGGTTTAGCAGAGTTCGTCGGATTTTCATACTTGGAAATCAAACACTTCGGAAGGCAGAAAAGCCCGACCGAGGAATTATTGGAAGAATGGGAAACACGAGACAATCTGCAGGTTTCGCCGACTGTGGGCAGCCTGTGGGAGGGTCTTTACATTCTCAACAGATTCGATGTCATGAAGGATTGTCAATTGGCTATAGGTAAATCAGTTATTTTTTTAGTACTATAGGCAGTATAACCACTGTTGCTGTACATATTGTAGTGGGAAAACAATAAAGAACTGTAAATGATTGGAGATCCACACTCTGACGCTATCATTAAATGCATTTGTAAATAAACATTTAACAAAATATGAACTATTATTTCGAAACTGTTCAAAACAAATGTGGCAGGCCGGGTTTTAATTGTAAATTCTAGCTTCGGGCCAGGGGGAATTTCCCTTTAGCTAAGTCGGTAGAGCGACGGACCAGTAAGCCGAGTGTCACGGGTTCGATCCCGGCTGGCTGCACACTACTACCCGTTGAATTTCGAAACCGGCCGCTACAAGAATATCGATCGACATAAGAGATATTGTATAATTTGTAAGTCAACGACTGAAGTAGAGGATGAATACCATTTTATATTGAAATATAACATGTACAATAACTTAAGACGTCGTCTCATTAAAAAATATTACTGACAGAAACCTTCAATGTTTAAATTGATACAGCTATTGAATGTAAATAATATCAAACAGCTAACTCGTTTAGGCAAATTTATTTTCGAAACTAATAAGATTCGAGCCGCATGTCTTTAACTTTTTCACTTTCCCCTACATTCGCTCCATATATTTTAACTTGATACACATTAGTATTTCACCATACAATCAGATCTGCCTGATCTCAACGGGGGATGTGCAAGTTTCTGGTAGGAGTATCCCCAACCACTCTCGCATCTCCCTCGCCGTTGAGATCATTCATTTGGATCAAATACATAGCTTTTAATATACTGTTATTATATCAATATTATATGTAACCAATAGTACATGATTTGACTAAATATTGAATTTTAGATTTAATATAACTTATGTCAGTGAATTGTATCATGCAAATCATATTTTCGAAGCCAATAAGATCCTGGCTATATGTACAAACTCTGAACTCGTTCTCCACTTTGTAATTTCTATTGCTGTTCACGTATATTACGACTTTGTATATTATAACATGTGCTAATGGGCAATATGGCCCACAGTTAATAAAGAAATTGAATTGAATTGAATTTTTACACAAATTTACAATGGACATGTGTAAAAAGGAAAGTAGTAATGAAACATACTCTGTCTGCACTGGGGCTCAAACTAGTGACCTCCAGCTCTCAGGGCATGACATCCTACCACTTAACCTAAGGGATATATTGCTGCTAGCCTGAGATATTAAGTAGACTTATAAACTTTCCACTTTCACACTACCCCCTCCTACACTATAACAGAAAGTCTTCACACTAATATACAGTATATATATATATAATAATAATAATTGTAATATGACTCTAGAATTTAAATTCCAGGAATCCAGGTTATATATCTGATGTTGATACAAGATTTTTTTATACTTTCAGTAAAAGATGTAGAAGCTTTCTTAAGGAACAAAGAAAGACAGGAAGACATGATACAACCTGTGCAGAGTAATGATGGTATAAAACTAACCACTCTTTATTAGTGAACAACTTTGTAGTTTAATAATAATTTAAAGTTACAATGTGTAGTTTGATTATCTGAAATGTAATTTGGTAATAACTGTATCAGAAAATGTATGGTGCGAGATAAATGTAAAATTATATAAATTGTTTCATGCCAATATATGCATATAGAAATAAGTGTGTATACACTGGTAGAAGTTTGATTAGGTTTTCGATCACCAGGAAAAAAGAGAAGCTGTTGCTGTACCCCTAGCATTATGTCATGGGTGTCTTCAATATGGGTTAATGTATATATAAAACAGGGCTGTGTCAATGCTAATCAGGATACAGTTTATAATTAGGTATTTGACACATATATGTGTTCCTTGTGACAAGCCTTTTCATTCATATCCGGTACTTAAGCAGACCTGCTAACCTTCACTATGACCTTTGACCTGTGCGTGCATGTACTTTAAAAAAAGATTAACCTTGACCACAATATCTTAACCGTATGACATAAGGCTTTCATATTTAACTTGTGTGTTCCTTGTGACAAGTCCTCTTTATTGGTACTGCATTAGCAGACCTGCTGACCTTGACCATGACCTTTGACCTATAGATCTAAAAGATTAATTCTGCTACTAACTTTTGCATCTATTTACTGAATGTACAGTATATAGTGAATTTGAAGAACAAAAAACAAACATTGGACATGAAAAGAAAACTTTTAGTGAAATGTGAGTGAGAAACTTTGTTAATAAGTACATCGGGTATAAGTAAGTTGGATGAATATTGAACATATATAATATTCATCCTTCTAAAGCTGGAAAAGTATCTTGTGTTCAACAATTCAAAAAAATGTTAATGCATGTAGTCTATTTGTTATATAAATGAAGTTAGCGCTTATTAATATCATTTGTGTTTTGAAATGTATTTTCAGTTTAAAATCTATTTTTAATCTTCTGCAGTTTCACAAAGCTCAGACCACCAAGTTAACGAGGAGACCATTTTATGTAAAGGGGATGGTAAGTTGTTCTCTGACATTTGAATTAAACATCTAATTAATCAATCCAGTGAATACCAGAGTAAATAGTGAGGGGATGTTTAAAGAAAGGAAGTTTGCATTGGATGGAAGGTGATTCTATACAGTGTATACAGTGAATACCTCTCAATACAGAAGTCTTCCTGCCACAGGATGGTCATAATGTATCTGTAAAATACATATCAGTGTATTGGAAATGATTAGGTATAGGATACGTGTATATATTTCTGTATAGGGTAT
Organism: Pecten maximus; assembly: GCF_902652985.1. Taxonomy (NCBI): domain Eukaryota; kingdom Metazoa; phylum Mollusca; class Bivalvia; order Pectinida; family Pectinidae; genus Pecten; species Pecten maximus. Next base: position 21,604,818 of record NC_047016.1, on the reverse strand, counting down.
CAGTTTTGTCAAAAGGAAGTGGTCTGTAGTCAGTGTATTAGGGGTAGTAAGTGAATTAATGTTAAAAGGGAATGGTAATAGACTCAAAGGGATGGCAATAGACTCAAAGGGATGGTAATACACTGTAAAAAGGGTGGTAATACACTGTAAATGGGGTGGTAATATACTGAAAATGGGGGGTAATACACTGTAAATGGGGTGGTAATACACTGTAAATGGGGTGGTAATAGACTGTAAATGGGGTGGTAATAAACTGTACATGGGATGGTAATATATTGTAAATGGGGTGATAATAGACTGTAAATGGGGTGGTAATGGACTGTAAATGGGTTGGTAATAGACTGTAAATGGGGCGGTTATATACTGTAAATGGGGTGTTAATAGACTGTTAATGGGGTGGTAATAGACTGTAAATGGGGTGGTAATGGACTGTAAATGGGTTGGTAATAGACTGTAAATGGGTTGGTAATATACTGTTAATGGGGTGGTAATAGACTGTAAATTGGGTGGTAATAGACTGTGAATGGGGTGGTAATATACTGTAAATGAGATGGTAATGGACTGTAAATGGGGCGGTAATAGACTGTAAATGGGGCGGTAATAGACTGTAAATGGGGTGGTAATAGACTGTTAATGGGGTGGTAATGGACTGTAAATGGGGCATTAATAGACTGTAAATGGAGTGGTAATAGACTGTAAATGGGGTGGTAATATACTGTAAATGGGGCAGTAATATACTGTTAATCGGGTGGTAATAGACTGTAATTGGGGTGGTAATGGACTGTAAATGGGTGGTAATAGACTGTAAATGGGGGGTAATATACTGTAAATGGGATGGTGATATACTGTAAATGGGGTGGTAATACTCTGTGAATGGGGCGGTAATAGACTGTAAATGGGGCGGTGATAGACTGTAAATTGGGGGGTTATAGACCTTGAGAAGGTTTTTTTATAAGCTGTAAGTCAAGAGGGACTGTAAGAGGAAACGTAATAGACTGTAAGAGAAAAAATAATATTATGTAAGAGGAATAGTACTACAATGTAAGAGGGATAATACTAGACTAAATGATACTTAAACAAGAGAATTGTAAGCAGTGACATAATAGTCCCTTGAATGTCTTATAGGTGTAATTCTAATACTCTGTGGGCATAGAGACGAAGACAAAGCTCCCGTGATCTCCCTATCAAGAAGAGTAGAGAGCAACAGTTTTTAAGAAATCAAAATATGTTTCTTTGTTAATAAAGTGACATAATTCTGCTTACATTTATTGAAAATACACTTTTATAGACAGACAAAATTGAACTCTTATATGTTATTCAGTGTATAACCTACTGTCACACTATATCTAAAGTACATTTGTTAGAATTTGAATTTTGTAGTTGACAACAACACCCCCCAGTTCTTTGATGCATTTGTGTCTTACAACCACGAGGGAAAAGATCTCAATTTCGTAAAGGATATGATTCAGACACTGGAAGGTGAACCGCACAAACTGAAGCTGTTCATTCCAGGCAGGGACGACCTGCCCGGTGCAGCTAAATATGTTATAGAGGCAAAGCTCATTGAGTCACGGTAAGTGGACACAGGTGGAACAAATCCATTTGTACATTCAAGACAGAATTTGAAGGTCAGAAGGTTTATTACGAGGGACAATGAATAAGCACTTGTATGACTGGACATGCTGTTAATTAATATAAACTGTTTGAAAATATTTTGTTTAAGCAGTTTCTTGGATATAATACTCAAATCTCTATGAAAGGTTTTTATGAAACTGTACACACATGATCAGTACCTTGAAACTTTACACACATGATCAGTACCTGGAAACTTTACACACATGATTAGTACCTGGAAACTTTACACACATGATCAGTACCTGGAAACTTTATACACATGATCAATACCTGGAAACTTTACACACATGATCAGTACCTGGAAACTTTACACACATGAACAGTACCTGGAAACTTTACACACATGATCAGTACCTGGATACTTTACACACATGATCAATACCTGGAAACTTTACACACATGATTAGTACCTGGAAACTTTACACACATGAACAGTACCTGGAAACTTTACACACATGATCAGTACCTGGATACTTTACACACATGATCAGTACCTGGATACTTTACACACATGATCAGTACCTGGATACTTTACACACATGATCAGTACCTGGAAACTTTACACACATGATCAGTACCTGAAAACTTTACACACATGATTAGTACCTGGAAACTTTACACACATGATCAGTACCTGGAAACTTTACAAACATGATCAGTACCTGGAAACTCTACACACATGATTAGTACCTGGACACTTTACACATATGATCAGTACCTGGAAACTTTACACAAACATGAATAGTACATGGAAACTTTACACATATGATCAGTACCTGGAAACTCTACACACATGATTAGTACCTGGAAACTTTACACACATAATCAGTGCCTGGAAAATTTACACAAACATGAATAGTACCTGGAAACTTTACACTCATGATTAGTACCTGGAAACTTTACACACATGATCAGTACCGGAAGTAGCTAATGCAATTACAATAAATTTGTCATTTATATTACTTTGAGGATTTATTTTAGTTGCTTGTTTAATGATTTAATAGAAAATCATTTGTAGAGGGTATTGGAAGAAAGATAACATGTCCAGTTCTTGCTAATTTTGAGATTTTGTATAGATTTGTTTTACTTTCTTACAGCTGCCGAAGGATGGTCATCATTCTCTCCAATAATTACCTGCAGAGTAGTGCCTGTGACTTCCAGTCTAAATTTGCTCATGCCTTGTCTCCAGGTAAGTACTGGTAATCATTGTTGGTAGTGAAGTATTTAAACACAAAACTTATAGTGCTCAGTCCTGTCTGAACTCGAGGTCTATGTTTAGCCCACCATCATCAAATGGTAGCAGATCAAATCGCCTTACATCCAAGGTCTAATTATTGTCTACCCACAAACCATTCTTGCAAGCCCATGTATTCCACAGAAAGTACCAGAAATTTTAATATGCTATACACTAAACAAAATTTATACATTTTGACAAAAATGTATCAACTGGCACCAACAATAAAATAATAGAAAATAATAGCAGTTTTTCCATAGTCCCTTGTCCTCTGATATATTCCTTCTCTGTCCCATCCTTCATTTGTCATTGTCCTGTCTTTCTTCTCTGTTCCCATCCTTCATTTGTCTATGTCATGTCTTCTTTTTTTTGTCCCATTCTTCATTTGTCCCTATTCTGTTTTCTTCTCTGTCCTATTTTTCATTCGTCTCTGTCCCACTTTTTCTTCTCTGTCCATCATTCATTTTACTCTGTCTTGCCTTTCTTCTCTGTCCCATCCTTTCATTCTGTCCTCATATTCTGTTCTATTGTTCTCTGTTGAATCTCATCATTTGTCTTATATTCTGCCCAATTGTTCCCTAGCATCATATTTAATCAACTGTTCTATGGAATCTTCTGCTCCTGTATACATGCAGTAAAACATATCCAACATAGTAATAGCTAGTATCAAGTGTTTTGTTTTTTGAATGTGTAAAAGTTTTGTAATGTTTAATTGCAATTGTTTTGGTATTTTGAAGGTGCTCGGAGCAAGAAACTCATTCCTGTCATCATAGAGCCTATGAAGGTAATCCCACAGATACTGCGTCATGTGACTTTGTGTGACTACACCAAAGTTGATCTACAGGAGTGGTTTTGGAACCGTCTCTCCTCTGCTATCAAGCAGCCACTTGACCCAGTCGCTAGTGGTTGGGGTCAAGGATCAAGCTCATCTTGCTCTTCAAATGGGTCAATGTCCTCAGTGGCATCTTCACCAGATAGCGCCATCGGACAATCACTGTCATCCAGTTCAGACATTAAAATGGAGATATCCAGTGAAAGTTTGGAGGACATTAGGTCCGATTGGGTCGACTTAAGCGGTGACTTCTCTCAGAATGAATCTTCGATGTCACTCTCTATTTCTCCCCCATCAATAACCTCATTTTCAGCACCAAACCCTTCCTACATTGCCACTGCTAAACAAGCAGAGAAGTCTAGCATTGTCTACAAAAGACAATCATCAGCAACTGGTTCAACAGGTTCTTCAGGTAGAGGGAAGAAACCAGACTTTAAAAAGAGATTGATGGACAGATTTGGAAAATTGACAAGTGCAAAATTTAAAGGGTCAAGTAGCTCATCAGCCAAAGATAACTCATCTTAAACATTTCTACTCAGAAAAGACTATGTTTACAGAAAGCTTTATTGTTTTTATCCCCATCCAACAAAGTTGGTGGGGGGGTTTACAGATGGGTTCCAGTCGTCCTTCCATCCTTCAGAATCGCTTTCGGTAGACTTGTTACCTCATTCCCTCGATCAAGTTTGATTATCGGCATATTCAGCGCCTATAATAGGCTATTTGATGTGGCTGCTGTGATCTGATTGGCTGATTGCTTTCTGCACAATATCTTTTGAAGGAATAACTGATTTTGATGAAACTTGCTTGGTAGACTTTTTACTAATTATGATGATAACTTTCACAGGAACTTGAAGACTTAACACAAATACATATAATTATTCTCAATGCTATGTCACATGTTTTTATGTATGTTGCCCCCTTTAATTTCATGTAATAAATACAATATTTGCATGGACGGGGAATCATGATGACTATGTCTTTGTTTTTTTAAGGCCTGCTAACATTACTACTTGTTAATAACTTTTATACCCACTGTGTTGTCAACACGGTAAAATCTTTCATGTATTTTCTGTAATTTTGATTTTGGTCACACCTTTTCTTGAATAAATGGACAATGAAGTATGTCTTTTTAAAACATACACGTATGCCAAAATGATTCTCAAGTTCATGCTCATTCCAGATGTATACTTATGATATAGCTACATGATAATGTTTCATTTGACACTACTACATATCAGCTTTTGTCAAATGGCTCGATAAACATGCTCTCTTGTCTTTCAAAATAATAGCCAATATTTGATAAAGCGTTCATAAGTCATGAAATAAACTGTCACAAACATGACCATGGCAGTCATTGCTTTGTGGATTTTTTCTTGGTACTATGTAATGTATTAAGTCATTACTGTGATGTGTTAAGTCATTACTGTGATGTATTAAGTCATTACTATGATGTGTTAAGTCATTACTGTGATGTGTTAAGTCATTACTATGATGTGTTAAGTCATTACTGTGATGTGTTAAGACATTACTGTGATGTGTTAAGTCATTACTGTGATGTGTTAAGTCATTACTGTGATGTGTTAAGACATTACTGTGATGTATCAAATCATTACTGTGATGTGATAAGTCATTACTGTGATATGTTAAGTCATTACTGTGATGTGATAAGTCATTACGGTGGTGTGTTAAATCACTTCTGTGAGTTGTTAAGTCACTACTGTGATGTGTTAAGTCATTACTGTGATGTGATAAGTCATTACTGTGATGTGTTAAGTCATTACTGTGATGTGTTAAGTCATTACTGTGATGTGTTAAGACATTGCTGTGATGTATCAAATCATTACTGTGATGTGTTAAGTCATTACTGTGATGTGTTAAGTCATTACTGTGATGTGATAAGTCATTACTGTGGTGTGTTAAATCACTTCTGTGAGTTAAGTCACTACTGTGATGTGTTTATTCATTACTGTGATGTGTTAAGTCACTACTGTGATGTGTTAAGTCATTACTGTGATGTGTTAAGTCATTACTGTGATGTGTTAAGTCATTAATGTGATGTGTTAAGACATTGCTGTGATGTGTTAAGTCATTACTGTGATGTGTTAAGTCATTACTGTGATGTGTTAAGTCATTACTGTGATGTGTTAAGTCATTACTGTGATGTGATAAGTCATTACTGTGGTGTGTTAAATCACTTCTGTGATGTGTAAAGTCATTAATGTGATGTGTTAAGACATTGCTGTGATGTGTTAAGTCATTACTGTGATGTGTTAAATCATTACTGTGATGTGATAAGTCATTACTGTGATGTGTTAAGTCATTACTGTGATGTGTTAAGTCATTACTGTGATGTGATAAGTCATTACTGTGATGTGATAAGTCATTACGGTGGTGTGTTAAATCACTTCTGTGAGTTGTTAAGTCACTACTGTGATGTGTTAAGTCATTACTGTGATGTGTTAAGACATTACTGTGATGTGTTAAGTCACTACTGTGATGTGTTAAGTCACTACTGTGACGTGTTAAGTCATTGCTGTGATGTGTTAAGTCATTACTGTGATGTGTTAAGTCATTACTGTGATGTGTTAAGTCATTACTGTGATGTGTTAAATCATTACTGTGATGTGATAAGTCATTACTGTGATGTGTTAAGACATTGCTGTGATGTGTTAAGTCATTACTGTGATGTGTTAAGACATTACTGTGATGTGTTAAGACATTGCTGTGATGTATTAAATCATTACTGTGTTGTGATAAGTCATTACTGTGATGTGTTAAGTCATTACTGTGATGTGTTAAGTCATTACTGTGATGTGTTAAGTCAATACTGTTCTTATGTCCACGGGGCCTTAAATGGCTTAAATGGACGTTATTTTTTTTTATATTTTAGCACACTTATTTCAAGCAGTAACTATATTACTGCAGTCATGAAGTTAACTTAGAAATAGTAGTCATTTTACATGAATGTTAACATTGTACTATGAAGTATTGTGTTATTTATGTTACCCTCGAGTTTAAGCCGTTCACGCCTACTGACCATGTTGGAACTAACATGATAAATGAATGGCAGAGGCCACTTCAGTTACTTGTGGTTGGAAGGGTTGAATGGATATGGTTAGTCTTTCATTTCATTACTCTTAATACAATTTCACTTTTTCATTGTGAAGAAATTGAAGCAGCCCATATATACTTAGTGGTTTGAGAAGCTTTTGGGTTTCTATCCATGTTGGATCACTCATTATATATGTTATTTAATCAGAAAACTTATACCCTCAGTAGGGGAGTTGGGCTGTTCTTTTGTTGTTTTATAACCTATTATAAAATAGGATATATGTTTATAAAAAAATCTACTGTTATTTAAACCAGAATTCAGTTGGTTATTGAAAACTATAGGAGCTAATATAGTTATTTTTGACAAAGCATTCCTGTTAATTCACAACAAGGCCAAGTACACTGCTAGTTTTTGACAATGTGTTTTCATTTGTGACTTAATTTTAGTTAATGGCATTTTTTTTTTTTAATTGTAGTCCTTAATGTAGAAAAATATGTACCACACACTCCCAAATGAGCTACATCCTGTATGTACATGTACCAACAGGTTATTAGGAATATATCCTTAGATGTTTCATCAGTCTCTTGTTGTTTTTTTTATTGTTTTTGTGTAGATAATCATAAACTTTATGATATGATCATATCTTTTTTTTACTGAGCTATTCGTAAATTTTTATGAACAAGACTTTCTTCTTGTCTTAACATATTGACTGCATATGTATGTATCTTAAGTTGTTTATAGCAGAAGTTTTATACATGTGTAGTATAAGGGGCTGCACTGGTTAAGGTGTCCAGACACTTTATCACTAGCCCTCCACCTCTGGGTCACGAGTTCATAACTTTGGGTAGTTGTCAGGTACTGACCTTAGGCTGGTGTGTTATCTCGGGGTACTCTAGCTTTCCTCCACCTCCAAATTATAGCATGTCCTTAAATGACCCTGGCTGTTAATAGGATGTTAAATAATTTCAACCAAACAAACCAAATTTGTACATATATATATATATGGATATGTGCCTTTATGCATCTCCTTTACCTTGCTAGAACAAAGTGCTTATAATTTAATGAAATGTAAATAACTACAGTGTAGGAATTGGTGTTATCAATTTTATTAAAGTTAACTATATTGGCACACAATTAATGTGTGAAATATGTTCATAATAAAGATTACCTAGTGAAATTTGGCCAGATTAGAAAATCAAACTATATATTTTACTAAAATAAATCATAATTTTTATAATTATATTTTAACATAAATGGCTTTGTCATAAGATTTAAAGTAGTCATGTTATGTACACACCTTCCTTGTGTGTGAGGTCTATTACAGTGTATGTAGGCAGTTGTCCTCTCTGACCCATTTTATACCATATCATACAAACAATAGTTATCAATATTTTAAACGGGTTTCCAACTGTTGTTTATGTTCTGTGGTAAAAGTGTGGAAACTGTTACGTCCTCTGGGAATGGTGTGAAGCAGAAAGTGATTCCTACAGCTATGGTTTGTACCTTGTAAGGATGTGTACATGAAAATGAGTTTGTTCTATAGATCTGATAATCACTGAATGAAAATGAGTTTGTTCTATAGATCTGGTAATCACTTCATGAAAATGAGTTTGTTCTATAGATCTGGAAATCACTATATATATGGTAATGGTGTGTACATGAAAATGAGTTTGTTCTATAGATATAGAATCACTTTGGTGTTGACTTGTCGGCGACAATGATCTTGTGCTCCAAATCTGATAAACTAGTTGGACTCGTCCTCAGATAGTTTTGTGTACATTGTATGTGGACATTATTTCCTCCAGTAATTGTTGTGCATGTACTTGCCTATCTATTACTTTTATCCTCTGATAGTGGTGTGGAATTTATGTTTCATGAGATGTCTCCATTGCCAGGTGTACCAACACCCATGATGCTTTGAGAGATGTCTCCAAATTCTGAGAAATAGAGGATATCTAACAGTGTCTTCAGTAATACCAAATATATTTCACGCGTGTGGCTAATATTTTGATATTTTTCACTTGTGCTGCGCACTCGTGAAAAATATCAAAATATTAGCCACACGAGTGAAATATATTTGGTTTTTCTGAAGACACTGTTAGATATTCTGTTTATTACATTTTTTATCAACGAAAACCCTACCCCGTATGCTAACTAGGACTACAGCGATAATTTGTAAACAAAAAAAGTAGTTTCCCCTGTCCAGGTGCTGACATATAAGTCGGCTTTCTGATTGGTCAATTATTTTGGTATTTTCTAATCATTAATTTGATTGGTCAAATCAGCAAAAGTGATATTTTTCACTAGTGAAAAATATGATATTCTTCACTAGTGAAAAATATCACTTTTATAGAATGAATAATTTTTGATATTTCACTTGTAAAAATGTAATAAAGAGACAAAACGTAACACTCCTTGTTGTTATATCAGAGTCACATTTGTTGTACTTTACTGTGCGAGGATTGTCACATTTGTTGTACTTTACTGTGTGAGGATTGTCACATTTGTTGTACTTTATTGTGTGAGGATTGTCACATTTGTTGTACTTTACTGTGTGAGGACTGTCACATTTGATGGTACTTTACTGTGTGAGGACTGTCACATTTGTGGTACTTTACTGTGTGAGGATTGTCACATTTGTGGTACTTTACTGTGTGAGGATTGTCACATTTGTTGTACTTTACTGTGTGAGGATTGTCACATTTGTTGTACTTTACTGTGTGAGGATTGTCACATTTGTTGTACTTTACTGTGTGAGGATTGTCACATTTGTTGTACTTTACTGTGTGAGGATTGTCACATTTGTTGTACTTTACTGTGTGAGGATTGTCACATTTGTTGTACTTTGTGTGAGGATTGTCACATTTATGGTACTTTACTGTGTGAGGACTGTCACATTTGTTGTACTTTACAAGGGGTGAGGATTGTCACATTAATGGTACTTTACTGTGTGAGGACTGTCACATTTGTTGTACTTTACTGTGTGAGGACTGTCACATTAATGGTACTTTACTGTGTGAGGATTGTCACATTAATGGTACTTTACTGTGTGAGGATTGTCACATCTGTTGTACTTTATTGTGTGAGGACTGTCACATTTGGTGTACTTTACTGTGTGAGGATTGTCACATTTGTTGTACTTTACTGTGTGAGGATTGTCACATCTGTTGTACTTTATTGTGTGAGGACTGTCACATTTGGTGTACTTTACTGTGTGAGGATTGTCACATTTGTTGTACTTTACTGTGTGAGGATTGTCACATCTGTTGTACTTTATTGTGTGAGGACTGTCACATTTGGTGTACTTTACTGTGTGAGGATTGTCACATTTGTTGTACTTTACTGTGTGAGGATTGTCACATCTGTTGTACTTTACTGTGTGAGGATTGTCACATCTGTTGTACTTTACTGTGTGAGGATTGTCACATCTGTTGTACTTTATTGTGTGAGGACTGTCACATTAATGGTACTTTATTGTGTGAGGATTGTCACATTTGTTGTACTTTACTGTGTGAGGACTGTCACATTTGTTTTATAATTTGTGTGAATTTGAACATATGCTATGATTATATTGTAGATTTATTCACATTTTGTCAGATTTTGATTGTAAAAAATAATTTTAGTGTACATAGACTGATAATGGCCATGGTATTTTTTACTTGATTTCTTTCTGAAACGATTTTATCACTTGGATATAAATATATATAATTTGTTAATGAAATGACACTGTAATTATGTAAATTATCAAATTAAGAATCCTATATAAAACATTATTTCATTGGATGAAAATAAAATTCGAAAAAAAATCTCATTAATGGTCGTAGTTTTAAATTTTTGTTTATGGAGCTTGGAGAAACTCTTCTCGAACACATATCCAAATCTATTGTTTGTCAGGGTAACTCACAGCTCATATACAACTCTAAAGACAATGAGTTACCATGTAGGAGTAAGAGTATAGTCACAGTTCATACCCAACTCATTATTATGTAGGAGTAACATACCATTCATACCCAACTCATTATTATGTAGGAGTAACTTACCATTCATACCCAACTCGTTATTATGTAGGAGTAACATACCATTCATACCCAACTCATTATTATGTAGGAGTAATATACCATTCATACCCAACTCATTATTATGTAGGAGTAACATACCATTCATACCTAACTCATTATTATGTAGGAGTAACATACCATTCATACCCAACTCATTATTATGTGGAGTAATATACCATTCATACCCAACTCATTATTATGTAGGAGTAATATACCATTCATACCCAACTCATTTTATGAAGGAGGTACATACCATTCATACCCAACTCATTATTATGTAGGAGTAACATACCATTCATACCCAACTCATTATTATGTAGGAGTAATATACCATTCATACCTAACTCATTATTATGTAGGAGTAATATACCATTCATACCCAACTCATTATTATGTAGGAGTACCATACCGTTCATACCCAACTCATTATTATGTAGGAGTAATATACCATTCATACCCAACTCATTATTATGTAGGAGTAATATACCATTCATACCCAACTCATTATTATGTAGGAGTAATATACCATTCATACCCAACTCATTATTATGTAGGAGTAATATACCATTCATACCCAACTCATTATTATGTAGGAGTAATATACCATTCATACCCAACTCATTATTATGTAGGAGTAATATACCATTCATACCCAACTCATTATTATGTAGGAGTAATATACCATTCATACCCAACTCATTATTATGTAGGAGTACTATACCATTCATACCCAACTCATTATTATGTAGGAGTAATATACCATTCATACCCAACTCATTATTATGTAGGAGTAATATACCATTCATACCCAACTCATTATTATGTAGGAGTAATATACCATTCATACCCAACTCATTATTATGTAGGAGTAATATACCATTCATACCCAACTCATTATTATGTAGGAGTACATTCATACCCAACTCATTATTATGTAGGAGTAATATACCATTCATACCCAACTCATTATTATGTAGGAGTAATATACCATTCATACCCAACTCATTATTATGTAGGAGTAATATACCATTCATACCCAACTCATTATTATGTAGGAGTAATATACCATTCATACCCAACTCATTATTATGTAGGAGTAATATACCATTCATACCCAACTCATTATTATGTAGGAGTAATATACCATTCATACCCAACTCATTATTATGTAGGAGTAATATACCATTCATACCCAACTCATTATTATGTAGGAGTAATATACCATTCATACCCAACTCATTATTATGTAGGAGTAATATACCATTCATACCCAACTCATTATTATGTAGGAGTAATATACCATTCATACCCAACTCATTATTATGTAGGAGTAATATACCATTCATACCCAACTCATTATTATGTAGGAGTAATATACCATTCATACCCAACTCATTATTATGTAGGAGTAATATACCATTCATACCCAACTCATTATTATGTAGGAGTAACATACCATTCATACCCAACTCATTATTATGTAGGAGTAACATACCATTCATACCCAACTCATTATTATGTAGGAGTAATATACCATTCATACCCAACTCATTATTATGTAGGAGTAATATACCATTCATACATCACTCATTATTATGTAGGAGTAACATACCATTCATACCCAACTCATTATTATGTAGGAGTAATATACCATTCATACCCAACTCATTATTATGTAGGAGTACCATACCATTCATACCCAACTCATTATTATGTAGGAGTACCATACCATTCATACCCAACTCATTATTATGTAGGAGTACATACCATTCATACCCAACTCATTATTATGTAGGAGTAACATACCATTCATACCCAACTCATTATTATGTAGGAGTAATATACCATTCATACCTAACTCATTATTATGTAGGAGTAATATACCATTCATACCCAACTCATTATTATGTAGGAGTAATATACCATTCATACCCAACTCATTATTATGTAGGAGTACCATACCATTCATACCCAACTCATTATTATGTAGGAGTAACATACCATTCATACCCAACTCATTATTATGTAGGAGTAACATACCATTCATACCCAACTCATTATTATGTAGGAGTAATATACCATTCATACCCAACTCATTATTATGTAGGAGTAATATACCATTCATACCCAACTCATTATTATGTAGGAGTAATATACCATTCATACCCAACTCATTATTATGTAGGAGTACCATACCATTCATACCCAACTCATTATTATGTAGGAGTACCATACCATTCATACCCAACTCATTATTATGTAGGAGTAATATACCATTCATACCCAACTCATTATTATGTAGGAGTAATATACCATTCATACCCAACTCATTATTATGTAGGAGTAATATACCATTCATACCCAACTCATTATTATGTAGGAGTAATATACCATTCATACCCAACTCATTATTATGTAGGAGTAATATACCATTCATACCCAACTCATTATTATGTAGGAGTTACATACCATTCATACCCAACTCATTATTATGTAGTGGTAATATACCATTCATACCCAAATCATTATTATGTAGGAGTAATATACCATTCATACCCAACTCATTATTATGAAGGAGGTACATACCATTCATACCCAACTCATTATTATGTAGGAGTAATATACCATTCATACCCAACTCATTATTATGAAGGAGGTACATACCATTCATACCCAACTCATTATTATGAAGGAGGTACATACCATTCATACCCAACTCATTATTATGTAGGAGTAATATACCATTCATACCCAACTCATTATGTAGGAGTAATATACCATTCATACCCAACTCATTATGTAGGAGTAATATACCATTCATACCCAACTCATTATTATGTAGGAGTAATATACCATTCATACCCAACTCATTATGTAGGAGTTACATACCATTCATACCCAAATCATTATTATGTAGGAGTAATATACCATTCATACCCAACTCATTATTATGTAGGAGTAACATACCATTCATACCCAACTCATTATTATGAAGGAGTAATATACCATTCATACCCAACTCATTATTATGAAGGAGTTATATACCATTCATACCCAACTCATTATTATGTAGGAGTTATATACCATTCATACCCAACTCATTATTATGTAGGAGTTATATACCATTCATACCCAACTCATTATTATGAAGGAGTAACATACCATTCATACCCAACTCATTATTATGTAGGAGTAATATACCATTCATACCCAACTCATTATTATGTAGGAGTAATATACCATTCATACCCAACTCATTATTATGTAGGAGTAATATACCATTCATACCCAACTCATTATTATGAAGGAGGTACATACCATTCATACCCAACTCATTATTATGTAGGAGTAACACACGACTCAATACTCGACTCAGAAACAAGGAGTAACACACAATTCATACATAACTCGCTGAAGTAATGTCTTACTTTGTAGTTTACATAAGTCATATAATCATTTTGTACGAGAGTTACCTCTCTTTCTTCGTATAACATTGACAAGTTCAGTGAATCACGAAGACTTTTTAAACGTAAAAACAAAAGGAAATACTCTTATTTATTTATGTTTTGATGTATTTTTTACTGTGGAGAGAGAGAGAGAGAGAGAGAGAGAGAGAGAGAGAGAGAGAGAGAGAGCCATAAGGAATTGTTTATATTTCTTTAACGAAGTTACCACCAACATTTTTTTTCGAAATCAATTCAACTATCAAATTATAATTAATATATTTAGCACATTATATTGTCGCTATAAGCAAACACGCTTGGCCTTCGTTTTATATAAAGATATTTCATCTGCCGAAGTATCTCCAAGATATGGCAGATGCGTTGCTAATAATGACTGAAAAAATATAATTATCTAAAAATGGAGGAACCCTGGGTGACAATGAAAATTGGTCTTACAATTATGCAGATATATAATTAGTTGATGAATTTAATTATCTTGGAATGCATTTCACTTACAACGGAAAATTTAATTCAATCTTAATTCATGTTGCTAACCAAGACAGAAAAGCCTACAATGCTGTTAATAGTAAATTTTAGGCTATGCCAGTGAGAAATGGGGACATTATAAAGCTCTAGATGTAGTAAAGGTGTACACGAATTTTGCAAAATGCTACTTAGATTTAATAACACTACAGAATAAGATTTTCGATGTAGAATTAGGAATGTTCCCATTATACATTATACCAGACACCTGAACATTTCAAAGTTTTGGCTAAAATTTAAATGTACCACTAAATGTGTGTTAAAACTATGTCTGGATTACATAATTGGGTTGAATGTCGTACGGATAATTAACGTAGATGAAGTAACAAGAAAAAAACAGGATTAGCTTATCTATGTGATAGAAATGAGGTGGATCGGTGTGCCTATGATATAATAGAAAATAGAATTAATGATGTGTACAAACAAGATAATATTATCAGAATTATACCAGAACTGGTTATATTAACAATTAGACGATAAATTTTGTCTGCAGTTTTATCTTATTAAGACAATCGATACAGCTTACAAAAGATGTATATTAAAATAAGGACGCATGATCTAGATATAGAAGATGGTAGAACGCATGGTATTCCTAGACAGAAAAGATGTAAAACTTTAACAGAGTGTGTACACGTTGTGTTTTAGAAGACACTGAAGATGAATTTCATTTCCCATAGCAGTGTCCATTTTATTCTGATTTACGCCAAACATTTATTAAGCAATATCTGCATTTGAGGCGCAGTCTCCCATTACCTCAATGTTAATCGGGACTGCATCTGTGAGCCCTTTGATACAATCTCGATCACATGACGTGAATGTAACACCATTTTGATCATAGTTACAGAAATGCTTCGCAATGTGCTACGGATGAAGCAAAGCACCGTGTGCAGCCTCAAAATTGGGGATACGGTATTGTGGGATATGGGGTGTCGGTACAGATGCGGCAAGGTGACCAACAAGGGAAGCACAATTACTTTTCTAAACATATTCTTTTACTTACAATGATGTGCATGGGTTGAGAGAATGTTTCGGTGACTTAACTGTCTAAAATATTTAGTGTAATTCCCTACTGAATGTGCAAACACTGTCTTATCGACAGTGTCAAAAACCAATGCTTTGCTCGCATTTTCTTCAAATATATCTTTATTTCATGTTTGTATAATAGAATTTCCACATCTTAGGAAGTAATTAAGAGTTGCGCGATATAATGCAAGTTGTGGTTTTATATTAATGTCGCTTTTAAGCAGTACAATATTGTTTTTATCCAAAAGAATCCCTAGTGTACTGGGGTTACGGTTAAATCGTTGTGTCATGTACGATTCCTGATGTCTGTATTGAAATGGCGAAGAAAAACAGGATTGTGGCTAAAAATATTGCCTTGTGACGGAAACGGAGACTGATACTCATTTGCATCAAATAAGTGATGTATAGGAAGTAAGCATATGTATCACATCCAACATTATGAACCATGCTGACAACCATGGCATCCTGTACCGACTCCACTACGGTTTCTGCAAATTTCAATCATGCGAGAGTCAGCTTTTAGGTTTCCTAGAGGATGTATCACAGGCTATAAATCGTGGAAAGCAGAGCGATGTCCTCATCATGGACTTATCTTAGGCGTTTGACAGAGTGAATCATTTTCTACTCCGTCACAAGTTTAGAGTAAAGGATAAAGTCAACGCCTGGATAGAAAGTTTACAATCAGACAGGGAACAGTGTGTGCTTTTGAATGGCCAAAAATCTGAACCCGTCAAAGTAACGTTATGGTTGCCTCAAGGATCTGTCATCGGCCTTTGTCCTTTTTGTCTCTATATAAACGACATCCCCAAAAATATAATTTCTGCTGTTTGGCTTTTTGATGACGGTGTATTTTTCTGTATATGAATCGGATTCAAAACAAGTTTTACTTATATAAATCCGTCTCCGTTTCTTAAGTCCATAAGCTGTTTAGATAAGGCGCCGGGCAGGAAATAAATTGATAGGGGTAAATACGTGTATACATGGATGTGAGAAGACACGGAGAGAGGTAAAAAAAAACTAAGGGGAGTAAAGAGGAAGTGAACAAGCAAGATAATTTAAAAAGGCTAAGTTTTCTATGCCATTAAGCAAGTCTAAAAGTGTAAAGCGCCACGCTACATATTGGGCCAATGGACAAACACTCGAATCTCTTCGATTTGATAATAAGGTTCTGGACACACGAAAAATCAAAGACTTTCCTCATTTGTTACTTCGAATGGCAAGGTAAGAGAAAAGTCGACAATATAATAAAAAGTGTTCGTTAGTCTCGTCTTCTTGGTTACATGAGCATAACTGACAATTTACAAGGTTTCTGCGTTATACAAATAAAACAAATACAATTTTAGGAAATTGTAGTCCATCCTTAATCTTACATGGTGAATCTGACCCAGTCTGCTACCACTTAATACGTTATATTAAGCTGGAACTTTGAGGTCTAGAACATTTAAGTGATTTTTCAACTTCTAATTGAATCCGTCAAAGAGTTACAGAGGCTAATTACAGATGGCAGAAACGGTTTCATATAATGATTTGTACAACAGAGAGGTGGATGAAAGTTGTTGCCAAGAAGACTATTAAGATCATGTATACTGTTAGTATGTTGAGGAAGGATTTCTTGGAGATACTGAGAAAGCAGACCATACACCATTTTGTGGAAATTAATAATTTTGTGATGTTTGCGTCTTTTCTCTAGAGGGATCCAGCCTGTTCAAGAAAAAAGTATCCAACCATGTAGTTGACCTAGTTAATCCAGTAACAAGACGTGTTGCCTGTAACTGACGATTTTCTATCAAGTCAGATTTAGCTGAAGTATAGCACCATATTCAGAAATAGGCCAAATAAGTGTAAAATACAAGATCTGAAGACAAGTACGGTCAAGAGTGAACTTAAATTTGCATAAAATGTTAATTCTTGGCGAAATCATCGTTTTCATATAGTTGATATGATTGGTCCAAACATCATTATTTCTACGAGTATCAATAATGACGTACAAAGAGGTGTCATCTGCAAATTACATGATCGATGCTTTTCGTTATATCATTGAATAGCTGAAAATAAAATGGACCAAAAACTCTGGGGAACTCCGGCCTTAATATTCGACCAATAAGAAAATTTTCCATTGAAAGGTATTTTTCTAAACATTTTAGAAGTGAGCCTCGAATTCTGACACCAGATAGTTTACTCAGAAGTCTCTTATGCAAAGACCAAACGCTGTACTTATATCACAAAAATATTCTTATTTCTTTACCATTATCTAGAGCAGAGTAAATGTCACGAGTGATCGCAAGAAAGTGATTAACGGATGAAATCTAAATCCGGATTGGAGGGGAGATAGTAGAGAGTGAGAATGCAAAAAAAGCTGTAGATATGTATATTTCCATCAATTTACCATCGATGAAGAATAAAGAGATAGGCCTGTAATTGGTTCATATATATTTGTCTTCTTTATGCACGAGAGTTACATTTGCAGTCTTCCATTCTTGAGGGAAAACGTCAGCTTTTAGGGATGTGTTAAAGAGGGTGCTTAAAAGGTGACATACAATTTCTGCAGCTTCCTTAAGTCAGTGGCTTTAGAGCAATCAGGATTAAATATAATATCTTTTTTGGACTAATAAGTAAACAGTTTTCCACCAATTCTTCATACTGAGATTAGGAGGTTTTCTATGTTTCCCACAGAGATTGTAAACATATGCAACTTTAGCCAGTTTAACAGTGCTTACTCTTTCATACGGATTTGAAGAAATTTTGTCCAATGAGCATCGGCAAGCGAACGTTTGGCTCTTTTATGTGCACGCTTCATTTTCCGAATTTGCCATTGTATTTCATTGGACATCCAAGGTTGTTTGGGATACAAGTTTTAGCAATGTTGAGCAATATACCAGTAAAGTTTTTGACCAACATATTAATGTCACCAACTTATATTCCAGTTAACAAAGTTTTATATCTATCTTTAAATAAATCGTAATTCGCACGGTCAAAGAGCCAAATGTTACGCTTGAAGCTGTGTTGCACAGGCTTGACAATATGAAGCGAGCAGTAGACAGTGACACTAACGGGTCGGCCGAGGGAACTTTCTCTAACAAGACATTTACTGATCAAACTAACGTCGCTAGTACATACACATCTATAAACGAGGTAGAAACTTTAGTATACAAGTAATTCTACAAGTTATGAAAGATTGAATCAGGTAAGCATGTCGTGCACACGAGAGGTCTGGTGTTCAACTTAAAGTTAGAATTAAAGTCACTCGTTAGTACAATATTAGATATACCTGTGTTACAAGCTAATTCTATAGATTGTGAGATATGAAACCACGTGATAACAGATGAAGTAGGGAGGTCTATAAAACGTGCCATATAAGAATTTATCTGTACCAAGAACAACTTCTATCAAAACACATTATATGGTCGGTAAGTCTCGCCTTCTTTTAGCAGATATGTGATCCAATACTGTCTGGCCTACAGTAGCAAAATGGATCAGAGTAACTAGGCAAGTTCAACTCAGGAGAAATGTCGTTCGCATTTCACATGTCTATGAAGAGGACACCATGGTAAAAAAAAACTGCATACTCAGTGTAAAGTATATCGAGCTTTGCTTTAGACTCTGGACATTAAGATAGACGAAAGTATTATTTTCATAGCCAAATTGGTCACTTACATACTCTAAGACGAAGGACCTGGATTGGATAACTTTAATATCTCTGGATCAGTGTGAAATAAATAGAAATAACGTCAACTACTTTTAAACAGTGTGATGAGATGACTTACAATGACAGCATTTATGAAATAAACCAGCACAATATACATTTATAAGCAAACATAAAAACAAAACACCCTGATAGCAGCCAATCACGTAGCATGCCAAAGACGGCCATGTGGATCACAATGAGTGATGACTGCAGACAGTTGTTAAAGACACCAATGATAACGCGTTAATGGAGTGAAATATAAGGCATGGCGAGCAACGTTAAAACAAAATCGGGAAGGAAACTGAGAGAAAAGAAGTTATCTCATGGACACGTGTAATGGCGTTCGTTCTCGCTCTTTTCATATCAATGGAGAAATCATGCATCTACAAGGTAGCGCTGTGTTGAAGAATATGACACAATACTTCTTTGGGTTTGTTTGGGGTTTTTTGGGGTGTTTTTTTTTGTTTTTTTTAACATTTGATAAGTCAAAAAATCTGTATTTATGTTTCGGTTGCTTCCCTGTTTGTTTTTCATGACAGCCGGATTGAGTTGGTCGCAGATCACTTTCCTGACACCATTTGTAATTTACAAATTTACACAAAGTGTTCCGTGTAAAATACAACCACGCGTTTATATCACGGTATTGGAGAACAGAATGTCAATGTCACGCACAGATCAGACACATATTAATTCTTATCTGAGCCGTGTTTCGTGCTACTCACCACTTCTGATATTTTTGATTTTTTTTCTGTGAATAGATTCAGATTTCTAAAGAAAATAGATCAATTTACTAGGACATTGATCATTGTGGACAGATAGATGTGTTGCACGGACGTCCTCTCTAACGTTCGGGTAGTGGGACGATATTGGTCTGTTTTCTCTTCGATTTATCGGCACAAGGGAAACATACGTAAATGTCATCCGTCGTTGATTAAATCATCTGTAATATCGAGAAAATGAAAGTCTTCCGATCAAATGTCACTTTTTGGATAAATACATTTTTTTGTTCAACGAACAGCTTCAGAGCACCTATAACCTACATTGTTTTTATACATGATTGTTAAATATTCTTATAAGCTCTAAGGCACACTATTATGTGCGACAAGAGGTCAACAAAAATTATAATAGCAGAATGAAATAAATAATTTTGTACAGAATAGTGAAACACATATTTCTCATACATTTATACAAAGTTTGTAGTATACACTGCAAAAAAGTTCGTTCAATACAGGATGGTATATTTAATCGTACAATAGTACTTATGATAATAGGTATGTTTTAAAACATATCATTTCAATATTTTTACAATATATATATTTTACAAATTGATAATACTGTAATGTTTCATAATGTTAATAATCCTTATTTCATTTTATGAATAGATGGGTTACGTGTATAATAACTAGGTATATACTTTTTACGAATAAGTCTTATATATATATTTGAGCATAATAATAAATAATGATACTCGCATCCAACTCAAGTAAAACATAGTGGACACATTTTATTTTCACGTGACGATCCAGTCCATCGTCCCTGTCTCTACTGTAAGAAATATATAACTGGTTCTGAATTTACATATAGTTACTCTATCTTTTTGTTAAAGCATAGTTACATATTTTTTTTTCAATCTGGGACTGATGATTAAATACTGCATATGTTTTACCACGGGAACATTTATCAATATCAGCATACCACTGTTGTGTAAATTGATCTTGCAGAATGGTTTTTAAATGTACTTTGAGGAAATTTTTATTCATAGTGCAGATATTTTGATGTAACCATACGTAACTTAAGCCCGTACTATTAAGTATACTCTTAATACACGAAATCCATATAAAATCAGCAATATAATTTACATATACCAGAACATTATCATTCTGGACTTAACTTCAATGTTTATGGGTTATCTACCCGTTTTTCCACACACTAGGGTATTCGCTGTGGAATTACGTATGTGTAGAGTTTTATTTTTACAGAACTGTTCATGTAACTTTTCAATCATATTGATATTTTTAAACCCAAGATTTCTGAGGAATACAAAAGTATTGGGGTTGTTAATACATCAAATAATGTTTTGTAGTCCTTCAGTTGATTCTGACATTACCTAATTATCGTCTGCATTAAGTAAGATAGATAATTTAACAAATATACCCATGCGTTCTTGAAATAAATTATCGATACACTGTAATTGTTCAACATTATTATGCATTAAAAATTCTTCTAAATCATTCAGATATATAGAAAGATTTTCTCCTTGTTTTACCCCGACATGACAGATGAAGAAGTAAGGCATACCATTATTACTTTTAACACACGATGTAGTGTTAGTATATAAGTTAATTATGACAATAAATATTTTTCCAGCTATATTACTTTATAATAGTTTCTTCCAAAATCCAACCCTCCACACAATATCAAACACTTTTCTAAAGTCAACAAATGAACAGAACAATTTTTTATGATTTGAGAAGCATATAGATATTAAAGTAAGGAGTATAAAATATTTTCGGTTGAACAAATATTTTTATACTCCATACTTTTCTGAAACCAGCTTGGGCATGTGTAATAAAATCTATTTCTTCTGAGAATTTGATTAATATACTGTTAAGAATAGCTATAAATACTTTATCAAGACAAGAAACTAATGTAAATGCTCGATAATTATCGAGATTTTTCGGGTCGCCCTTCTTTTTGTAGATCGGTTTCATGACTCCGATAGTCCATGATTCCGGTACACACCCAGAGTTAAGTATGATATTAAAATGTTTAACATATACGGGTAATAATATAGACTGTGTAGTTTTGATACACTCACTTAATATACTGTCAATACCAGGGTCTTTGTTATTACTTAGGTTTGTTGTTACTTCTTTGATTTCATCTTCAGTTATATTGCCATTCAATATGTTATCAAACATTGTATCATTGGTATCTGAGATAATAAATTCATCCTCATCCCTGTCGTCATCAGGGTTGTTCAACTTTTTAAAATAATCATACAACTCATCCAAAGTTATCTTGGTATCAGTTTGATCATTTTTAGGCTTATTGAATTTATTTAGAATATTCCAAAACTCTTTAGAGTTTGTTTTTGACGTTGACCTTATTTCATTTTCGATTTGGTATTTATATTTGTTTTAGCTCTTCTTAGAACATTTCTATATTCTCTAGAGGCTTTATTCATTTTAACTCTGTTAGTTTCATATCTGTTTTTTGCATCGGAAAGGATCGCCTTCTTCTACGACACTCGGTCGTAAACCATGGCTTATCATGAGCAGCTTTACTTATATGTATGTGTTTTATTATTTAGTTTTACACCAAACGTATCAGTTGCTGACATACGGAATAAATCAGACATAGCATTTATAACATCATTCGTTTCTGATTTGTTTACATCATTTTTCCCCTGGAAAAAAACATCAATGGTGTTATTTATACTATTTAATTTATCAACTGAGGAATTTTGTACATGATGTATAAATTCATTTTTTCTAACCATTCTCCCAAGCTATATATTGACCTTGACCTTGACCAACTTGACTCTGATCGTTATACATATTAATCGAGTCGGCCGTTTTGTTCAACGTGCCGTGTAGAACAAAAACTAGCCTAAAATGAGAATCAGATATTGTTGGATCAAAATCTAAAATTTCAAAATTTGTTATTAGAGGGAAGACACGTGCAGATACGATTAAATAGTCGACGACACTGACGTCACTACAGGGTGCGTTACCAATATTTTTATCCTTATCAACTTTTTACACAGTTCTAATAATCTAAAACCATGACTATTTGGTCTTGATGAACACTGGCTACATCTCTGTAGTGGTATGTTAAAAACAGGCAACATTTCATAATCATGCATATAAGGGTAAAGCTCATCATTATTAACAATATCTAAGATCTCTACAAAGCTACTGTCAGATATGTTATAATCAGGACGTTCTTCAGTTTTGGAGTATTGCTAACATCATGTTGAAACTCAAGTTTCTATTTCACTAAATACTTCAGGGAACGAAAATCGGGAGTTTTCAGGTAGTATATAGGTACAACCTATAAGTATGTCATATTCGGATTCTGTAGTGTAAAAAATGAAGAAAAAATTGTTTAAATTTCTTTGTATAAATAATCATAATTCCACCAGATGTTTTTAAAAATTAGATCTACTCTTTACAATATATATATATATTATTTTCTGGTAAATTCAATATGTCCATATCATCAATTTTTGTTTCAACAAAAGCAAGAATGTCGTGATATAATATTAGCTCAGTGAATCCCGGTAGAAGTAGTTTAGACCTAATTCCACACACATTTAAGTTAATTTGATGTTTGAACAATCCAGGATCGCGATGGCGGCTTTGACGCGCCAGGACCTCTTGTGGCGCGTCTCTAACGATGATAACCAGTAGCTCCTTAGGGGCTTACACTGACCAGTGGGTGAGTCTGGAGTCGGTGATGGTTTGGCGGCCGGGGTGGCTGTGACTGGGGAGCGTTAGTGTTAGGAGGATGTTGCTGGGTTGGGTACTGAGGCGGCGGGTACTGGCTGATACCGTTGATGTACAGTTTGTCCGCTGTCAATCGAGCCGGTTTAGCCAGTCTCCGCGCCTCCTTGTACATGAGAAGGAGATACCGACGCCGCTCGTTGATTCCGGCGGGATATTGGACGCTGACACTAAACTCGGGTTTCCCCGCGTAATTTCTAATGAGTTGCTTTTAACTCTGTCACGGTCTTCTCTGTTTACAAACTTGGCGACGATGGAGCGCGGCTTACCCTTATACCGACGTTTAAGCCTATGGGCTACTTGAAACGGTTTGACACATTCAACACCGTCATCTTCGTTGATGAAGGTTTATACACACTTTTCGGCATCCTCGTTTGGATCATTGTTGTCAGTGTATAACCGCAAATCAAATTGTCCTTAATAGATCTAGTTTAGATTTCTAGTACCTGTTCATTCAGCTCTCGATTTTGACCATATCTCTCTCGGTTTCTACGGTACAAATCCTATCCTCGAGAACGGTATGTTGGAAATCAGCACATTCTTACTTGTCGGAGGGTATTTACATTTCAACATATTTGATAAGAAATCAAATGGATTGACATCAGGCTAACTAAGCCTATATTAAAGTTCTCTCCATAACATATTACATTTATTTCAAATTATAAGTATCCGGTTATTAGTCAAGAATGGAAAGTATAGTATATATATATATATAGAAAGAGTATTTGTGAATAATATATAATGATAATCTTATGCATTTTCTAATCTTTTGATATTTTACAAATCATTGTTAAATATATATTAGAACTCGTCTACTACGTAGGAGAGAGACAAGTGCTTGCTTAACAACAATGTTAATTTGGTAAATACCAGTAGTCTTCTACTCATGTGTTGACCAAACACGCATCTTCCTACCGCATACAAATTGGTATTTTATAAGAATTTGAAATAAAACTTACAATTGTCTAATTCTGGTTAAGCCCAAATCAAATAAGATTATCAATTGAGATTGTTCTTAGTATGGAGATAAATCAATTATACATAACTAGTCGGAGTGTATAGATTAGATATTTCTTCATGTCACCAAAAGTTTTATCGGTACTGGGAAATCGTTCCTCTAACGCACTCAGCCTGTGATTTATGTGATCAAGAATGTCAAGCTTTGACAGTTTATTGTAAATGTCAACAATAACAGGATCCGTAACCCTTCTCGAGTGGGGAGAGGCTGGTGAGGTTTATTGCCTAGGGTTAGTGGTACCTATGGACTGAAACATATATAACAGACCTAATACATGTTTCTGTTATGGAGGAGCATGATATGGGCACCTGACTATTTTGCGGAGACACGCATATATATATATATATATATATATGTATGTAGCAGGAGGAAATGAGGTATAGGAGGGTTATACCCTTGATGTGGCTGATAATGTGGACCATATAGTTCTTCGTGGTCGTTATGTATAGCCACACTGGTTTACCACTTTTACCTGAGTGTGTCAAGCCGACAGAAGTGGGGATGAATAAGGAGATATATATAGTGAGAAAAATCATTTTAACAGTTTATCTACTTAACAAGAAGTGTTTCCATAACTCTTGTTTAATTCCTGGTTCTTGGCTACTTTTACAGCAACAAAATTGAATTGTGTTTCAAGTAATATAATTAAAAAAAAACAGAAAGAAAGAAAAAATCAAAGACAAACTGGTAATAAAAGCATGTCTTTATGTTAAAAGCGTACAATAGATTAGTGAGTTATTGTCGGTTTATACGTATGATTCGAGGTTTTGTTATCATTATTACACTTGTATTTCCAAATAGTCAAGTAGTACTTGAACCATTTAACTTTGATTGATTACCACCAAACTATTGACGTATCTCTTTAATTTTTTCCGTTGGTTTCATTATTTGTTATAATGACTACATCTATTTTAAAGACGGGACAATTTTCAAGAAGAAAATCGTCCTAAATGATTCTTTAATTGTTGATTTGGTTGAGAATGACTCCAGAGTATTTTAAGATCGGATATTTTGGCCCATTACGAGTGTGATAACACCTAGTGACATTTCTACTGTAAACATGACTTTATGTGTAAGTGGAGATATCCAAAGATGTATGACAGGGATCGTTCTACCAATCGTTCCCAGCTGTACTGACCTGTCGTTAAAACTTGGTCTTTTACTGTTCAGACCTCGATGAATAAAAGGAATATGGATAAGCATGCAAACTTAAAAAAAACATTAAACATTCAGAAGGGAACGTTTTGTTTTTGAATATGTTTTAAATGGTTAATACATGACAATCGACGGTGACTTTGTAACTGTTAACAGTAAACTGGCGCATTCTTGTGAAGCAATATAAGTGATGAGACTATGTTCCACAGCCTAGTGACGCGACAGTCTGAAAATGACACGAAATCAGGGCGCCATCAGCTGATATACGCCTTGAAACATTAGTGGCTTCCATCTTGTTCCGGAAAACGCCGTAATACAGCGAAATATCGGCTTTTATCGTATTTGTGTTTGAGTATCTTTGAAATACATGAAGCCATCTTGTCATGTATTTTATAATAAGTTCCTTTATCCTTCAGCCCAACTGTCAGGTGTCAAGAGATACAATACTTAAATTGTATGCTCACCAGGACTAGGGGAACCATAGCAATAGTGCAGTTTGAACTTTGAACCCTAGACGGACAGTCTGAAAATGACACGAAATCAGGGCGCCATCAGCTGATATACGCCCTGAAACATTAGTGGCTTCCATCTTGTTCCGGAAAACGCCGTAATACAGCGAAATATCGGCTTTTATCGTATTTGTGTTTGAGTATCTTTGAAATACATGAAGCCATCTTGTCATGTATTTTATAATAAGTTCCTTTATCCTTCAGCCCAACTGTCAGGTGTCAAGAGATACAATACTTAAATTGTATGCTCACCAGGACTAGGGGAACCATAGCAATAGTGCAGTTTGAACTTTGAACCCTAGACGGACGCTCTAACCATTTGAGCAAATAATCCGAAGATTTCTTAAGTTTTATCGGCATTCTTAAGATATGACAAGGGGAAACTAACATTAAAGGGGGGGGGGGGGGGGGGGGGGGGGGCTCGGATCGGATATTGTATATATTTTTAACCACTCAATACTGTCGAGTAAATAGAAAACACACATATATAGATATATCGACCATTTTGACATACCTGACCCTACGGCCTGAAAGGGGTTCGAACCCAGGATCTTCGAACACTAGCGAATACTCTACCAATTGTGCTACATGTACCTGGTCGCGAATGATCGACCCGGTCCAGTTCCACAACACTCTTTCCTCCCGTTTGAAGTCTTCGACCCCGAGGCCTAATAACTCACAGGTTCGGGTTTCCCCTTGTCAAGTATTAATCTTACTTGAAATATGGTTTGGTCATAGGCACTAAATCTGAAATAGGAAGTAATCGAAATACCCTGCCCGCGCTGGGGCTCGAACTAGCTACCTTTCGTTCTCGAGGCAAGCATCCAACTACAAGACTGAAAGGAAATTCCCGCTAGTCTGAGCTAGTAAGGCGACCTTTCACTCTCTACGTTTACACTATTCCCTCCTTCACAAAGTCTTCGCCCCCGAAGACAACCATAACCCCTTTCCTTAGCTCCATGAAAGCCTCTCATTCTCCTATAACTTTCGCTTCGAGTGTTCAACGGCACCAAATCAATACCCTGCCCGGGCCAGGCTTCAAACAAGCGGCCTATTGTTTGCTCTAAAGGCAAACTACGAGGGATGATTGATATGTTGTGAGCCTCGTATTGAAGTAGGTACTCAAGGATGTTCTTTTTAAGTCCTACTTTTCTCTGACTATATAGAGCCTTGTACCCAAGGACTGGTCACATTTAGCTAATGAATATCGAAGAGGTAGTACTTTAAAGTAAACAAGACAAGCGACTTTTGCAAAATGGACAAAATCGGTGAAAGAGCAGTGATCCTATATTTGCATAAAAAGTTTAACACCTAAGAATATCCATAATGATATGGTAGAAACACTTGGGAAAGATGCCCCTTTATATGCTACAGTGAAAAGGTGGGTGGCGGGATGTAATCGCAATATTACAATCCCAGAAATGGTCAATTAAGTTCACGATATCATTATTACTGACAGACGAGTCACAGAAAGATATATAGCTAGTAGAGTTGGCATTTCACAAGAAAGAGTGCATTCCATTCTGACTGAGGATCTTGCAATGAGAAACATGTCAGTTCGATGGGTACCAAGACTTCTGACAGTTGATCAGAAGCATATCAGGCGCAAATTATTGCGTGCTAATCTTAACCTTTTTGGGGAGGATCCTGCCACATTTCTTCAGAAATTTGTAGCTATGGATGAAACATGGGTCCATCATTTTACCCCATAGACCAAACAACAATCGAAACAATGGAAACACCCTGGCTCTCCCTTGCCAAAGAAGGCAAAGATTGTTCCACCAGCTGGGAAGTTATGGCCTCAGTTTTCTGGCATGCAGATGGTATTCTGCTGATGATTATCTCCAAAAGGAACAAACAATCAATGGCACATACTATGCTTCACTTCTGAGGGGGTTACGGAAAAATATTAAACTTTAGCGCCACAGAAAGCTCACTAAGGTGTGTTATTCCATCAGGACAATGCTACTTTTAATCTATTTCCAAAACTGAAAACATCTATTTCAGCCACGATGATGACGTCATACATGCAGTGGATGACTTTCTGAACAGCCAAGAGTTCTATAAAAGTGGCATTGTTGGCCCTTAAACACCGCTGGCAAAAGTGTATAGATACTGAAGGGGATCATGTTGAAAAATAAGACAATATGTCCGCCAAAATTCAAATCCTTCAACATGATGCTCACAACATATCAATCAGTCCTCGTACCACTGGGCTAAATGGAAATTCCCGCTAGTCTGAGCTATTAAGGCGACCATTACTCTCACTATTTCTACATTATTCCCTTCTTCACAAAATCTTCGCCCCCGAAGACAACAATAACCCAGTTTTTTTTAGATCCAAGGAAGCCTCTCAGTCCCCTATATGCACTAAATGTGTAATAGGAAGGGGTAATGAAAAATACCCCTTTCGCGCTAGGGCTAGAACTAACGACATTTCGCTGTCAAGGTAAGCATCCTACCAGTCTGAGCTTGTAAGCCGACCTTAAACTCTCTACTTTTTCACAAATATAGCCACGAAATGTTTGGAAGCTCATAGTTGAAATATACAACATTTGATTTTGATGGTTTTGGGTGGCATCTCCCCTGTAGTAAAATCCCTCTTATAGTGGTCCGTAACCTAAACCTCAATGTCGTTATAGATACAGACCAGTTCCTTCAACTACACGTCCTTCCACGTCTTAGACGTCATTTCCTTTTATTTTAGTAAGACAATGCTCGAACAAATGTTGCCGAAGTGATTTTCTCTCGGCAGACAGTACCCAGCCCCTCTAGAATGGCAGCGATATATCGCCGACATGTCTCCCATCGAGAATATTTGGAACGAGGTTGATAGGCGTGCCAGAGGCCACCAGAACCTTTCAACTAACCGCACCAAGATGATTTCAGAACTGACAAAAGAATGCAACAACATTCCCTTGATGCGAGTTAGTTAACGTTCTGATGAATTCCATGTATAAGATAATCCGTGCAAAAGGTGCCCACACCAAGAACTAAAGTGATATGTTCCATGTGGGGTTGTATCCCGCTCGGATTGACTATTGGTAACATAAGTGACTTCACACAGACTTTCCTTTTATAGTATATTAAGAGAAGACTTTAATATGATGATATCAAATTTTGTACAAATATACCAAGAAAAGATATCAAAAAAGATATATGCGTAGCATAATTATGAGTATATCTTTAGTTAAGAGTTAAATTAACACACACACACACACACACACACACACACACACCTTTTTTTATTTTTTATTTTGCTATTTTGTCATGTTTTGTGTATGATGAATCAGGGAGCTATATGTGTCAGTGTTTTGTGAAACGGCAGACATTTCACCGCCCATTTTGTTTCAGGTTATGACAAATAAGTCAAAATGCAAATATAAGCATTGCATTGTTACCAGATGCTGATATATAGTCAAATAGGGTGACAGATAGCTGGCCACATGCTACTTATCTGTCACTAATGTTGTACGGCATCGACTGTACACATGTTCACAACACACATATATTGTATTGATATCGACTATTGTATTGATATCGACTGTACACATGTACTAGAACACATCAATATTGTATTGATATCGACTGTACACATGTACTAGATCACATCAATACTGTATTGATATCGACTATTGTATTGATATCGACTGTACACATGTTCACGAACACACATATATTGTATTGATATCGACTATTGTATTGATATCGACTATTGTATTGATATCGACTATTGTATTGATATCGACTGTACACATGTTCACGAACACACATATATATTGTATTGATATCGACTATTGTATTGATATCGACTGTACACATGTTCACGAACACACATATATTGTATTGATATCGACTATTGTATTGATATCGACTGTACACATGTTCACGAACACATATATTGTATTGATATCGACTGTACACATGTACTAGAACACATCAATATTGTATTGATATTGACTGTACACATGTACTAGAACACATCAATATTGTATTAATATTGACTGTACACATGTAATAGAACACACCAATATTGTATTGATATCGACTGTACACATGTACTAGAACAGTAATTCTTAGGTATACACACCGTGACTGGATTCAATACCAACACCAATGTTATGTGTTAACGACGACTACATAACAATACAAAATTCCAGGTATATCGTGGCATGTTATAATTTTGTCTTATCGAAAACCTTGCTTAGCCTGAGTAAGACTAATGTGTTTCATTTAGTTTCAATTTTTCCATATCATTTCCGTAATTACAATCTCAAACCTTTTCAAAAAACGGTTTTTATATTTCATCAAACAGAAAAAGTCACCTTTTATGTTAAAAAAAAGGGGGGAAATGACTGCAATGCTTTATTGTTCGCATTGCAAAAAAGGATGTTCCTAATGTTAGCTACGAATCCTAAACCGTTGGCATGATGCCTTACAAATGCAAGACAGCGTAAGACCTGACCTCGGCTGTACAACTACGTATCGGTATTATGTCCATTCCTGGACACAGATGGACAGGCCGACTCCTCCGTTAATTGTTGAAACTATTTCGAGATTCTCGAGATTCTGTGAACGTGCATATGTAGTTCTTCTGGGATGACTTATAACTGTATTGACAGACTTAGTGTCCAGCAGATTGTCAACCTCGAGTTGTATATTCACTTCTGATTATATATGTGTGCAAATGTATTGTCTTAAAATACTCACAAACTCATTTACGACTGACGACGGCAAAATTTACAATGTAGAGATTAATTAATATTTAATTTGTTCGATTATAAACTATTCGTGTCCGATCATTATTAATACACTTCCTTAATATACGGTTCTCATTATGAGAAAACCAGAAAACTCCACATTAATCTAGATTGACATTGCTGTGCCATCACTAATCTTACAGAACACCCTTTCTGTGTCATCACAGATCTTATACAGGATTTTTGTTCCTCTGTCTTACCATTATCTTACAAAAGGTTCTTTCCTTACTGTGTCATCACTGATCTTACAGAAGGCTATTTCCTTTCTGTGTCACCACTAATCTAACAAAAGACTTGTCTTTCTGTGTCATCACTAATCTAACAGAAGACTTGTCTTTCTGTGTCATCACTAATCTAACAAAAGACTTGTCTTTCTGTGTCATCACTAATCTAACAGAAGACTTGTCTTTCTGTGTCATCACTAATCTAACAGAAGACTCTTGTCTTTCTGTGTCATCACTGATCTTACAGAAGACTCTTGTCTTTCTGTGTCATCACTAATCTAACAGAAGACTTGTCTTTCTGTGTCATCACTGATCTTACAGAAGACTCTTGTCTTTCTGTGTCATCACTGATCTTACAGAAGACTTTTGTCTTTCTGTGTTATCACTGATCTTACAGAAGACTCTTGTCTTTCTGTGTCATCACTAACCTTACAGAAGACTCTTGTCTTTCTGTGTCATCACTTATCTTCCAGAAGACTCTTGTCTTTCTGTGTCATCACTAATCTTACAGAAGACTCTTGTCTTTCTGTGTCATCACTAATCTTACAGAAGACTCTTGTCTTTCTGTGTCATCACTAATCTTACAGAAGACTCTTGTCTTTCTGTGTCATCACTAATCTTACAGAAGACTCTTGTCTTTCTGTGTCATCACTAATCTTACAGAAGACTTTTGTCTTTCTGTGTCATCACTAATCTAACAGAAGACTCTTGTCTTTCTGTGTCATCACTGATCTTACAGAACGACTTTTGTCTTTCTGTGTCATCACTAATCTTACAGAAGACTCTTGTCTTTCTGTGTCATCACTAATCTTACAGAAGGCTCTTGTCTCTTACAGAAGGCTCTTGTCCTTCTGTTTCATCACTAATCTTACAAACGACTTTTGTCCTTCTGTGTCATCACTAACCTTACAGAAGACTCTTGTCTTTCTGTGTCATCACTTATCTTACAGAAGACTCTTGTCTTTCTGTGTCATCACTAATCTTACAGAAGACTCTTGTCTTTCTGTGTCATCACTATCTTACTGAAGACTCTTGTGTTTCTGTGCCATCACTAACCTTTCAGAAGACTCTTGTTTTTCTTTTTCATCACTAATCTTACAGAAAACCCTTTCCTTTCTGTGTCATCACTATCCTTACAGAAGACTCTTGCCCTCCCCGATACCTTAGAAACTTATCTCCGCAAATCTTTTATTTGCTCATATATCCTAATTTAACTTATTTTTAAGGCTGAACATTAACACTTCGGTATTCTCCTTTCAGAGTCATATGAGCATGATAGGCCAAAAGGAAACAGATGGGAGAGAATTAATAAGATAGTGGTCTCGCTGTTATAGCAGTCATGACTGGGCATTGATTACTATATACGTCTTGTGGTTTTATTTCACAGTGAAACATACCTCATTATTATTTCTAGCGTTACCTATCCGGGAGTTGTAATGAAGACATGTATGTCTGAGCTTTAATAACTAAATATAGATGAACAAAGAACACCTACAACAAACAATCATCCAATTTCAAAAAGAAAAAAGACTATACCAGTCTGTAAACGGAATCGTAATTCCAATAAAATGGATAAAACGAGGCCAAACTTAATTAGATTATATCAAAAGCAAATACATCAGATACATTAAAAGGTGAATAAGACCAGGTGTTCCGATGTTAAATCGATGACAAAAACTTCCCGTGGTCATCATAACCCTGTATCTCTCCAACCGCTATATGTTGTTGATACTACTGTCCAGAAGACATCTGTAACGGAAATCGTGATGATGTTAAAAATACATGCATATCGAATACCTGGGACATCTTAACCTCGTAAATAAGGAAAACAGGACTGTTGCTATCTAGAAATGGAAAATTAACAATTGAGGGATGGAAATCATTACGTTGGTCATACGGCTTAGTTGTAAGCCTATCTTGTTTACATTGTACTTAAAATCATGACCCATGCGCCATCAGTTAGGTAAAATGTACTTTGACTTGACATGGAGCAAGAACCTGAAACCATATCAAAATGATAATGTAGGGCCTCCACAATAAATAATACCTAGGTTAGGGATTTTCCAAGCATGGTCCGTGTTACTGTCTGTACTCGCTTGGCACTCTCCCAGAGACACTACCAGTCAGTACTGACACCATGTTAGTATACTGAGCTGCCTTTATTAATTACCTCGAAGTCCCCCGGGACTCGTTTACACCCCCTGCTTCCTACCATCGATAGACTTAAACCCATGTTATTGTTGTGTTGAAGACAACCACACATTTTCGTCGTGAAAATGTCTATATTTCATTCATTAAATCTGTACAATATTAAATTTTCTTGTGAATATTTAAACGTGAAGGATCTGCTATGAGTGGTATTTTTAGAAAGTGTTGATCTGAATTATGTTTTGTTGTGTAAGAGGACAGAGCTACGTCTGCGATCGACCTAGCTCCCAAGGCCGCAATGCTCCAAGCAGGACGCTCAGTTTCTTGGCATCTCGAACAAGCAATCGATGCATATTATAGTCTAGTTT
Source organism: Pecten maximus (assembly GCF_902652985.1). Classification (NCBI taxonomy): domain Eukaryota; kingdom Metazoa; phylum Mollusca; class Bivalvia; order Pectinida; family Pectinidae; genus Pecten; species Pecten maximus. The sequence goes on along the minus strand of NC_047016.1, from coordinate 21,570,623 downwards.
TAAATTAGTTCCTGTAAGTGAAACGTATAAAAATTCTAACTTCAATAATTGGTTGAATGAATTGCTTTTTGTATAGCTTGGTGTCGTTAAAACTGAAAAATGTATGAGTTTCCTTTTACCTCCGAGTCAGTACTAGATAACACTAGTAACCCCGGTAGAAATAAGGCATCTGAGCCCATTGGTTTAGCATTAGTATTTCGATAAGTAAGTAATTAAAGTGTTTGATGCATAAAGAGTTATTTTAACTTTTTGTCTGGAGTAACCTTTTAGTTATTGAAATTGTATGTCAGATGTGCCCATTTCAACGTATTTAAGAACAATTAGATTATGAAACATATATTGGCTTCTTTCTTTTGATCAAGTAGATTTTTAACTTCCATCGTGCTATGATTTCGTGACCTTGTTCCTTTTTTGCTAAGAGTGGCATTTATTCTAGAGGTTAAAGGTTGGGTTTCAAGCAATGTTAATTTCCCATAGGGGTCGACCTAAAGATTTTTTACGCTTAGAGACCACTCACCGATACATTACTTTTGTGACCTCAAAGTTGGTTTCCTTGGCTATACATTTAACTCAAATCATTTGATGATGCACTTGCCTAATTAACTAATTACGTAACTAAATTACTTAACTAAGAACGCGGATTGTCACAAAAAGATAAATGCAACATAATACATAATCGATAGTGAATAAACAAATCTTTCAACAGTATTTCCCATATACTCCAATCTCATTGTTGTTTGGACATTCATTTTTACATTTTCTTCAAGCAAATATCTTGTATGTCCATGATTTGCTATGTTATATTAAAGCGCTACTATCCTGTTTGCAAAATCGCGTCTGACGGAAACTTTAAACACTTTATAAAGCACAGTTCTTACAATAAGAAATATAACCAAGAAATCTGCTAAAAACAAGATTCCCCCCAGCACAATTGCTTGCTTGATAATTTAAAAGCAGATGGAAATAACTTTACTGGTGATCAAGAGATTGTCATGTGTGCGAAGTATCTCAAGAATGATCAGAAATGAAAGCCGCAACCTGAAGATCAAAACGTTGGTGATGATCTATTCTATGGCCAGTTTTTCTATGCTAAATGCACAGTATGTATGAAGAATTTCAATCAAAACCCGATCATTTTGCCCAAGCGCGCGAAATACCAATTCATCTTTCAACACAAACTGCAGTATCCTTGGTCCTCATGTATTTGTTTACATCAACTCATAGTGAAATATCTTAACCCCAACGTTGAAATTCGCACTGATGAAAAAAACAATGTTGACTTCCAAGATACCTTCCAGATCAAAGATAATCATCAATGATCTTTTGGAGATATCACATATGCTATCAAAGCAGGAGTCTTCCTTTACTCTGCATTTCTCCCCTCTGGATGATGCAGATTATAAAGCTTGGACAGGTTGGACACTAGACATTCTTTCACGTTGTCCGTCCTCTGTTGACACTGGCATTTACACTCCAAACCACGAGGATGCGCTACTGAGTAAAAGTAAAGACGGACATGTCGTGGAAACATTGTTCAACTTTTTAACATGTCAGTTTCCGGTATATCTAAAACATTTTTATTCCATAGTTAATGCATTAGACATAAATATTGTTTTATTGTTCCTTAGACGTGAGCATCCTATACGAGAATATATTCTGGAGCAAACCACAGTCTTCTTCGAGGCATGTTCTGCGAAGCGAGCGATTGTCGTACTAGACGGAACATATATATTTATTCTTATGTGTTCTGATCACAACCTTCAGAGAATTGTCTACTGTGGCAAGAAGAAGCGGGACGATTTGAAGTTCATGAGCTTAGCCCTACCCGATGGTTACATTCTAGACACAGTAGGACCTTTTCCGTGAAGCGATAATGATGCGAAGATTACAAAAGCCATACATAATCTCTCCTGGCTGAGGAAAGATGACCATGTCTTTGTTGATCGAGGTTTAGGTATGTTTTGCCAGATTGGAAATCACGTGGTTTTACAACAAAGATGTCATATTATCTAAAACTTTGCCAGAAACAACATGACGACCTACAAACTAACCTTGATAGATCCATAACTAAATCAAAATGCAACTGGCCATCAACTATTTCATTGATGTCATCGATACACTCGTTAGAATAGTAACAGCCTGTCTCAATGGAATTCGAGGAGCCATATGAAAAAATGAAAATGCCTTAGTGTTCCCAACACATTAGCTCAGAGTGTGAAAGATTGGACAGATCTTACCAGGAGGGCCAAGCCACTATTTGTCAAACTAGACGCGACAGCGGATTGTGACTTTTCGAAGTTAGACATGGAGTATCTTCTTACAATATCCTCTGGCACATACCAAACATCATTAGCAGCTGGCTACCACAGTGAGCTCCTCAATTATTATGGTGACTACGAGATCTGGACCTACGGAACCCACGGGACATTGTACGATGTCAGATCCACTCAAAGCGTAAGAACAGTGTGAAGTTCAATGTTTGGATCCACCATGGCAGCTCCGACACCATAGATCCCATAAAGGATCAGTATTACCAGTGTCCTAATAGACAGAGAACCATGGGAGATATGTGCCCACGTAGAGAGTATCCTATACTATTTACAATACTACATGCATTTGAACCAGTAAGCCTTTACATCCAAGAGTCGAAAGGTTTAAGGAAAGCAATGTAGATTCCGCTACCAAACGTCATCTTCCAGGTATTAGGTATGGTCGACTTCGACAATATTTGAAATACAATGTAGATTAACACTGACATGGCCAATCAAATTGTAGGACGAGGAAGTGAGAATGGAATCCAGATAAGATGGTTTAATGTGTAAACCAACATTAAATCTATCATGTAGCGTTCTTGTCAGAAAATTGCTTCAGCAGAAAAAGAATATTGAATATTTGTGGTTATCAGGGAATATAAGGGCCATTTTGAAAGTGGAAATTTCACATTAGTGGGTTATTAGTGTAGGTATTAGTCCCTGTGTACTAATAAAACCAAGTCTAAACATTTTATTCCAGTTCACTTTAAAATATTTCAATGCAAAACAAATGTTCACCTACATACGCTCGTTCTGACTTGACTTTTTGACTACATATTGGTACATCAGAACATCTATACCATCGTAATGGTTGTGTCTAGACCTTTTGACCATGTATTGGTACAACAGAACATCTATCCAATACTCAGAGCCGTGTCTCGACTGTTGACCATGGTTTGGTACATCAGAACATCTATCCCATACTCAGAGCCGTGTATCGACTGTTGACCATGTTTTGGTACATCAGAACATCAGTCCCATACTCAGAGCCGTGTCTAGACTGTTAACCATGTTTTGGTCATCAGAACATCAGAACATCAGTCCCATACTCAGAGCCGTGTCTCGACTGTTGACCATGTTTTGGTACATCAGAACATCTATCCCATACTCAGAGCCGTGTCTAGACTGTTGACCATGTTTTGGTACATCAGAACATCAGAACATCAGTCCCATACTCAGAGCCGTGTCTAGACTGTTAACCATGTTTTGGTACATCAGAACATCAGTCCCATACTCAGAGCCGTGTATCGACTGTTGACCATGTTTTGGTACATCAGAACATCAGAACATCAGTCCCATACTCAGAGCCGTGTCTAGACTGTTGACCATGTTTTGGTACATCAGAACATCAGAACATCAGTCCCATACTCAGAGCCGTGTCTAGACTGTTGACCATGTTTTTGTACATCAGAACATCTATCCCATAATCAGAGCCGTGTCTCGACTGTTGACCATGTTTTGGTACATCAGAACATCAGTCCCATACTCAGAGCCGTGTCTCGACTGTTGACCATGTTTTGGTACATCAGAACATCAGAACATCAGTCCCATACTCAGAGCCGTGTCTAGACTGTTGACCATGTTTTGGTACATCAGAACATCAGTCCCATACTCAGAGCCGTGTATCGACTGTTGACCATGTTTTTGTACATCAGAACATCTATCCCATACTCAGAGCCGTGTCTCGACTGTTGACCATGTTTTGGTACATCAGAACATCAGAACATCAGTCCCATACTCAGAGCCGTGTCTAGACTGTTGACCATGTTTTGGTACATCAGAACATCAGTCCCATACTCAGAGCCGTGTATCGACTGTTGACCATGTTTTGGTACATCAGAACATCTATCCCATACTCAGAGCCGTGTCTCGACTGTTGACCATGTTTTGGTACATCAGAACATCAGTCCCATACTCAGAGCCGTGTCTAGACTGTTAACCATGTTTTGGTACATCAGAACATCAGTCCCATACTCAGAGCCGTGTCTCGACTGTTGACCATGTTTTTGTACATCAGAACATCTATCCCATACTCAGAGCCGTGTCTCGACTGTTGACCATGTTTTGGTACATCAGAACATCAGTCCCATACTCAGAGCCGTGTCTAGACTGTTGACCATGTTTTGGTACATCAGAACATCAGAACATCAGTCCCATACTCAGAGCCGTGTATCGACTGTTGACCATGTTTTGGTACATCAGAACATCAGTCCCATACTCAGAGCCGTGTATCGACTGTTGACCATGTTTTTGTACATCAGAACATCTATCCCATACTCAGAGCCGTGTCTCGACTGTTGACCATGTTTTGGTACATCAGAACATCAGTCCCATACTCAGAGCCGTGTCTAGACTGTTAACCATGTTTTGGTACATCAGAACATCAGTCCCATACTCAGAGCCATGTCTCGACTGTTGACCATGTTTTTGTACATCAGAACATCTATCCCATACTCAGAGCCGTGTCTCGACTGTTGACCATGTTTTGGTACATCAGAACATCAGTCCCATACTCAGAGCCGTGTCTAGACTGTTGACCATGTTTTGGTACATCAGAACATCAGAACATCAGTCCCATACCCAGAGCCATGTCTCGACTGTTGACCATGTTTTTGTACATCAGAACATCTATCCCATACTCAGAGCCGTGTCTCGACTGTTGACCATGTTTTGGTACATCAGAACATCAGTCCCATACTCAGAGCCGTGTCTAGACTGTTGACCATGTTTCAGTACATCAGAATATCAGAACATCAGTCCCATACCCAGAGCCGTGTATCGACTGTTGACCATGTTTTGGTACACCAGAACATCAGTCCCATACTCAGAGCCGTGTATCGACTGTTGACCATGTATTTGGTATATTAAAACATCTATACCACACTAATGGTTGTGTGTAGACTTTTTGACCATATATTTGCTCATCTTCGTTTGACACACAAATCATCATCCTTAAGTCATTGCCTTAGATGACACGTAGTCTGACCATGACTTGTATAAAATACTACAGGATCCTGTTTTAAACTTGGTGATAATATTCACCGTAGGGAGTAGCGTATTTGATAGAGAGGAGATGTTATTGTGACTGATCATCTGGTTATGTCCGCTAACTATCAGCTGATCCTTTTACCGACAAACCAACGTCTAACTTGGTATTCAACTCTCCCGCGGGGAAGGCAAACGTGAATTACAGAAAGCATTGTGTTGTTACAGACCGATCGGTATTAACCCCATAACACCAGAAGGATCTTTATTTCAGTCAACATCTCCAAACAATTACTCCCTCGAGATATGGAACACCGCTACTTGAAATATCTAAGGTGCCGTCTGAATACGATTATGTAAGGGATATTGGCATCATGATCACTAGCTTTGCCTTGTCAAAATTTCCGTAACCTTGAATTTAACGTCAAAACTATATAACGTCTGCTATTGTGTAGAAAATAATCCTGTTTTTTCTACGTAACAGTTTATTTCCCAATGGTACACAGAGCTGGTGGTTTCATTCAGATTTAAACTAATAACTGCTCAACCTGACACTTTGCTTACATATTACATATATGTACAATATAAGATTCCGTCAAAAGAAGATTACGGATAATTTTTTTTTTTATTAATTATAGTTTATAGAACGGTTAGCTTCAAAGCTGCGAACCATTTACATCTTTTACATGTTGAAACTCTCCTTGCCGTATTAAGTTATTAATGGTGCTGACGTTATTCTTGTTTTATGTTTTCCAAAACCATCGCCATATCTGATATCCATTATCCTTGATGTCATACGATTACGTGAAATCAAAAACACCAAAACTCTTTGGGCATATTTCATCATGTCTGCGAATTACATGTAATAGCTAGGGAAAGTATTAACATATCATTAAACATACACTGTCAAAGTTACAGTTGTCTGTATAAGTATTATTGTTGCATCAACCGGCCAAGTGGCTGTTTTATTTATTAAACTTTCTCAGTGAAACGTCTGAGGTTATCAATTTGATAAACCTTACATCATCATGAAATGAATTGCTGGTGTATTAGCGGTTGATTTTCTGAACCTTTGCTGCATACATAGTCTTTTTTTCAAACTTACCAGGAAACAACTGAAAATGCTGAAAACACGCTGTGATGTAACAAAACGCCATAAAGTCTTTGCTTTGCTTTGGGTAGACATGAATATTTGTTCACCGGAGGCGTGTCATGACATTTCAAGGGTAAACAAACAGCCATGTCTCCCTGGAGCAATATTAATTAATTATTTATTGTACGGGGAAAACAAATATAAAAATTCCCACTGGGCTCTGCCAAACCCCTTTGGTTCATATTGTTCAAACTCAATGTTGTCTCGGCGTCTTTTCCTTGAAATACACAATCAGCAATTTGTTTGCATTCTGAACAAACAAGGGCGACATGATAGGGGTGTTAAATTTAGTTTAGATTAGTTTAGTATTGTTTAAAATCCCATCAAGAACTATGGTCATTTAAGGACAGCCTGTTTGTGAGATTTTTATCTATTTTCATATTTATATTTGCAAATATTTGTTTATATATAAAATATTCATATTTGTGATATACAAACTGTTATATTGCTTTATATAGATTACACATACAACTGTATATATACTGTATAAAATATGTAAACCATTGTGCCAATAATATGTACAATATTATGTACATCTGAAAACTGTTTTACAGCCTTTTCACTCGTGTTTTTATAACTTGCCAGACTAATAAAAAAAACTAACTGGTCTGTCCCGCGGAGTATAATCCTCCAACGTGGTCCAGTGTACTATACTGGCCATATCGTGACGAGCCGTGAAGGCGCCCTGGACGTAATCAATGCCTTGTCATACTCACTGGAAGTCATACGAACTGACAAATAAAGATAACTGGTATTATATCACCACAATCGATGTCACTCCGTAAAATTTTATCCAATTTATGTCCGAAAGAATTTGTAACATCTAATACGCTGTTCATACAAGCCGTTCGGGTGTGTCTACAACCTCACAAACCAGTCGTCACAAAATAGAATTTTCTCTTGTACTTTAATTGTTCATAGCCATTGATTTCAAACTTGAGCTTAGAAAATATTTTTCCCTTGTATTGTAGCAGTGTGTATTTTTGCTTTGTTATATTTTTATCAAGAATATGCACTCATCCGTTATTGTATTATAACAACACTCACGCCAGATGTCTTTATGACAAACCCGATATCTAATTTAGAATCTGCATGCTTTGAAATCTCATCAAATCAGCTTGTCCTGAAATCTCATCAAATGTTAAGAAAAAGCACAGAGCAACGATACGACAAATGACATGACTAAATTTGGTGATCCAGCTTTATCAGAATTTAATTTACTTTGATTTGTTGATAGTCGTTTTAGGAACTCTAGTTAAGTCAATACGTCTTAGTTCAGGAATGAGTCCTTTAAATATAGATGAAATGATCATCCTGATCGCATCTGATTTATATCTTAACATATGACCCTTTTGTGATATACAGATATACATGTACAATGTCATACGACCTGACAATGTCACACGACCTGACACGTGACCATCCTAAGATATACATGTGCAATGTCATACATCCCGACAATGTCATACGACCTGACACGTGACCATCCTATGATATGATACGACCTGACTCGTTATCATTCTGTGATATACATGTACAATATCATACGATTTGACATGTGAGTATTCTGTGATATTCATGTACAATGTCACACGACCTGACTCGTTATCATTCTGTGATATACATGATACAATTTCATACGATTTGACATCTAACCATTTTGCTACATACATGCACAATGTCATACGACCTAATATAAATTTTCATTATTATAATAGAAATCTGAATAAAAGATGTTTGGAATGTGTGATGAGTACATTAAACGAAGGATGATAAGAGTAATGAAATACTATATATTCAGAATGGAGTTTTGAAACTGCTGTTTGCACTACAGCCCAGATACAGGTCACAACCGCCATGTTCCTTGTTCATGGTGTACATGACATCAACTTCCTTTCTTGCATATAGCACTTGTCACAAGCTTCTTGCTTCTGGAATAATCGATTGAACCTGGTACAGAAATAAACCAGCCGTCGATCCATCCCCATTCTTGTCTTCATTTTTTGCTTTGGTGTATCCTTGCACATTCTTCGTTTGCTGTGCCCTTGCAAGCCCGGGAAAAGTATGCTTGCTGTATCCCAATATATAGTAATCCTAGGTGGCGACTGGCAATGGGCCTCCTGCTGAATATCGGCTTTATTCTTCTTTGTCTTCCTGTCTACTCTTGCTGTCTGTGTGGTTTTTTTTTATTTCTCTTTGTGTCTCTTTCACAGTCGTCTTCACATGCTGTTGCGAGGACTCTTAAGAGATAAATTGTTGTCTTTCTATATATATTGAATTAGGATTTAGCCTTGTTTTATTTTTGTTTTTTGTTTTTTAGTTTTTTCAGCTTCATATCTCATTCAAACAGCATGAGATAGGGGATTAAAATGGGATAACGTGTTAAAAACAAGACAAATCAACAGGATGCCATACAGAGTGTAAGCTGGCAGTAATAACTCCTCCTGTAATGAACATCGTTTTTGCAATTACTAATTCCTCAATCATAAAACATGGTGCAATTCAATTTATGTTTAATGAGTATGATTTAGTTTGGAAGAGGGTAGTAGTTTGCAGCTGATTGAATGAGAAGCATTGTGGTAAGGAGGTATATAATCACATCACGACTCCTAAAGTTAGCTTTCTAGTTTTACGTTTTTGTCATAGGAAGGTTGTAGAAACAAACTAAGAAATCTATTTAGCCTAAACAGGAATGACGGAATTGTATAAATGTCTAATTTTGTTACATGTTCTCTGTGCGTCTTACCACGAACTTAGCTGAGCTGCCAACAAAAACTTTAAACCTTTCTGAAGATACCGAGACGTATAATATTAATCAGTACTCTACATGGATTATGTGCTCTGAATTTCTCTACTCATCAAGGTCGCAATGATAAACGAGCATGCGTATTCCAAGCAGGAAATTCCTATTAAATGGAGAGTGTTGTTTTTTATTTCTGTCTTTAGCGACACTATCAAACTGAGAAAGACGCCCTTGCCTTATTCTTACCAAATTGTACTGCAATATGCATATAAACACCTCCGGATGTCGCGATCGCCCCTATGCTCGATTGAAATTATGAAGACATTTTGGAGCACACGCTAAACAGTCATTAGCGAGCTGAAACAATGGAGTGAATGCTATTTTATGTGTCATTTTTCTCTCTTAGGGAATCACAGCAATTATTCATTTTGAAAAGCTAACTAGATGTATTTGAGCTTACCAATTACCTAAAATTCAGTTACCTACCTGAATACAAATGAGGAATCACTAGAGATTGATCCGTCGCCCATATCAAATATCAAAATCTGTCAAAAGAACATAGATTGTATGTAAGATGAAGTTTCATATTCTAATGGAAAAAAAAAACTTGCACACCTTTATCCTATCTGATAAAATTGATATATTTTCAAGTTAGATTTCCATGTACTTTTAGTTTCCTAGATTCGGTTAAACGCTTTGCCTCCGAGGAAATAAAATCCTGTCAAATAAAGTGTCGCCAAGGTATTTATGTGCTGATCAGTACGTTATAGCAAACTCAATGAGCATTTGCAAATATTGAACTTTTGTAATCACGGTGAACGGTTAAAAACATATGTATGATTATCGAAATAGTGGGTACGCTAAATAGTAGCAGGTAACTTCTATAGTATTCCCTAGAATAGGACGGTGAATAAACTTCAAGTTCTGCCTGAAGCATTCGTTACCTCCTATAATTTGCTGGATAAAACGGGTCTATCCGTATTAGGAAGAAACGTGATTAGAAAGTTCGTTTTTTAGAAGAAAAAAATACTCTTGTAGTATTTATTTTGAGGTCAAGGATCCTTGCTATTTTAACCAGCAGAAAATGCAAGTGTTGGTATACAAATACGGGATGTTTTGCCTGCTTGCATGTTCATGCATTTATTCTGCAATTTGTAGAACATGGATTGGGCATCGAGATAAGAAGATATTGAGTTGTCTTTGGTTTTGATTTCGGAGATTTTAGTCTTATTGAAAGATAGACAGAATGATTTTTTTATTGTTCAGCATACACAAATATTGTTCTTTGTCTGACATAGATAAGAGTAGTTGATATTCACACTTTCATTAGACCCATCCATCATTTGGTTGAGCGATATTTCTAATGGCATCTAACCAAAGGTCGGCAAATTCAGCTTTTATATAATGCGGAGCCGACAGAGCTGCCTAACGTGCGAATGGACTTAAAGAATAAAATTTTATCATTTTTACTGACTCTACGAAGAGAAAAATCTAAACGTTAATGTGAATAGTTAATTCGAATCCTCTTGTAATGGTCGTAATGCAAAGATGGAAACGAACACAGCATATTGCAAATGCAATGAACACATAAACTATCTCTAGAGTTCAAATAAGGTCAAACTGAACCATGTTGTAATGTCCATTATATCCTCCTGTGGACATTACGTTTGTATGACAGCTTCATGGACTGGGCTTTCCTACACAATTCGGCATGTATTTTACGTTACTTTTGGTTTATACCAGATGTGAACAATCGTCTTTTAGACTATCCGACATTTGTTTCTTTGTTCTAAACTACACAAACTTTACACCAGGGAATCAAACTGTCACCGACTCGGTTCTTATTTTGAGGACAGGACATTCTCTTGATTTAACCTAGAATTGTAAGGCGAGTCCTGGAACACATGTGCTGTTTATCTATACTTTTTCAAGAGTATCCTTGTAACTGCAAATGGATTGCTATTTCGTCTTTGTTTAGCTGGCTTTGTGTTAAAATCAGTTTGTTTACTGGTATCCTCCTGCTCTGGCATTATTAACAAACCATTCTCTTTCGTTCGAGATTTCCGAATAAATATAAATTGATAAACTCAAGGCGATTTTTTTCTATTGCTCAGACACGCCAACATAACGAAAATAAATCGCTCACGACTTTTTGTTTGTTTGTCGATTTTTGTCTTTTCTAGAAACACGAGTCAGCTAGCTATGCCGCCCCTTAGTTCTGATTTTCGGTATTTTATGAATATCTATTGCCGTTAACGTTATCGAAATAGGATTCCTTGTTACCATGAAGTTCATTAGAATAACTTTTTTATACAGACAAGTTATAAACATCACAAGCTCGTGCCTTTGACTTTAGCACTTATGATGTTAACGTATTATTAATGTAAATACCACTTTTGTATTATGAGTCGAATATATATACAAATGTACATATATAAATATATGAATGATATTTCAAATGCCATAGACAGAAGTTTCAAAATAAATGTCGTGAAGTTTAATGAACGAGGCTCATGAACGACCTGGCATGGTACAAACCCTCAGCGTCACAGTTTCCCATGTCATTCGCGTGTGTGGACCTGACCACCCGTTCCCTTGACTCTGGAACCTGATTATAAGTACATACATAGATTGGTTTTCTTCTCATTTGCGGTTTCCCTGAAAATAATTCTCCTCACCTTCAGATAAGTTGTCATTTTTCTCAATCATTCATGGCCTCCTGGGTACTCGATCAAGCTTGCCATTAATAAGACGCGACGCCATGTCTGAACAAATCAATAGTGTGGAGTAATGGAATCTGGGAAGGCGTGCTGTATTTGGACTGATGTGTACTATTTGTTTATAGCTGATGGTGTTACCGATTAGTCCTGGTCTTTATGAGGATTAGACGACATACAGGCTCGACCAGGGCGCTGCCAGACATGTTTCCGTGGGGATCATCACAGCATTTTACAGGTGTTACAACTGAAACTATCAAAGCGGCGTTGATAATGACCGTCCTTCATTGAACATGATCTAAAGTACCTTAAATCATGAAAGGGAGTTTAATAGCAATAATGATCTAGTTAATGCAATTAATCCATGTCCGATTATCATACTATCAACAGGATCGGGGTATTTTGCACACAATTGAATAAACATATTGCATCCATTTGATCTGTAGGTTAAAATGTTGGAAGCTTTAAGTGATTTGGTTTGGTTGCCCGCAGAAGAAAGTAAACAAACGTCATTTGATGCCAAGCGTTAACACAAGAAATGTAATGACCTCTCTGGAAACTCCTTAGGCGTCGCAGCAACAATATTCTCATTCTATGCTGCTTTTGATGTCTTGATGCTTTGAGAGATGTCTCTAGAGGGGATTAGAGGGCTTGCCCAAATCCTCAGAAACAATCATGTTCCGGTTTGTAATTTAAAAGGTATACTCCATTTGAAATCTGCAATTGGGTACATGTACCATATATGACGGTAATACTGATTTGCGAAAAACTATTCTCTCAAAGACATGTTGATGAAAGACGTACACTGTATGGCAGCATTAATTTATATTAGCTTGACATAACAACTTCTATAAAATTCCGCCTATTATTCAATAAGAAACATAACTCGATTATTTCAAGCTAGGAATATAAAGTGATGATGTCTACTCGACTAATATTGGGAAAAGATTTCAGCACTCTGGGTTTATAGGTTCAGACAGCCTGAAGATTTCACTTAAGACACATCACAACAGCCTAAATGATATATATATATACTGCCTCATGCATGCAAATTGCCGAGTACAGCTGTCACACATGACGTCATGTCGCCGAGTTATTGTACGTTTACCTGCACCTGGCCAGCTGCCAAAAATTCATTCATAAGACATGCTTTATCGCAGTCCAATCAATGCAATATTAAATTAGGTTTCATTAACAAACCTCTTTACTTTCAACATACCTCGATACTCCAGTTGTCACGTCCACTTTCGCCCTCTGTACCCCTGGAATATATCATGATAAATTTGCAGGCTCAGTAATAGCTATCCGTGGATAAAACAGTTAAACTATTTTGATCCTTTGATGTACATCAAATGGACTTGGAGGTCGCCATACCATTGAATTGACTGGCTTTGAACTTGGTTGTTGATCATCTGTGATCGTCAAAAGAAATCCATCAGCTTAGCGAATGGCCAGGTTTTAAGGTATACCTTCGATTTCATCATGACATATTCCAGAGGTGCAGATAGCGACAGTAAGCGTAACCTGTGGTGTATCGAGGAAGCAATAATTTCAAGTTTTATTGAAACACATAAATCTAGACAAGTTTTGTAGATTTCCAACCTATCTAGTCTGTGGTCTAAAAGGTCATCAATGTAAATATCAAAATCGTTATTGGACTATGAATTGCCAAATGTCATATCCACATAACTTTGTAGTGTATTGTGTGGAGGCAGAACAGTCGTTAACATTCAAAAGTACAGTACGTAAGCACTTCTCCATTTATAGGTTATGATATCTTCTTCAAAGGCTTTGCAATTATTGGGGACATAACGAAATTTCAAAATAAGATTTGCTTTCTACAAGAAATGAGGGACACTGTAGGCAGAGTTTACTAAAGCACCGCAATAATTTATCATTGATGCTTTTCTCGCAATACAGGAAATCTGTTAACACTGGGATGTAAAGAATTCAACAAAATGAGCAACTAATCGACATGTCGTTTTGGCTACACTGTTAGCCTATGTACCGTTTTGTGTAATTAATGGACGAAATGACCATTTTTGTGGATCAAAAAATATAATTGCGTTGATTTTTACCTCATTCATATATAAAGTATTAAGATGTATATACACAATCAAAAGCATGTAAATGACTTGTAGATTAGGCTAAAGTTTTAAACACTTGTTTTATCTGCCACATACTGAAATCACCCTACTCTATTATACAATCTGTGATTGCCGACTCATTGATCCGAGATTCTGATTGCTTTCTTGTCGACATGGTGAGATTCGTTTCGTGTTTTCTTAAGGTAAGCTATTCAGATCACACATTTTCTTCTAGTCTCTCTAAGATACGATGCTATTCGGGTTTTGCAGATTGCTTTTATTTTCAATCCCCTCAAGCCAGAAATACTACATTTTTTTCGCATTTCTCATTGGATCCAGTGTCACATACTCGTTTTTGCACTGCTCATTAAAATCTGTATTTCCTAATATAGTATAGGGTTTCATTGAGCAATCGATATGACACCGAGAACGGCCACACTAGCTTATAGGTTATAGTGTTTGACACATCTACCATAAACGCCCTCTCTTATCATATACCACAACAATAGAACGACACATGAGCGACACAAATTCCCAAACCAAGCTCCATATCATACATGTATTAACAGCGGGTTGTGAATCTGTGATCCGTGACGCAAGGTTCCGTGTTTTGTAGTGTCTGTCACATTGACCAAAATGGTCGGATAATCACGGTTGATTGCGTTATACTACGTTAAACATATCACCGTGGGTATCCAACGATGACTGACCTGTGACGTAATAACCTCTGTAGCGGCGTTCTTTATGGTCTCGTACCTATTCCAATGACGCCAGTGACGTAATGTCCTCTGTGGCGGCGTTATTGGTGTCTGTTACATAGGCCAGTGACGTAATGTCCTCTGTAGCGGTGTTATTGGTGTCTGTTACATTGGCCAGTGACGTAATGTCCTCTGTAGCGGCGTTATTAGTGTCTGTTACATAGGCCAGTGACGCAATGTCCTCTATGGCGGCGTTATTAGTGTCTGTTACATTGGCCGGTGACGTAATGTCCTCTGTAGCGGCGTTATTACTGTCTGTTACATTGGCCAGTGACGCAATGTCTCTGTAGCGGCGTTATTAGTGTCTGTTACATTGGCCAGTGATGTAATGTCATCTGTAGCGGCGTTGTTAGTGTATGTTACATTGGCCAGTGACGTAATGTCCTCTGTTGCGGCGTTATTATACAGCTAAAGTAAGTGGCTGAGGGATATAGCAAGTTTCTTGTGTCCCGAGACCATGTCTATTTCCCGAGGCGAAGCCGAGGGAAATAGGCATGGTCAAGGGACACCAGAAACTTTCTATATCTCTCAACCACATACTTTAACCGTTTTATTATACCGATACAAACTGGAGACATTATTTTTTAGCAGATTTTTTTTAACCATAAGCTGTGAAACAAGCTTCCATGTGATTGTCCCAGCCACCATTTTGATACACTGTAGCAAATATTTCCCATTACACAACTAAATTTTCATTTAGGTAGCCATCAGCTGCTACATTCAGTGAAATTCAGCGTAAAATGTTCTTTACAGCTGATCGCATTCGGCAGACTGACAACTGTCAATCTCCTCAATTGTTTTGTCCCTTGCCTCCAAATAATGCACCAACACTGCCACAGAGGCCTTCACTGTTTCCATAGTGCTTTTAGAAGCTTTTTCTTCAAGTAGGGACTTCAAATCACTTTCATCTACATGAAGCTTCGAAAATCTTGACAGTGCCATTTCAGTTGACCAGTCGTCTGCAAGTAGCCGGTGCGTTCAGTCGTAAGCTCCGCCCGCTTGGCTACGCTAGTTACTTACGTCATCTTCGGAAACAAGCTCCGCCCACCTCGCGTCTGATTGGCTCGGCGGAAATACCCGAAGATGTAGGTGTGTGTTAGCACAGGGGTGCGCTAGTTCTCAAGATTAACGCACAGGACTAGCGCACAGCAAAGCGAGGTGAAAGAAAAAGGAGGGAAGTAGTCTATTTAACCAGATACCTATATACAAAATTCTCTGATTTAACCAGTTAACTTTTATATAGAGTAAATAAAGTAGAGGTATGATAATAGTGCCTGTCATATTCACTCTGTAGCGGCGCTTTTTGTGCCTGTTACATTGGCCAGTGAGAAATGTCCTCTGTAGCGGCGTTGTTAGGGACTGACATATTCACCTGTGACGTAGTGGCAACCGTTGCTAGTGGCTGTCACATTCACCTGTGACGTAGTGGCAACCGTTGCTAGTGTCTGTCACATTCTCCTGTGACGTAGTGGCAACCGTTGCTAGTGTCTTTCACATTCACCTGTGACGTAGTGGCAACCGTTGCTAGTGTCTGTCACATTCACCTGTGACGTAGTGGCAACCGTAGTGGAGTTGTTAATGTCTGTCACATTGACCTGTGACGTAAAGTCAACCGTATTGAAATTCTTACCTTCTGTCACATTGACCTGTGACGTAAAGTCAACCGTATTGAAATTCTTACCTTCTGTCACATTGACCTGTGACGTAAAGTCAACCGTATTGAAATTCTTACCTTCTGTCACATTGACCTGTGACGAAATTTGATCTGTAGCAGTTCTCAGTATAATTTTCAAAACAGCTTTTGAAAATGAAGTACATATTACACCATAATTCCACATTCGATATTTTTATTTTACCAATACCGAGAAAGGTTTTCCAATTTCTCAATATCAGTTTATTTAATGAAAGCCCCTACATACTGGCCGTTAATTTTCAGATAAGGAATATATAAGTGACAAAAGCGTTAAACTGTCCTACAATCTACACACAAAGTACGTCTTAATCAAGTAACAAAATATTCGAGACAGTTTATGGTCAGAAATATACAATAAAACTGCATTACTGATTTATTTCGTATGTTGAAAGGCTGAAACATGCTACTAATTTTCTGGACGGGCAGCTACCCATTATCCGGACCGGCTTTAATGGCCCTGACTACGTATCTTTAATTAGTCTGAGCCTATCTTTGTGGTGTTTGGTAACCACTGAGTAACATAAATGTCTGTGTATTTGTATTTTACGATTGTACAGCTTAAGCGTAACGTCACTGTTAAAAAACAGGACATGAAAGCATGGTATTGTCCGGCGATAATTAAATGTATCACGGGTGCTGTCAGTCTAAGATGTCCAGAAGCAGCGCAGTGATGCAGTAATGGTTTCACTCACTTAAATATACACGACCATATTTCTATTTATTTATTTATTCATATTTATTTATTTATCTAATTGTTTATTTATTTAGTTTTATAAATCTTTCTTTTGTGTCGTGAATACTTTTCGCGTGGACAAGTAAAAAATAGATGATTTCACAAAATCGATAGTCGATAATTAATCACATAATTACCAGTTTCTTCTATTTGTATATATATATTTATATCACAAATTCAACATATTTATCACAAATCAGTTATATCTTTTGATCAACATACAATATCTCTAATTTCAACTGAACAGATTCTAAATATAACAAAACATAGTGACATCTTTCATTTAAAGTTGTAACATCACTAAATATATAACTTAATAGAATGGTTTAGTAACATATGCTTGTTTAATGATACTTTACCTCTTATAAAAGTTACTAGATGTTTAATTGATATATCATAGTGCTATGTCCAAGAAATACGTCACCCAAAATTTGAAGATATATTTTTTAACGATTTAAACAGCATGAATGAAAGAGAACATAAACTAGAATTAGCTGTTGGACACGTAAAAGATATACCAAGGGATTAAAGACTTTGTAAGAAATGTGGAGTTGTTGAAACTGGAAAACACTTCATCTTTTACTGTCTTCTGTAGAACAACGAGGGATGACTATTTTTTAAATACTCGCTGAGTAGTTTCGCAGCAAATTTATTGACGTCAGCCCTGTCTTCTGATATTCTGCAGCTTATACTGGACTCTACTGAGGAGGTTTGGCTTTGGATTATATAGCTATGTCTAAATAATACTGTTTATGTACTTGTACTGATATAATTCAGTGATATATGTGTTGTTGGTACAAATGTACAAACAAACGAAATGAATTGAATAATACCTAGGTTTAACAAAAACAACTTTTAAAAGGTACAAAACAACATGTATATCTTCAAACAGCCCAGGTAGCTTTATTCCTAGTATCGTGATATATAGGTTATAAATTTTGACGACATCAAATAGACACATGTATTACAATGATTTATAAATCTCTTCCCACGTGTGGTATCGATACAATGTGCTTTAAGGTCCCCTTCTTAAAAACACTCAACCTCTTTAGTTCCTCAAACTTTAGATTCTCATCGATAAGGTATCAAAGTCGAGCAGACTGTTATATATAGCCATCTCCATCTTAGCATTGTGGAGAATTCAATTTTTTTTATGCCATTTCAGATTGAACAACGACAACATGTCTGTGTCAATAGTAATTTTATGTAATTGTTTAAATTGTATGTAATTGTTTAAAACTCACAAACACATATGGCAATGTCTGACTGTGATCGGAACTGGTGAAATAAGACAGACAATGTGTTTCTTATCCTCGAGGGAAAATAAGATATCTTGTAGGGTTAGAAGTAGATACTTGGTGAGATTGCTATCCGGCCTTTATACTGCCGAGTAATTTATAACTCTAGGTACAGGTAGTGTCACGCTCTAACGACATGAACATTGCCACGAATCCTATAGGAAACTCCACTCCGACATGTACAAGTTGGTCCAATTATCTAGTTATTAAAGCATTTCTCTGTAGGAATCAATCTGTCATATGATGAACGTGCATCTTACTATTACGTAACAACTCAAATTGATTCTTCACCCTCCGTCTCCGTGACCGCTAGGCACTTCAGCAGTGTCGAAGCTCTGTCTCTGCTTCCGTCATTAACACATCCTAAAACAGCCCGAGTTTTTGCATCATCTTTCCTAACGTAATTGCAAATAGAAAATAATTTCATGGCCTCGCTTAAAACAATTGTTTGAACTGTTATTTCGTTAATTGTAATTTTGCATGTCGTCTAACGAAGGCATTAATCGATAAGGTAATGTTAGATCTGATCCTAGTTCTTTCATCCTATCCTTTGTTTAGGTGAAGGTATTTCATCACACAATAGATCGTTTGAGTCCCTAATTATGTTATTGCAAAGGAATTCAATTTTCAATAAAATAATCTCTCTATACGGTCTTCAATGTTGATAATTCAATTCTGAAAACATTGTGAATCTTATAATAAACGTTAATCTTCAATTGTCCATCAACATACAAATCATTGTTTGGTTGTGATAATTGGGCATGAATATGAAACAAACGAAAACGTAAAAAGAATTGTTGATGTAGTAATTTATTTATAGTTGTTGTCATAGTAATTTGTTTATAGTTGTTGTCATAGTGATTTGTTTATAGTTGTTGTCATAGTAATGTGTTTATAGTTGTTGTCATAGTAATGTGTTTATAGTTGTTGTCATAGTAATGTGTTTATAGTTGTTGTCATAGTAATGTGTTTATAGTTGTTGTCATAGTAATGTGTTTATAGTTGTTGTCATAGTAATGTGTTTATAGTTGTTGTCATAGTAATGTGTTTATAGTTGTTGTCATAGTAATGTGTTTATAGTTGTTATTGTAGTAATTCGTTATAGTTATTGTTGTAGTAATTTGTATATAGTTGTTGTCATAGTAATTTGCTGATAGTTATTGTCGTACTAATTTGTTTTAGTTTCACATTAGTAAACAACGAAATCGGCAAAAGTTAACTTAACGTCAATGGTCTATGCCTCGTCCAGATTATGCAGTAGCAGCTGTTTCCATTTCGCAATTTAATCACCGTAAGAAAATTATTCTATTTAGCTTAAGAAGTTACTGTAACATTCACTGTGGCGTAGCATTTAATCTTAACAAAAGCGAAATATCGATCTTATTTCTAAATGGTGATGTTCGAAAAGAGTGAGAAAAAACGATATGTTATGATAAGACCATTCGTGAATTGACTATGTCGGGTGTTTATTATCTAAGAACCAATGTTTGAAGGATACATAATTGTTTACAAAGGATAATTAAAGACATTCGTATCAAAGATCTAGCTCATATTAATATACACGGTCTCCTTCATAAATCAAATACACCATTCCCATTCAATTCACACTGTAGCTGATAAAAGAAGCCATGTGACAAATAAAACTGATTTATTAATAACTGTGATGGGAGAATGTTCTACGTACTGTTTATATGCCATTTAAAATATGACCTCATTCTGTAAGCAAAGTCTATGATATTCCTAGCTACATTTCCATACACTCTCAAACTCATTCGAACACGCCAAGGACCTTATAGACAAACGCATCCCAAAACGCCCTGGACTTTATGGACAAACGCATCCGAATATGACCTGGACCTTATAGACAAATGTTTTCGAACATGCCCTGGAACTTAAAGGCAAATGCAATGGACATTTCTCTCATAGGCTAGTCCTCAATAGACAGGCATTACTGTCCCTGTAATCAGCATAAACTCTCTTACTTCGGCCTTCTCTTAATTTACCGTTATTATTGGCACGTTTCAAGTATTGTTTACAGTCAGTAGAACGTCAATTCGGTACAGCTCGAAAACACCCCCCAAAACTGACCTACGGAATGTACACATACCACAAAAGTGTGAACATACCACAAAATGTACTGCCATGAAGTTATCGTCGAGTCCCAAACATATTGACACCATTGCTCCGCAACGAAAGATACACTGCCATACGGAACGGTGGTCGTGCGGTAAGACGCGAGTAGAAACAAGGGCACTCTCTTGTTTCCTTGAACAAGGCACGTGACTCCGGTCCAGTTGACTCAGCTGTAAATGAGTATGTGAAAGAGCAGTGCTGGAAATGCCGTGTGGAAGTCGTAAGCGTCGAATGGCAGCTCCGGCTTTAGGCTCCCCGGGGAGCCGAGAAAGACATTGCCAGGTCGCTAATCGACTCGATAATCATGTAAAGTGATTTGTGAATCGCTTTTAGACGACTTTACTGCTGTGGTAAAGCGGTATATAAGGACTCCAAATAATTATATTCAAACTTCAATACAAATATACAATTGTTAGCATTAATTTTCACAAGAAAGTATTTGTTTCTGACATGAGTGTTAAAGGTTACATTATGGCAGTAGACGGCGGACAACGTACAAAACCATTAGCGGACAAATTCGTTTTAGTTCCATTATTTTCCAAACCGAACATAAATACTGAGAAGATACGAAGGTCACATCAATGTAAGATGTATGCGTCGCTAATAACGGCTGTTTATACTTTTAATTGCACGTTAAATGTAGTCTTCTTCGCTACAACAAATACATGTCAAAATACCTAAACCAATATTTATCTCTTCCATCCTGATGTATTGTCTGTTTAAAGTGTATCTCGCCACCGCTTCGACATACGCGAACTATTTCTGTCGGCGCACGCGGCATCGTGTCCATCACTGCGCGTGACGTACACGTTTTCGTTGGAGTAAATGGCCGCCCCATGCCATCCCGTGTTTAGTTTTAAGTGTTTAAGTGCTTCGCTGTTGCTATGTAACCTTTTTGTTTGAACCAGATTAGAAATTAACTGTTAAGATTTCAGCGCAATTTCTGAGTTTAGTAATGGAAGCATGTTCTTTAATTGTTCAACTAAACAAATTTACATACCCTTAACCAGCACAACACCTCCAGATAAAGACATACTTCTACGACGTGTAAACGGACTTGTGAAAAACCTTCAATGTCCATATAGATACAAATAACAAGAGAATTCAGCTACAATTTGAACTCAATTTCTAGAAATCACCAAAATGAATTAACAAAATATCTATTTTCAATGTGACTCTTACAAATGTATAAAGATTATAAGAAACCCGGTGTTCCTCAATGGTAAGCGTTGTCTGCTCTTTGATGAAAATTATCATCTTTGTTTGCATGGAGTTTAATGTTTTTACAACAGCAAATGTCATAAGAAATATATCGGGTAAAAAGGAGGCACATAGGAAAGAACGGAAAAATAAAGGAAATACACTTTGGTCTCTTCAGTGGCTTCTAAAGCAGGAGAAACAAAAGAAAATAACATATTTCGGTGACATTTGCCTTAAAAATCTTTGCTGACTTCAGATAATGTTATATCTTTAAAGTACAAACCTGGAAGGTGACAACAGAATCACCGAACATACCAACCAACATCTAACATGTCTAACTTCATATCGCAGGAGGAAATATTTTCTAATGAGATCACGATATCGGCTATGATATTTTCTAATGAGATCACGATATCGGCTATGATATTTTCTAATGAGATTACGATATCGGCTATGATATTTTCTAATGAGATCACGATATCGGCTATGATATTTTCTAATGAGATTACGATATCGGCTATGATATTTTCTAATGAGATCACGATATCGGCTATGATATTTTCTAATGAGATCACGATATCGGCTATGATATTTTCTAATGAGATCACGATATCGGCTATGATATTTTCTAATGAGATCACGATATCGGCTATGATATTTTCTAATGAGATCACGATATCGGCTATGATATTTTCTAATGAGATCACGATATCGGCTATGATATTTTCTAATGAGATCACGATATCGGCTATGATATTTTCTAATGAGATCACGATATCGGCTATGATATTTTCTAATGAGATCACGATATCGGCTATGATATTTTTCTAATGAGATCACGATATCGGCTATGATATTTTCTAATGAGATCACGATATCGGCTATGATATTTTCTAATGAGATCACGATATCGGCTATGATATTTTCTAATGAGATCACGATATCGGCTATGATATTTACTAATGAGATCACGATATCGGCTATGATATTTTCTAATGAGATCACGATATCGGCTATGATATTTACTAATGAGATCACGATATCGGCTATGATATTTACTAATGAGATCACGATATCGGCTATGATATTTTCTAATGAGATCACGATATCGGCTATGATATTTTCTAATGAGATCACGATATCGGCTATGATATTTTCTAATGAGATCACGATATCGGCTATGATATTTACTAATGAGATCACGATATCGGCTATGATATTTTACTAATGAGATCACGATATCGGCTATGATATTTACTAATGAGATCACGATATCGGCTATGATATTTTCTAATGAGATCACGATATCGGCTATGATATTTCTAATGAGATCACGATATCGGCTATGATATTTTCTAATGAGATCACGATATCGGCTATGATATTTACTAATGAGATCACGATATCGGCTATGATATTTTCTAATGAGATCACGATATCGGCTATGATATTTTCTAATGAGATCACGATATCGGCTATGATATTTACTAATGAGATCACGATATCGGCTATGATATTTTCTAATGAGATCACGATATCGGCTATGATATTTACTAATGAGATCACGATATCGGCTATGATATTTACTAATGAGATCACGATATCGGCTATGATATTTTACTAATGAGATCACGATATCGGCTATGATATTTTCTAATGAGATCACGATATCGGCTATGATATTTACTAATGAGATCACGATATCGGCTATGATATTTTCTAATGAGATTACGATATCGGCTATGATATTTTCTAATGAGATTACGATATCGGCTATGATATTTTCTAATGAGATCACGATATCGGCTATGATATTTTCAAATAGTTGTCACCAATGTGCACCTCTCGAACCTCTGTGTTGTCAGCTTTTCCCCGTTATCAGTCGGTATCTGTCACGGATTCCGAGATAACGGGATCTTAAATGCCGTGTCACCATGGACATGTAAACAGGTAGGAGAAGCAAGGATGTTGCTATATATAGAATTGGCAATTTAAGTAAGGAAACGAAAATCATCACACTTACTATAGAGCTCAGATGTAAGTAAAGGTTGGAGTAAGCGGCTGATATTTAGCAATCTACAATATGTACTCAACAATGTACTATGCAGTCCCATGACAATAGACTACCGGAAGAGTATGTCACTTAACTCAACAAACAAGTTGTGAAGCAATCGGCCGACTTCAACATTTATATTTTCTTCTTTGAAAAGAAAACTCTCCTTACAAGGGAACGAAGACGTCTTTTAGCTAGGAACGGGGTATGATGATGTACAGTGTAAGTTCCTTATATTTTAATTTGTAGAAAAAGCTTTAGGAGCGGATGTTCAACATACACCAGAAGATCTTTTGAGTTCTTCAAAATCTACTCTTCATGACTTCTCCTCTTCGAGTACAGATCATCAAATTATGACTGCCTTCAGAATTAATAGTGAACAGAAAGATAGTTCGCTCGTTTGGATCAAGGCGTAGCTCAGCTGTTTGCCAGACTATGTCGCTATTGTCATTCCCGGTAATAATGTCACTATAGTTACATGACATTTACCATTCCCGGTAATAATGTCACTATAGTTCCGTAACATTTACCATTCCCGGTAATAATGTCACTATAGTTACGTAATATTAACCATTCCCGGTAATAATGTCACTATAGTTACTAACATTTACCATTCCCGGTAATAATGTCACTATAGTTACGTAACATTTACCATTCCCGGTAATAATATCACTATATAGTTACGTAACATTTACCATTCCCGGTAATAATGTCACTATAGTTACGTAACATTTACCATTCCCGGTAATAATGTCACTATAGTTACATAACATTTACCATTCCCGGTAATAATGTCACTATAGTTACTAACATTTACCATTCCCGGTAATAATATCACTATAGTTACGTAACATTTACCATTCCCGGTAATAATGTCACTATAGTTACGTAACATTTACCATTCCCGGTAATAATGTCACTATAGTTACGTAACATTTACCATTCCCGGTAATAATGTCACTATAGTTACGTAACATTTACCATTCCCGGTAATAATGTCACTATAGTTACATAACATTTACCATTCCCGGTAATAATGTCACTATAGTTACTAACATTTACCATTCCCGGTAATAATATCACTATAGTTACGTAACATTTACCATTCCTGGTAATAATATCACTATAGTTACATAACATTTACCATTCCCGGTAATAATGTCACTATAGTTACTAACATTTACCATTCCCGGTAATAATATCACTATAGTTACGTAACATTTACCATTCCCGGTAATAATGTCACTATAGTTACGTAACATTTACCATTCCCGGTAATAATGTCACTATAGTTACGTAACATTTACCATTCCCGGTAATAATGTCACTATAGTTACTAACATTTACCATTTCCGGTAATAATGTCACTATAGTTACTAACATTTACCATTCCCGGTAATAATATCACTATAGTTACATGACCTTATCACCCATATAACGGTAAATTAATTAAGAAATGTATTTAGATATTTTACGGAACGCAGTGTGAAATATATAAGGATATTATTGATTGTATGAAAATGTATAACGAGTCAACACTGGACATGTGACGATGTACAATGAGGGTGGTAATGCTGGGGTTGGCAAATATAAATAACGGTGACAAAATTAAACGAAGCGTCAGGGAATATCCGCCATGGACGAGTTTAGTAGCATCGAGAAGCTATAACTTGTGATTACAGTTGCAGTCAAATGACACTGAGAAATTCCATGTTCCTCTGGTTTTATTGTGTATGTCGAATGGTTTTATTGTGTATGTCGAATGGTTTTATTGTGTATGTCGAATGGTTTTGTTGTGTATGTCGAATAGTTTGGGGGAGAACATAGTTTGTGACGAAACAACAGGTCGGTGTACGGTGGAACCATTTTCTTTTGTAAAGTGTTTAGATGAAGTCCTCTGTATTACCATTATAAGGGGTATAACTCATGTCCAGACACAGTGTATGTATACAGTTTTTACTGTCGGTAGTGAATTGAGAGTATAACCTGCTTTAAATCAAATCCTACTGAGATTCTTTCTTTGATAGAATCAATACGGCACAGTTTTAAGATAAGTACAATAATATCCTCACTGGCCCGAATTACAGAGTTTATACACAACACAACAGTGGGAAACCTGTTCTATAAATTGACATAAGTTTGTACGCATACACAAAATGTGTGTAGATATCGATTATAGCTCTTGGTATTATATATATATATAACAAAAACACGAAATTGACGAGATCTACGTTGATTAATTAGATTTGTACGTAAAAAATACACACAATCATAATCATAGCCGCTTGATGAGGTCGATACCTGATTTTATCAACATGGGAAAACATCCCAGGTTAATATTTTATAGGTTAGTTTAAAAAAAAAAAACATGTATCGACCTAAATCAGAATGTGTTATATAATAGGTTTATCATAATGAGACGATTCTGATTTAAAAAATAATAATAATAATAAAACAACAAAAACAAAAGAAAAAGACAAACAAAAAACAAAAAACAATGAAATAGGTCACATTTGTAAATATATAATTTTATTTCTCATACCACACACAATCAAAAACAGTAAAAACGTATGCATTTAAATACGTTGAGTACATTAATTCATAAATAATTTAATAACATTCAGAGCTTTTGCTTGTCTAGGTTTCAATTGCATGGAAGATCAATACCAACGGGAAGTAATTCATACCTATTTTATAAACACTCAGCTAATCGCCAGTTTTACCAGCTTTTCCGTACGGCTGTTCAATATGACTTTTTTTCTAAAATCACGTGATACTTGTTTAGCCTATACGAAAGTAAGAAAATATAATTTCATAACAATATTCAATTAAAACCTTTTGAATATTCTAAAGTGATATAAATTAAGAATTTGGCCAATGAATATAAAGATAAAAGGATAAAGTTCAGTAGGGTATCGATATTTATTTCATGGACCGCGAATCAGTGTGGTATTTGGAACACAGAAAGAGAGTAAAGAAGGTGCGGATAGCGTGCAGTGTGGACACAATGTCACCACGCCGCATCTCGCAACATTTCCTAGTCAACATACTTCCGTTTTTAGAAAGCTACAAAATAGAAAATTTGAAAAATATTACAAAGAGACTATTTTTTGGTTTAGCAAATGAATTACACGCGAAATTTTATGCTCAACGGAAAATCGATCAGAGACCCTGGAAAAATTGAAAGAAATAAGGTAAAAAACTAAAGGTCTGTTTCATTTCAATCTTTTAGCCGTAGAAGTGACAAGATCTGTGCCGAGACCGATAATCTGTTCTGTATGAGGGTGTGATGGAGGAGTGATGATCTACGTTACAGATAAAGGCAGAGTTACAACGCTTCACTGCTAAAGCTTTACGTGAAATAATTACATGGGATAATTGAAATAAAAATGATAATTGATATATGATATTCTTTTTCGTTGATTTATTAAACAGTTCGCTGTTTTTAATGAAACAAGACTTTAGAAGCATGGCGTGAACAAATCTGTACTTTTATCAAATCCTTTAGGAAATGAAGAAAAATCCAATTATTAAGAATTAAGTTTGTGACAAAACTAAAACCTTGATTAATTTACTCCCTTGTTAAAGGGGAAAACAACACAGATACTATCATGTTATACCTACGCTGTGATGTTAACATGAACTCTGACCCGACGGACTGATTACCTCGGTTTTCCAATCTATGTTAAATTTTCATATACAACTATAAATAGCTTCCTCTATAATATAGTCTGGGTCTAAATAGGATATACTTGTTATAATAAAGTTCAAGCCATAGGTCGTCAAAGGAAGTAATTTTCTAAGGCTATATAATAGGCCACTCAGAAATAATCTCTGTCATACACTCTTTTATGTCTAAGGAGACAATACGGCTATAATACTATGCAGATATAGTCCAGCTATAGGCCAAGCCTAGGTCATAGGCCACAAAGAACAGTCGAGATATCTTCAGTATTTTTGACCAATCACACGGGAGTATTGTCAATTATCGGGCACTAACATTACTGTCTTGCTTGATGAAAAACGCTTTAACATGTATTTCCGATACCGATCTAAAAAGTAGTATAGTAAACATACATAAAAACACCAAAATCTGCAAGGAGACGTCGGTGGAAATATCCCTGGATAATATGGCAAAAAAAGCTCATGGCGTTAACTGGAAGGTAGCCCTTTCAAGTGAAGCTGAGAAATGTGATAATCGTTATATGTACTATTACAGTAGTTATTTCTGTAATGGTGAATGAAAAGTTTCATTTTAATGCCAATTTTATTAAATTCGTTTTTCTAATAAATATTTATATTGCTAATCTTAATTACTTTTTGTGTATCGTAAGGTATCTCTACATATAACAAAAATCTGTCAGGTTAACGATTCCCTTTATCAACCTTAACAAAGTCAATAACTGTATATCAGAAAAGGCTCACATTTATTGTATAACCTGTAACGATTACCGGTAAATTGATACACCATTAGGTCACAAAAGGCGAGAAAATTTTAAAAATCAAACACAACCCCATGGTAAACATAAAGTAAATATACATCTATTTTGCCTTATCGTACTCGCGTCGTTTTTAAGACATTTATTTCTAGGTTCATGGTATCACTTTATTACACATCGTATTTCCAGAGCATTGTGCCAATTTGTTGTGTTCCAGATAACGTGTGTTACACATCAGGACAACTAGTTTTATAAAAAATGAGGCCTCTTTGTCGGAGTTGACAGGAGATGCAGCTGCATGTTGGGCGTAATTACAACTCTAACGAGATAAGAACTAATCCGTCCCTTCTCTTTTATCAACTGGGGTGAAATAAACAAAGGCAATTAGAGACACGAAGATTCCAAGGGTCTCGGATGAAACCTTCCAAGTGATGGGAATGCAGCTGTAATAATTCTGTGACAGGCGGATAACCAGCGCGCTCCTGACATATTTACCCTTGCTACATCTCCTGTTTTAGACCAGGTTCTAATAAGTCAATGGAAAGCTGGGCCCTATTACATCATCTGTCCCAGTATGTGTAAAGTTATAATATAATATTAGTTATCTGCCTCTCAACTTTCTCCTCATGATAATTGGCCAATAGAGTGCTACTTATAAATAAATCTAAGTCTATAGTCATGACAACTTTTCAAAGGTCTTAGAGATTTCGTAATGATTCCAAGGTTACAGATACATTACAATCATTCCAAGGTCACGGATACATTACAATCATTCCAAGGTCACGGATACATTACAATCATTCAAAGGTCACGGATACATTACAATCATTCCAAGGTTACAGATACATTACAATCATTCCAAGTTCAGGGATACATTACAATCATTCCAAGGTCACGGATACATTACAATCATTCCAAGGTCAGGGATACATTACAATCATTCCAAGGTCACGGATACATTACAATCATTCCAAGGTTACAGATACATTACAATCATTCCAAGGTTACAGATACATTACAATCATTCCAAGGTTAGAGATACATTACAATCATTCAAAGGTCACGGATACATTACACTCATTCCAAGGTCACGGATACATTACAATCATTCCAAGGTCACGGATACATTACAATCATTCCAAGATCACGGATACATTACAATCATTCCAAGGTCACGGATACATTACAATCATTCCAAGGTTACAGATACATTACAATCATTCCAAGGTTACAGATACATTACAATCATTCCAAGGTCATGGATACATTACAATCATTCCAAGGTCACGGATACATTACAATCATTCTAAGGTCACGGATACATTACAATCATTCTAAGGTCACGGATACATTACAATCATTCCAAGGTCACGGATACATTACAATCATTCCAAGGTCACGGATACATTACAATCATTCCAAGGTCACAGATACATTACAATCATTCCAAGGTCACGGATACATTACAATCATTCCAAGGTCACGGATACATTACAATCATTCCAAGGTTACAGATACATTACAATCATTCCAAGGTCACGGATACATTACACTCATTCCAAGGTCACGGATACATTACACTCATTCCAATGTCACAGAGATCTTGCAATCTATTTTCAAAACCACATTGGCTTTGGCATCTATTCGAAGTCACCAACTAAAACATATTATGACGGACAGGACTATGCATGCAGTTGTGTTAATCCCGGAGTTCAATACCCTGTCGCTCATAGTCGTACTTTGGTTTGAATTTTTATTTTACTTTAATATTGTTCTTCTCTAAACAGTGCATTATATTCCAGCAGAGCGAAAGTAGCATGGCGGATCTAATGGTAAATATTCTAACTTGATTTGGAATGTAAGACTCCAATAATATGTCTTTAATATTATTGTTTATGTTAACTACCGGTATTATATTTCTGGGCTAAAGGAACAGAGATCGATTATTTTGAATGTTGTGGAATATTTACCTTATCATCTAGTATGTTTAAAATAAACACACCAAAACAAACAAGTTTTGAAAGCACAAAGTGGTACAGTATGCAGTTTTTTTAAAGAGGCGTTTGCTTCCTTTCATCTGAATTGATGATTATCTGAAAGTTCTTCTTTATACAAGCAGATACAAGACAAATCTAGGTTAAAAATTCTAACATGAAAACTGACAACGACTTTCATCATACAAGCGATCTTAGATATAGACACTGGGGTGATGATCCTACATATAGACACTGGGGTGATGATCCTACATATAGACACTGGGGTGATGATCTTACGTATAGACACTGGGGTGATAATCCAATATATAGACACTGGGGTGATGATCCTACATATAGACACTGGGGTGATGATCTTACGTATAGACACTGGGGTGATGATCCAATATATAGACACTGGGGTGATGATCCTACATATAGACACTGGGGTAATGGTCCTACATATAGACACTGGGGTGATGATCTTACGTATAGACACTGGGGTGATGATCCAATATATAGACACTGGAGTGATGATCCTACATAAAGACACTGGGGTAATGGTCCTATATATAGACACTTGGGTGATGATCTTACGTTTAGACACTGGGGTGATGATCCTATATATAGACACTGGGGTGATGATCCTACATAAAGACACTGGGGTAATGGTCCTATATATAGACACTGGGGTGATGATCTTACGTTTAGACACTGGGGTGATGATCCTATATATAGACACTGGGGTGATGATCCTATATATAGACACTGGGGTGATGGTCCTATATATAGACACTGGGGTGATGATCTTACGTATAGACACTGGGGTGATGATCCTACATATAGATACTGGGGTGATGATCCTGTATATAGACACTGGGGTGATGATCCTACATATAAACACTGGGGTGATGATCCTACATATAGACACTGGGGTGATGGTCCTACATATAGACACTGGGGTGATGATCCTATACATAGACACTTGGATGATGATCCTACATATAGATACTGGGGTGATGATCCTGTATATAGACACTAGGGTGATGATCCTACATATAGACACTGGGGTGATGATCCTACATATAGACACTGGGGTGATGATCCTGCATATAGACACTGGGGTGATGATCCTACATATAGACACTGGGGTGATGATCCTACATATAGATACTGGGGTGATGATCCTACATATAGACACCGGGGTGATGTTCCTACATATAGACACTGGGATGATGATCTTACGTATAGACACTGGGGTGATGATCCTATATAGAAACGGGGCTAATGATCCTACATATAGACACTGGGGTGATGGTCCTACATATAGACACTGGGGTGATGATCCTATATATAGAAACTGGGGTGATGATCCTACATATAGACACTGGGGTGATGATCCTACATATAGACACTGGGGTGATGATCCTACATATAGACACTGGGGTGATGATCCAATATATAGACACTGGGGTGATGATCCTACATATAGACACTGGAGTGATGATCCTACATATAGACACTGGAATGATGATCCTATATAAAGACACTGGAGTGATGATCCTACATATAGACACTGGGGTGATGATCCTGCATATAGACACCGGGGTGATGATCGTACGTATAGACACTGGGGTGATGATCCTACATATAGACACTGGGATGATGATCTTACGTATAGACACTGGGGTGATGATCCTATATATAGACACTGGGGTGATGATCCTACATATAGATACTGGGGTGATGATCCTACATATTGACACTGGGGTGATGATCCTACATATAGACACTGGGATGATGATCTTACGTATAGACACTGGGGTGATGATCCTATATATAGACACGGGGCTAATGATCTTATGTATAGACAATGGGGTGATGATCCTATATATAGACACTTGGGTGATGATCCTACATATAGATACTGGGGTGATGATCCTGTATATAGACACTGGGGTGATGATCCTACATATAGACACTGGGGTGATGATCCTACATATAGACACTGGGGTGATGGTCCTACCTATAAACACTGGGGTGATGATCCTATATATAGACACTGGGGTGATGATCCTACATATAGACACTGGGGTGATGATCCTACATATAGACACTGGGGTGATGATCCTACATATAGACACTGGGGTGATGATCCTACATATAGACACTGGGGTGATGATCCTATATATAGACACTGGGGTGATGATCCTACACATAGACACTGGAGTGATGATCCTACATAAAGACACTGGAATGATGATCCTATATAAAGACACTGGAGTGATGATCCTAAAAATAAACACTGGAGTGATGATCCTACATATAGACACTGGGGTGATGATCTTACATATAGACACTGGGGTGATGATCCTATATATAGACACTGGGGTGATGATCCTACATATAGACACTGGGGTGATGATCCTATATATAGACACTGGGGTGATGATCCTACATATAGATACTGGGGTGATGATCCTACATATAGACACTGGGGTGATGATCCTACATATAGACACTGGGATGATGATCTTACGTATAGACACTGGGGTGATGATCCTATATATAGACACGGGGCTAATGATCCTACATATAGACACTGGGGTGATGATCCTACATATAGACACTGGGGTGATGGTCCTACATATAGACACTGGGGTGATGATCCTATATATAGACACTGGGGTGATTATCCTACATATAGACACTGGGGTGATGATCCTACATATATACACCGGGGTGATGATCCTACATATAGACACTGGGGTGATGATCCAATATATAGACACTGGGGTGATGATCCTACATATAGACACTGGAGTGATGATCCTACATATAGACACTGGAATGATGATCCTATATAAAGACACTGGAGTGATGATCCTAAAAATAGACACTGGAGTGATGATCCTACATATAGACACTGGGGTGATGATCCTACATATAGACACTGGGGTGATGATCCTACATATAGACACTGGGGTGATGATCCTGCATATAGACACCGGGGTGATTATCCTACATATAGACACCGGGGTGATGATCTTACGTATAGACACTGGGGTGATGATCCTATATATAGACACTGGGGTGATGGTCCTATATATAAACACTGGGGTGATGATCTTACGCATAGACACTGGGGTGATGATCCTATATATAGACACTTGGGTGATGATCCTACATATCGATACTGGGGTGATGATCCTGTATATAGACACTGGGGTGATGATCCTACATATAGACACTGGGGTGATGGTCCTACATATAGACACTGGGGTGATCATCCCATATATAGACACTGGGGTGATTATCCTACATATAGACACTGGGGTGATGATCCTACATATATACACTGGGGTGATGATCCTACATATAGACACTGGGGTGATGATCCAATATATAGACACTGGGGTGATGATCCTACATATAGACACTGGAGTGATGATCCTACATATAGACACTGGAATGATGATCCTATATTAAGACACTGGAGTGATGATCCTAAAAATAGACACTGGAGTGATGATCCTACATATATACACTGGGGTGATGATCCTACATATAGACACTGGGGTGATGATCCTACATATAGACACTGGGGTGATGATCCTGCATATAGACACCGGGGTGATTATCCTACATATAGACACCGGGGTGATGATCTTACGTATAGACACTGGGGTGATGATCCTATATATAGACACTGGGGTGATGGTCCTATATATAGACACTGGGGTGATGATCTTACGCATAGACACTGGGGTGATGATCCTATATATAGACACTTGGGTGATGATCCTACATATCGATACTGGGGTGATGATCCTGTATATAGACACTGGAATGATGATCCTACATATAGACACTGGGGTGATGATCCTACATATAGACACTGGGGTGATGATCTTACGTATAGACACTGGGGTGATGATCCAATATATAGACACTGGGGTGATGATCCTACATATAGACACTGGGGTGATGATCTTACGTATAGACACTGGGGTGATGATCCAATATATAGACACTGGGGTGATGATCCTACATATAGACACTGGGGTAATGGTCCTACATATAGACACTGGGGTGATGATCTTACGTATAGACACTGGGGTGATGATCCAATATATAGACACTGGGGTGATGATCTTACGTATAGACACTGGGGTGATGATCCAATATATAGACACTGGGGTGATGATCCTACATAAAGACACTGGGGTAATGGTCCTATATATAGACACTGGGGTGATGATCTTACGTTTAGACACTGGGGTGATGATCCTATATATAGACACTGGGGTGATGATCCTACAT
The DNA here is from genome assembly GCF_902652985.1 of Pecten maximus. Taxonomy (NCBI): domain Eukaryota; kingdom Metazoa; phylum Mollusca; class Bivalvia; order Pectinida; family Pectinidae; genus Pecten; species Pecten maximus. Next base: position 21,536,023 of record NC_047016.1, on the reverse strand, counting down.
AAAGACACTGGGGTAATGGTCCTATATATAGACACTGGGGTGATGATCCTATATATAGACACTGGGGTGATGATCGTACATATAGACACTGGGGTGATGATCCTACATATAGATACTGGGGTGATGATCCTGTATATAGACACTGGGGTGATGATCCTACATATAAACACTGGGGTGATGATCCTACATATAGATACTGGGGTGATGATCCTGTATATAGACACTGGGGTGATGATCCTACATATAAACACTGGGGTGATGATCCTACATATAGACACTGGGGTGATGGTCCTACATATAGACACTGGGGTGATGATCCTACATAGACACTTGGATGATGATCCTACATATAGATACTGGGGTGATGATCCTGTATATAGACACTAGGGTGATGATCCTACATATAGACACTGGGGTGATGATCCTACATATAGACACTGGGGTGATGATCCTGCATATAGACACTGGGGTGATGATCCTACATATAGACACTGGGGTGATGATCCTACATATAGATACTGGGGTGATGATCCTACATATAGACACCGGGGTGATGTTCCTACATATAGACACTGGGATGATGATATTACGTATAGACACTGGGGTGATGATCCTATATATAGAAACGGGGCTAATGATCCTACATATAGACACTGGGGTGATGGTCCTACATATAGACACTGGGGTGATGATCCAATATATAGACACTGGGGTGATGATCCTACATATAGACACTGGAGTGATGATCCTACATATAGACACTGGAATGATGATCCTATATAAAGACACTGGAGTGATGATCCTAAAAATAGACACTGGAGTGATGATCCTACATATAGACACTGGGATGATGATCTTACGTATAGACACTGGGGTGATGATCCTATATATAGACACGGGGGTGATGATCCTACATAAAGACACTGGGGTAATGGTCCTATATATAGACACTGGGGTGATGATCCTACATATAGATACTGGGGTGATGATCCTGTATATAGACACTGGGGTGATGATCCTACATATAGACACTGGGGTGATGATCCTACATATAGACACTGGGGTGATGGTCCTACCTATAAACACTGGGGTGATGATCCTATATATAGACACTGGAGTGATGATCCTACATATAGACAATGGGGTGATGATCCTACATATAGACACTGGGGTGATGATCCTACATATAGACACTGGGGTGATGATCCTACATATAGACACTGGGGTGATGATCCTATATATAGACACTGGGGTGATGATCCTACATATAGACACTGGGGTGATGATCCTACATATAGACACTGGGATGATGATCTTACGTATAGACACTGGGGTGATGATCCTATATATAGACACGGGGCTAATGATCCTACATATAGACACTGGGGTGATGATCCTACATATAGACACTGGGGTGATGATCCTACATATAGACACTGGGGTGATGATCCTTTATATAGAAACTGGAGTGATGATCCTATATATAGACACTGGGGTGATGATCTTACGTATAGACACCGGGGTGATGATCCTATATATAGACACTGGAATGATGATCCTATATAAAGACACTGGGGTGATGATCCTAAAAATAAACACTGGAGTGATGATCCTACATATAGACACTGGGGTGATGATCTTACATATAGACACTGGGGTGATGATCCTATATATAGACACTGGGGTGATGATCCTACATATAGACACTGGGGTGATGATCCTACATATAGACACTGGGGTGATGATCCTACATATAGATACTGGGGTGATGATCCTACATATAGACACTGGGGTGATGATCCTACATATAGACACTGGGATGATGATCTTACGTATAGACACTGGGGTGATGATCCTATATATAGACACGGGGCTAATGATCCTACATATAGACACTGGGGTGATGGTCCTACATATAGACACTGGGGTGATGACCCTATATATAGACACTGAGGTGATTATCCTACATATAGACACCGGGGTGATGATCCTACATATAGACACTGGGGTGATGATCCAATATATAGACACTGGGGTGATGATCCTACATATAGACACTGGAGTGATGATCCTACATATAGACACTGGAATGATGATCCTATATAAAGACACTGGAGTGATGATCCTAAAAATAGACACTGGAGTGATGATCCTACATATAGACACTGGGGTGATGATCCTACATATAGACACTGGGGTGATGAACCTACATATAGACACTGGGGTGATGATCCTGCATATAGACACCGGGGTGATTATCCTACATATAGACACCGGGGTGATGATCTTACGTATAGACACTGGGGTGATGATCCTATATATAGACACTGGGGTGATGGTCCTATATATAAACACTGGGGTGATGATCTTACGCATAGACACTGGGGTGATGATCCTATATATAGACACGGGGGTGATGATCCTACATAAAGACACTGGGGTAATGGTCCTATATATAGACACTGGGGTGATGATCCTACATATAGATACTGGGGTGATGATCCTGTATATAGACACTGGGGTGATGATCCTACATATAGACACTGGGGTGATGATCCTACATATAGACACTGGGGTGATGGTCCTACCTATAAACACTGGGGTGATGATCCTATATATAGACACTGGGGTGATGATCCTACATATAGACAATGGGGTGATGATCCTACATATAGACACTGGGGTGATGATCCTACATATAGACACTGGGGTGATGATCCTACATATAGACACTGGGGTGATGATCCTATATATAGACACTGGGGTGATGATCCTACATATAGACACTGGGGTGATGATCCTACATATAGACACTGGGATGATGATCTTACGTATAGACACTGGGGTGATGATCCTATATATAGACACGGGGCTAATGATCCTACATATAGACACTGGGGTGATGATCCTACATATAGATACTGGGGTGATGATCCTACATATAGACACTGGGGTGATGATCCTTTATATAGAAACTGGAGTGATGATCCTATATATAGACACTGGGGTGATGATCTTACGTATAGACACCGGGGTGATGATCCTATATATAGACACTGGAATGATGATCCTATATAAAGACACTGGGGTGATGATCCTAAAAATAAACACTGGAGTGATGATCCTACATATAGACACTGGGGTGATGATCTTACATATAGACACTGGGGTGATGATCCTATATATAGACACTGGGGTGATGATCCTACATATAGACACTGGGGTGATGATCCTACATATAGACACTGGGGTGATGATCCTACATATAGATACTGGGGTGATGATCCTACATATAGACACTGGGGTGATGATCCTACATATAGACACTGGGATGATGATCTTACGTATAGACACTGGGGTGATGATCCTATATATAGACACGGGGCTAATGATCCTACATATAGACACTGGGGTGATGGTCCTACATATAGACACTGGGGTGATGACCCTATATATAGACACTGAGGTGATTATCCTACATATAGACACTGGGGTGATGATCCTACATATATACACCGGGGTGATGATCCTACATATAGACACTGGGGTGATGATCCAATATATAGACACTGGGGTGATGATCCTACATATAGACACTGGAGTGATGATCCTACATATAGACACTGGAATGATGATCCTATATAAAGACACTGGAGTGATGATCCTAAAAATAGACACTGGAGTGATGATCCTACATATAGACACTGGGGTGATGATCCTACATATAGACACTGGGGTGATGATCCTACATATAGACACTGGGGTGATGATCCTGCATATAGACACCGGGGTGATTATCCTACATATAGACACCGGGGTGATGATCTTACGTATAGACACTGGGGTGATGATCCTATATATAGACACTGGGGTGATGGTCCTATATATAGACACTGGGGTGATGATCTTACGCATAGACACTGGGGTGATGATCCTATATATAGACACTTGGGTGATGATCCTACATATCGATACTGGGGTGATGATCCTGTATATAGACACTGGGGTGATGATCCTACATATAGACACTGGGGTGATGGTCCTACATATAGACACTGGGGTGATGATCCTATATATAGACACTGGGGTGATTATCCTACATATAGACACTGGGGTGATGATCCTACATATATACACTGGGGTGATGATCCTACATATAGACACTGGGGTGATGATCCAATATATAGACACTGGGGTGATGATCCTACATATAGACACTGGAGTGATGATCCTACATATAGACACTGGAATGATGATCCTATATAAAGACACTGGAGTGATGATCCTAAAAATAGACACTGGAGTGATGATCCTACATATAGACACTGGGGTGATGATCCTACATATAGACACTGGGGTGATGATCCTACATATAGACACTGGGGTGATGATCCTGCATATAGACACCGGGGTGATTATCCTACATATAGACACCGGGGTGATGATCTTACGTATAGACACTGGGGTGATGATCCTACATATAGATACTGGGGTGATGATCCTACATATAGACACTGGGGTGATGATCCTACATATAGACACTGGGATGATGATCTTACGTATAGACACTGGGGTGATGATCCTATATATAGACACGGGGCTAATGATCCTACATATAGACACTGGGGTGATGGTCCTACATATAGACACTGGGGTGATGACCCTATATATAGACACTGAGGTGATTATCCTACATATAGACACTGGGGTGATGATCCTACATATATACACCGGGGTGATGATCCTACATATAGACACTGGGGTGATGATCCAATATATAGACACTGGGGTGATGATCCTACATATAGACACTGGAGTGATGATCCTACATATAGACACTGGAATGATGATCCTATATAAAGACACTGGAGTGATGATCCTAAAAATAGACACTGGAGTGATGATCCTACATATAGACACTGGGGTGATGATCCTACATATAGACACTGGGGTGATGAACCTACATATAGACACTGGGGTGATGATCCTGCATATAGACACCGGGGTGATTATCCTACATATAGACACCGGGGTGATGATCTTACGTATAGACACTGGGGTGATGATCCTATATATAGACACTGGGGTGATGGTCCTATATATAAACACTGGGGTGATGATCTTACGCATAGACACTGGGGTGATGATCCTATATATAGACACTTGGGTGATGATCCTACATATCGATACTGGGGTGATGATCCTGTATATAGACACTGGGGTGATGATCCTACATATAGACACTGGGGTGATGGTCCTACATATAGACACTGGGGTGATGATCCTATATATAGACACTGGGGTGATTATCCTACATATAGACACTGGGGTGATGATCCTACATATAGACACTGGAATGATGATCCTATATAAAGACACTGGAGTGATGATCCTAAAAATAGACACTGGAGTGATGATCCTACATATAGACACTGGGGTGATGATCCTACATATAGACACTGGGGTGATGATCCTACATATAGACACTGGGGTGATGATCCTGCATATAGACACCGGGGTGATTATCCTACATATAGACACCGGGGTGATGATCTTACGTATAGACACTGGGGTGATGATCCTATATATAGACACTGGGGTGATGGTCCTATATATAGACACTGGGGTGATGATCTTACGCATAGACACTGGGGTGATGATCCTATATATAGACACTTGGGTGATGATCCTACATATCGATACTGGGGTGATGATCCTGTATATAGACACTGGGGTGATGATCCTACATATAGACACTGGGGTGATGGTCCTACATATAGACACTGGGGTGATGATCCTATATATAGACACTGGGGTGATGATCCTACATATAGACACTGGGGTGATGATCCTACATATAGACACTGGGGTGATGATCCTACATATAGATACTGGGGTGATGATCCTACATATAGACACTGGGGTGATGATCCTATATATAGACACTTGGATGATGATCTTACGTATAGACACTGGGGTGATGATCCTATATATAGACACGGGGCTAATGATCCTACATATAGACACTGGGGTGATGATCCTACATATAGACACTGGGGTGATGATCCTACATATAGACACTGGGGTGATGATCCTATATATAGAAACTGGAGTGATGATCATATATATAGACACTGGGGTGATGATCTTACGTATAGACACCTGGGTGATGATCCTATATATAGACACTGGGGTGATGATCTTACGTATAGACACCGGGGTGATGATCCTATATATAGACACTGGGGTGATGATCCTACATATAGACACTGGGGTGATGATCCTATATATAGACACTAGGGTGATGATCCTACATATAGACACTGGGGTGATGATCCTATATATAGACACTGGGGTGATGATCCAATATATAGACACTGGGGTGATGATCCTACATATAGACACTGGGGTGATTATCATACATATAGACACCGGGGTGATGATCCTTCATATAGAAACTGGGGTGATGATCCTATATAAAGACACTGGGGTGATGATCCTGTATATAGACACTGGGGTGATGATCCTACATATAGACACTGGGGTGATGATCCTATATAAAGACACTGGGGTGATGATCATACATATAGACACTGGGGTGATGATCCTATATATAGACACTGGGGTGATGATCCTATATAAAGACACTTGGGTGATGATCCTACATATAGACACAGGATTGATGATCCTATATATAGACACTGGAGTGATTATCCTACATATAGATACCGGGGTGATGATCCTATATATAGACACTGGAGTGATGATCCTACATATAGACGCCTGGGTGATGATCCTATATATAGACACTGGAGTGATGATCCTACATATAGACACTGGGGTGATGATCCTACATATAGACACCGGGGTGATTATCATACATATAGACACCGGGGTGATGATCCTTCATATAGAAACTGGGGTGATGATCCTATATAAAGACACTGGGGTGATGATCCTGTATATAGACACTGGGGTGATGATCCTACATATAGACACTGGGGTGATGATCCTATATAAAGACACTGGGGTGATGATCATACATATAGACACTGGGGTGATGATCCTATATATAGACACTGGGGTGATGATCCTATATAAAGACACTTGGGTGATGATCCTACATATAGACACAGGATTGATGATCCTATATATAGACACTGGAGTGATTATCCTACATATAGATACCGGGGTGATGATCCTATATATAGACACTGGAGTGATGATCCTACATATAGACACCTGGGTGATGATCCTATATATAGACACTGGAGTGATGATCCTACATATAGACACTGGGGTGATGATCCTACATATAGACACTAGAGTGATGTTGATCCTATATACACATTAAAGTGAATACGGTCCTATATATAGACACTAGAGTGATGTTGATCATATATATAGACACTAGAGTGATGTTGATCCTATATAAAGACATTTGGGTGATTATCCTACATATAGACACAGGGTTGATGATCCTATATATAGACACTGGAGTGTTGATCCTACATATAGACACCGGGGTGATGATCCTATATATAGACACTGGAGTGATGATCCTACATATAGACACCGGGGTGATGATCCTATATATAGATACTGGAGTGATTATCCTACATATAGACACTGGGGTGATGATCCAAATGAGGCGGGGATTATTATCTTGTATATATATACACACTAGGGTGATGGTTCTTGATATAGATACTGGGGTGATGATCTTACATAAAGACACGAGAGTGATGTTGATCCTAAATATTGACAACAGAGTGAATACGATACAAAATATAGACACTAGAGTGATAATGATATTTTATATAGTGATGTTGATACCAAAGTGAATACGGTCCTATATATAGACACTAGAGTGATGTTGATCCTATATACACATTAGAGTGAATACGGTCCTACATACAGACACTAGAGTGATTTTGATCCTATATATAGACACCAAAGTGAAGACGGTCCTATATATAGACACAAGAGTGACGTTGATCCTATATTCACATTAGATTGAATATGGTCCTATATATAGACACTAGATTGATGGTGATCCTATATGTAGACACCAAAGTGTATAGGTCCTATATATAGACACTAGAGTAATGTTGATTCTATATACACATTAGAGTGAATACGGTCCTATATATAGACACTAGGGTGATGTTGATCCTATATATATACACCAAAGTGAAAACGGTTCTATATATAGACACTAGGGTGATGTTGATACCAAAGTGAATACAGTCCTATATATAGACACTAGAGTGATGTTGATCCTTTATACAAATTAGAGTGAATATGGTCCTATATATAGACACTAGATTGATTTTGATCCTATATATAGACACCAAAGTGAAGACGGTCCTATATATAAACACAAGAGTGATGTTGATCCTATAAATAGACACTGGAGTGATGTTGATCCTATATATAGACACCAAAGTGAATACGGTCCTATATATAGACACTAAAGTGATGTTGATCCTATATATAGACACCAAAGTGAATACGGTCCTATATATAGACACTAGAGTGATGTTGATCCTATATATAGACACCAACGTGAATACGGTCCTATATATAGACACTAGTGTGATGTTGATCATATATACACACTAGAGTGAATACGGTCCTATATATAGACACTAGAGTGATGTTGATCCTATATATAGACACTAGAGTGATGTTGATCCTATATATACCCACCAAAGTGAATACGGTCCTATATATAGACACTAGAGTGATGTTGATCCTATATATAGACACTAGAGTGATGTTTATCCTATATATAGACACTAGAGTGATGTTGATCCTATATACACATTATAGTGAATACGGTCCTATATATAGACACTAGAGTGATGTTGATCCTATATATACCCACCAAAGTGAATACGGTCCTATATATAGACACTAGAGTGATGTTGATCCTATATATAGACACTAGAGTGATGTTTATCCTATATATAGACACTAGAGTGATGTTGATCCTATATACACATTAGAGTGAATACGATCCTATATATAGACACTAGAGTGATGTTGATCCTATATACACATTAGAGTGAATACGGTCCTATATATAGACACTAGAGTGATGTTGATCCTATATATAGACACTAGAGTGATGTTTATCCTATATATAGACACTAGAGTGATGTTGATCCTATATACACATTATAGTGAATACGGTCCTATATATAGACACTAGAGTGATGTTGATCCTATATATACCCACCAAAGTGAATACGGTCCTATATATAGACACTAGAGTGATGTTGATCCTATATATAGACACTAGAGTGATGTTTATCCTATATATAGACACTAGAGTGATGTTGATCCTATATACACATTAGAGTGAATACGATCCTATATATAGACACTAGAGTGATGTTGATCCTATATACACATTAGAGTGAATACGGTCCTATATATAGACACTAGAGTGATGTTGATCCTATATATAGACACTAGAGTGATGTTTATCCTATATATAGACACTAGAGTGATGTTGATCCTATATACACATTATAGTGAATACGGTCCTATATATAGACACTAGAGTGATGTTGATCCTATATACACATTAGAGTTAATACGGTCCTAGAGTGATGTTGATCCTATATGTAGTTCAGACATTAAAGTGAATATGGCCCTACATAAAGACACTTGAATGGTCCTATATTTAACACTGACGTGATAATCGTGTATAGATATTTGAGATTTTGATGATGATCTGGTATGTATATATGTTACTACTGATGTGATGTCCATTTTGCTGACACAACGTGTCATTTAAATATTCCAGGAAAATGACTCAAGAAAGCTTCGAATAGGATCTTGTGTAACCTAGATTTAGTGTTTGAACGGATCGAAGTGTTCCGCAGTGGTGTCCTTGGAGCGGTACCTGGAGTAACATCTCAGCGGCTAACACTATCTCTAATTGAATATTTGGACCGTATGTACACTTGTGCGGTTTGGAATTGATCAACAAAGACAGCGACAGAGGCGTGTATGATTCGATAGCACCACGTGCTCTGGAGCGGTATGATATTGGTGAGGAGATGTTACTGATCAAGCATCGCTGTTATTAGAACATTACCAGCACCTTGTCAAGTGGGAACAGACACGTCAAATACACTTACCACCCACCAACCGGAAGTAATACATCTTACTGTCCGAATTCTCAAACGGAAGCGGACATAAAATATCAATGGACAACAGCATCACAACTATTTAGAGATATAAGTGATATGTTTAAGATATAATACATTGCGTGAGTGTCTGTGTGGATACATGTCAACCATTCTATTATTGGAGAAATACAATCGCTTTGAGAATACATAATGATGCCTTTATAATTAAGACACTGTGACATCCTTGGAAAACGATAACACTACATCAAAATCTATTAATCCGTGACGACTTCTATATCAGCTGACTACCCGAAACACAACCATGAGTTTACGCTTCACCGGACTGCCCATGTTCCGGTTCACCCACCAAGGTAAGGTACCGCACGGTCCCAGGTTTACACGCATGAGCTGGCCTCGTCCCCGTTATGTATTGTATGTACTCTATAGTACCTGGCAAATCGCCACGGACTTCCGGTATCTAGGGGCGCTAACACAGAACATTAAGTCGAATATTTAATCCGAAATTAAAAACTTTTTTTTCATGGTGACTTCTATATACAGGTTTTACAGATACACGCCTTTCCATACCTAGAAATATAATGTACGTGATTGGATGGGACTTCACATAAAACGCAATATTTTCATGATGACTTGTGACGTTACATTAAATAAAAATGTATGCAATGAGTTGCAAGGTTAACATCAATGAAAATGAGTATGAAATGACCTCACATGAAACAAAATATTTAGATTATGGTGTGTGACGTCATACCAAATGAGATTGGTACTTCATCACGTCAAACAAGATAAATATGTATTGGATGAGATCCGACCTGAGGAGGAGTGACGTCACATTAGGGGAACAAATCAAATGAACATTCTTGTAATGAGGTGTGACGTCACATCAGATAATTTAGAACAGTATGAGGTATGACGTCACACCAGAGTAATATGTACGTGATGGCTGTGATGTTAACCAAAATTTACGACGCGATAGAATTGTTTACATAACTCTAGAAATAATTTCAGATCGTCAAACACTTAACGGGAACTTAAGATGTTTCTCCTTGACAAGAGTGAATGTGTCGAAGAGACGCATCAATCTGAATTCCGTGGACTACCAGCGGCGATATACCTATATCATTATGATATATCGTAGTAGTAATACACGGGTTTCAATTGGAGAAATGCACGTGTTTTCCCTAGAATAAACAATAAATCGGAAAGTTACATGTGATTATGTAGGAGTAATAAAAATGTAGATGTGATACATTGTGAAATTAGAAGAAATACACGTGTAATCAGGTGTGATACACGTGTTGTCAGTTGTAATACACGTGAAATCAGGTGTAATACACAAGTAATCAGGTGTAATACATGTGTTGTCAGGTGTAATACACGCGTAATCAGGTGCAATGCACGTGTAATCAAGTGTTATACACGCTTAATCAGGTGTAATGCACACGTAATCAGGTGTAATACACGTGAAATCAGGTGTAATACACTTGTAATCAGGTGTAATACACACGTAATCATGTGTGATAAACGTGAAATCAGGTGTAATACACGTGTAATTAGATGTTATACACGTGTAATCAGGTGTAATACACGTGTGATCAGGTGGCAAAAACACGTAATCAGGTGTTATACACGTAATCAGGTGTAATGCACACGTAATCAGATGTAATACACGTGAAATCAGGTGTAATACACGTGAAATCAGGTGTAATGCACACGTTATCAGGTGTAATACACTTGAAATAAGGTGCAATACACGTGTAATCAGATTTCTACCACAATACCCTGTGTTATTCAACTCTCAGACCATCAGTTAATCATTACAGCCGTTGATTAACAATCTGTTTATACCACACGTGGTATAAACTCTGTACGCATTTCGATTGGCTAACACGGTGAACTTTGACCCAAGCTGCAATTGTTATTGACGTCATCAATAATCTAATGACGTCACATCACCGGGTCCCGGACGTCACCGGTACACTTTATTTGCATACGCGAAATTATACTTGGCCACGTTTCCCTTTGATTCAAGCCGATATTGTTGTGGTAGAAACAGGTCACACGACTCGAAATTGTTGGATATGGAATTTATTTCACACTCGTAAGTTATTTTTTAAAAGTTGCAAAAAACACTCGCTAAAGCTCGTGTCTTTTGTAACTTTTAAAAAACAACTTACTCGTGTGAAATAAATTCCATATCCAACAACCACTCGTTGTGTAACCTCTATGTAATACACGCGTAATCAGGTGTAATACACGCGTAATCAGATGTAATACATGCGTAATCAGATGTAATACACACATAATCAGGTGTAATACACTTGAAATCGGGTGTAATACACGTGTAATCGGGTGTAATACATGTTATCAGATGTAATACACGTGTAATCAGGTGTAATACACGCGTAATAAGATGTAATACACGTGTAATTAGGTGCAATACACGTGTATTCAGGTGTTATGCACGTACTTCACAAGGATTTATATGTATGTATTACATCATAAACTTGTTACAAATAGTCGTGCTGTCTTTGAGGTGATAACCAGGTGTTACTTTGGACTATACACGCGTTTAAATGAACATTTGATGCACGAATCATTTTAGAGAGTTATTTGTATGTATGTACTTACAAATGTAGAATGCAGTGCTGTGTCCTTTTCTCATCATTTGCATGTAATAAACTGCTGTTCTAGTACTGTCGTTTGCAATGACGATACAGATGAATACGGCGAATGTTTCTGTTGGTAAGTTTAGGAGGTAGATATTTTGTAATAATAAGATAACATGATTAGAAAATGTGTGCCAAAATACCGTTCTTATTTCCCGCATTCTGAAGTGCAATACGGCTTTATTATTTATGTCTTTATTATATATGCTAACATTTTTCACTACTTCATTACTTTATATCCATTTATATCTAGACAAAAAAATGAATATGTATGAAATGCTTGGCAGCAAACCAAGCACACATAACGCACTTCACGGAATTCGTCCGTATTTTACAAATGCATCACATTTGATATGTGTGTAACCTGCCTCTGACTATTTAAACTTGTCTTGGGAGGACGCACTTACTACATACCAATAGTTGTTGTATATGTAGATCAGACTGAACAAGGGCAATAGTTTACACCAAAGCACATCAACATTAAATAAGTTGGGTGGATGTTTACTCTATAACCATCATCGATACAATGTTGACGTGAATGGGATAGGATTCATTAATGGGTGGCGTCCTGTTAAAGATCGGGCGCCATGTTAATGAGGAGTTACTATTAATGAGTTGCGCCCTGTCAGTGAATAGTGTCCTATCAATGAGTCACGACCAAATAATGAATTGCGCTAAAAAAGGAATGACGCCCAGTTAATGGTTTTCGCACTATTATTTCATAAACTCCGTTAATGAGTTGAGCACTATTAATGAATGACCTCCAGTCAATGAATTGCCACTATTAATAAGTGACATCCAGTTAATGAATTTGACACCATTAATACCTTTCAGTTGATGAATTGTGTACTATCAATTAATGCCCTCCGGTTAATGAATTGCGCACTATCATTTGATTCCCTCCAGTTAATGAAATGCGCACCATTAATTTATGCCCTTTAATGAATTGCGCACTATCAATAAATGTCCTCAAGTTAATGAACTGTGGCACTATTAAAAGATATCATCCAGTTAATGAATTTGGCACTATTAATAAATGACATCCAGTTGATGAACTGCGAACTATCAATGAATGACATCACATTCAGTTTGTCAACTGCGCACTTCGTTTGAGTGACATCCAGTTAATAAATTTGGCACTGTTAATGAATGACATCCAGTTAATGAATTGAACACTATCAATGAATGTCATCCAGGTAATGAATTGCACACTATTAATGAATGCCCACCAGTTAATGAATTTGACACTTTTAATGAATGACATCACATTTAGTTAATGAATTGCTTACTACAAATGAGTGATATCTAGTTTATGAATTGCACACTATTAATAAATAACATACGGTTAATGAATTGCGCTCTATTAATGAGTGACGCCAAATTAAAAAGGAAAGCCAAGTGGCACATAGTAAATGAATTTGGAGGATTATTATATTGCGTTTATTTTTAACATATTTAGAAGGTGTAATCAGATTGTCGGTATTAGATTATTTAGGCTGTTATGGCATTTCAGCTATTACATGACATAGGGGTGTTATCATATTGTATGTAATACATGTCATATGAGTTTTATCATATTGTATGTAATACATGACATAGGGGTGTTATCATATTGTATGTAATACATGACATAGGGGTGTTATCATATTGTATGTAATACATGACATAATGGTGTTATCATATTGTATGTAATACATGACATAAGGGTGTTATCATATTGTATGTAATACATGACATAATGGTGTTATCATATTGTCTGTTATACATGACATCAGGGTGTTATAATATTGTATGTAATACATGACATAGGGGTGTTATCAGATTGTCTGTAATACATGACATAAGGGTGTTATCAGATTGTCTGTAATACATGACATAAGGGTGTTATCATATTGTATGTAATACATGACATAAGGGTGTTATCAGATTGTCTGTCATACATGACATAAGGGTGTTATCATATTGTCTGTAATACATGACATAGGGGTGTTATCAGATTGTCTGTAATACATGACATAAGGGTGTTATCATATTGTCTGTAATACATGACATAAGGGTGTTATCGTATTGTCTGTAATACATGACATAAGGGTGTTATCAGATTGTCTGTAATACATGACATACGGGTGTTATCATATTGTCTGTAATACATGACATAAGGGTGTTATCAGATTGTCTGTCATACATGACATGAGGGTGTTATCATATTGTCTGTAATACATGACATAGGGGTGTTATCAGATTGTCTGTAATACATGACATACGGGTGTTATCATATTGTCTGTAATACATGACATAGGGGTGTTATCAGATTGTATGTAATACATGACATAAGGGTGTTATCATATTGTCTGTAATACATGACATAGGGGTGTTATCAGATTGTATGTAATACATGACATAAGGGTGTTATCATATTGTCTGTAATACATGACATAAGGGTGTTATCATATTGTCTGTAATACATGACATAAGGGTGTTATCATATTGTCTGTAATACATGACATAGGGGTGTTATCAGACTGTCTGTAATACATGACATAAGGGTGTTATCATTGTGTCTGTAATACATGACATAAGGGTGTTATCATATTGTCTGTAATACATGACATAAGGGTGTTATCAGATTGTCTTTAATACATGACATAAGGGTGTTATCATATTGTCTGTAATACATGACATAGGGTGTTATCAGATTGTCTGTAATACATGACATAAGGGTGTTATCATATTGTCTGTCATACATGACATAAGGGTGTTATCGTATTGTCTGTAATACATGACATAATGGTGTTATCAGATTATCTGTAATACATGACATAAGGGTGTTATCGTATTGTCTGTAATACATGACATAATGGTGTTATCAGATTATCTGTAATACATGACATAAGGGTGTTATCATATTGTCTGTAATACATGATATAAGGGTGTTATCATATTGTCTGTAATACATGACATAGAGGTGTGATCATATTGTACGTAATACATGACATAGGGGTGTTATCATTGTATCTGTAATACATGACATAAGGGTGTTATCATATTGTCTGTAATACATGACATAGGGGTGTTATCAGACTGTCTGTAATACATGACATAAGGGTGTTATCAGATTGTCTGTAATACATGACATAAGGGTGTTATCAGACTGTCTTTAATACATGACATAAGGGTGTTATCATATTGTCTGTAATACATGACATAGGGGTGTTATCAGACTGTCTGTAATACATGACATAAGGGTGTTATCAGATTGTCTGTAATACATGACATAAGGGTGTTATCATATTGTCTGTAATACATGACATAAGGTTGTTATCATTGTGTCTGTAATACATGACTTAAGGGTGTTATCGTATTGTCTGTAATACATGACATAAGGGTGTTATCGTATTGTCTGTAATACATGACATAAGGGTGTTATCATATTGTCTGTAATACATGACATAAGGGTGTTATCATATTGTCTGTAATACATGACATAAGGGTGTTATCATATTGTCTGTAATACATGACATAAGGGTGTTATCGTATTGTCTGTAATACATGACATAAGGGTGTTATCATATTGTCTGTAATACATTACATAAGGGTGTTATCATATTGTCTGTAATACATGACATATATGTGTTATCAGATTGTATGTAATACATGACATAAGGGTGTTATCAGACTGTCTGTAATACATGACATAAGGGTGTTATCATATTGTATGTAATACATGACATATATGTGTTATCATATTGTATGTAATACATGACATAAGGGTGTTATCAGATTGTCTGTAATACATGACATAAGGGTGTTATCATATTGTATGTAATACATGACATAAGGGTGTTATCAGATTGTATGTAATACATGACATAAGGGTGTTATCATATTGTATGTAATACATGACATAAGGGTGTTATCAGACTGTCTTTAATACATGACATAAGGGTGTTATCATATTGTCTTTAATACATGACATAAGGGTGTTATCAGATTGTATGTAATACATGACATAAGGGTGTTATCATATTGTCTTTAATACATGACATAAGGGTGTTATCATATTGTCTTTAATACATGACATAAGGGTGTTATCATATTGTCTGTAATACATGACATAAGGGTGTTATCATATTGTCTTTAATACATGACATAAGGGTGTTATCAGACTGTCTGTAATACATGACATAAGGGTGTTATCAGATTGTCTGTAATACATGACATAAGGGTGTTATCATATTGTATGTAATACATGACATAAGGGTGTTATCATAGTGTCTGTAATACATGACATAAGGGTGTTATCATATTGTCTGTAATACATGACATAGGGGTGTTATCATATTGTATGTAATACATGACATAAGGGTGTTATCATTGTGTCTGTAATACATGACATACGGGTGTTATCAGATTGTCTGTCATACATGACGTAAGGGTGTTATCAGATTGTCTGTAATACATGACATATATGTGTTAGCATATTGTATGTAATACATGACATAAGGGTGTTATCAGATTGTATGTAATACATGACATAAGGGTGTTATCAGATTGTATGTAATACATGACATAAGGGTGTTATCAGACTGTCTGTAATACATGACATAAGGGTGTTATCAGATTGTCTGTAATACATGACATAAGGGTGTTATCATATTGTCTGTAATACATGACATAAGGGTGTTATCATATTGTATGTAATACATGACATATATGTGTTATCATATTGTCTGTAATACATGACATAAGGGTGTTATCATATTGTATGTAATACATGACATATATGTGTTATCATATTGTATGTAATACATGACATATATGTGTTATCATATTGTCTGTATTACATGACATAAGGGTGTTATCATATTGACATAAGGGTGTTATCATATTGACATAAGGGTGTTATCAGACTGTCTGTAATACATGTCATAAGAGTGTTATCACATTGACATAAGGGTGTTATCATATTGACATAGGGGTGTTATCAGATTGTCTGTCATACATGACATAAGGGTGTTATCTTATTGTCTGTATTACATGACATAAGGGTGTTATCATATTGACATAAGGGTGTTATCATATTGACATAGGGGTGTTATCAGATTGTCTGTCATACATGACATAAGGGTGTTATCTTATTGTATGTAATACATGACATATATGTGTTATCAGATTGTATGTAATACATGACATAAGGGTGTTATCAGATTGTCTGTCATACATGCCATAAGGGTGTTATCAGACTGTCTTTAATACATTACATAAGGGTGTTATCATATTGTCTGTAATACATGACATATATGTGTTATCAGATTGTATGTAATACATGACATAAGGGTGTTATCAGACTGTCTGTAATACATGACATAAGGGTGTTATCATATTGTATGTAATACATGACATATATGTGTTATCATATTGTATGTAATACATGACATAAGGGTGTTATCAGATTGTCTGTAATACATGACATAAGGGTGTTATCATATTGTATGTAATACATGACATAAGGGTGTTATCAGATTGTATGTAATACATGACATAAGGGTGTTATCATATTGTATGTAATACATGACATAAGGGTGTTATCAGACTTGTCTTTAATACATGACATAAGGGTGTTATCATATTGTCTGTAATACATGACATAAGGGTGTTATCAGATTGTATGTAATACATGACATAAGGGTGTTATCATATTGTCTTTAATACATGACATAAGGGTGTTATCATATTGTCTTTAATACATGACATAAGGGTGTTATCATATTGTCTGTAATACATGACATAAGGGTGTTATCATATTGTCTTTAATACATGACATAAGGGTGTTATCAGATTGTCTGTAATACATGACATAAGGGTGTTATCAGATTGTCTGTAATACATGACATAAGGGTGTTATCATATTGTATGTAATACATGACATAAGGGTGTTATCATAGTGTCTGTAATACATGACATAAGGGTGTTATCATATTGTCTGTAATACATGACATAGGGGTGTTATCATATTGTATGTAATACATGACATAAGGGTGTTATCATTGTGTCTGTAATACATGACGTAAGGGTGTTATCAGATTGTCTGTCATACATGACATAAGGGTGTTATCAGATTGTCTGTAATACATGACATATATGTGTTAGCATATTGTATGTAATACATGACATAAGGGTGTTATCAGATTGTATGTAATACATGACATAAGGGTGTTATCAGATTGTATGTAATACATGACATAAGGGTGTTATCAGACTGTCTGTAATACATGACATAAGGGTGTTATCAGATTGTCTGTAATACATGACATAAGGGTGTTATCACATTGTCTGTAATACATGACATAAGGGTGTTATCATATTGTATGTAATACATGACATATATGTGTTATCACATTGTCTGTAATACATGACATAAGGGTGTTATCATATTGTATGTAATACATGACATATATGTGTTATCATATTGTATGTAATACATGACATATATGTGTTATCATATTGTCTGTATTACATGACATAAGGGTGTTATCATATTGACATAAGGGTGTTATCATATTGACATAAGGGTGTTATCAGACTGTCTGTAATACATGTCATAAGGGTGTTATCATTGTATCTGTAATACATGACATAGGGGTGTTATCATTGTGTCTGTAATACATGACATGAGGGTTTTATCATATTGTCTGTAATACATGACATAAGGGTGTTATCATATTGTCTTTAATACATGACATAAGGGTGTTATCATGTTGTATGTAATACATGACATAAGGGTGTTATCAGACTGTCTTTAATACATGACATAAGGGTGTTATCATTGTGTCTGTAATACATGGTATCAGGGTGTTATCATATTGTCTGTAATACATGACATAATGGTGTTATCATTGTATCTGTAATACATGACATAGGGGTGTTATCATTGTGTCTGTAATACATGACATAAGGGTGTTATCATATTGTCTGTAATACATGACATAAGGGTGTTATCATATTGTATGTAATACATGACATAAGGGTGTTATCATGTTGTATGTAATACATGACATAAGGGTGTTATCAGACTGTCTTTAATACATGACATAAGGGTGTTATCATATTGTATGTAATACATGACATAAGGGTGTTATCATATTGTCTGTAATACATGACATAAGGGTGTTATCAGACTGTCTGTAATACATGACATAAGGGTGTTATCATAGTGTCTGTATTACATGACAAAAGGGTGTAATCATATTGATTGTAATACATGAATTCAGTGTGTTATCAGATTTTTATTGATAACATGACTTTAGGGTGTTATAAGATGTGTAGGTATAACATGACTTTAGGATGTTATCAGATGTTTATTTATAACATGACTTTAGGGTGTTATCAGATAAGTATGTATAACATGACTTTAGGGTGTTATCAGATAAGTATGTATAACATGACTTTATGGTGTTATCATATGTTTATGTATAACACGACTTTAGGGTGTTATCAGATTTGTATTGATAACATGACTTTAGGATGTTATCAGATGTTTATTTATAACATGACTTTAGGGTGTTATAAGATGTTTATGTATAACATGACTTTAGGGTGTTATCAGATGTTTATGTATAACATGACTTTAGGGTGTTATCAGATAAATATGTATAACATGACTTTAGGGTGTTATCAGATAAGTATGTATAACATGACTTTATGGTGTTATCATATGTATAACATGACTTTAGGGTGTTATCAGATTTTTATTGATAACATGACTTTAGGATGTTATCAGATGTTTATTTATAATATGACTTTAGGGTGTTATAAGATGTTTATGTACAACATGACTTTAGGGTGTTTTCAGATAAGTATGTATAACATGAATTTAGGGTGTTATCAGATGTTTATGTACAACATGACTTTAGGGTGTTATCAGATAAGTATGTATAACATGACTTTAGGGTGTTATCAGATAAGTATGTATAACATGACTTTAGGGGGTTATCAGATAAGTATGTATAACATGAATTTAGGGTGTTATCAGATGTTTATGTATAACATGACTTTAGGGTGTTATCAGATGTTTATGTATAACATGACTTTATGGTGTTATCATATGTTTATGTATAACACGACTTTAGGGTGTTATCAGATTTGTATTGATAACATGACTTTAGGATGTTATCAGATGTTTATGTATAACATGACTTTAGGGTGTTATCAGATAAGTATGTATAACATGACTTTAGGGTGTTATCAGATAAGTATGTATAACATGACTTTATGGTGTTATCAGATGTTTATGTATAACATGACTTTAGGATGTTATCATATGTTTATTTATAACATGACTTTAGGGTGTTATAAGATGTTTATGTATAACATGACTTTAGGGTGTTATCAGATGTTTATGTATAACATGACTTTAGGGTGTTATCAGATGTTTATGTATAACATGACTTTAGGGTGTTATCAGATAAGTATGTATAACATGACTTTATGGTGTTATCAGATGTTTATGTATAACATGACTTTAGTGTGTTATCAGATAAGTATGTATAACCTGACTTTAGTGTGTTATCAGATAAGTATGTATAACATGACTTTAGGGTGTTATCAGATGTTTATGTATAACATGACTTTAGGGTGTTATCAGATGTTTATGTATAACATGACTTTAGGGTGTTATCAGATGTTTATGTATAACATGACTTTAGGGTGTTATCAGATGTTTATGTATAACATGACTTTAGGGTGTTATCAGATAAGTATGTATAACATGACTTTATGGTGTTATCAGATAAGTATGTATAACATGACTTAGGGTGTTATCAGATGTTTATGTATAACATGACTTTAGGGTGTTATCAGATTATATCATAACTTAACATTTTGTTGTCACGGATCTAATATTTCTTTCATGAACATGATATTAAAGGGATCTTTTGTTACATGCATGTTTCAATAAAGACGTATTTCCGCAGAAGTCAATTAAAAGCATTATTATTCTCTAACCAAAATGTTTGACATTCACATAGTGAACGTACTGATCGGATGTAAAATAACATTGATATAGAATACTGACGACTTAACGACTCCCTCAGGGAGATAATGCTGACTGGGCTTTTCGGTCGTGTGACACATTGCATGTTGATAAATACGCTGAGTTATACGTTTTTGTTATTGCATGTACAGTTATGAAGATAGATAAATGTGTATTTAACATTTGAAAGTTGAGATTCACTAGTCTGTCGGACATGTATATCTGTACAGTCTATTGGGTAAGGGTGGCCATTGTGATATCGACATGTCTATTACGCTGAGTTAGCCGACAGATGGAAGGCCGATACTGAGCTGCACTGTGCACCACCTGATATTGCGGTGCCGTCTGTACATTTTTCACGTGGAGGAATTTATAGAGGATAAAATGTTGACTTCTTCAAGAGGAGGAATTTCATTCGGCACTCATTTTATTGGTACTTATTGGGAGAAAAATTCTCTGAAACCTTGTTAGATAAAATCCATTATGGGAGCGATGTCGTCGCTGCTGAGTCTTCCTTATCAAACTCGCAAAAAAAAAAATGAAATATTTTGTAAGTGAGCGTATATTATTGAAAGCTTTTAAATAGTCTTGAAAAAAAAATGGAAATGCATTTTCTAATTTTGAAGGAAACTAACTCCCCTTGGCGCACATTCATTTTGCTGTCTGGCTCCAGCGTAAGTGGTTATGCGACATGTGATACTGTATCAGTGCCCTTCTGATGACGGCCTGCAATCTTCATTGCGTAATAATACAGCATCAACGCACGCGCTGTGGTTAAGGTCTCACATTCGAAACCTTTGCGTTAATTCAAAATGCCAGGGCACAAAACATACTTATTGAAAGCGCCACTCGGTACATATGAACTGCTGTCTATAGCCATCACGTCACTTGAAGCTAGAATATAGACATACAGAGTCATCATTCTCCGAAACACCCAGGTCCAGGTTCGTGTAAATAACCAGGCGCCTAGCTGCCGTGTGAGCACATTAGTCCGTGATTGCACACCATTTTCCTAAGTATGTGTATTAAAGTCAAGAAATGTTGACAATGAACTATCTCAATATCAACCAACAGAATGAAATATCAGCTAATGTTGTTGCGGAAATTAAAGATATTATTGTAATAATAAATCTACTTGGACATTATATATATAGCATTACAGGTGACGAACTGACCAGTAAATGACGAATAAACGTGTACATTATATATATAGCATTACAGGTACATATGATTTACCATGACAACATGGAAGGAAATGATACGGATTAGCCATGAACTATGAACTATCCAACCAAGACCAACACTGGTCCAAATTTTATTCTTTTTGTTTCACGGGGAAAGTGGGGATCCGGATGACCCCCTATACTAACGGGACTCGTACCTACGTAGTATAGAACGCCACTGCACATTAAGGACGTATACAACTACATTGTAATATGGTGTCCGAGACACATTCGGAACATCTCACCGACTGTATCTGTTGGAATCTGTTGGGCTCAATAGCAATAATGTATGGGAACATGCAACATAGATAAACCATTGTGAGAGTGGCGCACTTATAACGAGACATACTCAACTTAGAGATGAAAGAGAAGGCAGAGTAAGTATTCACAAAAGTCGGAATAAGAACTGAAATCGAAACATTTAATTTTAAGCCCAGGGAAGCATAAAATGTTTGCACATCAAAAGGTACACGAATTCGTAATGCGTAGGTAAGCAATTGTATACACCTTGATAAGAATTTAGCATGATGAGAATTGTAACCAGATAATCAAAAGCACGGGTTTTACCATATGCTCGCTTTCAATGGGAATTGAAATCGAATTTCTTTTATATGAAAAGTTTATAGCAAACCTATTTTAAATATTGACTTGCATACGTCACTTTTAACACATAAAATACATCAAAGTGCTCGTGCCAGTGCTACAAAACCTTATTCAGGACAATTAAAGATAACTGGATGCAAGTGTGGATCTCTGGGGACACCGGAAATAGCGTAACACCAGCCGGATGTTGTCCCATTATCACACGTTGATGCATGTTCTTGAATACTGCCGCTGAACCAGATTAAAGCATTGTTCCTAGGACAATTAATTTTCGCGTAACAATGATTTATTTATCACAAATGTCGAAATTCTGGAGCAAACGTCATTGTTACAGGGTTTGGGTTTCCGCTCAAATGATAAAACAAAATCCTGTGTTGTTGAGTTCGGACCATCTATTCAAGTATATCCTAGTTGTGATGATATATATACCAGACTCTGCGTGTGGCACAAAGTCTAAGATACTCATGGTATCGTCATACTAATGCGACTTGAAAGTATTACATCAGGACTGTATATTCAATGTTTGGCCAGTGCGAAAAGAAAGTACAGTCCGACCTCTGGTTATCACGATCGTAAATTTGACAATGACCGGAAAACCGATCTGGCGCCAAAACATTGGACCAATAAAAATGTACATATCTCTATGACGTAAGACAAAAGACTTGACCATTGACCACATTACAGAATACGGACGGACGAGAATATAACGAAACGATATAACATTACATTTTGAACATAACAATACTTATTACAACTAGGTAATTACGGAACAATTGAAATGCAAAATATACATATCACATATAATGCTTGTGGAAGAGACAATATTGACAATGTATTAAAAATAACCAAGTCGCAGTTCCATTCACAATCCTTGCTCCCAGCTCTTTAAAAGGTGTAAATATCGTGTGTTTGTGTGTGTGTGTGTGTGTGTGTGTGTGGGGGGGGGGGGGGGGGGGGGGGGGGGTTACAGTCATTAAATTTTGAAAGTTATTTCGGGTTTTGAGTCGCTTCTTATGATCAATACTTTAGGTCCTTACCATCGCTGACGAGTCCTAGAAGGACAAACAGTTGTATGGTGTCCCAATAATTACTGACGAGTCCTAGAAGGACGGAACAGTTGTATGGTGAAGTTTAATTCATTCTCGTGATTTGTTTTGAAACGTGCTATAATATCTTGTGTTTTTGTACAATCCTCGTAGTTCCTATGTGTAACCCCAGGACACCTGCTATCCGTGTCGTGTACGTTACAAAAGATACCTATATTTGAGAGAAGCTTTGAAAAAGGGCTATAATGAATTATATATACCTTACTACATGGTATTTTACGACCCCAAATACGAAAAATAATTATACTAAAATGGGCATATAAATATCAGATTTACAATGGACGTGGCTGTGGCGAATATGAGAAACCAGCAACCACAATCATCACTCTTGTTTTATCAGAGGACTGATCTCGTTTCCCAGGTACTGGATCTGTTATGAGTATAAATCATTTATACTAGGAAACAGTCTACGGAGTTATGACCTTATTGACACAAAAGGACACTGTTTTATACCGTCAGGTAGCACAGAGCTGGCTGAACTCGTGTCGATCGCGTGGGCGCGTACATACAGAGTTAGACAGTAGAATAGTATCACTTTATTGATAAAACTGAAAGTAGGTTAAATTGTGTATATCTTATAAAATTCCGTAGTCTTTACATTTCTGTATGTGTTGAAACAAAGCTTTCGATATCAACAGAATCCTGCCTATGATAATAACCGACAGACGGGCGATATACAATTCGTATTAGTGTATTATAAATCCTACAACCGCTATAGGAAATATCTTACACTTATCTCTACTTAGGAATAACCTATGTTGCAATTCCTTTTAGCTGGGTTTTCAACTGTTGAATATTTTTATAGAGATTGAATGGACCTAAAACAGTACACGTATATGTTATATGTTTAGACTTTCTAATCCTATCTTTTCCCCAGAGTTCTGCATAGAAATATTATATTTGCCCACGGCACACGAAAACAGACCCCACTCCTCGTCACGTGGACTTGGCAGGCTATGTTATCTACCAAATTGCTTTACATGTTTTACAAATCAATTTGATAAGAATTAATGAAGAGATCAAATGGCTGTGATATAAGCAGTCCTTTCAGTGATACATATCTCCACGTTTCTCAGTAGGCAATGCATTAAACGTGTTAAAGATGTTGGTTTGAAATCTTCTTTGTTTTCGAATTTTATTGTCCTTTTTTATTCAATATGTCGTTTTATAAACACCAATAAGATGTTTTACAGAGTGGTCATTTAGGATAATTTGCATCAAAAATAAGTCTGCTATTGTTCGACAACATACAAATCCCCGCGAGCATTCCAAAGACATTCTGATGCGGTTGTTAACGGATACTCGCCATGTCATTGTAGTCTGGTTCTTTGAAATGCTGATTGACAGCTAGATCCGTTTGATGTAGTTCTAACAGGCCGACTTACTAAATGATTTCTAAGGATTAGTCTAGGAACAACGAGATCAACACAGAGGTATTAAACCAGTAAGAAGGTTTACCCTACTGCGCATGCCCACTTGTTGACAATATTGCCTTTGAAATAGTCCCCCAAGTGTTCTTGATAACAATTGAATTAAATGGTTCAAGGGACAGAATGACATCTTGCAAAAGGTTACTCAGAATGTCACTGCTAAGTGAATATTAGCCTCCAAAATATAAACTCGCATTAACATGCATGTAAATATTTGTATACGTGAAATTACAGATAAATATCCTTACTTATAATGAATGAACACTTACAATTTTTTTTTTATTTTTCATTTTTCTCCTTCTTTTTTTCATTGGTTAAAACAGGTCACACAATCACCTTTAAAAGCAATATTGACCGCTGTTTCTAGATAAAAGTATTGCACAGTTATTTTTAGAGATCTATGCCATGTAGCTCACAAGCGCGCCCAATGTATCTGGCCGCTTAAAAGAAACGTTTCGCCGACCACGACCTGAACATAGATGGCAGAAGTTGTCAAACCTAGGTTTCCAAATCTATCAAAGAAGATGTTAACATTATTTAAGACTATGTGGACCCTACAAAGACAAACTTTTCAGACAGTACTTGAGGTCAGAAACATTTGATGTGAGCTACGTTAACCTTGGTCACAATGATGACACAGTACACAGCGTTTTATCTAGGTCTAATTTACGTGACAAGGAAGGCCAGACACACAAGATATCTACACAGACACAGTTAGCACACAGAAGTGGCATTGGGTGATATTCAGAGAATGGATATTGACTTATTAACCTCAGTAAATATAAATTGAACAACATAATGTCTCAAAATTGAGACAGATGTCAGTGCGGCGATGCTATACTGACAGTATATATTAAATGAACCGTTGCAATAACTACACGTATACGCTATGTATGTAACTGATTGAAAAGCGTGATTAAGGATAACATTAATATCTTAATTATTTTAACCGATTATGTCATCGATTTGAAATGGTTTTCCTGATTAATACATTATACAGTATAATGTAATACTGATTAAAATTATGTATCACCTTACCCATCCTTCTATCCGATTTCCCACAAAATCAAGACAAATGATAAAGTAATTGTATCGTTTTAATTTCGGTCGATACATGGTTATATCGATCAAAGAAAAATATTGACCTCGGACTTCGTTCGAAGTTAATATGTTTAGGTGGATATTTAAACCATGTATCGACCTCATCAAAATGTGTAAAATAACCCGTACAGCCAATCAGCGGCCACTATTACAACCATTAACATAGCCCGAACAGCCAATCAGTGGCCACTATTACAACCATTAAGATAGCCCGAACAGCCAATCAGCGGCCACTATTACAACCATTAACATAGCCCGAACAGCCAATCAGTGGCCACTATTACAACCATTAACATAGCCCGAACAGCCAATCAGTGGCCACTATTACAACCATTAACATAGCCCGAACAGCCAATCAGTGGCCACAATTACAACCATTAACATAACCCGTACAGCCAATCAGCGGCCACTATTACAACCATTAACATAGCCCGAACAGCCAATCAGTGGCCACTATTACAACCATAACATAACCCGTACAGCCAATCAGCGGCCACTATTACAACCATTAACATAGCCCGAACGGCCAATCAGTGGCCACTATTACAACCATTAACATTACCCGTACAGCCAATCAGTGGCCACTATTACAACCATTAACATAGCCCGAACAGCCAATCAGCGGCCACTATTACAACCATTAACATAGCCCGAACAGCCAATCAGTGGCCACTATTACAACCATTAACATAGCCCGAACAGCCAATCAGTGGCCACTATTACAACCATTAACATAGCCCGAACAGCCAATCAGTGGCCACTATTACAACCATTAACATAGCCCGAACAGCCAATCAGTGGCCACTATTACAACCATTAACATAACCCGTACAGCCAATCAGTGGCCACTATTACAACCATTTAGCCTGTCAATGAATTTTCTTTGTTATGTGTTGGTAGAATGCTTTTTTTTGCAAAGAATAAATGTTGTAGACTTCTTGTGTGGTATCCAATAGGTTAAGCATAGTTGTAAAAAAGCACATAAGTGTTGAATTTGGCATTAAATGTGTGATACTTCGGTTTGTTTTAGAAACTCTCTGCACCTAAAATCCGTGCATATTAACATCAGTGATCACTATTGGTAGAATGATTTTTTTGGCAAGAATAAATGTTGTTGACGTCTTGTGTGGTATCCGATAAGTTGTTTAGTATAGTTATAAAAAAAGCATATAAGTGTTAAATTCGGCATTAAATGTGTGATACTTCGGTTTGTTGTAGAAACTTTCTGCACTTAAAACCGACAGTTCTGGCCGTGCGTCTACGGCATCAAGATCTGGGCTGTTACATACATACTCGATAATACACGCAGGTTTTGTATCGCCTCAGCGTTTTGTTGCTGTGTTAGGATCATCCGCTCTTCAACACTCCAATCCATCACCAACAAGTGCTCCTAAGACAACGAATTACACGTTTACGGCACAATATATGACATTAAGCCCAATTTGTCGCCAACTACGCTCAATTGTCATTCAAATTAACCAAATTACCGGAAGTCATTGGTGCGCACGCATATTGAGTATATCCATTACTTGGTAATTGTGTCCTCGTTGGCCTTGTAGACAGACTGTTATATCTTTACTATGTTTGGGTCTGTCGAGGGATGATAGAGACTAATCTCGTGATCACTGGTACTTCACCACACATAATTCACTACATACACTGACTCGGCGGAGGGTAGGAGCTTCATGTCATAGATATACCAACATCCATATATTACCATTGTAAAGAGATATTTGTATAACGCAAACAGAATGTATGGAATATATGTTTGTTTGTTTGTTTATGTTTAACGTCCTATTAACAGCCAGGGTCATTTAAGGACGTGCCAGGTTTTGGAGGTGGAGGAAAGCCGGAGTACCCGGAGAAAAACCACCGGCCTATAGTCAGTACCTGGCAACTGCCCCACGTAGGTTTCGAACTCACAACCCAGAGGTGGAGAGCTAGTGTTAAAGTGTCGGGACACCTTAACCACTCGGCCACCGCGGCCAATGGAATATATGATAAAACTTATACAACATATCACATTATAAATAACAAAATACAAAATGTAATCAATTGAATTACCGAGGAATTGATAAAAGCATCTTAGCGTAAATTCCATTCGAACATACTGTACGCCTAGCACCAGTGAAATATCATAAGTTTATAGCTCGATACAAATTTGTATCCGCATTGTAGTGATACAATCTGTCTCCGGTGTTATTTGCCCGAGTTTCCCCTGGCCCTAGCACCAGATTTTCACAGATATATCATTATTAAATGCTATTAAAAGATGGATTCCTACAGCACTCGGAATTATAAACAATCATGTTTAAGATATTCGCATTTCGCTGTAATTCAGTGGGTATGCTAAATTGAATCTACAATCAGATACGGTGTTTTACCTTTATACGAGGGCTGATTGATAAGTTGTGAGCCTCGTATTGAAAGGAGTCCTCAAGGATGTTCTTTTTAAGTTCTACTATTCTCTGACTTTTTAGGGCCGTGTTCCCAAGGACTGGTCTCATTTGGTTAGTTTATATCGACGACGTAGCACTCTAAAGTAAACAAGACAAGCGGCTTTTGCAAAATGGACAAAATCGGTTAGGGTTAGGGTGAAAGAGTCAGTCATTGCCATGGCTGCCATTCACGACTGTGGCTTTTAATTGATTGAGCATCCACCTTATTCACTTGATCTTGCTCCATCAAACTTTCATCTATTTCCAAAACTAAAACCGGCTATTTCAGGCACCCTGACCCTAACATGTAGTGGATGACTTTCTGAACAGCCAAGAAAAGAAGTTCTATGAAAGTGGTATTGAGGCCTTTAAACACTCCTGGTAAAAGTGTAATAGATACTGAAGGGGATTTTGTCGAAAAATAATACATCATGTCCGGCAAAATTCAAATCCTTTAATATGAGGCTCACAACTTATCAATCAGCCCTCGTTTATTTACATATATGTATTACCTCAATCACCTGGTCAATAAAAAGGATGTCCCACGGATATTTCAATTTAATTATCTGTCTTTGCCTTAAACCAGCTTTAAAACTATTTATAACCAGCTCCAGTGAGGGCATTGGTTAAACCTATTTATAACCAGCTCCACTGGTTACACCTATTTATAACCAGGTTACACCTATTTATAACCAGCTCCATTGGTTACACCTATTTATAACCAGCTCCATTGGGTACACCCATTTATAACCAGGTTACACCTATTTATAACCAGCTCCATTGGTTACACCTATTTATAACCAGCTCCATTGGTTACACCTATTTATAACCAGCCCCATTGGTTACACCTATTTATAACCAGGTTACACCTATTTATAACCAGGTTACACCTATTTATAACCAGCTCCATTGGTTACACCTATTTATAACCAGGTTACACCTATTATAACCAGCTCCATTGGTTACACCTATTTATAACCAGCCCCATTGGTTACACCTATTTATAACCAGCTCCATTGGTTACACCTATTTATAACCAGGTTACACCTATTTATAACCAGCTCCATTGGTTACACCTATTTATAACCAGCCCCATTGGTTACACCTATTTATAACCAGCTCTATTGGTTACACCTATTTATAACCAGCCCCATTGGTTACACCTATTTATAACCAGCTCCATTGGTTACACCTATTTATAACCAGCCCCATTGGTTACACCTATTTATAACCAGCTCCATTGGTTACACCTATTTATAACCAGGTTACACCTATTTATAACCAGCCCCATTGGTTACACCTATTTATAACCAGCTCCATTGGTTACACCTATTTATAACCAGCTCCATTGGTTACACCTATTTATAACCAGGTTACACCTATCTATAACCAGCCCTATTGGTTACACCTATTTATAACCAGCTCCATTGGTTACACCTATTTATAACCAGGTTACACCTATTTATAACCAGCTCCATTGGTTACACCTATTTATAACCAGCTCCATTGGTTACACCTATTTATAACCAGGTTACACTTATTTATAACCAGCTCCATTGGTTACACCTATTTATAACCAGCTCCATTGGTTACACCTATTTATAACAAGCTCCATTGGTTACACCTATTTATAACCAGCTCCATTGGTTACACCTATTTATAACCAGGTTACACTTATTTATAACCAGCTCCATTGGTTACACCTATTTATAACCAGCTCCATTGGTTACACCTATTTATAACCAGCTCCATTGGTTACACCTATTTATAACCAGCTCCATTGGTTACACCTATTTATAACCAGCTCTATTGGTTACACCTATTTATAATCAGCCCCATTGGTTACACCTATTTATAACCAGCTCGTTAGTTATATATTTTATAGCTAGCTCTATTTGTTATATCTATTTAAACCAAGTGTACCGTCGCTTAACTAATTCAGTACGTCAACACTATCGCCTTATAAACACAGTACGTCAGTACTATCGCCTTATAAATACAGTACGTCAGTACCATCGCCATATAAACACAGTACGTCAGTACCATCGCCTTATAAACACAGTACGTCAGTACCATCGCCATATAAACACAGTACGTCAGTACCATCGCCTTATAAACACAGTACGTCAGTACTATCGCCCTATAAACACAGTACGTCAGTACCATCGCCTTATAAACAAAGTACGTCAGTACTATCGCCCTATAAACACAGTACGTCAGTACTATCGCCTTATAAACACAGTACGTCAGTACTATCGCCTTATAAACAAAGTAGGTCAGTGCCATCGCCTTATGAACACAGTACGTCAGTACTATCGCCTTATAAACAAAGTACGTCAGTACCATCGCCTTATGAACACAGTACGCCAGTACAGTACGTCAGTACTATCGCCTTATAAACACAGTACGTCAGTACTATCGCCTTATGAACACAGTACGTCAGTACTATCGCTTTACTAACAAAGTACTTAAAACTAACAAAATAGCTACTGTAAGCCTGTTAGAGCACTGTTCACACGTAATCTCAGGTGAAGATCCGAGGTGCTCTTCTAGTTGTGTCCTTAGTCAAAGCGCTTTGCATAATGCTCTGAATGGAATGCGACGGACTTCCCGTATGTTGTCCATTGATGTAGTCACCAACTACTACCAGGAAACTCAGCAAATAAATGTCGCGTAACGAACTCGCCTCGCATATTAGCGCTCTTTGTTGCTGATTAGCAATAGCAGAATTCGAGATCATTTACACAACGTTGATATCTTTGGCATTAATTGATTATTTCAAAATCAGAACACTCTATTCTGGTGAAGAAGCACAGACATGTCCCAGATGATTTGGTTCTGATTATACCAATCATGAAGAGGACGGCGCGATACCTTTAATTAAAACAGATATACAGGTATGAGGTAAATCACGTCTGATATGTAGGATATATCCCTTTGCTGAAACACGAGTATCGCGGGATATGGTGGTAGAGCACGCAAAATGTCTGGTTATAAACCCACCTTACCTCCACATCAAAGGCAATATGTAGTCGTAAATATTGATTGTTTTCTTTAAACACACAACTAATGTACGTCGAGAGCTAGTTCTATCCAAATTTTAATTCTCGGATTGTTTTAATTGTTAAAGGTTTTTTTTTAAACGCCATGTTTGTTGTCTTTCAGGTATAAAATTCTTGTGTTATTTCATACAATGTTTCGTTATGTCACACGACATTATAACATCACTTCACACGACATTATAACATCACTTCACACGACATTATAACATCACTTCACACGACATTATAACGTCACTTCACACGACATTATAACGTCGCTTCACACGACATTATAACGTCACTTCACACGACATTATAACATCACTTCACACGACATTATAACATCACTTCACACGACATTGTAACATCACTTCACACGACATTATAACATCACTTCACACGACATTATAACATCACTTCACACGACATTATAACATCACTTCACACGACATTATAACGTCACTTCACACGACATTATAACATCACTTCACACGACATTATAACATCACTTCACACGACATTATAACATCACTTCACACGACATTATAACATCACTTCACACGACATTATAACATCACTTCACACGACATTGTAACATCACTTCACACGACATTGTAATATCACTTCACACGACATTATAACATCACTTCACACGACATTATAACATCACTTCACACGACATTATAACACCATCTCACACCACATTGTCACGTCACTTCACACGACATTATAACGTCGCTTCACACGACATTATAACATCACTTCACACGACATTATAACATCACTTCACACGACATTATAACATCACTTCACACGACATTATAACATCACTTCACACGACATTATAACATCACTTCACACGACATTGTAACATCACTTCACACGACATTATAACACCAGCTCACACGACATTATAACGTTACTTCACACGACATTATAACACCATCTCACACCACATTGTAACATCACTTCACACGACATTATAACATCACTTCACACGACATTATAACATCACTTCACACGACATTATAACATCACTTCACACGACATTATAACATCACTTCACACGACATTATAACATCACTTCACACGACATTATAACATCACTTCACACGACATTATAACGTCACTTCACACGACATTATAACATCACTTCACACGACATTATAACGTCGCTTCACACGACATTATAACATCACTTCACACGACATTATAACATCACTTCACACGACATTATAACATCACCTCACACGACATTATAACGTCGCTTCACACGACATTATAAAGTCACTTCACACGACATTATAACGTCGCTTCACACGAAATTATAACGTCACTTCACACGACATTATAACGTCGCTTCACACGACATTATAACGTCACTTCACACGACATTATAACATCACTTCACACGACATTATAATATCACTTCACACGACATTATAACGTCACTTCACACGACATTATAACATCACTTCACACGACATTATAACGTCACTTCACACGACATTATAACATCACTTCACACGACATTATAAAGTCACTTCACACATTATAACGTCACCTCACACGACATTGTCACGTCATCTCACACGTCGTCTCACACGATACTGTCACGTCACCTCACACGGCACTGTCACGTCACCTCACACGACACTGTTACGTCACCTCACACGGCACTGTCACGTCACCTCACACGACACTGTCACGTCACCTCACACGGCACTGTCACGTCACCTCACACGACACTGTTACGTCACCTCACACGACATTGTCACGTCACTTCACACGACATTGCTACGTCACCTCACACGACATTGACACGTCATCTTACACGACACTGTCACGTCACCTCACACGACACTGTTACGTCACCTCACACGACACTCACGTCACCTCACACGACATTGTCACGTCACCTCACACGACACTGCCTCGTCACCTCATACGGCACTGTCACGTTACATCACACGACATTGATACGTCACCTCACACGACACTGTCACGTCACCTCACACGACACTGCCTCGTCACCTCACACGGCACTGTCACGTCACCTCACACGACATTGTCACGTCACATCACACGACACTGCCTCGTTTCCTCACACAACACTGTCACGTCACCTCACACGACACTGTCAGGTCACCTCACACGACATTGTCACGTCACCTCACACGGCACTGTCACGTCACCTCACACGACACTGTCCTCGTCACCTCACACGACACTGTCACGTCACCTCACACGACACTGTCACGTCACCTCACACGACACTTATCACGTCACCTCACACGACACTGTCACGTCACCTCACACGACACTGTCACGTCACCTCACACGACACTGTCACGTCACTGTCACGTCACCTCACACGACATTGTCACGTCACCTCACACGGCACATTGTCACGTCACCTCACACGACATTGTCGCGTCACCTCACAACACATTGTTACGCTAATTTAATAACATTTCATTGACTATCGCAGCAAAAAGCAATCACTCAGCTGGTTAACCAGATAAAATTGAAATTAAACGCTCAGCAAATGGAAAACACACTTGGAATTTAACGTCTAATGAAGACTGTATTTCAAACAAATTTCTTTCCTCCTTGAAGATATCTTTGTTGGTTCACAAAGAATCAGAAATGTGAGCAAACTGTATCGGTTTGCATTTTTATCGATATTACGTTTTTTCACGTTTCAGTAGAAAAAAATCCTCAATGCTAGACAGGTAACCGGACTGAGTATTGAGATGGTAAACTATTGAAGTCAATGATGATATATGTTTTATTTATTTCAGGTAATCATAATTACAAAGCATGCTAGCTCGAACAATTATAGCATGACAAAGTCGAAATACTTTGCTTCCAAATTTCTTCGTGAAGGAAGTTGCGAGAATAGAGTTACCGTGGTCCTATTTTACAAAACTAAATAACCTATCACACTTTATAAACTCTCTCTTTAGTAGGGGTTTTGAACTTGGGATGTGCTACTTCGTGCTTTTTTAAAAGAAAAAGCCAAAGGTCTTTCTTTTCAGTTTTCTTCTGAATGCCTTAACCAAACTACCACATCCGATTAAAATCTTGATATGTTTTGCCTCTTGAGATTCTTTAGAGATCAATGTATATCATGTCGGGATGAATAACAGAAACTTTATCATTGAAGCATTGATTGTACGTGTTTAACACGTTTAGTCACGTTTCCATGCTATCCCGTTATTCACATCGTGTTTTAGTGTCCAGCTTGACCACAAGATTTAGTCGGGGAACCCCTCTAAAATATAGCGCTGATAATATCACGTAGATATTTTGAAAAAGAGGCAGTCATTTTGTAACAGGAACACGTGACACTGTATATAAACACCTGTTTAACGACATCAGATTTGGTTATAGTTGTGGAAGGTGTTATTTGATAACTCAAAGTCAATTCAGAATTATAAAAAGTGACATTTATTCCCAGCATCAATTATATGTGTAAA
The DNA here is from genome assembly GCF_902652985.1 of Pecten maximus. Classification (NCBI taxonomy): domain Eukaryota; kingdom Metazoa; phylum Mollusca; class Bivalvia; order Pectinida; family Pectinidae; genus Pecten; species Pecten maximus. The sequence continues at coordinate 21,499,733 of NC_047016.1, read as the reverse complement.
CAACAGGTAGAGTTAACCATACATACACGTAAATTACCTTGTCTGTCACTCGTTCACATTGATTCTACCGCAGAATATGTCCAGGAAGCCGGGCCTGCATACACAGGTCTCATCTACTTTACATGTTGCTGCCCTAGCATAATTCTACGGATTTCCTTTTTTACCCATTTGACCATCTCCTGTTTTCAACCGCAGACGGGCAATTCTGTTTACAGGTGTGTGGTGTGTTGTGTGCATGTTTTAGCATATATGTTACACATCTAGACTGTTGATCAAAAGCGAGAGATTTCCCTTTTTATGAGAATTAACATCTTTATGTATATAATTCAACGAAATCCAATGGCCATTGTTCATAAGATGATATATAGAATTATTATAAATAACAGTACAAAGGAAAAACTTTTACCGTGATGTCGCTTTAATCTTTATGATACAAATAGTATTCATTGTAATATTTGATAAACAATACACCTTCAAATATACAGTTCCTTTGCTCAGCCTCACTCGCAACATAACGCCGAAGCCACAAACGGGGGCGTTTCAGCATTGAAAGAATCTGTATTTCCTCTGAACTGCATAATTCATTCGAATGCTTTATGTTGATTATTAAAAATGCTTCACATTGATTGCGTCATTGATGAATCCGTGGTAATACGAATATGTATGCTGGGGGAGTATTGCTGATATGTTTTGCGATAGAACCGAGGTTCAAACAACGCCAGATATTTTGCAATCAGAATATATGAGTTTATGTGCGCAGACTTTTGAAAATGAATTATTTCCCCGAATTTAACTGACTCTCTGCTTCCTGTATGAAAGGCAAGGAGAATGTAAACTACTCGGAACAAACTGTCCGTAGGTTTACGTAGAACTCGACCTTAAATAATGTAGAGGTCACCGTAGTGTTACCTAGAGATGTTTGATGTATAGATGTCACCAACAGATTTGTAGACATAACCACTAGATGTGTAGACTGTTCCGCCTGGTGAGTGGTCGTCACCACTATTTGTGTAGATATTTGTGTAGTTGTCATCAATAGATGTGAAGTCCTCACCACTAGATGTGTAGGTGTGTGTAGACGTCACCACTGGATACCCACACATCGCCAAAAGGTTTCGTCACCACTGGGTGTGTATTCGTCAGCAAAACATGTGAACAATCATCACCACTGGATGTGTAGCCGTCATCAATATGTAGTCGTCACCAATATTTGTGTAGATATTTGTGTAGTTGTCATCAATAGATGTGAAGTCGTCACCACTAGATGTGTAGTCGTCACCACTAGATTGGTTACTAGCCTAGCCATGCATATATCCCTCCTACACTTACCACATTTTTTTTTAATACAACCAATTGCCAGTTGAAGTAATCTGTACTACTTATTAATATCAAAATAGCATCCATATGTGTATTGTCATCCATATGTGTATTGTCATCCATATGTGTATTGTCAATGCCAATTGTTTGTCCGACTGAATGTTATTGTGTCCTTCTTTAGCTAAACTACATATTCGTTTAAATAGATACAGAATTCATATGAAGATAGCGTTCCTATTGATAAAGAAGTACTAAAGAACTCGATAAAACCCTTCAATCTGATATTCGGACATCGCCTCGCTCGAGTGGTGTAGGGAAATTGGGTGAAACGGTTCAAAACGTTCTTGACATTATCTTGTTTTTTGAGTGACAAATATTTAATCTTAGGCTGTAAATGATTAAAGGAAGACTACTATGGCAGATGGCGCGCACTAACACTATCGATGAAATAAACGTGGTGAATAAAGAAGTATCGACCATTTAATGATCAAATGAAGCAAAATACTGCACAAGTGACAGTCCTACCTGTTATTGGTCCTAAACTACAAGACGTGTGATCATGAACCCTTTCCCCTTTAAGGCAGCAGATGGGGTTTAACCCGGCTTAGTGTAGATGCCGAGCCGGATACAGAAGAACGACACTGGCTCCTGAATTAGTCACCTGCGTGATGACACCGCCGATAGCGTGCCGTGCGCGTGCTCTAATATCGTCATATCGTATACATCGACGTTCTCGAAACTAGTATCTTATCTCTAGAATAAACGTCATAATTGCTTCATTTTTTCAATGCTCATCATGACAACTAAATTAATTTCTTGTTCATTTATAACTGAGCAAGCAGATATGATGGGGGTTTTCTTTTTCATTTGCAAGTAATATTTGATCAGAATCTCATCGTTTAAATATATAAGTAACTTCCTTAAATGGGACCCTTATTGCAAAACCTGATCAACTGAATCGGAAGCTGCGGGAGTCGCTGTTAAAATACGTTCTACGTAATACAGCCTGATCTTTATTATAGAAATAAAGATACATGGTAATTTATCTCTTAGTACTTCGGCTCTAAATCATGAGATATACATATTTACCGTGCTGTTACTAAGTGGACGTCATTTACTACTGTCTGCACGGTATCGTATTGAATATACGTCCTTTTCATCCATCAACACGGTACGTTACTGAAAAGTCGTCCTGTACTCCTGTCTACAAGGTACCGTACTAAAGTTACGTCTGACGTCCTTTTCTTTCGTCTATACGATACCGTACTTAAGAGACGTCCTTTACTTCCGTCTACATGATACCGTACTGAAGGGACGTCCTTTACTTCCGTCTATACGATACCGTACTTAAAAAAAGTCCTTTACTTTCCGTCTACATGATACCGTACTGAAGGGACGTCCTTTACTTCCTTCTGCATGATACCGTACTGAAGGGACGTCCTTTACTTCCGTCTACATGGTACTGTACTGAAGAGACATCCTTTACTTCCGTCTACATGGTACTGTACTGAAGGGACGTCCTTTACTTCTGTCTACATGATACCGTACTGAAGAGACATCCTTTACTTCCGTCTACATGGTACTGTACTGAAGGGACGTCCTTTACTTCCGTCTACATGATACCGTACTGAAGAGACATCCTTTACTTCCGTCTACATGGTACTGTACTGAAGGGACGTCCTTTACTTCAGTCTACATGATACCGTACTGAAGAGACATCCTTTACTTCCGTCTACATGGTACTGTACTGAAGGGACGTCCTTTACTTCCGTCTACATGATACCGTACTGAAGAGACATCCTTTACTTCCGTCTACATGGTACTGTACTGAAGGAACGTCCTTTACTTCCGTCTACATGGTACCGTAGTGAAGGGACGTCCTTTACTTCCGTCTACATGATACCGTACTGAAGGGACGTCCTTTACTTCCGTCTACATGATACCGTACTGAAGGGACGTCCTTTACTTCCGTCTATACGATACCGTACTTAAAAAAAGTCCTTTACTTTCCGTCTACATGATACCGTACTGAAGGGACGTCCTTTACTTCCGTCTACATGATACCGTACTGAAGGGACGTCCTTTACTTCCGTCTACATGGTACCGTACTGAAGGGACGTCCTTACCTTCCGTCTACATGATACCGTACTGAAGGGACGTCCTTTACTTCCGTCTACATAGCTACGTACTGTGGGCAATTCTTTACTTCAGTCTACATGATGCGATGAAGGGATGACGAGAATCGCTTTACTTCCACCTATATAGCGTTATCGCGAAGGAATGTGAGTACTTCCGCCTACTTTTATGAATTATTATCTTTCAACATGTTGGATGTGATATATGTATTTCTTCAGTTTGTTCTATACATAAAGACTGTGTTGGACATTTATTTACCCCTTATCAAATATTTTCCTGTGTGCTTTACATTATCAGTAACATGAAATGTGCAATTAACAAGTTGTTATCATAGACTTCATCCAATACTTACTGAATTATTTTCTTTCGAAAATTTCTTGTTATTTATAAACATCGTTGACGATGATATTTCCGTGTCTTTGGGGCATAATTTTTCTCTAAATGAACTGTGGATCTTCCTAGTTACTTCCCTTTGTTTTAGCTCGACAGCCGATGGGGACCGAGAATGTAGGGTTTAGTGTATACAGGAGTTAAATAATACAAATTATATCCGAATTTTACTTAGGATAAAAGTATCTATCAATTTGAGGGGGTTAATACTTTATTTTCTCTTTCTCGTAATGATTATTGTACATGAATTGACGTGTAAACCGGTGTGGATCTTAGTCAGACTGAAACACAATAATCCGTATCATCCGGGATAGTGTTTCCCCGGAGACAAATGATGATATCTACGTCACTGATTTACATCTTTTCTTCATTTAATCCAAACGTCAGCAGTTTCTGATTGCGAATCGCTGGTAATACTTCCGGTAAAACGCGTACAGCTTGTCTACACATGGATAAAATATATCAGCACATTGTAAGTATTGATATCAGTTTTATATGAAATCCGACGATGTATTCATGGAATGGTTCATGAGGCATAAACTACCCGACACTTTTGGAAGTAGAATTGTTGTCCACTAGCTGCCTTATGTGTGGTTTCTACTACCTAAAATAATTGTTTCTTTATAGTATTTACATTGTTTGTTAATGAAATTAGAACTACTGTTCACCACCCGGAGACACGATATTCTCCACGACTGCAATTTCTACTGTATATGTCAGACGTGTTTTATACTACCTCAAGTTGACATGGTTTACTACCGGAAGTGAAAGTGTCGTCTTCTTTGGAGGTTGATTTATTTCATTTAGATACAAATAAATGTGTTTATTATTAACGGATTGTTTACATATCGACTGTATTCTAGAGTCTGATAACATTTTCATGCTTATATTTACATTTTGGCTCAGTTTTCTTAATCTGCATCAAAGAGGACGTTTGAATTTGCCGCACATCAAAACACCGCCCACGGACACAAGCGACCCAACAAAATAAAATAGTTCATCGTGTCATCATAAACAACGAGCACATGCAATGATTTGTACACAAATTTGACATATTACTTATCTTACAAAAGTGTCATCTTGTCGTCGAATTTTTGATAATCATATGTTTTACTATTTTGATGATTCGGAATAAAAACCGTTATCGCCTATTTACATATGATTTAGAAGTGATGAAGTGGTGTTCAAACGAGTTGGGTCGACAGTCCGAATGTTTCGACAGAAATGGTTATGTGCCAATCGACTGGATTTACGTTACAACGACGTCTACTATCGACGCTGATCTGCCCGAATAAACATGGAATCTGTCTCAGACAGAATGTCCTTTGACACGTTATCATCTATTGACAGGAAGACTTTCATATGTAAACTCCCAATGCATATTCTTCTGATATATAGACAATATATATATATATATTCATAAGATACTTTTTGCTCCATGGCCTACATAACTAATGGCTAACGATTTCATAATATTGAAACCGAAATAGACCGACGGCCATGTTTGTTTATCAGGGCATCATAAGCTGAATTTTTACACTGACCGAATTACTGCAAATTGTTGTTTACAGTAACGAGACATATAGGCAAATGCAACAGAGAAAGTAAATACAGTTTATTGTAGCTTTGTTACCCCGAGGTCACTTCATTTTATTATTATATATATACATGATTACTATCCGATAACTTAATATAATGTTTGGTTTGACGCAAATTACCTCCATAGTCGTTTCAGTAAAGGACGCTTTGTAAATATTCCGCCCGTATCTCAATTTCTCAACACACGTACTTTTTGCCGCCTAATGCACACAATTAGTCCTGTATACAGGGTATCCCTCACCAGACAGGAACAGCCCTCTACCGTATCAGAGTGTTGTCTCCCATATACTCATAAACAACGTCAGCTTCTTTGGATAGCGCATACTCTACTCGTGAAATAACATTAAAATAAGTATCGAAACTGTTCAATTGTGACGCCGATGATAGTTTCTTTGTCCCAAATTCGATCGATTTCCAGAAAGGTTTGTCAATGAACGGAAGTAACGATACTGGTCCCGAAACACTTTAGTTCAGAAAACTGATAACACCAGTAGACACCTATTAACAAAGTGTTGAAATTTCATTTCCGGTCAAACTTGTTTTCTGACATCACTGAAGACCTTTAATATGTCAAGAAAATATTTCGTCGTAATATTCCTAGTATCATGCGAATGTGGGGACCCTCCAAATCAACGATTATATTGTTGCTACTACATGTAAGGACCAATTAACTCAGTTGTCACTATCTCAAGTCACAATAGTACTTATACATCAAACAAACCACACAGATAATAAAATAGAATTAATTTAGCCTCGTTGCCTTGTATGTCTCCTCCTACAGTACTAGAACATACAATATATGTTTTATTCTATTTTTATTTCCCAGCACTATGTTCTTTAATGTTTTTGATGTGCCTAACACGGCACAACCAACGCCAGTAGAGTAAGGTTTCACATCATACCACTCAATAATAAACAAGCGCACAAAAAACCCCAACACATCATTTACTGACTCGAGTTGTTTGTGTGTGCTCAACGGAGTAGCATTTACAATAAATCTACATTAGAACTGTTTTATCTACGACACCTGTGTGCTTAGCTGTTAATTGATACAGTGCTTGATAATGCGGGTGAATGCATTTTTGTGACAGTCAATCAATAGCACAAGGCAGCTGCAATACATACGAAAATACGTCTCCTTTTCTACACACAATGTCCCTAGATAGTTTCGAACTTCTCTGCTGCGATGCAGTTTTTTGTTTAATGGAAGTTAAATGTTCTTCATTAAGATATTATCTGTACACATATAAGACTGTTGAAGTTTTCTTTAGATCTTCAGAGGAAAAACAATTATTTTAGCTCTCAGACATTCTAAATTAGAAATCAACGTCTGAAGACAAGACGAGACACAGTCAAACTGCGGCCAAAGATCTGATATGATTGACCATGATAATGAGTGATTAAGGTATATGATAGAGTAACACAATACTCATAGAAAAGAAGCATCCAGATACCCTGACAGACTGTTTAGATGGAATAACGCTACATGTTGATTCCGTCCACTGTGTATATGACAAAGTATTGCAGTAGGTATAACACACGATTCTCTATATTCACACTATACATACAGCAACATATTTATTTGATGAGAAGGAAAGTACATATAATAAGAAAATAGACATTGATTAACGGATTAAATATAGGCATTATTTATTATATTCAGAACTTTATAACCATATATTGAACTAAAAAACATATTCAGGTTATTTGTGCCCTGTAATGTTCCAGACTGTCTTTCATGGAATTACGGAACCTCATTTTGATATTTTGACAATTTTCCGCAACGGAAATGACAACATATGTAATAGCTAGAGTGGAAGGAACGTCTCCCCTTAAATGACTCGACTACCGCAGTTAAGTAATTGTTAATGCAAAAATATAATTCAATTTAGACTTTAATGCATATTAGGAAATCCAATTTCCAGCTCAGTGAATTAACCGAAATGTTTTAAGCGAATTCTTCTGTAGCCTGGAGACATAACGTAACGAACTACTCGTTCTATTGATTCCAGTTATGTAATCATTGTAAATATTAACCTAATTCCATTATCATGTTCCTTCCTACTTTTAGTTCTGCTCAAAACGGAATATTTACAATATTCGCTCTCGGTAAATTGTTTTTATTTATAGATTTATAAGCAGAACATACGACGCAGAGTTACAGAGATGTTCTTATCGACAATGGCTAACAGACTGAGGTTTTATCTGTAATTACATCGGCTCTTCCTGGCTTGGTAGATAAGTGGCTGCCGGATTGCTCACCATCACATTGTATTGATACGAAATTGAACTGATACACTTAAGCGGAATTTAAAAACGAAACCCCCACAGCTAAACACTCTGTATAGAAATCGCCAGGAGCTCTGTCTCCTTCATACTTGGCATTATGTTAGAGATTCTCAACAAGCACGTAGTCAGAAGTATATAATTAGGAGAATGCACATATTCTCACGAGGTTCTGTTAAAATTCGACTTTGAAAAAAAAATTTGGTTAGACTGTGTTACTTCCGAACAACACATTAAGGTAATTTACGGACGTTCTATAATTCAATAGGTGTGATCGTAACGGCCAGTGTGTAGCATCGTTTGACGTCTATATTACAGGAACGATATAACACAATATTGGGAAAAACATTTACAATGCAATCAGAATGGGTGAGGTGGGCTAACGGAAGCTGCCTTAGATAGATAGGATAGGGGAAATAATGAATGGTGAGGACAAGCATGGCAATGAGACGTTTGTGTATAGAAAGGAAACATGGCAATGAGTAATACATATGTATGTATAGGGAGGAGAAGTATGACAATGAGTAATATGTGTATAGGGAGGAGAAGTATGGCAATGAGTAATATGTGTATAGGGAGGAGAAGTATGGCAATGAGTAATATGTGTATAGGGAGGAGGAGTATGGCAATGAGTAATATGTGTATAGAGAGAAGTATGGCGATGAGTAATTTGTGTATAGGGAGGAGAAGTATGGCAATGAGTAATCTGTGTATAGAGAGAAGTATGGCAATGAGTAATTTGTGTATAGAGAGGAGTATGTCAATGAGTAATATTTGTATAGGGAGGAGAAGTATGGCAATGAGTAATTTGTGTATAGGGAGGAGAAGTATGGCAATGAGTAATATGTGTATAGGGAGGAGAAGTATGGCAATGAGTAATATGTGTATAGGGAGGAGAAGTATGACAATGAGTAATATGTGTATAGGGAGGAGAAGTATGGCAATGAGTAATCTGTGTATAGAGAGAAGTATGGCAATGAGTAATTTGTGTATAGAGAGGAGTATGTCAATGAGTAATATTTGTATAGGGAGGAGAAGTATGGCAATGAGTAATTTGTGTATAGGGAGGAGAAGTATGGCAATGAGTAATATGTGTATAGGGAGGAGAAGTATGGCAATGAGTAATATGTGTATAGGGAGGAGAAGTATGACAATGAGTAATATGTGTATAGGGAGGAGAAGTATGGCAATGAGTAATTTGTGTATAGGGAGGAGCATGGCAATGAGTAATATGTGTATAGAGAGAAGTATGGCAATGAGTAATTTGTGTATAGAGAGGAGTATAACAATGAGTAATATTTGTATAGGGAGGAGGAGCGTGGCAATGAGTAATATTTGTATAGAGAGGAGTATGGCAATGAGTAATATTTGTATAGAGAGAAGTATGGCAATGAGTAATATTTGTATAGGGAGGAGAAGTATGACAATGAGTAATTTGTGTATAGAGAGAAGTATGACAATGAGTAATATGTGTATAGAGAGAAGCATGGCAATGAGTAATATGTGTATAGAGAGAAGTATGACAATGAGTAATATGTGTATAGGGAGGAGAAGTATGGCAATGAGTAATATGTGTATAGGGAGGAGGAGTATGGCAGTGAGTAATATGTGTATAGAGAGGATAAGTACGGCAATGAGTAATATGTGTATAGAGAGGATAAGTATGGCAATGAGTAATATTTGTATAGGGAGGAGAAGTATGGCAATGAGTAATTTGTGTATAGAGAGGAGTATGGCAATGAGTAATTTGTGTATAGAGAGGATAAGTATGGCAATGAGTAATATTTGTATAGGGAGGAGGAGTATGGCAATGAGTAATATGTGTATAGAGAGGAGTATGGCAATGAGTAATTCGTGTATAGAGAGGAGTATGGCAATGAGTAATTTGTGTATAGAGAGGATAAGTATGGCAATGGGTAATTTGTGTATAGAGAGGAGTATGGCAATGAGTAATTTGTGTATAGAGAGAAGTATGGCAATGAGTAAAATTTGTGTACGGGGGAGGAGTATGGCAATGAGTAATTTGTGTATAGAGAGGAGTATGGCAATGAGTAATTTGTGTATAGGGAGGAGAAGTATGGCAATGGGTAATTTGTGTATAGAGAGGAGTATGGCAATGAGTAATTTGTGTATAGAGAGGAGTATGGCAATGAGTTATATTTGTATAGGGAGGAGGAGTATGGCAATGAGTAATTTGTGTATAGAGAGGAGGAGTATGGCAATGAGTAATATTTGTATAGGGAGGAGAAGTATGGCAATGAGTAATATGTGTATAGGGAGGAGAAGTATGGCAATGAGTAATTTGTGTATAGAGAGGAGGAGTATGGCAATGAGTAATTTGTGTATAGAGAGGAGGAGTATGGCAATGAGTAATATGTGTATAGAGAGGAGTATGGCAATGAGTAATATGTGTATAGGGAGGAGAAGTATGGCAATGAGTAATATTGTATAGGGAGGAGGAGTATGGCAATGAGTTATATTTGTATAGGGAGGAGAAGTATGGCAATGAGCAATTTGTGTATAGAGAGGAGGAGTATGGCAATGAGTAATTTGTGTATAGAGAGGAGTATGGCAATGAGTAATATGTGTATAGGGAGGAGAAGTATGGCAATGAGTAATATTGTATAGGGAGGAGGAGTATGGCAATGAGTAATATTTGTATATGGAGGAGAAGTATGGCAATGAGTAATATGTGTATAGAGAGGATAAGTATAACAATGAGTAATATTTGTATAGGGAGGAGGAGTATGGCAATGAGTAATTTGTGTATAGAGAGGAGTATGGCAATGAGTAATATGTGTATAGGGAGGAGGAGCATGGCAATGAGTAATTTGTGTATAGAGAGGAGAAGTATGGCAATGAGTAATATGTGTATAGAGAGGATAAGTATGACAATGAGTAATTTGTGTATAGAGAGGAGTATGGCAATGAGTAAAATGTGTATAGAGAGGAGGAGTATGGCAATGAGTAATATGTGTATAGAGAGGATAAGTATGACAATGAGTAATATGTGTATAGGGAGGAGTATGGCAATGAGTAATATGTGTATAGAGAGGATAAGTATGACAATGAGTAATATGTGTATAGAGAGGATAAGTATGGCAATGAGTAATTTGTGTATAGAGAGAAGTATGTCAATGAGTAATTTGTGTATAGAGAGGAGGAGCGTGGCAATGAGTAATTTTGTGTATAGAGAGAAGAAGCATTGCAATTCAAACTTTTGAATAACTGAAACGTAGAGGAAGTCTTGACGTCTGAGGTTTATATAGGACATTGGTTGTAATTGGATTTTTGTAGATATCAAGATACACAATCTATATTGTATAGAGGCGAATATCCAGATTAACAATCATATTAATCGTGATATGATATTGAGTTACTGTACTCTGTACACTGAAAGTAGTCAGGCTTATCATAGCAGACGCCTTACTTGTTGTATCCGCTTCCGTTAATTATCACGGCCAAATTGCACATTGGCAGAATCGGATTCACTTATAGATATGCCCGGGGAGGTAATTGTACTGCACCTAATGGTGTCAGTAGAGCTCGTACTAACGTCAGTGTGTCATCCTTAGTAAGCTGACCCTATTCTAACATTCTATTAAGGTAATGATATATTTAGGAATATCTAAGATATGGATTTTTACTTTTTCATACGTAACCATATGGCCTTGCATGAGTCATTCCATTAAAAGAACATCAATGACATGCAATGCTTTTTCTGACTGTTCCAAGTACTGATGTATGATCTTATTTCAGGTGTATGCTAGCTATAGTTTACCTTGTTATGACCCTGACTGTTAATAGGACGTTAAACAAAATAAACCAAACTTACCTAGTTACGAACCTGGTTGTATTGGACGTTAAGCAAAATAGACTTAACCTTACCTAGTTACGAACCTGGTTGTATTGGACGTTAAACAAAATAAACCAAACTTACCTAGTTACGAACCTGGTTGTATTGGACGTTAAACAAAATAAACCAAACTTACCTAGTTACGAACCTGGTTGTATTGGACGTTAAACAAAATAAACCAAACTTACCTAGTTACGAACCTGGTTGTATTGGACGTTAAACAAAATAAACCAAACTTACCTAGTTACGAACCTGGTTGTATTGGACGTTTAACAAAATAGACCAAACCTTACCTAGTTACGAACCTTGTTGTATTGGACGTTAAACAAAATAGACCAAACCTTACCTAGTTACGAACCTGGTTGTATTGGACGTTAAACAAAATAAACCAAACTTACCTAGTTACGAACCTGGTTGTATTGGACGTTAAACAAAATAAACCAAACTTACCTAGTTACGAACCTGGTTGTATTGGACGTTAAACAAAATAACCCAAACTTACCTAGTTACGAACCTGGTTGTATTGGACGTTAAACAAAATAAACCAAACTTACCTAGTTACGAACCTGGTTGTATTGGACGTTAAACAAAATAAACCAAACTTACCTAGTTACGAACCTGGTTGTATTGGACGTTTAACAAAATAGACCAAACCTTACCTAGTTACGAACCTGGTTGTATTGGACGTTAAACAAAGTAGACCAAACCTTACCTAGTTACGAACCTGGTTGTATTGGACGTTAAACAAAATAAACCAAACTTACCTAGTTACGAACCTGGTTGTATTGGACGTTAAACAAAATAAACCAAACTTACCTAGTTACGAACCTGGTTGTATTGGACGTTAAACAAAATAAACCAAACTTACCTAGTTACGAACCTGGTTGTATTGGACGTTAAACAAAATAAACCAAACTTACCTAGTTACGAACCTGGTTGTATTGGACGTTAAACAAAATAGACCAAACCTTACCTAGTTACGAACCTGGTTGTATTGGACGTTAAACAAAATAAACCAAACCTACCTAGTTACGAACCTGGTTGTATTGGACGTTAAACAAAACAGACCAAACCAATTTAAACCAAACCTGGTTGTGAAAAGGACAAGAATGAGTCTATATTGTATATATAAATACGGAACTTGTACGATGTAAAGGATACACACTGTTGAATTGCAGATCTGCACAATTCTTTGTGAATCTCTAATAGATGAGCAATGTACGATGTATGGAGTTGATAAAAACAATACTCGAATGTATGATGTCATTCTTGGCGACGAGGATTCAGGCCTCCTTTTCTGAAAATACCAAACCTCCCTTCACCAGAGTTTCTGACCAAACCTTCCTTCACCAGGGTTTCTTAACAAACCTCCCTTCACCAGGGTTTCTTACCAAACCTCCCTTCACCAGGGTTTCTTACCAAACCTCCCTTCACCAGGGTTTCTTACCAAACCTCCCTTCGCCAGGGTTTCTTACCAAACCTCCCTTAACCAGAGTTTCTTAACAAACCTCCCTTCACCAGGGTTTCTTACCAAACCTCCCTTCACCAGGGTTTCTTACTAAACCTCCCTTCACCAGGGTTTCTTAACAAACCTCCCTTCACCAGAGTTTTTTTTCCAAACCTCCCTTCACCAGGGTTTCTTACTAAACCTCCCTTCACCAGGGTTTCTTACCAAACCTCCCTTCGCCAGGGTTTCTTACCAAACCTCCTTTCACCAGGGTTTCTTACCAAACCTCCCTTCACCAGGGTTTCTTACCAAACCTCCCTTCACCAGTGTTTCTTAACAAACCTCCCTTCACCAGGGTTTCTTACTAAACCTCCCTTCACCAGGGTTTCTTACCAAACCTCCCTTCACCAGGGTTTCTTACTAAACCTCCCTTCACCAGGGTTTCTTACCAAACCTTCCTTCACCAGAGTTTTTTCCAAACCTCCCTTCACCAGGGTTTCTTACCAAACCTCCCTTCACCAGATATACAGCATTCAGTACTTTTTCAATGTGGGATTTAATGACATTTCTTTTTTAATCTCATTCTGTTATTTGTTTCGTCGTTGGTTTTACTAAATTTTTAGATTCATGGCGACAAGATTGTGTGTTCTTAGCGAAAGGCATGGTGATCATGGTGTTCATGGCGACAAGATAGTGTGTTCTTGGCGAAAGGCATGATGTTCATGGCGACAAGATAGTGTGTTCTTGGCGAAAAGGATGGTGTTCATGGCGACAAGAAAGTGTGTTCTTGGCGAAAGGCATGATGTTCATGGCGACAAGACAGAGTGTTCTTGGTGAAAGGCATGGTGTTCTTGGCAACAAGACAGGGTGTTCATATCGAAAGGCATGGTGTTCATGGCGACAAGACAGAGTGTTCTTGGTGAAAGGCATGGTGTTCTTGGCAACAAAACAGGGTGTTCATGTCGAAAGGCATGGTGTTCATGGCGACAAGACAGGGTGTTCTTGGTGAAAGGCATGGTGTTCATGGCGACAAGACAGGGTGTTCATATCGAAAGGCATGGTGTTCATGGCGACAAGACAGGGTGTTCTTGGTGAAAGGCATGGTGTTCATGGCGACAAGACAGGGTGTTCATATCGAAAGGCATGGTGTTCATGGCGACAAGACAGGGTGTTCTTGGTGAAAGGCAATGGTGTTCATGGCGACAAGACAGGGTGTTCATATCGAAAGGCATGGTGTTCATGGCGACAAGACAGGGTGTTCTTGGTGAAAGGCATGGTGTTCATGGCGACAAGACAGGGTGTTCATATCGAAAGGCATGGTGTTCTTGGCGACAAGACAGGGTGTTCTAGGTGAAAGGCATGGTGTTCATGGCGACAAGACAGGGTGTTCATGTCGAAAGGCATGGTGTTCATGGCGACAAGATGGTGTGTTCTTGGCGAAAGGCATAGTGTTCTTGGCGACAAGACAGGGTGTTCTAGGTGAAAGGCATGGTGTGCATGGCGACAAGACATGGTGTTCATGTCGAAAGGCATGGTGTTCATGGCGACAAGACAGGGTGTTCTTGGTGAAAGGCATGGTGTTCATCTGCCCATCCACGTGAGTTTTTCCGAGGTACTCCAGTTTCCTCCCACAGTAAGACCCATCAAGCGCTTCAATGCCATCCAGCAAGTGTGATTGATATATTAAGGTGATATAACTTGTTTCACAATTATTATAAAATAAATAAAGCTTGATTTACAAAAAAAAAAGGTTTTGACGTGGTGATAACACGATTTAGATACATGTTATTTATATCCTATCTGTGACATGGTGACACGACTCTGTGATGTGGTGAGAACGTGACTATGTGACTCTGTGATGTGGTGACAACGTGACTATGTGACGTGGTGACACGATTCTGTGACGTAGTGACACGATTCTGTGACGTGGTGATAACGTGATTCCATGACGTGGTGACACGATTTTCTGTTTAGTCCGAGACGTAGTGAACACAGTGCGATTCTTCGTTCTATCTGAGTCGCATGACACAACACGATTCTTCTATATATCTGACCGATCAATACTCATATTTCCAGTATCAAAGAGATTGATAGAAGGGTAGTTCCTTCCGGCATGTCTCTGTACTTAGTAGATAATAATGGTTTGTGTGCGTTTGGTTCTTTACATAGCTCAACGACCATATAACAGCCTACAAAATGAGCAAGGAAACGTATGGCAGGAATTTCATCAAAGAGGACACACGACACTGGGACAAGGCGCCGCTGATGTTAATCATGACACCGATTAAATATTGATCGCCTGTATAATCTTTATGTGATCTGGAATAATGAAGACACCAGTAAACAAAACTGTCGGTCGATTATATTGAGGAAAAAATGAGAACAATAATACGTTGGTCTATAAACCAGCTCGCCTCTTCCAGTACGGAAAATAGTACACCGGTCGAAATAGATAGTTCGATACCGTCAACTAACAGGAAACACTTCTATTTTTATCATACCCAATGATTTCTATAAAAACAAGAAAATGCAGCAAAGCTGCTGGATAGATTCATTAAAAAAATCTTCAAAGACATGTAAATCATGTAGTTGTTTTATGCATCACTAATGACTAATCTCAAGAGATATTTACCATTCAAAATTTTAGTGTCCTACGTATACTCGGACGTCTTTAAAGCTACATACTCCCGAACAACCTTAAATTCTACTTGCACACATGCATTAATGACAATGCAAGATGCTCATTCACGCTCTCCTAACATTAAAATGACTACTGGCCTGGACGCTTGACCGAGGGAGTCCTTGAGACATCAGTGTATAAAATAGCCCTAATAATGCTTTCATTTAAACATATTAACAGAATATTCGCGTAATACACAGGTAACTGAACAAAATAAACAAACATAGTTAACATTTAAATCCTTTATTCTATAATGTAGCAAAATGCAAACAACACATTGATAAAATCATAGATCGGTAAAGTTGACAATGTTCAAAAGCAAACCAGCAATCAAATAGACGTCCAGAAAAATCGGAATTCGAGTCTATTCCGTTTTCTTCTCTAATTAAGTTCCAGTGAATGATTCCACACACTTTTGTGTCTTTTTTTTTTGGGCAGAATCTGTCTGCGTTTTTGCAGTTCCACGCTTGCGGCGTTCCGCCATTTTGTATGGACTGTAAAACCCGCCGTTGCGTTGTGGGGCTAATTTTCAGAGAAACTTGGTCCAGCAGCCACAGTTATTATTTTTGGGAATTCCTCGTATACTTCCATAGATATACATTTTCTTTCAGTTTCTGATTCACATCAATCTGGTAGGTATTGCATCAAGTCCGAAAACTGTAAAAATCTCAAAATGTTAACATTGATATACCGGTATATGTTTCTTTGTGGGTATGTAGCTTTAAATGCAAGTCCATCCTGTAATTACAGTCACTTTTCTTTTTTGTTGAATCTGCAAAATACAAGTTTTAAATTTTTAACTTTGCAAGCATATAAGTATGTTATAAATTAAAATAAAACTATTAATTTCAAATGATACAAAATTTCTCTTTGGATTCATTATCCTTTTAAAATGACTAATCAATATAGTGGAAGTAGTCAATCATAAAATAATCTCTCTTTAGAAGTATATACTACATGTACTTTCATTTATTAGGCTAATTATCAAGGATTCTTGCATGGTGTGGTTCATGGAAAGCAATTCTCACAAGTAGATGTAAATTATTCCTCCTTTCCTCACAAACTAATTTCATCAGCAGAACCATTAAGTCATTGAATCATTCCATTTAATTAAAACTATCGAAAATTCATTTGGCAATCATAAAACTTTCACTAGCTAGATTTATAACCATCCGTCAAAACTATATATTTATGAATGGACTAATATAAAGCCAAATATTCCTTAGCAACAATGTTGTGATTAATCAATATATATATCCCTTAACAGCATACGCACAAATCCATTTGATAAGGTACTATCACTATCTGCATACAGAAATCAAGTCCAAATAGCTACATGTACACCCACTGGTAAAAAAGTGTATAAGGTACAGTATATATATTATCTATACGTATAATCCATCATAAATATTTACAGAATGGATTAAAGCAAATCTCTATTAGAAGCTGGATATTTATGTAAACAATTATTGATGTCTGCAGCAATCTTTACAAAAGTACTATGCGAGTTTATAATTACATTAGTCAACCTGTGTACTTCGTACTTCAATTGATGCAACCCTACGTATTATAAACCCAATATTCTAATCTACTGGATAAAGGGCGGGGGGGGGGGGGGGGGGGGGGGGGGGGGGGGGCAGTAATTTAGTGGTAACCCGAGCGCCTATACCAAAATTTGCAATCTTTGCAAGATTTCTCGTCCGAAAGAGAAGTTATTTGCTCTAGAATATACCTAATTTAGATATATCCATTCTCCAATACACCGAAATGCAACAAAAACTACAAGCAAGAACTTCTGGAACAACGAAACTGTCGTCTGTTGACTCCAGTAGTAATATTCTGTGATGCACACATGACAATTTTCAATGTAAAAAGTTTTAGAAATTTTAAGCAATAATTGTATCTAACAAAGAATGATAAAGAGTCTGGATGAACATTTTTCTCCACACTTTCTTGTTAGACTTCCAGTTATTATTTCAATTAATATTCTATATTCAAATTGCCGCAACTGAGCCTTCCGAAGTGTATGTAAACATAAATATGATCGGTTCAGTATCACTTCATTCAATGAACGTTCAAGTCAGCACAAATACATGTAGTCTTCTAGCTTACCTGAAAAGTCCATTATATCCTTATTTAATATGTAAGTGGCATAAGAAGACTAAAATCAGCTGATATAAACACTTATATTAAAACGAACTTACCTTTCAAATTGTTCCCGCAAAACAAACTCTCTCCTCTCTATCGCCGAACGTCTGCTTCCACTTGGCTTCCATGACACTTTGTCGATTTCCGGCCTAATCTCGAACCCAATCCAACTGTCCGACAGATATTTCTACTAAAATACTATAGAACTTACAACTACACATTTACTTTTATAATAAAATATCTATTGTATGAGAATTCTCTCGATTTTAGCTCTTGAAATCAGTTTATATATATTTTTTATTCATAAAACCCGCGAGATCTCGAAACCGCGATTTCCGGTTTACAGTTACTTCCGTTTTAGAGGGGCAAAAACAGATTAAAAGCCTCTCGGCAAAGACCGGCCTCCGGCTTCGCGCGCTGAGGCTTTTAAAAAAATATCATGTTTCTACGAATGTGTAAACAGCTTTATTCTGTCATACGTGTTTAATATATTTTGATATTAACAAATATATTTGGATTGGGGTTGTAAATGGAAGGCTTTCCAAATAATATACATGACTATCATAATTACACATAAAAACAAATTCTATACGAGAAATCTTGATGATTCAGAACTGGTCGGTATCTAGGTAAATATGTTTGAACACGTGCTGGTTGTGTTCGCCATTTGATCCATGGACAAAAAATTAACCATTGTTTTTTAATAATCTTTCTTTAAAAAATCGGTTTCATACCTTTAAAATAAAATGGTCGACTTGGAGAGGGATTTAGCGATGTTTGCGAGACAGATTATATTGAACAGAATGGTATAATTAACATTTAGATTAGTCTGAATTTAGAAATAATAAAGGTAGTGTGGGTGCCCCTCGGGAGGCACGGTACATACGGAGTAATAGGGCCTCGGAGAGTCTCGTGTCTTATTTCCTCCCCTGTATTAAATGCTTTCAATCTCAGCGTCACATCAGCTGACAGTAAGCCATGACACGCACAGCCATATAAGGGCCCTAATGGGACTTAGATCTAATGACTACGCACATATATCAGGAAATATCTGATGTTGGGAACCTTTATTCTATTACTTTACGGGAAGACTGACAGTCGTATAAGTTTCCATAGCTTGTTTTTCCCTCAACTATGTGTGTTTTTCCTTTATCTACATGAACAACGCTAATAAATAACAGTACGCCACATATTAATTATTTTCACTGTTTGAGGCGATATTTAAGAATCATGATATCAAGGAATTAGATTATCAATGCCAACATTAGTTGCGCCCATCTCCCCTTCTTGCTGTATGTATAGTTTGTAATATTTGCTGGGGGTTATTTTCGCTATATTCGTGGTAATTAAAAAATTCACTGAAATGTGAATATAGATGATATTGCATGGTTTCCCGTTTAATATAACATACTCAATCGTCTGACAAAATATTTCGATATTTTAAACTCGTGCTTCGCACTAGATATCTAGTAAAAATATCGATATTCTGTCATACTCGTGAAATATATGTTATATTAAACGGGAAACCATTCAATTTTCTTTTTTGTATTGCATTATATATACTTTTGAAAAACAAAGTTTAAGATATCGAAAAATTAAATGTGTCCAAAAGTGCGGGAAGCAGTAATGACGTCATCTCGAGCTCTTTGTGACGTTATTCCACGTCAACTTGACGGCGCCATTTTGAAAGGACTTATCAACGCAATTTAAGCGTTTTCTGCTATCATCGGAGAATATGTGCATGAATAACTAACGCCAAGCGAGTATTTTGTCAAAAACTAGTCTGAATATTTCAGAAATACAGAAAAATAACCAATTAATCTATATTCGCTTCGATTGGAAAAAATCGGCAAGTTTCAATGAGGTTCGCTCTGATTAGTCAAAAACGAAAAACTTATATTTTCACTGCACAATCTTATATTTTTACTTAGCAATGACCGCATGATTATCAATATATGATTATTTTGTTATAGTATCTTAAATAGAAGGATAGGGGAAGAGAGAAATGGTTACAAGGCATGATTGCGGGAAATATTTACCCCGTGAAATTTAGTTTGACGGGATGTTGTAACTGATCTGTAACTTTTTAAGGGTCGAAATATTAGGTATAACGTGTAATTTTCAATATCCAAAATCCTGATGTTCAGTTGTTAAGTATTGATTGACGTTGAGTCGTTCGCTTGATCAGCATAAACAAATACAATATAGAGTATTGAGAAAGTATAGAGTATAGAATACTGATTAATGAAATATGTGTTTCATACATAATAGTTAATTGTTAGTAAACAAACACGTAGGGAAGAAAATAATATCATTGATTACAATATAAAATATTTCTTTACAATTAAATGAATTAGCTTTAATCAAATGCTAGTGTGAGAAAATCTTGTATCGCACGCCTGTAGTTGGATCAGGTATCGCCACGTGGCGTGTGTACTCGGATTTGTTTGACGTAATTGGCTTATATACGTTTGATTTGCTTCTGACTTACAATATTATATGTGTCGGGCTAGGGAACAGCTGTGCACTTAGTAACCCAACCGGTTAGATTTCACCTACATCCTCAACCAACTTATTTATACTGCTGCTTAGATCGTGCATACTGATAACCCTTGCTTCTGTCGCTTAGATCATTCATATCGATAACCTCTCACACTTTTCAAGCTACTGAAAAAACCTGCAACTGTATAAGTTTTGTAATTTATATATATATCTATCAGGATATATTTAATAGGTTGGTATGCTTATGCAGCCAAATGCTACGGTCACTAAGTACAACAGTACACATATGAAAGATTCAAAATTATTCAAATGTGCTCTACATTCTAAAAATCTGGTTATCAAAATATCGAAAAATAGCGAACACTTTCAAATATTGACCACCATATTTGGACATCGATTTATCATTAATTTCATTTCAATATTAGATGTAGCCTGAACGATACCACCCGTAATTTATTCCGCCTCATTTGAGGATCCAAAATGAGGAATGCTTAGTTAAATTCGATATGTCCTGCCCTCTTGGCGATACACATATAGATGCCATACATCGGAAATGCCAATATATGTACAAACTGTCAAAAGACTTCCAATCGGAAACTTATTGGGCATTCCCGTCATATCAGAATAATCGTGAACCAACCATGTTGCACAATATGTCGAATTTATACTTTGACGTAATTGTTCGAATGGTATCTGGATGATGTTTTGTCACCTCAATGAACTTTTCATAGTTATACCTCCAATTAATATATATGCCCAGTATCTGTTTTCTTTCAAGATGTACTTTTTGTAGCATAACCGGGTTGAAGACTTGAGCGCTTGAACCTGAAGAGAAGGATTTGACTGACAAAGGCGTGACATTTGTATATGCTAGGCCCTTCATATCTGCTGGCCTGACACAATTCCAGGGTATGCCCTTCTCATCTGCTGACCTGACACATATCCAGGATAGGCCCTCCTCATCTGCTGACCTGACACAATTCCAGAGTATGCCCTCCTCATCTGCTGACCTGACACATATCCAAGATAGGCCCTCTTCATCTGCTGACCTGACACAATCCAGTGTAGGCCCTTCCCGTCTGCTGACTTGACACAGGGAGGAGCCGTGGTGGCCTTTGATGCCCTGGATTGCCCTGGAATGCCCTCACGCGGTGGTCCGAGGCGTTGTCCCTCCATGTCCCCGGGTGGTCTGTTTGCACTTACTAACATCTAATATTGAACGGTATATAATAAGTCGTCTAGAAGTATACCTAACAAACCCTATCATGATTGTTGCTGTTTTCTTTTGATGATATATCCGGGCTGTTTTAACTTGTGCTATATTCAGCAATAGGCGTAGATATAAGTGTACATCTGGTTTATTTTAACCTTCCTAAGGCGTATGTGTGTGTTTATGTGCATGAATACCACGTACACATTCACATACCCACACTGACCCACCAGTGTCATTTCTCATCAATAGAGTGCAGGCGATTTGATATTCAAATACAAAATGTCAACTCTGTCAATTTTGAATTGGAGTGTGTTCTTCATTATACTTGATTTCTGTGTTCAGTGCAAACTGTGGTTGACAAGGTCCCTTTAGTCATTAACACCATGATCAACTACTTTCTTGGGTCATTGTCATCTGTTTATTTCGAAGCATTTGTTATGGGCCAACGACGACGACATTCACACCGTAATGTTGTCTTAAATCGACACGACGTTCTTAACTCGATACGACGACGTTAACACTGTGACATTCACGACCCGACGACGTTAACACCGTAAACTTGTCTTAACACGACGCGACGATGTTAACACCGTAAACTTGTCTTAACACGACGCGACGACGTTAACACCGTAAAGTTGTCTTAACACGACACGACGACGTTAACACCGTAAACTTGTCTT
Source organism: Pecten maximus (assembly GCF_902652985.1). Lineage (NCBI taxonomy): Eukaryota > Metazoa > Mollusca > Bivalvia > Pectinida > Pectinidae > Pecten > Pecten maximus. The sequence continues at coordinate 21,477,479 of NC_047016.1, read as the reverse complement.
AACACGACACGACGACGTTAACACTGTAAACTTGTCTTAACACGACACGACGACGTTAACACCGTAAAGTTGTCTTAACACGACACGACGACGTTAACACCGTAAACTGTCTTATCACGACACGACGACGTTAACACTGTAAACTTGTCTTAACACAACACGACGACATTAACACTGTAAAGTTGTCTTAACACGACACGACGACGTTAACACCGTAAACTTGTCTTAACACAACACGACGACATTAACACTGTAAAGTTGTCTTAACACGACGCGACGACGTTAACACCGTAAACTTGTCTTAACACAACACGACGACGTTAACACTGTAAACTTGTCTTAACACAACACGACGACATTAACACCGTAAACTTGTCTTAACACAACACGACGACGTTAACACTGTAAACTTGTCTTAACACAACACGACGACATTAACACTGTAAAGTTGTCTTAACACGACGCGACGACGTTAACACCGTAAACTTGTCTTAACACGACACGACGACGTTAACACCGTAAACTTGTCTTAACACGACACGACGACGTTAACACTGTAAACTTGTCTTAACACGACACGACGACGTTAACACCGTAAAGTTGTCTTAACACGACACGACGACGTTAACACCGTAAACTTGTCTTATCACGACACGACGACGTTAACACTGTAAACTTGTCTTAACACAACACGACGACATTAACACTGTAAAGTTGTCTTAACACGACACGACGACGTTAACACCGTAAACTTGTCTTAACACGACGCGACGACGTTAACACCGTAAACTTGTCTTAACACGACGCGACGATGTTAACAATGTAAACTTGTCTTAACACAACACGACGACATTAACACCGTTAAGTTGTCTTAACACGACACGACGACGTTAACACCGTAAACTTGTCTTAACACGACACGACGACGTTAACACTGTAAACTTGTCTTAACACGACACGACGACGTTAACACCGTAAAGTTGTCTTAACACGACACGACGACGTTAACACCGTAAACTTGTCTTATCACGACACGACGACGTTAACACTGTAAACTTGTCTTAACACAACACGACGACATTAACACTGTAAAGTTGTCTTAACACGACACGACGACGTTAACACCGTAAACTTGTCTTAACACGACGCGACGATGTTAACACTGTAAACTTGTCTTAACACAACACGACGACATTAACACTGTAAAATTGTCTTAACATGACACGACGACATTAACACCGTAAACTTGTCTTAACACGACACGACGACGTTAACACCGTAAACTTGTCTTAACACAACACGACGACATTAACACTGTAAAATTGTCTTAACATGACACGACGACATTAACACCGTAAACTTGTCTTAACACGACACGACGACGTTAACACCGTAAACTTGTCTTAACACGACGCGACGACGTTAACACCGTTAAGTTGTCTTAACACGACACGACGACGTTAACACTGTAAACTTGTCTTAACACGACACGACGACGTTAACACCGTAAAGTTGTCTTAACACGACGCGACGACGTTAACACCGTAAAGTTGTCTTAACACGACACGACGACGTTAACACCGTAAACTTGTCTTAACACGACACGACGACATTAACACTGTCAACTTGTCTTAACGCGACACGACGACGTTAACACCGTAAAGTTGTCTTAACACGACGCGACGACGTTAACACTGTAAACTTGTCTTAACACAACACGACGATATTAACACCGTAAACTTGTCTTAACACGACACGACGACGTTAACACTGTAAAATTGTCTTAACATGACACGACGACATTAACACTGTAAAATTGTCTTAACACGACACGACGACGTTAACACTGTAAACTTGTCTTAACACAACACGACGACGTTAACACTGTAAACTTGTCTTAACACGACACGACGACGTTAACACCGTAAACTTGTCTTATCACGACACGACGACATTAACACCGTAAACTTGTCTTAACACGACACGACGACGTTAACACCGTAAACTTGTCTTATCACGACACGACGACGTTAACACCGTAAACTTGTCTTATCACGACACGACGACATTAACACTGTAAAATTGTCTTAACATGACACGACGACATTAACACTGTAAAATTGTCTTAACTCGTCACGACGACGTTAACACCGTAAAGTTGTCTTATCACGACACGACGACATTAACACTGTAAACTTGTCTTAACACGACACGACGATATTAACACCGTAAACTTGTCTTAACACGACACGACGACGTTAACACCGTAAACTTGTCTTAACACGACACGACGACGTTAACACCGTAAACTTGTCTTAACACGACGCGACGACGTTAACACCGTAAAGTTGTCTTATCACGACACGACGACGTTAACACTGTAAACTTGTCTTAACACGACGCGACGACGTTAACACCGTAAACTTGTCTTAACACGACACGACGACGTTAACACCGTAAAGTTGTCTTATCACGACACGACGACGATTAATATTCATCATATGTTAGGTTTGTGGGATAGGGGAATTCTACCAAAGAGTGTAGAATTTCCCTATCCCACATACCTAACATAGGATGAACTATTTTTCTCACAGCTTTTTCTTGAAATGCATGGGGAAATCGATCCAACATGCCGAAACTATATATAAACAATGTAGAAACTTTGTATTTTTTCTCGATGACGGACAATAAAACCAATTGCATATTTGGAAAGATGTAGAAAAAGGTATGGTACCATGAAAAATAAGCTGACTGTCAAAGTGTCAAGATAACAACAAATTTATTGTTTGTCAGAGGCGATTGGCTTTCCGGAAACTGCCCATTGATGTTGGACATCATGCCATATTCCTCCGCCTATGCTTGCTTGCAAAACGAAAATCATCTAGTCTTCCGCTGTAAAAATAAAGTTCTCGACAAACAGTAACAATATGACTGAATATATTCAGTAAAAATACGTCAATGAACACAAGTAATAATCTGTTCAAATGACACATAGAAAAAAAATGATACAGTGCATTTGTGAAAGTAATTATACCTAAAAACAACAGAAGGTTTCCGAGTGACGTCACACAGAGGTCACTCGGTGCACCTATGTGGGATAGGTGGGTGTTCCATATGGGAGAAATGTGAAGTGTTAACTTGTCTTAACACGACATGACGACATTAACACTGTAAACTTGTCTTAACACGACACGACGACATTAACACTGTAAAATTGTCTTAACACGACACGACGATTTCAATACTAGGTACATTTTTTTCAATGTTCTGTCGTTAAGCAATGTCAATATCTATGGAATGAATCTTCCAGAAAGTTGATAAAATGGCAGATTGAAAAGTTGTCCAAAATACCAAGACATTTCACGAAAGTTTTCGTCATGGTGGAATGTACTTTTCCAGAAATAAGAAGGAAGATGGCATCGGCCGTCTACTCCTGACAACAGTGGATAGTTATGGCAAGGCTCAATTAGGTTTCTTAGTCATTATTATTTTGTGGAAAATGGAAGCAGCTTACTGATCGTGCATTTGTCAGATTTCTATTGCATATCACACAGTGTTTGATATGAAACATGAACTGTAACGATATTATTCAAGAATTAGTGTTCTCCCAAAGGGTTTGCTATGTAATTAATTACATCTAATTACACCACGGAAAAAATACCCACAAGTTCTCAACAATTGATTAAGATTTGCACACGCAAGAATTTGATTTTCGCTAAGACGATTGTGGACAATTAAATCAAAATTGTAAAATGAAGTAATCATATCTGTGTTCTCACCTCTAATTCGATGGCCTAGTCGTAAATAGCCGCCTCCCTGTTATCGGTGCCGCATGCGGCAGCAGGTCTTCCCATTAATTACGTAACCATTGTGTATTTCCAGGATTTCAGCCGTAAACCACACCGATACTCTGGCTACACTGGAAACCCTTTCTCTTGATTCACACAATACTCACAAGGCGAGAACATCTTAAACAAAGACATCAGGATGGCGCGATTTCAATAAAATAGCTACGGTTGAGGTGTTGGGTTGAAGTAGGAGGTGGTGTGGTGGTTGGGTCTGGAGAGTGTTGGAAAAGGCTTGGGGAGGGGTGGAGGGGAGGAATAAGGGTTGCTGAAGGGATGAGGTTGTGTATTCTCATTTATAATTTTCATGTCGGCTTTATTCGACATTATAATTATAAAAGTATCTATGATAACTTCACAGTGTAAAGAGTTTGCCCCGTTCGGGAAGTTTCGCTCACACATTAGTATGAGAGTTGTGTCCCTTCCTATGCGCCAATGTACCATACAGTCGTACCATACAGACCAGGGTCACATGCTCGGTAAAGTAATGTACAATTAAAGTAAAAATAATTAAATAAATAAATGATTAAATCAATAGATAAATCGGTATCGATATCGATGTTCTGATAAATGCAGTTTTCCTTTTTCTAAGAACTAAGAAAATAGATAAAAGAGATTAATATTAATTAATCGATACTTTTCAGCATTACACTACGACATACGGTTACATTATTAACAAGCAAAAAGTTCGTTTTGAGAAGCATCAAACTTTTGTTTATCATGGCAGCGTAATCAATCCGGATATAATCTATCAGAAGACTCTCCGTAATGACATTTAGGATTTGTCCGTGGCATATTTTACAGTCACATATCTCATGCTTGTTTGTATCCTCCGTATACCTTAATACGGAAAACGTGATTTCTATCTGTTCCGTACCTGATGTATCCCATGATTTACACGGCCAACTAGCCCATCAATCCTCGTTAACATACGCTAACACTTTCCTTCTCAATTTCCGGCTGAAATTTCATCATTAAAACTCGTTATCATGCCTCCCAAAAATTCAATTAAATTTTAATAATTTATCATTTTGAATTAAGTCCTCTAGCGTTAGAAGTATATGTCATCATTTTGATTCTGTACCATTAGAGTATGGTGACAGCTCATTAGAACAATGTCTTGGTCTATCCATTGGAATCCAGGCCAGCAATTTAAGATGAAATTTAAGAAATTAAAGTAACGACCAAAAGGATATCATTTCCTGGTCAATTTTCCTACAATATGTTTCTCGATATTTATGATATCCCTCCGTTTTCATCATGATGATCATCGAGAGGTGTCATTTTTTCTAATTTTAAAAAATGAACATCAGTGGAGTCCTTTTAAACGTGCGGCCATGTGCTATACACACTAGGATACGTCCGCAGACTGTAACAAGGTGTTCGGTCCCCGTACTAAGTCGGCTCCCGTTAGAGGCATAGCCTCAAACAAATGTATGGGATCATCACATTGATCAGAAATGTTAATCGTTCGTTTGGTGTCTGTGTACTATGGCAATTTATTTTGAATACAATATCACAATACAATCATACACAAAACTAAACTTGGCGTGTTACACGTTGCTTACAGCCAGTCAGTCTGAACCACCACATGCACTGCTCTGCCTATAATACATGAATATAAAAGTCAAGGTTACATTTGTGATTATGTGACCATTTGAATACAATTTCTCTTCATTAGAATGTAGCCTTCGATCGTGTTTGTGTGATGACAATGGGAGATACCGGATCCAAGACGCCACTATGCTAGATACGGAAGTCACGTGCTTAATGGACGTGCTTTCAATTGATTGGGTCTTCGGTTAATTCCCTTGTAATAAATATAACTTAAACCCCTTCATGTTCCACACTCTGGCAACGGCAGCGTAAACCAAAGTGTTCGATAAGTTATAATTGTTTATATCTATACAATACAAAACAAAAATAATTGTTTATATCTATACAATACAAAACAAAAACAATTGTTTATATCTATACAATGCAAAACAAAAACAATTGTTTATATCTATACAATACAAAACAAAAACAATTGTTTATATCTATACAATACAAAACAAAAACAATTGTTTATATCTATACAATACAAAACAAAAACAATTGTTTATATATATACAATACAAAACAATTGTTTATATCTATACAATACAAAACAAAAACAATTGTTTATATCTATACAATACAAAACAAAAACAATTGTTTATATCTATACAATACAAAACAAAAACAATCTACCTTGATAAGTAAACTACAACAATACAAATACGTTATTGTACTACAAGTAATAGTGTGTACATCAAATGAAAATTTATTGTTTAAAAACAGTATTAGGGTGCTGCATAAAACAAAACGAGGTTTTTACTGAAAATCGATGAAAGATAAAGGACGCCCGCAAAGTAATTTCACGGTCTCGAAGTGAGAAGCGGGGGAGATCATCGAAACCACAATCCACATCAATGAGCATAATACTTAGCCTGTATTGGTTGATATCTTATCAGTCTGCTCATCAGCTGTCGACACCTATCAAACATAGAAAACGTGAAATATGGAGAAAGCTCCAGGGAAATCTGTGTTACTATCATGAAAGAGAAAGTTCATAATTACTTAAACCAAAATCGTCACTGCTCATCATGTCCCAAGTAAAAATTAAATGGCGGAGAAGAAATCTGTGGTGTCCTTAATTTCAAGTTCAAAATTGCAGACCTCCCTAGGACAAGGAAAGCGTTTGCAACCTGTCCCGATAAACTGTCCAAGAAATCCACTCTCAAAGCATAACAAGGTGGTTGAGAGAGGGCGCCATTTGTTCTCGTGGGCATAATTGTTCACGACAAGGTATTCATTTTGAGATTCGGCTTACTTGGAAAAGAAAACTCTAGTAATAAGAAAGCAATGACGTTCTAGTCACGTGTTCTATTGTTATCCACATTTCGTACTTCTCAATACCAGTAAAACATGTAAGCTCCAGAAATGAAATGATATAGATTTTTTAAGAACTCTTATTATCTTCTGATCAGCCTCCTAGTGTCTATCTAACATATACAAGTATTGTACACCCAGTTTTTACCCTTAGCAAGGCCTTACTGTAGGTTGTCACTTCAAACTTGTTTGTATTGTATAATTTCTAATATGTTTGTATTGTATGAGTATGCATGTTTCACATCATATTGTCCACTTGTCCCTTCGTGGGCCCACTTTATGGTTTAATAAAAATTTGAATTTGAATTATACATTCCATGATCGCGGCAGAAATATCGTTATTGTTTACGAGTACGTGAAAAGCTTTAGTTATCTTTGATATCGCAGTCTAATAGCGCTATGCCTGACAAACAGACAGCGCCATTTTGAATTGGCTACTCGACGCAAGTCCAGCGTATTCTGCTATATCTGGAAAAAACAAAAACAAAACTGGTGACTAGAGTAACCATAGGTCTGATTGGTCAATACTAAAGTTAGATTATTATGCAGTGGATTATTCTAAGTTTCTTATTCTCTGATAATTTCTCATACTTCACTGATAAGTTTAAAGTAGGCATAAATGATCATAAATAATATATACATGTATCATATTTCGGGTATATACATACAGTTTTGTTCGTTTTGCCGGGTTGGTCGCCCGATGAACAGCAATGATGAAGCTAGTGACTACTAAACTGAAAGAAGAAAATCCGGGAGCCCTGTCACATGCTTTCCAGGGAAATGGGATTGAAGTATCTACCCCAATGATACACCTACATAACATACGTATTGTAGATGGGTTTCTGTTAATCACATTTAATTTATACTGCTTTATTAAATGAACAAAATCGTTCATCAAATTAGTTTCAGCATCATGGATATTTGCCAAAATAGTACTCTTTTTCATTGGTAGCGTTTTAATCATCCTCTCATTGTTTTATCAACTTCACATAAGTTTACTTGCGTCTTGATAGAAAAGGCTCCGGGTACGGATGCGTATATATGCATTGTGATTTGTGCAGAAGCTAACGAGATGATTTACTCTGTACCAGAATTTGATTAACTCGGTGAGAATTGTCGCGATAGCTATCCCTGCATACGGCATTTCCGGCCGTCTAATTATCACCTGCTGTCCGGGAAATAGACCGTCACTGATCAGAACCGGAAATAGAAGATAAGATGTGCGCAGAACCGGTTAATTGTGACTGATTTATCTTCTCGGTATTGTAAGGGACTTTTTTGTACATCAGCCAGACTAATTTCAACCCGTTTGACTACAGGAGGAGGTGCTATGAAATAAGAGTACTCGATTTTATTGACAGCCATAAAAAACAAATAATTCTTATAACAAGTAAAACGTCAGCCACATTAATCAGATACATTCTTGGTCGTGTTTGGTTAGAGTTTGGTTTTGATTGGCCATTCGATAGCCTCTTGTGTGCGATCTGTGAGTGTGTATGAGGTATAAAGTGATATGTTTGTGTCTGTCTCCTTGTGATAGCGCGGAACTGATACCGACTTTATAGTGCTACCTCACTGAAATATACTGCCAAAGACACCCAGCAGAGCATTATTATACTTACAACGGGCGAACAAAAATGCAAACAGGAGTAACAACATTGTCACATTTTAGAGACATGGAGCAGAGATATCCTAGAACTGCCACGGCATCTTCTTTGGTCTTTACTAGGTAATACTGTTATCCGGTCATCACTCTGGAATCGATAGAACATTCGACACTTTCGGTGAAATCTTAAAAGGAACGGCTACATTCTTTATATCGTAGCAGAACAAGTTTGCCACCCTTACGGCGATAACCTTCGTCTGGACTAGCATGATTTTACCAGTAAACCACAATACATAAATCACAATAGACAGAGTTCTATTTCCTGGTACAGTCTGTAGATCAGTACGGACAAAGCTTATTGATGGCGAGTTACTTTATCAACAAGTATATTCTCTAATACATCACGATTTAGAGGACAGCAGATTTAATAAGTGTTTATGGATATTAAAACAAGACCGTTCATAAAACAATGTCGGTATTGTTCTAGAACTTCCAGGTGGCTTTGACGTGGTGACTTTTCTTACCTGTGCATTTATCTCCAAGGATTGTGTCTGTGGTTGTCATTGGCCTGTAAATTCCGCACTGCATATTCTTGGGGGTCTTCTTATCTTCCAAGATATGTTCATGCCACATTATGATTTCTGATGATATATATAATTATGTTTCTTATATAGGTTTTTATATAATGAGAGATCGAGCTGTTAGATTCCTACTTTTTTGTTAATCAGCATTAATTAATAGCCGACATTTTTTGTTAAATACATATATGCATGAATGGCAGATGTGTTTGGTTAAACAAAAGTATTAAATCATGACGGAGGACGATGAATTATCCTGGTTAATTAACCCTTCGTTCCTTTAATAGGTAACACAGTGTAACAGATGTAACAGCTTACAGAGTGGTACCGCTTGGCTTAAATTTTTAACAAATCACGATTAAAGCAATCTCATCGAATTGACGGATTAGTCACAGAATAGTTATTATTGTAGTTTTACTTCCTTTATGAATTATTAACTCCATCACAAGTTGATATTAACATATCAATTATTAACTCCATCACAAGTTGATACCGATTCAACATATAGGTTCAACAATGACTTATTGACTAACTCCACGACATATGAATTATTAACTCAATCCAAGTTGATATTAAAATCTGAATTATAAACTGCATCACAAGCTGCTATTGATTTAATTATGTACATTTATTTACTTCTCACGTGTATGTCCATCGCAATACCCTGTATAGTGTAATGTCTATTGTACATGGTTGTTTTTTTTTTCTATACGAGAATTCGATATTAGAAAGATCGTTATTGAAGTATACATATTTCTCCCTAGCCAGCGGATGAACCCGGAAGTTGTTTAATGGTCCGTCATACTCTCGATCGGTTCAAATCCGTTCAGCGCCCAAAGCATTTTGGATGGATTCATAGAAGGCTGTTTTAGAGGTGAAACCAAGCTCCTTCAATACATATATTGGAAATATTTGGATTGAAGTATTTTTGTTAATTTTGTTATAGATCATTTAAGGAAATTTGCTGTTTATGTGGTGTTGGGAGGCAGCTCCCGAGATCCCCGAACATGTTGTACAGTGACTATGACTGAAATCAGTGTTTTGAAACATCCAACGCAAGCCCTATAGGCATCTTGTATTTTATTATAAATATCTATCCAGAGAAAGTATAGTCAATGTGCATAGTTGTGTCTATTAATGTGAGAGTCTATATCTTACAATATGACACTTACCATCTGTCCAATGAAAACATTGGATAAGTTGGACTTTAAAGCGAAAGAGGACATGATTGAGTGTATGATTTGATGAGTGGTGCCAGACGTGTGTATCTCGCTTGCTTACCAAGGGGATGCCCCGCCTGTCTCGACCAAGCGTTTACGCGATGATGAATAAGGCTAAGTAAACTATATGACAGGTTACATAGCTGTTATGTCACTGTCGTTACTTCAGGTCTGTCCGCCATAGTGCTAGTTAGCCGTTACAAGCTACTCTACGGCCTGCGAGCTTAGTCATCCCTTTCGCGTTAGTGATTTCAACTCCTTTTCTATAATTCACATGTATACAAAATGTATATCAGTTTTGGAATGTGTGTAGTTTTACCTGAAATCCCAATAATATTGTTGTCATATCTAAGCCTATCTCCGACCGTGCAATTATGATAATCCTTTGTTTTAAAGCTGCTCGAGCTTCTCAGCCTTTACCGCCGGAATGTCTGCACGTGAAATTACAACAATGGACGCTTGCTTTAAAGAGTCAGTCGTCAAATCATAATACACACTCATGTATTATATTAAGGTTTTCCGGTATCAAAGGTACTTGTTTTCTCCCTGTGGAAAAGGCATTACGGATAATTGCAAAGTAATGCCGGAATGGCGCTGAAGTATCTCTCGCCTGTAATAGTGCATCATTAGAAAACTTCCGGTTTCTTCAGCACATGTCGTCTTTCATTCAGCGCTGAATATCGTCTATTGTTTTCTATCGTGTGAAAATAAAATCTGTTTGATATTAAGATAACCCCGAAAACGACTTTAGGGAAGGTGACACTTGGACCACGCAGGCTGTTCACTGTCAAGTTTTTCACATAAAAATGACAAATATCGGCAACGTCCGTAATTGCTATCTACAAGGGCATCAAGCAGTCAGGTTGATAATATAAACAACGTATATGTCATCGCACTATTTCCCCCGGGAAATTTCTGTCTATTTCATTTTAAACGTATAAAACCAGGAAGGTGTTGGTACGTCAAAATTGGTGGACTTCTAGTGTTATCTGACGTCATAATAAACGTATGTCACGTGTGAAGCGTGTTTTGAATGTAATGATGAAAAAGTATTTTGATGTTTGTCGCTGTATAAAAAATATCCCGGTATAAATTGATAGAATCTAATCTCCTACTAACAAAACAATGCCATAAACATATTTTGCAACAATTCGTGTTTATCATACTTGTGGTCTGGGATCTATGAGACTGATTCTTGAGTAGCGTTGCTTTAATTTGTGTGATGTTTCAGGAATGTAATCCGCGTACCACGTCTATAGTACCCTTTGGTCAAATGTCTCAATTGTGGTGTTACAGATCTGATTCTGACAACAAGGAATCATTTCTTGTAGCCAGAATTCCACGAACTTGTGTTAAGGAAAATGTGGTATAACTTAATGAACTAGAGAAGAATGTAAACACAAGAGTAATGGAGGATACATTGGAGAGTACAATGATCCTGTCACACGTGTAGCTGACAAACTAACAGGAGGTCCTACAGAGTTGATTGAGTTTGTCAGAAATAGCAATGCGTGTTACAGTACTATGATCCAATTTACTAAAATATTCATTGTTTAGTTATGCTATATTTATCCGTACCCCTAATGGAAGTGTGTGAAGGTCACGGTCGGACCGATAACGTCACAAACATAATCTGACTGTAAACAACACACAATAGCTTGGTATATTGTAAACAATACCCTGGTATACTGTAAACAACACACAATAGCTTGGTATACTGTAAACAACACACAATAGCTTGGTATAATGTAAACAACACACAATAGCTTGGTATAATGTAAATAACAACCAATAGCTTGGTATAATGTAAATAGTACACAATAGCTTGGTATAATGTAAACAACACACAATAGCTTGGTATATTGTAAACAACAAACAATAGCTTGGTATAATGTAAACAATACCCTGGTATACTGTAAACAACACACAATAGCTTGGTATAATGTAAACAACACACAATAGCTTGGTATAATGTAAACAACACACAATAGCTTGGTATAATGTAAACAACACACAATAGCTTGGTATAATGTAAACAACACACAATAGCTTGGTATACTGTAAACAACACACAATAGCTTGGTATAATGTAAACAACACACAATAGCTTGGTATAATGTAAACAACAAACAATAGCTTGGTATAATGTAAATAACAACCAATAGCTTGGTATAATGTAAATAACACACAATAGCTTGGTATAATGTAAACAACAAACAATAGCTTGGTATAATGTAAATAACACACAATAGCTTGGTATAATGTAAACAACACACAATAGCTTGGTATAATGTAAACAACAACCAATAGCTTGGTATAATGTAAATAACACACAATAGCTTGGTATAATGTAAATAACAAACAATAGCTTGGTATAATGTAAACAACACACAATAGCTTGGTATAATGTAAATAACACACAATAGCTTGGTATAATGTAAACAACACACAATAGCTTGGTATAATGTAAATAACACACAATAGCTTGGTATACTGTAAATAACACACAATAGCTTGGTATAATGTAAACAATACCCTGGTATACTGTAAATAACACACAATAGCTTGGTATAATGTAAACAATACCCTGGTATACTGTAAATAACACACAATAGCTTGGTATAATGTAAATAACACACAATAGCTTGGTATATTGTAAATAACACACAATAGCTTGGTATAATGTAAATAACACACAATAGCTTGGTATACTGTAAATAACACACAATAGCTTGGTATAATGTAAACAACACACAATAGCTTGGTATAATGTAAACAACACACAATAGCTTGGTATAATGTAAATAACAACCAATAGCTTGGTATAATGTAAATAACGACCAATAGCTTGGTATAATGTAAATAGCACACAATAGCTTGGTATAATGTAAACAACAAACAATAGCTTGGTATATTGTAAACAATACCCTGGTATAATGTAAACAACACACAATAGCTTGGTATAATGTAAATAACAACCAATAGCTTGGTATAATGTAAATAACACACAATAGCTTGGTATAATGTAAACAACAAACAATAGCTTGGTATAATGTAAACAACACACAATAGCTTGGTATAATGTAAATAACGACCAATAGCTTGGTATAATGTAAATAACACAAAATAGCTTGGTATAATGTAAATAACACACAATAGCTTGGTATAATGTAAATAACAACCAATAGCTTGGTATAATGTAAACAACACACAATAGCTTGGTATAATGTAAATAACACACAATAGCTTGGTATAATGTAAATAACACACAATAGCTTGGTATAATGTAAATAACAACCAATAGCTTGGTATAATGTAAACAACAAACAATAGCTTGGTATAATGTAAACAACACACAATAGCTTGGTATAATGTAAACAACAAACAATAGCTTGGTATAATGTAAACAACACACAATAGCTTGGTATAATGTAAATAACACACAATAGCTTGGTATATTGTAAATAACACACAATAGCTTGGTATAATGTAAATAACACACAATAGCTTGGTATACTGTAAATAACACACAATAGCTTGGTATAATGTAAACAACACACAATAGCTTGGTATAATGTAAACAACACACAATAGCTTGGTATAATGTAAATAACAACCAATAGCTTGGTATAATGTAAATAACGACCAATAGCTTGGTATAATGTAAATAGCACACAATAGCTTGGTATAATGTAAACAACAAACAATAGCTTGGTATATTGTAAACAATACCCTGGTATAATGTAAACAACACACAATAGCTTGGTATAATGTAAATAACAACCAATAGCTTGGTATAATGTAAATAACACACAATAGCTTGGTATAATGTAAACAACAAACAATAGCTTGGTATAATGTAAACAACACACAATAGCTTGGTATAATGTAAACAATACCCTGGTATAATGTAAACAACAAACAATAGCTTGGTATAATGTAAACAACACACAATAGCTTGGTATAATGTAAACAACAAACAATAGCTTGGTATAATGTAAATAACACACAATAGCTTGGTATAATGTAAACAACACACAATAGCTTGGTATAATGTAAATAACGACCAATAGCTTGGTATAATGTAAATAACGACCAATAGCTTGGTATATTGTAAATAACAAACAATAGCTTGGTATAATGTAAACAACACACAATAGCTTGGTATAATGTAAATAACACACAATAGCTTGGTATAATGTAAATAACACACAATAGCTTGGTATAATGTAAATAACAACCAATAGCTTGGTATAATGTAAACAACAAACAATAGCTTGGTATAATGTAAACAACACACAATAGCTTGGTATAATGTAAACAACAAACAATAGCTTGGTATAATGTAAACAACACACAATAGCTTGGTATAATGTAAATAACACACAATAGCTTGGTATAATGTAAATAACACACAATAGCTTGGTATAATGTAAACAACAAACAATAGCTTGGTATAATGTAAATAACACACAATAGCTTGGTATAATGTAAATAACAACCAATAGCTTGGTATAATGTAAACAACAAACAATAGCTTGGTATAATGTAAACAACACACAATAGCTTGGTATAATGTAAACAACAAACAATAGCTTGGTATAATGTAAACAACACACAATAGCTTGGTATAATGTAAATAACACACAATAGCTTGGTATAATGTAAATAACACACAATAGCTTGGTATAATGTAAACAACAAACAATAGCTTGGTATAATGTAAATAACACACAATAGCTTGGTATAATGTAAATAACAACCAATAGCTTGGTATAATGTAAACAACAAACAATAGCTTGGTATAATGTAAACAACACACAATAGCTTGGTATAATGTAAACAACAAACAATAGCTTGGTATAATGTAAATAACAAACAATAGCTTGGTATATTGTAAACAACACAACTTAGTTTGGTATAATGAAAATAACACAACTTAGTTTGGTGTACTGTGGACAACACGCCATATAGCGTGGTTTAATGTATACAACCGCCATAGTTTACTATAACTACACACCCCAGTGGGTTCGGAATAATGTACACAGACCATAGTTTATACATTACGTGAACACATAGACCACATATTCTCACGTCGGTGTCAAACGTTTTTGTTTGGGTCTTATGTTATGAACATCTTTGTCGTCTAGACGTTTGAGTTGTTAATGGGTGATAAACGAGTCGTCTTGCAGGATGATAATAATAATGTCGATGACATGTACATGTACATCAATGATATTATTGTCACCACATACATCACCGATCCGCCCCGACATCAGACAGAAGTGACAGAATATATTCATAAAGTATCGTCTTCCCCAG
Source organism: Pecten maximus (assembly GCF_902652985.1). Classification (NCBI taxonomy): domain Eukaryota; kingdom Metazoa; phylum Mollusca; class Bivalvia; order Pectinida; family Pectinidae; genus Pecten; species Pecten maximus. Next base: position 21,461,995 of record NC_047016.1, on the reverse strand, counting down.
AACACGTTTATGTACACAAAGTTAGTCAAATAGCGTGTTAAGTGATTAGTATCATCAGTCGTGGTACCGGGATTCCGTTGGACTTAAATAAAGTGGTTAGTTATAACGAGCCGCATTGTCGCAGTGGACTAAAGAAGATCTAATAACATAACACACCTAAATACCGAGCAACACATGAATAACCCTTAAAATCATACTCCATAACTCCACACACCTTCCCGCACCACAGATAACTCCACACACCTTCCCGCACCACAGATAACTACACACACCTTCCCGCACCACAGATAACTCCACACACCTCCCCGCACCACAGATAACTCCACACACCTTCCCGCACCACAGATAACTCCACACACCTTCCCGCACCACATATAACACACACCTTCCCGCACCACATAACTCCACACACCTTCCCGCACCACAGATAACTCCACACACCTTCCCGCACCACAGATAACTACACACACCTTCCCGCACCACAGATAACTCCACACACCTTCCCACACCACAGATAACTCCACACACCTTCCCACACCACAGATAACTCCACACCTTCCCGCACCACAGATAACTCCACACACCTTCCCGCACCACAGATAACTACACACACCTTCCCGTACCACAGATAACTCCACACCTTCCCGCACCACAGATAACTCCACACACCTTCCCGCACCACAGATAACTACACACACCTTCCCGCACCACAGAAAACTCCACACCTTCCCGCACCACAGATAACTCCACACACCTTCCCGCACCACATATAACACACACCTCCCCCGCCCCACAGACATCACACACCCATACCTAAAGAAAGTAAAGAAACCCCGCATCCACATGGATACATCACAACTAAAGCATAACATCCACAGACAGCACACACACAACTTAACACGCCCTCACCTGCCTACATGCACAGACAGCATGCACACATCTCAACACGGCCTCGCCCTCCTACATCAACAGACAGCATGCACACATCTTAACACGCCTTCACCCTCCTACATGCACAGACAGCATGCACACAACTCAACACGCCCTCGCCCTCCTTCATCCACAGACAGCATGCACACATCTCAACACGGCCTCGGCCTCCTACATCAACAGACAGCATGCACACATCTCAACACGCCCTCGCCCTCCTTCATCCACAGACAGCATGCACACATCTCAACACGGCCTCGGCCTCCTACATCAACAGACAGCATGCACACATCTTAACACGCCCTCACCCTCCTACATCAACAGACAACATGCACACATCTCAACACGCCCTCGCCCTCCTACATCTACAGACAGCAAACACATCTCAACACGCCCTCGCCCTCCTACATCAACAGAGAGCAAACACACATCTCAACACGCCCTCGCCCTCCTACATCTACAGACAGCATGCACACATCTCAACACGCCCTCGCCCTCCTACATCTACAGACAGCAAACACATCTCAACACGCCCTCGCCCTCCTACATCAACAGACAGCATGCACACATCTCAACACGCCCTCACCCCCCTACATCCACAGACAGCATGCACACATCTCAACACGCCCTCGCCCTCCTACATCTACAGACAGCATGCACACATCTCAACACGCCCTCGCCCTCCTACATCTACAGACAGCATGCACACATCTCAACACGCCCTCGCCCTCCTACATCTACAGACAGCAAACACATCTCAACACGCCCTCGCCCTCCTACATCAACAGACAACATGCACACAACTCAACACGCCCTCGCCCTCCTACATCAACAGACAACATGCACACAACTCAACACGCCCTCGCCCTCCTACATCCACAGACAGCATGCACACAACTCAACACGCCCTCGCCCTCCTTCATCCACAGACAGCATGCACACATCTCAACACGCCCTCGCCCTCCTACATCCAACTCGAACGCCCATACAATCAGCCTAGTTTAATTTGATACCATACCCTGCTTCACACTAAAGTGATTAATTAAGACGAGAATTAAACACTTCTTTTTAATCAGTCTTGTTATCGTAAATTAGTATCTGGGTCAACACAGTAACAATCAATAAAACAAATATCCCACAGTATCTTTTGACCAACCCTAAAGTAAGATTCTAAAGTAGCCAAAATACCAGACTTTCCACTTAGAATCCCGCCTTAGGTTGAGATCCCCGCATCTGATACACCAAGGGGTAATGTATTTTCCTGGTACCGTGTTGGGTAAAAGCCCTCAAAAGTAATTTTAATATTACTTTGAATCATGAATTTCGTCCATGGGACGTTAATGCATTGTTGAGTGTTACGTCGTTTTATAAAGAAGAATACAGCCGACTCAACTGTTGGATAAGTCGATAAGACTTTTAGATACCGGTTAATCCATTTGTTTGAGTTCGATTTAGAATCCCTAGATAACGTTCTAAACATATTCGATATTCACTCTGGTTCCTATGGCTTTCAACGCAAAAATTCTCTTTGATATTAAAACCTGACGATAGATTCTCCAGTATCGCTCGTTAAGAGTAGCTCCACCGGAGTTCGAACCACAACCCTCCCTTACCTCGAGCTGGATAAAGTCGCGTGATCAACACTGATCAGCTGTAATTAACCCTCCCACCTCATTGACGACTTCACACCGTCGTTAGAACGACATCCGACATGGCCCTACCAATAGACGCGACTTCAGTGTCTACTACATCCCCAGTATTGTGTCTGTCTTTATATATATATGTACTACGCCCATATAGCCTGGCGCTGGGCTGATGTACCCGTCGTACAAGGACTAATTATACAAACTGCCAACATTCCTTCTAGGCAAATACTGTTTTTTGTGTTTTTTTTTTTTATCTCGATGCCAAAATACATCTAACTGTAGCGAGCTTCATGTATTACAGATGGTTGATAGGAAGCGGTGAGTCAGTGCGAGTGCTGGGCTCAATGTAAACTCTCTAAGCTTTTTTTTCCCACTCACGGCCGTGAACATTTAGTCGAGTAAAATTCGATTCCCTTCATTGCAGACATATGTTTTCATTTCATAGCTGAATGATTTATAGAGTATAATTTAATCTCAGTTTATAAATACGCTTATTTCATGTTCCGAATTCCAGTTATGGCCCTGACACGCTGACAGGCAAGTAGTAATAACAAATATAAGATTGTTTTAAAGTCGAGGTAAAATCGACTGCAGTCGGAAGAATATAGTGACCCAAGAACTAAGGTGCGTGTACTGCATGACCCATTCTGAGGCTCTAGCCAATCACAAGGCCGCTTACATCTCGGTTACATTTGTGGGTTTTATGTATGTGAACCAGTACGGTGTATGACAACACAGCGCTCGCTGCCTCTATAGTAAATATCGGTGCTATGGTAGCTAACTTTAAACCTATCGAAACGGAAAGTAGCCTGTACGGCCTATGGATTCCACCCATAACAGGTAAGGCATTTATGTCGTTATTATTATTATTTTATTTAAAGAGAGTTTTCTTTGATTTATACCATTGATTTTCTACTGTCATGTTTGTGTTTTGATTCTCTGCTTCATCAACTTTCAAGTTTGACCCACTTAACCGCGGGTCGTTGCGGTTTAGCCGAAGTTAAGAGGCATGTTAATTCTCCACTCTGCGGTTTTGCCATATTACGATGGCATAATAAAAATAACCGTTCTGGTCGGGGGACTGTCACAAAAAGTGCAACAAAAATAACCGGAAATATTTTCAGATATTGCAATGGTGTCTTACTGTCAAACCTGTCCAAAGAGGCCACTCGATGATCAACACAAATTATTTTATAAAGAACAGGTGGCCTTTCAACACAGTCAGTCCACAACTACCCCTAATAGAAGATGAGCGCCAGTCATTCTCGTATGTATGTTTAACAGATCGCTGAATGAAATCACCTATATGTCCACAAACATTATATTTCACTTAACAAAGTGCTTAAAATATACCACAAAAATGGTATTTAAACAAATCTGGCTCTACTGATATCTACAAACGGAGAAAACACTCTACCGGTGAACGGAGAAGGATGTTAACAAAGACATGCAGTCTGTATCTAGAGCCTTATTTTATAGTTAAAATTGAATGCTTGATAATAGATCATGTAGTTCTTGACAGATGACTTTTATAGTTTTAGTTTAAAATCTGTTTTCTTTATACGTATAATAAAGCAGGATAGTTGTGGATTATTATGCTGTAAGTGGTCGTTTGCCCGTTAGGTACGTATCTAAACGGGTTAATAAACTGTCTAGGTATATATAGGAAAACAAGGACATCATTTAAATTAATTGGTGTGTATGCCGATGAAACTTGCGGCATTTTCTCAGTATATTGTGTTATGTACTCTGTTCTGAAGATCATTCGACTCTGCATCCCTCAGATAGCGGATAGATGACTTTCATAAGTTAGGTTGCTTTCATATCCCTATAAAACACATATTTTATATTATAATAACTGTTTTCACAGAATAAAGAATATTTCACAAAAGAATTTCGCTTAAAACTCCTACATTGCACCATACAAACGCATAACATCATTAATACAATTCGAAACTGATGTAGCTGAAACAAACGTACGGTAAAAAACAGAGCGTGCCCCTGGTTTACACACGAGTCGTACCTGTGACATACTAGGTTTATATATATATATATTGGGCCAGGGGGTTCGCCAGGTACACCTCTGGTTTACTTATCTTAGTGTAAGCAGAGACTTGGCGCGCTTCATAAGAATTCAGATGTATATTTTTACTCTACAATCACGTGACCATGTGACAAGATCATGGCCGCGGGGCATGCGTATCTGCGTCTGGTGCACGTCACCTGTTACATATCTTGGCAGTTATATCTATCTGTACGTAAAGTTGGAATGCTGAAGGCATTTCCGGTATTGGCTAAAGACCATGTGCTGTCGATTTTCATCGCAATAAACAGAATATTATTCAAGGAAATCGCTTCCAACAACTCGAAAAACATATTTAGTCTACTATTGTGTTATAATTATGTTGTGATACTTTTACTGTTTTTTTGTGTGGTTTTTTTTTGTGGTTTTTGTGTGTGTGTTTTTTTTTTAATACAATGCAATGTATATATTGCTCAGTTTTGATTACACAATATAATAATTATGCAAACCTTCTTCTGGCCCATTGTACGTAGTATGATACACCGGAAAGTTGGAAAGTCGAGTTACCTAATCAGTTCTACTGACGTAAAAACAAGACTAAAGTCTAGTGAGGACGGTCACATTTTCTATAGATTTCAGTTCATCGTTAATTTGGAATGGTAACATAAGACAAAAGCTATGGGAATTTACCATGTGAATATCGTGTTATTCAGTGATGACAAGTGTCGTATTTTTGCGTATAGCATCACAAAATGGTAATAAAATGGCGTCACAGAATTTCAGACCAATCTCTCCAAGGGTACATTTCACAAGATTATACGTAGCGGACCGCAATGCCCATTGTGGGGATTGAATGGAGAAACAAGAGATGCAAATCAAAACGATTTAAAGAATGTCCAACAAACTAGTGTTTTTCAGTATTTGCAATTAGAAAGCACCAGTAAGGGACTTACTAATTTAGAAAACGGCCGGGTCTTATAATTTTGTTTTTGATTTTATGTCGCTTGTAGAAAATGGTTTTAATCTATAAAAAAGAGTATCGGATAACATTTCACTCTGGTGACTGAATATGTATGCTGTGTTTCACCAGCGGCTCGCTCTCCAAAACAATTGGTATGTTTACCTGCTGTCTAAAAACAACGATAAAGTGTCGTCTTTGGAGAGGGGGGTATGCCAGTATTCCTGTCTCTTTATTTCGATTGATTTCTAATAAAAAAAAACAATTATTCATTGCACAACGACACCCACCAGATATTTGTAGATGCAGGCCTGGGACAGAATATTGGGACATTCCAGATATCTGTAGGTACAGGCCCGAGACAAACTATCGGGACATCCCAGATACAGGCACCCCATGTCAACATGTTATATAATTATCTCAAGGTATGTTGATACGGCATGTATGATAAGATATAACTAGATTTGGATATGTTGGGTTATTTCAGGGATACACAAATTACTGGTACAGTATATGAGACATGAAGGAATGTTATCGGGGGGGGGGGGGGGGGGGGGGGGGGGGGGTATTGCTTCTTGTCACTTCTTTTGTTGTCGTTTGTTGATATTACCAGCGAAAGGGTCACTCGCACAAAAAACATGTGTATATAATTATAATGCCGAATGAATAAATCCCAAATCACACCAGCGGTAATACCCGTTAGCTTGTCTGATGTTGCTTGATTGGACGAATTTGTTTTCTCGTACTTGTTTCAAGCGTTCTCACAGTTCTTTCTAACTGTGCAGTTGTCTTTTTTTCATATAAATTAGATGTAACTTTTATTATCATATAAATTCGAGCTGTAGGCGACAAGCGAGATGTTGAAATAAAGCCAGGTAGGCGCGGTAATTTGTGCCATTTGACTGTCACTCCTCCCGGCGTATACGACGTTTTTATGACAAGATGATGATGGGTAAACCGGTAACATCACCACCACTACCCAACATGGCGGCCTATCCGATGTCGTCCGCCTTGCTATATGTTATATGACACATTGATTACCCACCACTACATATTTCTCAGCTAATTTATAAGTAAGATGACACTATTCACGATCTGTATGTGAGTATTTAATCCATGAGGGATTTAGATATCAAGTAAAATATACATTTTCGTCATCACATTAGTGACAATATATACACACTTTCGTATATACCACATAATCAACACATAATAATATATAAGAAATGATATGTAGCATCAAAACAAAAAGACAAAATGTACCACAGTACCAAATCACATGATGCTGGATGATTAATATCTCCCTGTTAACATTTTCCATGTTGTTTGAATGTATTATGTATAAGTTTGTACGCATGCCCGATCATCGATGACTATGTTGTCGTTATGAAGGCTTTAAAAGGATGAAATAAAAATGGCCAGATATAAGGGAGTTCGATATTTGGATGTACAGCATGTTGATTAAAGCACGTGCGTCTGCATCTCGTTAATATCTGCAGGAAAAAAGTCCTTACTCTTACTATATCTGCATCGACTATGAACCGGAAGTAGGCTTTCTATCTTAGAGATGTTTTAAAACAGACAGTCTGATTGGTCGACAATTACTGTTTGCATTGTTTAAAAAGAGCTGTCGATCAATCAGATTGCCCGTTGCAAAATCGCTCTAAAATATAGCCTGCTTCCGTTCCACAGTCAATGCATCTTCGGCTATCATGACCGCTTTTGGTCCATTTCTCATCATTAATCATTGTCACACACGACAAAATGATGATACGCATTGATATTTAAGGATTCTAAAGCAATGTACGTTACTGAAGTTTGAGTGCATTTTATATTTTAGTCGGGTTGTACTTAAATTACCAAAGATTTAAAACTCAATATTAAGCCCCCCCCCCCCCCCCCCCCCCCCCCCCCCCCCCCCCCCCCCCACACACACACACACTCTCACACCCACCCCGCTTCTGTCTTTTCAAGTGTTACACCTTGTTGATATATATGTCACCAGTCAATCGTAGATCATCATGTTACCACCAGGGAAGTTTAAAACAACCCTTATGAGAATTCGTCTTCAACACTCGCTGTGGCTGCGTTGATAGGCAGCAAGTTTCAATTTTAACACCATGACGAAATATATATCTACGACACTGTTCAAAGACAAAATACACCACTACATGACAGCACAAAGACCCACGGAATGTAATATATGAGGGTTTGAGTCAATAAAACTTTTCGTGTATTCCTGGTAATTCACGGAGACATTTCAAGTACATGCACCGGAAATTGCGTGCGTAGACTTCGACTGAGTTTTAGAAAGTAAATGCTTGTTGTCATATAGTTTGGTCGATGCCGTTCAGTTTCGTTCATCATTTCATTCTATGATCAAGGGTTGCAACTATACAAATGTATTCAGATCATGCCGTTTGTGGTTAATTAGCATAATGATAAACGCAGATGTATCTACATATGTACCAACATTTTAATTCAACATACCAACATCAAAATATAGTCATACGTTGGTTTCCTTTTCATATAGAATTATCAGAATAGTTCACCTGACCTCAAATGATATTGATACTCGTGTAAGACTGTACAGACAGTGTGCATCAACAACACCATCTTGCTTACTTCATAGTATACGACACAAACATATAAATGCCTGGATGTTGTTGGCAGTCTCTGAGTCTTTAGAATAAATACGTAGCAAGAGTTGCTCTCCTGGGCGGGTGAAGTGTATTTAAAATAGATATTTAGGGAGAAAAATATATTCGTAAAATGTGAAATTTCAAGTTGTCGTTGGGTAGTTTAGTTCTTGAAACAAAAATAATGTACCGAAAAGTCTATCCATTCTGAATGAATGAAGTATATCATATGAGCGAACCAATTTTGCCAATGTTTACTTTGTTAGATTGTTCCTTCTTTCATTCAAAGCATTTTTATCTCAGGCCAGTACTAGCTTAATAGATATATGTTCAGCTACAGGTCATATGTCAATTGTTTCCGAGACACAATGAGTACCTGATTGGGCACCTTTGCGAATACTCTCGTTATTTATTGTATGTACTTTGTCATCACTCACTCAGTAATTGTCTGTTGAACAAAACCAGCTCTATATCGCCTCTACTCCAATATAATGATGAACCTTGAGTACAGCAGTACTAAATTTTCTCGACCCCATATACGACAGTAGGTGAGAGCGCAGTGCGCATGCTCATGGTGTTAATGATATACCGTTTAATTAATAATGCTGGACAAGTTCAGAAGAAAATATGTTAGAACGATCCCCATCGGAGAGATATTGACAGCCTGTGGGTAAACACATTACGTAACGACACACAATGCTACTTTCCTGGAGTCGCACCTGTACCAAATGTAATTGGTATCTGGTATCTGGCATCCCAAAAGAAACTCCGACCTATTTGTAGGATGACTGAGAGTTTAATATCACAGCTGTTCTGTACTGTGTGGAATGTTAGGTGACTTTTTGACCTGTTTCGTTCACTTTCTTCAATTCGGTGATTCTTTGAACTATTCAGATCTTAAAGTTTTCAGAGTAAAACTATTATTGTATAAAGTGCACATCATATTGCCATGATATCCCAAAATCATCGATTTATATGAGCTCCCGTATCAATCAAAGACGTACACATGTATCACTTGAAGTGGTTCACTAGGTCTTGTAACATGTGTCAGACGCATTGCATTTCTAGACACGGCTTTCTTAAAAAATAAAACGTTGCTAGTTGAACTTTTTCAAAATGACGGAAAGTCTGATAGGGGGAAACTGCGATAGAAAAGCCAGATGTGAGAACAAAAATGTATTTCTAATGTGGGTAATATGTTCTACCATAGGGGTCACAAAATCTAATAAATCTATCGGCAAGCTTGGAGTTTCATCTCATTTGCTGTCCTCTCGGGTAGAATGAAAGAGTCCTTCATATTATGACATCACAACTATTCGCACCAGGATATATTACACTAGTGACATAATGTTAACATTTTATATGATATATGTGTTGCATACGCATGTGTTAAATAATGTCTTAACATTATGGTAATGATTTGAAGAAACATAATATACTCTATAAAATTATGATAATTTAAATGTTACATCGACGACAGCGTATATACTACTGGTCATAAAAATGTACAAATGCAAAATAAGTAAATAAATGAATGAATAAATTAATTAATAACGGCGTTTGATAATAGCGTAAAGTAGCGTATATCGTGCATAAACATATTCAATAAGCTGCTCCTGTTTTAATCGATCATTATTTTTTAAGTATCTCTATCTAGATCTGTCTTTCTTTCTATTATTATAATCAATAATAGTATACTGTGTCGCTATCACAATCTTTGTAATATATATTTGTGGTAGGGTTTTTATAAGTTGTTAAAAAGTTGTTCCCAATCCAGATGTAGCATAAGGAACGATTTCCATATTATAGATGTGTGTTAATGTAGTGCTGTTGACCTGTTATCAAACCAACTCATATCTTAACAATAATCAAATGCAATTTTACAAAACTGTTTTGTTTTATCGTGGTTAGATAATGAAAAAAAAGCAATGTAAATTGTTTACATACACAATACATATTAGTATTCAATAATTAATTCTTTACGTAATAAGAACATATAGTAGGTGGTCACGACCAGAACATTATCTAGGTTTTCCTGTAAGGAAATATTATATGACATTTAAAATCACGTGGAACATTACATACGAGATCACTATAGACAGTGCTGTTATTTGAAATACATATGTATGCTGCTTATATAATAATAATAAATTTTATATATGTAACAAGGTGAATTGTACATACTTTGTATGCTTAGTTATTAATATAGTAGTCGTGGATCACATGATAATCACGTGATCTCGAATATTTTGTATACGCTATATTAGTGTTATTTTTACAAGTTAGTTTTATTAACATTTCTAATATAATTCAGATCATCATTTATATGTACTAAAATTAAGGAAAATGTAAAACATTAATTTCCGGAAACTTCCGATCTATTTTGACCAATCGGGTTTGAGCGGTCAGTTTAAATACAAGGCCTTTGTTACTGGTCAGCACAAGATCAGACAGCTGACAATCAACAGGTAGATAAAGTTTCAAGCTTCGCCAGTAATCTATTCCGGATCAAAATATATATAATTGTTGTTAAAATATATTCACAACAAGAAAATGTAACGGTGAACACCCATCTTTACCTTACTTAGGACAAATGCCAGAAAATTGTGATGTGGACAATAAAGAACATGTAATGGAAAACATCTTGTGTATGTGGTAATTTTTACATGTGACATATAGAAGCGAATTACAGCAGATATTTCATTTAATTTTCTTTATAAGATAATACTTTGAGATATCTTATACAATGTATAGAAAATAAAATGAAATATCTTACATAATTCGTTTATAAATATGTTATAAAAATGGGATTTTATTTTGATATAGCATAAGCCATACTAACATAAAGAAAAGTATATACGATATCTTGTTAATTTGGTCAATTATTGGATCAGTATTGTTCCATGAATAAATAACTTGCCATATGTACCTGTAACATGTGTTTGTAGTGAGAAGGTGACTGCCCTACACCGTACATGATTCATTGATGTCATAATAAAACATAATACATGCGTCGTATATCAGTTGCCCGTCAAACCTTTACTATTATATTCCGTAGACAGGTTACGAATGTTGACCATTAACTTGTTATGAAGTATAAAAACAGGTTATGGAGTGACATCGATGGCGAGCATCTGAAACATAACTATTTATACTCCTAAATACAGCCATTTTATCGCCCTGTTGACTTCTCACTACATTTATCCTTGAGTATTGTCAGCTGTTATGTCTATTAGTCTATACGTTATATCGATTGTAGATATTGAACACATACAGAGTGGTGTTGTCTGTTTTGCTGATATATTTGACTGCCAGTTGACAAAAGAAAAACAGAAATAAAAACAATATCCTTATTACCTAATACAGAATTACAAATATATTTACATCTTTCCCTACTTCTGCTTAGTAAATACTGACTGCGAATAAATTAGCATATACGCAGTGAAAAAAGGCTCAGCGCAGTAATAGGAAACATAATTATGACGTCGTCTATTTTTGACGTTACCGGAACGTCAACTAGACGGCGCCATTTTGAAAGGACTGATCAACGCAATTTTAGCGTTGTCTCCTATTACCCGATGATCTCTACACGAAAACCTAACGTCAAGTGAGTATTTTGTCAAAAACTAAACTGAATATTGCGGAAATGGGTGCATATTTAACCTCTCCATGAGGTAAGCTAACAACAAATGGCTGAAGCGTACAGTTTCTAGAGAACAGTTGACCACGTCACTACTAAATCTTTACCAATACATGCTGTGCTTAACAACCATAGTTAATTTGAGACGGAAATTATGGATTGTGAAATATCAATTAATTAAAAACGTAAAAGTGTTAAACAAATGTTGAGTTGTTTCTTTTTATTTTGTTAACAATACTGGTGTCTTTACGTAGATTCACTGGAACTATATTATCTTAGCAACCACGGCTGTCGTAGTTACCAACGTCGCAACACACCCTGTTTTTTATTTTCTTCGTACTGTATTTAAACGATTTGTTTGATGTAAATATAAGGGGTGCACCTCATTTTTACTGCGTATACGGTAGTATGACCGCAGTTGGCAACGAACATATCCTATGGAGTGCTAACGCGCTAACCATAGGAAATGTTCGTTGCCAACTTCGGTCATACTACCGTATACGAAGTCAAAATGAGGTACAATCCTTGAATAAAATAAGTCGTCATATCTAACAAACATATAGACAATTGACATTGTCAGACAGTCGACGTTTCTAAAAACATGGAGATAATTGACATTGTCAGACAGTCGATATCTCTTACAAACATGGAGACAATTGACAATGTCCGACAGACGATATCTCTTACAAACATGGAGACAATTGACAATGTCAGACAGTCGATATCTCTTACAAACATGGAGACAATTGACAATGTCCGACAGTCGATATCTCTTACAAACATGGAGATAATTGACAATGTCAGACAGTCGATATCTCTTACAAACATGGAGACAATTAACAATGTCAGACAGTCGATATCTCTTACAAACATGGAGACAATTGACAATGTCCGACAGTCGATATCTCTTACAAACATGGAGATAATTGACATTGTCAGACAGTCGATATCTCTTACAAACATGGAGACAATTAACAATGTCAGACAGTCGATATCTCTTACAAACATGGAGACAATTGACAATGTCAGACAGTCGATATCTCTTACAAACATGGAGATAATTGACAATGTCAGACACTCGATATCTCTTACAAACATGGAGACAATTGACAATGTCCGACAGTCGATATCTCTTACAAACATGGGGACAATTGACAATGTCAGACAGTCGATATCTCTTACAAACATGGAGACAATTAACAATGTCCGACAGTCGATATCTCTTACAAACATGGAGACAATTGACAATGTCCGACAGTCGCCATCTCATGATCTGTATCAAAGATGGCAGGCAATATAAATTTACCGAGTCCTGACTTGCGCTTTCCGCGGAGGATGTCGCCCTTGAAATGTAGTCCCCTTTTGTCGGTGGAGGTAGCGTGCCAACACGTCAGGCTAGAATTGAAGCTGTTGTCGCATTGTTGTCATGATGTCGACACATTTCTGCTGTGTGGCGGGCTGCAATGCGGCAACGAGAAATCAAAATAAATTAGTCAAATATCCATGGATTGAAGTTGTAAAATTCTTTTCGCTGTCAAACTGAAAAAATAAGAATATTCGGCGAAAATGGGCCTTACTAAGAGTGACTGGCCCCGAACAAAACGCAAAATGTATGGCAAATTGCCCTCGTCACTTTGTGGACGGGGAACCCACGGAGACGAGTCCCGTCCGAACGTTGTATCCTAACATAAACTTGAGTTTATTGACACATACGCGGTACTAAGGAAGCTTTCATATTCACTCACTAATTAGTATCGTTTTGTGTGAACTGGGTTTATAAGACAGTTATCGACATTGTTTAGTTCTCTGTATGTAAGATGCCTGTTACTACATTTCCAATAAACCTGAGATTTCAAATAAAACTGAGATGTGTTACGTAGGTCTGAAACGTATCAAGCTAATATGTTACTTCGTCCTGGTCCATGTTTTTTGAAGAGATCGCAAAGAGAGACTAACTTGGAAATTGCGAATTGACAATGCCAAACAGTTGACTTTGCAATATCAAAAAATCTTGTTGGCTATCTTGTGTACTTCTCCCTGTGTTAACGACGTAAGTATACATGCCGCTAACAAAAGCCATATCCAGTTTATGCGAGGTTATTACAGATTAAGCTGTCATATTTATGTTTTATTATGGATATACTGACCTGTGAGACTTGCCTATAAATATTGTGCCAGTTTGTTAGCATAACTAACCTTCTCACTGCCAAAGGCATCCCTGTCAGCTGTCGTTTGATACCTAAACTATTGAGCGATGATTAGGAGGCTAAACCTACAGGAACTTGACTTGACAAATCGAACCTTTGGCTTTGTTGGATGTGGGGCCCCGTCTTAATGTTTTACAAGGGAGGGGATGTCTACACTCTACAGGTAGACAGGTAGACATGCCGTAGCTACTGTATAGAAGGGAAAGGTTACAGGTAGACATGTGGTAACTACTGTTAGGGAGGGAATGTCTACAGGTAACCATGACATAACGCCAGTGTAAGGGAGGGAATGTCTACAGGTAACCATGACATAACGCTAGTGTAAGGGAGGGAATGTCTACAGGTAACCATGACATAACGCTAGTGTAAGGGAGGGAATGTCTACAGGTAACCATGATATAACGCTAGTGTAAGGGAGGGAATGTCTACAGGTAACCATGATATAACGCCAGGGTAAAGGAGGGAATGTCTACAGGTAACCATGATATAACGCCAGTGTAAAGGAGGGAATGTCTACAGGTAACCATGATATAACGCCAGTGTAAAGGAGGGAATGTCTACAGGTAACCATGATATAACGCTAGTGTAAGGGAGGGGATGTCTAAAGGCAACCATGATATAACGCCAGTGTAAGGGCGGGAATGTCTACAGGTAACCATGATATAACGCCAGTGTAAGGGAGGGAATGTCTACAGGTAACCATGATATAACGCTAGTGTAAGGGAGGGAATGTCTACAGGTAACCATGATATAACGCTAGTGTAAGGGAGGGAATGTCTACAGGTAACCATGATATAACGCTAGTGTAAGGGCGGGAATGTCTACAGGTAACCATGACATAACGCCAGTGTAAGGGCGGGAATGTCTACAGGTAACCATGATATAACGCCAGTGTAAGGGAGGGAATGTCTACAGGTAACCATGATATAACGCCAGTGTAAGGGAGGGAATGTCTACAGGTAACCATGATATAACGCTAGTGTAAGGGAGGGATTGTCTACAGGTAACCATGATATAAC
The DNA here is from genome assembly GCF_902652985.1 of Pecten maximus. Lineage (NCBI taxonomy): Eukaryota > Metazoa > Mollusca > Bivalvia > Pectinida > Pectinidae > Pecten > Pecten maximus. Next base: position 21,446,933 of record NC_047016.1, on the reverse strand, counting down.
GCCAGTGTAAGGGAGGGAATGCCTACAGGCCAGTATGCTGTAATGCTGTTGTAAGGGAGGGAATGTCTACAGCCGAGTATGCTGTAATGCTACTGTAAGGGAGGGAATCATTCAGGTCAGTATGCTATGACGCATCTGTTAAGGAGGGAATGCCTAAAGGTACTGTAAGGGAGGGAATGCCTACAGGTCAGTATGTTGTTACGCTACTGTAAGGGAGGGTATGCCTACAGTTCAGTATGCTGTAAAGCTACTGTAAGGGAGGGAATTCCTACAGGTCAGTATGCTGTAATGCTACTGTAAGGGAGGGAATGCCTACAGCCCATTATGCTGTAATGCTACTGTAAGGGAGGGAATGCCTACAGTTCAGTATGCTGTAAAGCTACTGTAAGGGAGGGAATGCCTACAGCCCATTATGCTGTAATGCTACTGTAAGGGAGGGAATGCCTACAGTTCAGTATGCTGTAAAGCTACTGTAAGGGAGGGAATTCCTACAGGCCAGTATGCTGTAATGCTACTGTAAGGGAGGGAATGCCTACAGCCCATTATGCTGTAATGCTACTGTAAGGGAGGGAATGCCTACAGTTCAGTATGCTGTAAAGCTACTGTAAGGGAGGGAATGCCTACAGCCCATTATGCTGTAATGCTACTGTAAGGGAGGAAATGCCTACAGGCCAGTATGCTGTAATGCTACTGTAAGGGAGGGAATGCCTACAGGCCATTATGCTGTAATGCTACTGTAAGGGAGGGAATGCCTACAGGCCAGCATGCTGTAATGCTACTGTAAGGGAGGGAATGCCTACAGGCCAGTATGCTGTAATGCTACTGTAAGGGAGGGAATGCCTACATCCCAGTATGCTGTAATGCTACTGTAAGGGAGGGAATGACTAAATTGTCCCTTTAACGCCAACATGATGTAATACTCACTATCTAACTATCCAACAAGGGTGTGTATGTGTGTACATATATATACACGTACGACTGACCTACGTGATCTTGTTTGATAATTAACATGTGAAAATATATTCCGTCTGGATTTACACAAGGACACGTCATGCAATCTCATTTCATTCTAAAGATATCGTGACTGTGTATTAATAATAGCTTGGAATGAATGTATTCCAAGTAAACCTTTGAATAAAACATATCGATATTGTTGAATAATGTTTACTTTTTAGAAAGTAAGTACATGTATAAAGGTATATTTCGCTTTCTCATCCGAATTAGTCGGGGACGTCTATCGCCTGCTTTACCTCGCAAACTTAGAGATGATGTTCGTATTGTTTAAAAAAGAAGAAGAAGAAAAAAGTTCACGCTTCAAGTTCCCAATGGATTTTTTTTTTCTTATTAATTTTTTTATCAAAATAATAAATCGCGCATTTTAAGAGGAATAAGAGAGTCGGCGAGGTAATAAATCAGAAATTTGAAATATCCCATGATAATGAAATTTGAATATTTCATGAGAATTATCCTAACATCATACGATATGACATTACGCGTTCATTTTAAATCAGACCCCCAACACAGTCGCCGTATGGGTCTGTGTATAAACAGACATTGTAGTGTTATTTGTATTTTTATGAGTTGTGACATGATAAGAGCACGCGTGTTTTATGAGATGGGACAAGTGCACGTGCACTGATTGCAGCTTCTGCAGCTGTTATGTACGTGCAAGGCGGTACATATTGCCTGCCAGAGTTCAGCATTAGTTCTTATTGTCGCCTACACACAGCTAAACCAACACATAGGTATTACCACTGACTGTGATTAATATTTATAACTCTTCCCCACATCTGTTTTCAATACGTAATGTTATGTTTATTCGCGGGCATGTCTGAATCAATATGCGTGTACACATATGTGTACGTGTATTGACTTATCTATAACATCTACACTGTGCTTTGTTTTGTATTTTCCAAACTGAAATGTTCTCGAAAGGCGTCAATATTTTTTTAATCTGCAGATTATATTGAGTTCACATTAAACTCCTTTTAATAATGTCAATATTGAGCTCCACTTAATAATGCCAACACGGAGTTCTATTAAATAGTTCAAATATTGAGCTCCATTTAATACTGTATACATAAATGAAGTACTAAATATATCGATGTAGTTCTGTGGTACTGTATATATCGATGTAATACTGTATATATCGATGTTGTACTGTATATATCGATGTTATACTGTATATATCGATGTAACACTGTATATATCGATGTAGTTCTGTATATATCGATGTAGTACTGTATATATAGATGTGTATATATCGAAGTAGTACTGTATATATCGATGTTATACTGTATATATCGATGTTATACTGTATATATCGATGTAGTACTGTATATATCGATGTAGTACTGTATATATCGATGAAATACTGTATATATCGGTGAAATACTGTATATATCGATGTTATACTGTATATATCGATGTGTTACTGTATAAATCGATGTTATACTGTATATATCGATGTAGTTCTGTATATATCGATGTAATACTGTATATATCGATGTTATACTGTATATATCGATGTTTTACTGTATATATGGATGTTATACTGTATATATCGATGTTATACTGTATATATCTATGTGGTACTGTATATATCGTTGTAGTACTGTATATATCGATGTTATACTGTATATATCGATGTTATACTGTATATATCGATGAAGTACTGTATATATCGATGTTATACTATATATATCGATGTTGTACTGTATATATCGATGTAACACTGTATATATCGATGTTATACTGTATATTTCGGTGTAGTACTGTATATATCGATGTTGTACTGTATATATCGATGTAACACTGTATATATCGATGTTATACTGTGTATATCGATGTAGTACTGTATATATCGATGTTATACTGTATATATCGATGTAGTTTTATATATATCGATGTAATACTGTATATATTGATGTTATACTGTATATATTGATGTTATACTGTATATAGATAAATTAATTTTTCTTTGTTTTCATGGTAATTACTGAAATGTGATTGGTCGAAAAATTCTTTTCATTCTTCTATGAAAGAAATTCCGAGAATGGCGCAAAAAGGTGACGTCACAATACGACAATTGACGTTGCATATTGTAAGTAGGGACAAGTAGGGAGTGGTGAGACAAGTAGGGGGTGGTGAGACAAGTAGAGAGTGGTGAGACAAGTAGGGAGTGGTGAGACAAGTAGAGAGTGATGAGACAAGTAGGGGGTGGTGAGACAAGTAGGGAGTGGTGAGACAAGTAGGGAGTGATGAGACAAGTAGGGAGTGGTGAGACAAGTAGGGAGTGGTGAGACAAGTAGGGAGTGGTGAGACAAGTAGGGAGTGGTGAGACAAGTAGGGAGTGGTGAGACAAGTAGGGAGTGGTGAGACAAGTAGGGAGTGGTGAGACAAGTAGGGAGTGGTGAGACAAGTAGGGAGTGGTGTGACAAGTAGGGAGTGGTGAGACAAGTAGGGAGTGGTGAGACAAGTAGGGAGTGGTGAGACAAGTAGGGAGTGGTGAGACAAGTAGGGAGTGGTGTGACAAGTACGGAGTGGTGAGACAAATAGGGAGTGGTGAGACAAGTAGGGAGTGGTGAGACAAGTAGGGAGTGGTGTGACAAGTAGAGAGTGATGAGACAAGTAGGGGGTGGTGAGACAAGTAGGGAGTGGTGAGACAAGTAGGGAGTGATGAGACAAGTAGGGAGTGGTGAGACAAGTAGGGAGTGGTGAGACAAGTAGGGAGTGGTGTGACAAGTAGGGAGTGGTGAGACAAGTAGAAAGTGGTGAGACAAGTAGGGGGTGGTGAGACAAGTAGGGAGTGGTGAGACAAGTAGGGAGTGATGAGACAAGTAGAGAGTGGTGAGACAAGTAGGGAGTGGTGAGACAAGTAGGGGGTGGTGAGACAAGTAGGGAGTGATAAGACAAGTAGTGAGTGGTGAGACAAGTAGGGGGTGGTGAGACAAGTAGGGGGTGGTAAGACAAGTAGGAAGTGGTGAGACAAGTAGGGAGTGGTGAGACAAGTAGGGGGTGGTGAGACAAGTACGGAGTGGTGAGACAAGTAGGGAGTGGTGAGACAAATAGGGAGTGATAAGACAAGTAGGGAGTGGTGAGACAAGTAGGGAGTGGTGAGACAAGTAGGGGGTGGTGAGACAAGTAGGGAGTGGTGAGACAAGTAGAGAGTGGTGAGACAAGTAGGGAGTGGTGAGACAAAATGCAGTTGTGAGACAAACAGTGGGTGTTGAGACAAAGCTAATTTGTCAAGTTGATACTAGTAAGTATATGTTGAAGAAAAATGACTTAAATTAGAAGCCTTCATTTTCTTGGAATCATAGCAAGTCGTGCTGCCCTCTAGTGGATTGTGCCTATATATAGCAGTCTAGTGTCCCCTCCAGCACAGTAGCTTGTGTGGGCGTTCAAGCCTTGTTTTGTCACATATCATATCTGATAACTGCTCGTCCTCAAGTGTTCTTCGTGAAGGTTGAAACATCAGAGACGTAATGAATATGCATTCCATGGTAATCTGAAATTACCATATCTATACATTTGTATATTTTAATATTGATTTATTTTTTTCTCTCTTGTCTTTGCGTCAGTCCGTATGCGTCAACCATTATGCTGATTTTGCTATATCGTGACGATGTCTCAGATAGTTGGCCGGCAAGATAACGTATTAATACTCAAAAATCTATATATATCTAAAGTTTTTATGGAATTAACTTTTTTATTATTTTCTCTACTTACGACCGCCTCTTCGAACATGGACTGACATCACTTTTACCATTTAGTAATATACATATTTCTTATGTACCTAGGGTAGCATGCAGTATTATATGACTCTCATTGGATGAGAGTCATGTCATGGAATGAATGTATGTGGTTGAATCTCATTGGACGAGTAAATGTATATAGTGGACCATCGATGAACGAGTGAATGTATGTAGTGGAATCTCATTGGACGAGTGAATGTATGAAGTGGAATCTCATTGGACGAGTGAATGTATGAAGTGGAATCTCATTGGACGAGTGAATGTATGTAGTGGAATCTCATTGGACGAGTGAATGTATGAAGTGGAATCTCATTGGACGAGTGAATGTATTTGGTAAACTATCTTTGGACGAGTGAATCATGTGGTGAACTTTCTTTGGACGAGTGAATGTACATGTATGTGATGGAATACCATTGGACGAGTGAATGTACATGTATGTGATGGAATACCATTGGACGAGTGAATGTACATGTATGTGATGGAATACCATTGGACGAGTGAATGCATTTGATAGAATCACATTGGACGAATTAATGTATGTAGTGGAATCACAATGGACGAGTGAATATATGTGGTGGAATACCATTGGACGAGTGAATGTGTGTGATGAACCTTCATTGGACGAGTTAATGTATGTGTCGGAATACCATTGGACGAGTGAATGTATGTAGTGGAATCACATTTGACGAGTTAATGTCACGTGTGTATGTAGTGGAATCTCATTGGACGAGTGAATGTATTTGATGGAATCACATTGGACGAATTAATGTATGTAGTGGAATCACAATTGACGAGTGAATGTATGTGGTGGAATACCATTGGACGAGTGAATGTACATGTATTTGATGGGATACCATTGGACAGTGAATGTATGTGGTGAACTCTCTTTGGACGAGTGAATGTATGTAGTTGAATCCCATTGGACGGAAAATGTATGTGGTTGACCTTTATTGGTTGGATGAACGTATATATGGTGGAATCCCATTGGATGGATGAATGAATGAAGTGGATTCTCATTAAACTAATGAATGAATGTGGTGGATCCTCAAGACCATCACTACACAGAGTTATTCCGTAGAATTGAAATGGATTTAAATATGTTATTGATATTATATCAAGGGGAGTCTATGAAATATGCAATGGATATCAAACCTAATGAATCATTACATGATAGATATATGGACCGTAGACTGGGATTCCGTGACCGAGCTATACAAGTCTTCCAAACACACTGCTAAATACAATCGTACGCGCATAATTTTATAAAGAAGCGCTGTAACTTTCCCTCTAGCGCACAAGAGATCCGTCAAGAAGTGGAGTTTGTTCGCCAGTAAACTTAACAATGAAAAACTGAGATAAACATCTAAGAATAGACTCCGCCATGGCAGCACCGGCATTCTAACAAGTTACGTTAACGTCTCTCTACACATCAATAGAACCCCAGGCTTTATATGCTGCGAGGTTGTAAATTAATCAAGAAAGAGTATAGACGGAATGGAGGCTTACAGGAAAAAAACGGCTTCGCACTCTCAGTTTCTGGTTTTGTTGAAACCGCAAAGATCTGTTATAAATAATGGCTTTCATGTACTGCGGTCACGTGTATAATTATGCTTGTTTTTATTTGTATGTTTTCTATTATATGTATGCGTTTTAATCACTAATGTAAGATGTTAGGGTGACGGTCAGAAAGATGTGTATAATGCCATTCTATATTTAGACGAGTCTTAAAGCTATGTGAAGTTTTCTAGTTGCAACCTAAATTAATACATTATTATCAATAAATCTTCCTTATTTTTCATGATATTTTTAAAGTCTAGTTTATTAGTCTGTCGATTAGAAAGAGCCGCTAAAATCTTGAGTTTTAAGGGTTTAGTTTTGAGATCTACCTAACAAATTAAGTCTTCAAATGACAATATTTTAGGATTTCAGTACAGTAGGCCAATAGGGATTTCTGAACTCAACAGCTAGTGATGTGTTCTGACATCCACGACTAGTGATTTGTTCTGACATCCACAACTAGTGATTTGTTCTGACATCCACAACTAATGATTTGTTCTGACAACCACAACTAGTGATTTGTTTTGACAACCACAACTAGTGATTTGTTTTGACATCCACAGCTAGTGATTTGTTCTGACATCCACGACTAGTGATTTGTTCTGACATCCACAACTAGTGATTTGTTTTGACAACCACAGCTAGTGATTTGTTCTGACATCCACAACTAGTGATTTGTTTTGACAACCACAACTAGTGATTTGTTCTGACATCCACAACTAGTGATTTGTTCTGACAACCACAACTAGTGATTTGTTCTGACATCCACAATTAGTGATTTGTTTTGACATCCACAGTTAGTGATTTTGTGGCAAACTTTACTCTGAATAGGATGCATAACAACATGTAATCCCACATCTTAACTGAACGAACGGGAGACAACTCGGCCTAGAATCTTTAATGAATGTGCCGGGGACAGGGCGCAATATATTTCTTCAGTGCATTAAAAATGAAACCAAAAATACTGATTTGATGAATTATGTATCTACTGACATAAAAAGCGCGATGGAATATTCTACCACATCCTAGATATAACAACAGGCGTGATTATAGAGATAGAGTTTCTCTGTTGCATTAACCAATAACAGAACGTAGACTCTCGGATATAATCATGGCGATAACAAGTGATAGTTGTTTGGCAGTCTCGTTTCTATAATCTTATACAGAGAAAAATGTTCTCAAACGAATTGCATACATTTCTGCTGTAAAGTAATAGTGTTCATAGATTGAACTGCTATAACCGAGGGGATACTCAATGATAGAGCTGCCTAACATTCGAACCTGCAACCATATATAACCATAGCGATATGGGTCATCATACGGAGAGACGGACTGTGTCTAGCTACTGTAGTCATAGCGATATGAATTATTTTACTGTCTCACTGCTGCAGACATAATTAAACGGACAATTTTACTTTTTACTGTAAACGGTGATGCCGGCCCTCTTACTGTCTCGCTGGTGTAAACATTGTGTCACGGGCCCTCTTACTGTCTCCCTGATGTAAACATTGTGTTACGGGCCCTCTCACTGTCTCGCTGATGTAAACATTGTGTCACGGGCCCTCGTACTGTCTCCCTGATGTAAACATTGTGTCACGGGCCCTCTTACTGTCTCCCTGATGTAAACATTGTATTACGGGCCCTCTCACTGTCTCGCTGGTGTAAACATTGTGTTATGGACCCTCTTACTGTCTCGCTGGTGTAAACATAGTGTTACGGGCCCTCTTACTGTCTCGCCGATGTAAACATTGTGTTACGGGCCCTCTCACTGTCTCGCTGATGTAAACATTGTGTTACGGGCCCTCTCACTGTCTCGCTGATGTAAACATAGTGTCACGGACCCTCTTACTGTCTCGCTGGTATAAACATAGTGTTACGGGCTCTCTTACTGTCTGGCTGATGTAAACATTGTGTCACGGGCCCTCTTACTGTCTCGCTGATGTAAACATAGTGTTACGGGCCCTCTCACTGTCTCGCTGATGTAAACATAGTGTTACGGGCCCTCTCACTGTCTCGCTGATGTAAACATAGTGTTACGGGCCCTCTTACTGTCTCGCTGGTGTAAACATTGTGTTACGGACCCTCTTACTGTTTCGCTGGTGTAAACATAGTGTTACGGGCCCTCTTACTGTCTCCCTGGTGTAAACATTGTGTCACGGGCCCTCTTACTGTCTCCCTGGTGTAAACATTGTGTTACGGGCCCTCTTACTGTCTCCCTGGTGTAAACATTGTGTTACGGACCCTCTTACTGTCTCGCTGGTGTAAACATTGTGTTACGGGCCCTCTTACTGTCTCGTTGGTGTAAACATTGTGTTACGGGCCCTCTTACTGTCTCGCTGGTGTAAACATAGTGTTACGGGCCCTCTCACTGTCTCGCTGATGTAAACATAGTGTTACGGGCCGTCTTACTGTCTCGCTGGTGTAAACATTGTGTTACGGGCCCTCTCACTGTCTCCCTGGTGTGAACATAGTGTTACGGGCCGTCTTACTGTCTCGCTGATGTAAACATAGTGTTACGGGCCCTCTCACTGTCTGGCTGATGTAAACATAGTGTTACGGGCCCTCTTACTGTCTCGCTGATGTAAACATAGTGTTACGGGCCCTCTTACTGTCTCCCTGGTGTAAACATTGTGTTACGGACCCTCTTACTGTCTCGCTGATGTAAACATTGTGTTACGGGCCCTCTGACTGTCTCGCTGATGTAAACATAGTGTTACGGGCCCTCTTACTGTCTCCCTGGTGTAAACATTGTGTTACGGGCCGTCTCACTGTCTCGCTGGTGTAAACATTGTGTTACGGGCCCTCTTACTGTCTCGCTGGTGTAAGCATTGTGTTACGGACCCTCTTACTGTCTCGCTGATGTAAACATTGTGTCACGGGCCCTCTTACTGTCTCGCTGATGTAAACATTGTGTTACGGACCCTCTTACTGTCTCGCTGATGTAAACATAGTGTTACGGACCCTCTCACTGTCTCGCTGGTGTAAACATATAGTGTTACGGACCCTCTTACTGTCTCGCTGATGTAAACATTGTGTTACGGGCCCTCTTACTGTCTCGCTGGTGTAAACATTGTGTTACGGGCCCTCTCACTGTCTCGCTGATGTAAACATTGTGTTACGGGCCCTCTTACTGTCTCGCTGGTGTAAACATAGTGTTATGGGCCCTCTTACTGTCTCGCTGGTGTAAACATAGTGTTACGGGCCCTCTCACTGTCTCGCTGGTGTAAACATTGTGTTACGGACCCTCTTACTGCCTCGCTGATGTAAACATTGTGTTACGGACCCTCTTACTGTCGTGATTTTGTAACCATAGTAATATGGGCCCTCTTACTGTCTAATCGTTGTAACCATCGACATGCTATATTATAGAGTAAACTGAAATTTTCTGTGAGCTTTATTTAATAAAAGTGGCATATATTTTGAATTGATACTCATACAATGTATATCATACAGATCGTATGACACACGTGTTAAAAATGACGTCATGCATGTATCGTCTCTAGTAGTATAAAGGTAATAATCAGATTCGAAATTCACCTGTCTTATAGGGACATTGGTTTTAAGGTTTTGGTTTAGCGTTATTTGTCATCAATTGATTTTGCCCCCTTCATATTCATAAACAATGATTTTCCACGTATCATGAGGTGAAAAGATTGTATAATGAATACGAAATTAGGCTAGCGATGATGGTGAAACAGTAGAACGAATATTCATACATTGCCTACTCTGACGACGACCATCTGTCAGAAATCGTCCGTCTGTAATCCAGAGTTATCTCAGCTTGTAAAACGTGTGTGATAAACACTCCTATCACGGGGTAATTACTACCTGTAGACACAGAAATCTAAATATATATATGTAATATATAGATATATAAATTTATATCCATTACCTGTTAGAAATAATCAATAGAACCCTCCGATGCCTAGGTAAATGACCTTTCGAGTTTGTGATGTAACCAACTTTGTACATACAGGTACAGGTAGTTGACCCGTGTTTATCCCTGAGTCCAGTTTGAAGGTTTGAATACATATAATACCACCTAGTATAGCAGGCTCTAGAATTGGTCGCTTTCCAATAGACGTAGATAATCACCATCAAGTAAGCGGTTTTATTATTATTTTGTTTTGTTGCAGGTATGTTTATTTTCTCGGTATACGCGTGTGTTAGGATGTGTAGTGTGGGCGTGGTGTGTTTGGAAGGTACCTTACTAGCGTTGTAATTTTGACATCAAGTTGACAGATCGTTTAGACTATCATATCTGACCTAGTCAGTTCGGCCCCGGTAACTGACCCCGACATGCCCCATCCACGTTTATATCTCTTGGACGTCATCCATAGCCATGGAAACCGCATCAGCAACAGGTTTCTCTATCATGTGGCAACGAACTTTATCAATAGAACAGCAGCGGTCAGTTTCGGATGGTCATCGTACTTTGCTTGACCACACATATGACGGCAAAATCGATGGGCCGTTCTACAAAACGTGTATAAAGTTTACTGTAGGGATTTGGTCATTTTGTGACTGACGTCACGTGACCTAGCTGGTATTTCAATGACGGTTGAACGACCTGCGTCTTGTGCTGACCAAGCGTAGAGAAGGAGTTGTTAATACTCAGTCGTGGTAAGATATTTTTATAATTATTTCTATATTCAGAAAATTACCAAAAAAATATACATTGCATATTTTATATCACAGCATTTTGTTTTAACCCTTTCAACACTAAGAAACTTTAGTGGACTCTGCCATTCTTTCATAAGTTGAAGTCCAATATGGTCAGTAGGGGTGAAAGGGTTAAGTGAAGTAGAACTAATCTAGTACTGAATTTTACTATTGCTCGGTCACGTGTATCGTACAAACATATGCTAAACTACCAGATATTTAAGTTTGTGATGCTCCTGAATCGAAACTAGGATGTAGGATCATATAACCATTCAGTTGTCTGGCCTCTTTCTCACATCCCCATAAAAAAAACATGTCGATGATCAAGTTATACATGGAAAGGACCATTCTTAGATCTCGGTCTTCCTTCCTTCCATTCTTTGCTTTTCATTCTTTATAAATTAGTATAAATATACTGTATCGCTATCACGATCTTTTTAATATATATCTGTGGAGGGATTTTTCTAGGTTAATTAAAACTTGTGTCCAACCAATTGTGTTTAAACAATAAAATACATTCAAATCAAATGACCATCCGAATAGACAGCGTTGTATGGACCGATCCGGGATTTTAATACTTAAGAAATGGTGGCATGTTGATTGTTGATATGTATCTAACTAAGCCATACATCTATCAGTACTGTTGGTCCCCGACACACCTCTCTGATTATTGTTCATGAGATCACAGGGACGTGAAAATTGTTACAGTCTACATGTATTTACCTTCCCTAGTGTGTATAGTACATTTTGAGACTTTTTTTTGGGGGGGGGGGGGGGGGGGGCTCTAGATTAAAATTCGGTAAAATGACACCCCTGGTGTTCATATCTACTAGTCCCCCATGTACGATAGTCCGGTAATGATTCAGTGTTTGTGATTTTTTTTATTGTTATCATTATTATTATTCTTCATCTTGTGGTAGATATCTCCACTTAATGACCGACCTAGAGGTGAAGGTCATTTCATGTGAATATAGTTTTGCTGAAACTTTTACACTTACTTGACCTTTGACGTACTTGACCTTTGACGTAGAGGTTACAGTTGTCTGATTACTGCTTTTAAAATGAAGAGGTTGATCAAAATACATTATAATAACAATAAATAATACATGAATCTTGAATAAAACAAAGAGAAAACAGCAAGGTTGAAAACACATACACGTGGTAAACAGAAGTAATGTGTTATTAAGTCGTGTCGAGAATAAGACATAAATAGATATCATATGAATAAATTTGAAGAAAAAAAAATGAAAATATGCGAATAGATATTTTTTAAACAATGCATACTGTATTCAGTCTAACGGCGCCTATCTGGTCAAGCTAACTTCCTTGTGTTCGTCCTTGACGCAATGTGGAAACACCAAACTGATATAAGCGGTAAATACTTAAAAGCTTATAACTAGTCACGTGGTGTTAAATAACAAGCCGTAGAAGTTAATATGATATCTGAATTTCATAATAATGTAAAGTTACCGAATAGGTAAACCAGTACACATTCCAAACCATATACACCAGTCACAACAGAGACAACAGGTACAAATATTATACCTTGTGTGTGTGGTTAGGCTTCGCGTCCGTGACTTCCACCAGGTGGTAGATTTCACTCGAATTAAAATTCTAGGCGAACTGTGTCTTATATTACAAGTTAATGTAAGTTAGTGAATTATGCATGAGTCACATGTTCAACAATATTTTTAGCTTACTTGACACGAAGTGCCAGTTAGGAATGATATATAGTGTAGGGCAGGGTTGGGCGTCCCTTCGTCCGTCCGTCTTGGCCATCTTTGAACTTCTTCAGTAACTACAATTGATATTTGGCCAGGAGGTATGGGAATGGTACATTTAAGTTTCCTCGTACATATGTATAAATGATTACCTGTTTTCAATTTCACATGGGTCAAATATGTTAAAAACTTAATTCATGTAGTAATGACCTTAGCTTATTTTTAAAGTGACATAGTCCAAATAGTTAAAAATCATTTGCGAATCTTTTCTCGAGTTCTAAATAGGGATTGGATTTCACTTTTATGTTAACCATGCTTTATGGAGCAATTCCTCTAAGAATATATTCTAATGCGCGCGCTAGCGCCCCATTTAGAATATATTCTTAGAGGAATTGCTCCATAAAAGCATGGTTAACATAAAAGTGAAATCCAATCCCTATATTTACACTTACGGATGTTGTTTCTATAAGTCTTTGTGATTACAATATTTTTTCTTTGTAAATAAAAAAAAATCATATAAAAGTCGGACACAGTGGGAGGAGTCAATTATTAGAACAGCCAATAGTGACGCTTCACAACAAATTGAGACTTTTTTTGCGCGGTAAAAAATAGTTCTGTTTTTTATTATGATATTAACATAAATAACAAAAACATTTTGATAGATTATCATATTTAATATTGTCAAACATGTTATTTTTATACATTTAACAATGGTAAACAAATCCTTTGTAACTTAAATTGTAAATGTAAACAAAGCCATGTGCTTGGCGAAAGTAGTTCCCGTACCCTGTCATATTTTCATACGCAAGTTCAAAGGTCAATGTTTCCATGCAAGAATGGTAAACAAATCGGTCTGGTATTGTTATATAGTGACAAAACTTTGCAAGTGTAAATATAGATCCATGGTTTTCGTCTTTGGCCTGTTGATAAAGTCGCAGGGGTCAGATATGATAAACACCTTAACTATGTTCTCTTCTAATTTTTGCCAACAGGTAACACAGATCGAGTGAAAAATTCAGCAAACAAATGACCTAGGCCTATTTTTCAAAGTTACTTTTGTGAAATATGAAATATGTGACTACATTATGTATACGAGAAATAATCAACAACAGGCTTCACATCACGCTTCTTATGAAACATGAACTGGGTTTCGCATTGGTTATGTTTGGTTCAACAAAAAGTAAGACCCTACATTATGATTCACCGATGCATCATTGAATCATATCACCTCTGTTAGATGTATGTTAATGATTTCGAAAATGAATTAATTAATTCCTCCTGTGACTCTTTGTTTTTAAGAGATGTTTCACTTTTTCTTCTTATGTATGCAGATGACACTGTCCTTTTCTCAGAAACTGCTTCTGGCTTACAAAAAATGTTAGATTCCTTAAATCAATATAGTGACAATTGGCAGTTAACAGTCAATACTGATAAAACAAAAATTGTTGTATTTCGTAATAGGGGTAGATTGCGAGTTGTCGAAATTTTTTACTTTAATGGCAATGAAATAGAGATTTTTGATCGTTTTAACTACCTAGGTATAGTATTTAACTTTAATGGTAAGTTCACAAAAACTCAAGGTGTTATTGCAGAACAAGGCCGTAAATGTATGTATAATGTGTTGAAAATTTGTAATAATTTATCTCTTAATGTAGAATCTAAATTGAACGTTTTTGATGTTTACGTCTCCTCTATTCTCAATTATGGTTGCGAAACATGGGGTTTCCATGTTGCAGACAAAGTAGAAAAGATTCATGTTGATTTTTTGAGAAAGATCCTTGTTGTTAAGACAAGTACGCCTTCCTTCATGATATATTCGGAATTAGGACGTTTGCTGTTGCATATCGTCAGGAAATGTCGAATAATAAAATATTGGCTGAAATTGATCAAATGTGAGAATATTGTTCTTTTAAAGTCGGTTTATGAAGAGATGGAGGATTGCAACCAAAGAAATTGTAATTGGCGTTGCCAAGTTAAAAAATTATTATTGTCTTCTGGTTTCGGTAGTGTCTGGTTAACTCATTATGTTGATAATGAAAAGGTATTTTTACATTGCTTTAAGCAGAGGTTGATTGATGCTTTTATTCAAGCAAGAAATGAATTTATTGAAAGATATTCTAATTGTTATCTGTATACAAATGTAAATATATTGTTGACACCTTCACACTGCAATTCTATCTAACAAAATCTATTCCTGATCGGTATCGTAAACTTATTTCGAAATTAAGACTTTCATCGCATAAGCTTTATATAGAAGAAGGTCGGTATCGTAATATTCCAAGGTCAAATATGTTATGTCGTTATTGCAACCAGAACCAAGTATAGGACGAATTCCATTTCATCCATATTTGTCCACTATATGTTGATATTCTAAAAAGATTCATTAAAAAATATTATTGGAATCACCCGTCTTCTTTTAAACTTGTCCAATTGCTTTCTGTTCACAATAAAAATGAGTTATGTAATTTTGGAAAATATTTACAATCAAGCTGGTTACTACGGTCGAGATTCCAACCTTTAGTATAGATCAATATCGTATTGTATATGTTTATCTCCAGCTATACCTAATTTTGTTCATACCCTAACTATTCATCTAAATTATGTACACTTTGTATTTAGTGTTGAATTAACGATGTTAGTTACTTATCTCTATTTATATCTATTTATATATATTGTTTGTTCATCATCTAATTATTCTCACAAAGTATATATTTGCATCTGAAAAATCCTAGATACTTATATTAGTTATACCTATTGTTTGGTAACTACTATCTATCTACTCTTATAAACTGTATTATTTACTTTTTATTAATGACTTAAGGTACTCGTCTCCAGTTATCTTTATTGTTTTGTCCACCCCCTGACTACTCTGACAAATTGTGCTTTTGTTGTTAAAATCAATGTTTGCGGATGTTTTTCACCAGTTACGCCTACTGTTTTGTTCATCCTCTATAACAATTAGTTACGTATTGTATATATATGTATGTTGATGCTTCTATGTTATACTTATGAGCCGTAAGGCTTCAAGTGGAATAAACTATACTATACCACTAGTTTCCTGTATGGTCACCTTGTAAATTGGAAATAGTAATTTAACCATTATTCCTTACTGCATGTGAGTACATTCAGGCCCTTTGGGTCTCTTGTACTGTGTGTATTGTTCCCTTAAAGTAAGCCATCCAAACTAATGCATGTGTAACTTTTATACCCGATCACGTTCAAAAGCTGGTGTGCCCTCCCAAGATAGAATTCAAACTGAACATGTCCTTATACATTTTCAAGAAAAACTAGTACTTCTGGTGAGAGGATGTGGCATTTACGTACATGTATATTCCATATAGGCTTGCAAAAAAACAAAAACAAAAAAAAAACAATCATGAATTATTTTGTAGGAAAACAAAGAAAAAATATTAAGGCATGGAAACGTTCTGTAAATGCAGATTCTAACAATTTTGGTATTGTCAGCTCAATTCCAGATGAACAAGAAGGTACAATGCATGAAGACGAATCAGAGTTCAGTCATGAATTAGTGTACATAACAATTAGACTCTAAATTATAGGTCTGGGTAACTCAATCATGGACAAATTATTTTAATCCTTTTTACAGGTTAGACTAAGTCTAATTTTAGTAGCCCTAATAACCGAACAGAAAATTCTATTGATTTAATTTTCTGGTTTCAGAGGCAAAAAATGACTTGTTCTACAAGTCAGATATTTATAAATTCATTCTTGCATAGTTTCATATTGATAATGGCGAGTGGCTAAAACGATCCGGTTTCATTGAGAGTGGCGACGAACGAACGGACGATCACCGAACCCAACCTCATAATGTAATCAGCTATGCGTGTCATCTCACTTCAACCTTGAACCCTGCCCTAGTTTACCTTATATCTAGTAGACGTTTAAGAAATTCGTCGATCAAATGTGGTTGCTACAAGCAGCGATGCTCCTATATTCGCTTTTCACACCCTGATGATAAACGCACTACAAAAATATACAGTAAACAATTCGTAATGAATAGGATATAGAGGAACTAAGTGTTTCAGTGGAAGTGCTTTCCGCGGCGTGATACGGCTATTGGGAATAAGGTAAAGTAGGGCAGATATTTGAAGCCATAAATTGATCGCTGCAAAATTCATGCTAACATCCATCTTGGGCCATAACAACTGGTTGTAAAACCAGTATGGACCATTCAGAGATGGGTAAGTACTCATTTATCAATATATGTTTCATATGATTCCAAAAACTGTTGTTTTGTTGAAGCTTACAGTGTCTAAACGGTCGTGTGTATTGTGGTGTAAATACACTCCGCCATTTTGAGTCACGAAGGTTGTAAGCACTCGGCAGTACCAAGGGTTCACCCCGAACAAGTTACGTGTACTTATACGAGGGATTTTGTACGATAGCTTAATTGATGGCTGCCGCTGTGATGTTTACAAACAAACGACGATGAACGTTATCGAAAGGACAAATGAGATATAGGTCTATTGTGAAATATATTTTGGCCTTAATTTGAACTTTTGAACTTCCAACCACACAAATATCTTACGTAATAGTGTGTTTCCTTGTCTGGTAGGACATACCGATAGCTTTGAGGCGCAATTATTGTTACAGCAATTGTTTTAGAGATATGGTTCAGGATTGGTGTTGCAGAATTTAGTCTGTGACCATTTAACGTTGGTCAATCCCGTTTGTATTCGTTAAAGCCGACGCGGCCGGTAGCGAAGGCCTTCTAGAAGGGCATCGACATTTTCTGCCATTATGCCGAGTCATGATCATTTCAAGTCTATTATTTGACCCCTATCTGTCAACAATACTTTATATTTGCACATTTTATCATATTGTGTTGAGGGTATTCGTGACTATGCTTTTAGCTGGCAAGTAGATAAGGTACGAACATGCATGTGTCAAATCGAAAACGTCATGAACATGTCTCAAGTCTAAATTATATAAACAGTGCTATGGTGGACCTAATTGTGTTAACCAGTATCTTATCAGTCATACTACTAACAGATTTCAGTTTTGCCAGACAGAGGCCATGTCATCAATGAACATTATATATATAAATTCATATTGATGATTATTAGACATAATATGGATACTTCAATGATCTGTCAGTACTAGGATATTTTGACAGTGACAGGTAATTATAACTTGTACCAGACAGAGCAAGGTTGTGTGATCAATATTGAATATGGACCAATATATATCTATGATTATATAAAACATATATTACAAAACCTTAGTTGTTCTTTTGAATCACAGTCATATGTCGACAAGCCAGAGTGCGTAACTTACATTATAAATTAAAAAAAATTATATATAAAAAAGTGATGAGCTTATATCTTCAGCCAATTTCTTAGGGAAATTAACAATTAAATCTTTTGAAAACATTCCACCAATCAAGCTTTGATATTTAATTCTATCAATCTTGAGCTAATTGTACGTGTGTAAAATAATCAAATCTGTGTGTGAAATGAAATGGCCCTGGTTGTACTGGGTATTCTTCAGATGAATTGTATCATTTGATTAATGAAATTCTTTTAAAAAATAATAAGTTCCTTCTAATTGATATAACTAGTACTCTTAAAATGGCTACACAACTGGGTTGCTTATATAACAGCAAAGATTTTGCCTGTTAGAAATATGTATCAGAAAATATCAATGATTTTATTGAATTGTAATTTTATTATCTTGCTCACACTGATAGTTGTGTTAATTAATTAATACAAGTGGTGGGCCAATCAACAGTTCTTTTGATATTAAGTGCATGAATGATGTATAAACCATTTTTGTGTAATTATAACCTAAGAATAAAAATTCTCAAAATTTACCAACAGGTACAACAAAAATCCTATTGTAATTGATTTGAAGAGGTCATCTGATGGTTTCATTTAATTAATCAATTACATAAATCTCATTCCAATTTTCATCACTTGTTATTACTTAATCGGTGATCAAAAACTACATGGTGATCAATCTAGAATTTTTTTCATATATTCCCTTCAACTATATATACTGCTGATGTCAAGAAGTCCCATAATGTAAAATTTCAGCATTTCCATAAATTCTTTGACTAGTCCCATCAAAATTCTTTTGAGTATAGGACTTGGGACTCACGATAAATATTACTGACTTCTTTATCCATTTAACAATTTCATAACATTTAAATGGAATGTGGAAATGTATATCACAGGAGAGAAAAAACAATTTAAGATGACTTAACCTGTGTTATTGGATATTCACTTATAATCAACAGATATGATATAATGATAACATTATTCTGTATGTATCAACATAATTACCTTCCAAGACATCAGTCTGGTGATACAATAGTTGTCCAAAGTCAGAAAGCTAATGCTAGGACCTCAGATCAGAATGTGTCCTTTGTTCTGTATGGCTCATGATCATGGCTCACTGCGAAGTTTGCGATGTTGCAAAGGTTTTTATTTAAACTTTCACTCACTTTTGCATGCTTTCTCGCACTTTTCACACCCTAATTTACATATAAGAGACAAACAATACCTTATATGAACTTGCACAATACGACCACTGGACTACACAGGTAAGACACACAAATTTACTATAATAGAGAATGTAATTTTCGTGTTACATACACCAGTGACATGTACAGCACAAGACTAGGAATATATTACAAATTAACTTTACATTCTAATTAAAATAAACATTAATTTGTACCTGTGCCATGTAGTTCAAGAACATGGTATACTCATTACTGTACATGTAGACATTAGATGATGCATTTTTTTGAAAGTTTGTGAATTGGGAAGGAAAGTGTTTGAGAGTGAGAACTGCAAATTTTTAAAATTTCATTGAATTTATAAGCCCATAATTGATTTCAGTTAGCTCTGAATCTTTGGAGGAAAATGCTGATAAATGAAGACCAAAAGACTCAATGTCAAACCAGATCTAGATAAAGATTCAATTTAATCAGGGGTCTTCATTCTTCCATGCAAAAAATGCTTTTGTATACATGAAACATCAATAAATGAATTTGTGGATGAGAGAAAAAACTTAGAAATTGAATTTGATTGCTCAAATGGGTTTTGGGTACTTGCGCAATTCCTAATTTGAATCGATGCAGCGTTTAACCAAAAGCACATATAGACTATAGAGTTATGATAAACTGAAGTGTTTGTATGATTAAGATTCATAATTAACACCTGTAGCAAGGCCACCAGCAAAAAGGCAAGTTTTCAGAAAATGTTGTAAAACTGCTGTAGGATGTTTTTACCTGGATGGAAAATTTATTTGGAGGTTGACACTGCATGGAAATGAGTCTGCAGTGCTTGACACTGGGGCCAGCTTTGACATAGAAAATAATTTAAACTGGCCCGAAATGAAAATTGGAAGCCTAATTAAGCTAATTTGTATGCCCCCCCGTCATGAAACTGGGGGGGCATATAGTGTTACCCATGTCCTTCCTGTCCCGCTGTGCTGCGTCCCACCCTGAGGCTGTAACTATATATATAGCTAATCTCAGGAACTGCTGACCAAATTGTGTGTCGGGGTGTCAAGTGGCAGCGGGGCATTTTCTAGTCTTTTTGTTTTTCTCATGATATTCCCCACTTAAAAAGAAAACAACTTCTGAAACAGCTTTGGTTTGTTATTACTTGGTTTCATTTCTCATGGAACAACACAAAGGAAAGCAGAAAATTCTGCTTTATTTTATTATTGATCAGAGAAAGTCTGTGAAATTTTGATTATTTATGTACCTTGTGTTATTAAAAAACTCATTTCACAGAGGTATTATTGGTCACGTAAGCTTAAAGTATACATTTGATAAAATGAAAGTACACAAACATAACTCAAACACATGTTGTAATTACAACATTGTTACTTTTCCTGCCAATAAATTACAACATGACTTGTACAACATTTAAAAAACAATTGTAATATTAAGAATTAGAAATATTTCCCCTTTAGATTAAAATGATAAGGTTGCTTCTTGAAAGCCCATTGTTGGAATATGGTAAACACTCGTTGTTCTTGGAATTTAATTTTGAGCCTTTCACGGTGGTGTCATTGGACGTTGTACTCACCAAGACGTTTTATTTTCGGCTAGTAATATTGCATTTTATCTATATCCCAACTAAGTTTTTGATCTCCATTAATTGGTGCCAGGTGACCAGCTGTCTCCAGCACGAGTCTGTAATTTCTGCAATACTGCACAGCAGCTTGTGTCGTGGGGTGATTGGACATGAAGTTCACATTGTAAAACAAAATTCTCCATTCCAGGTTTGACTGTGGCTGAAAAAGTGTTTAAAAATATCTATCTGTCCTTGTTCAATAAAAAGACTTGAGCATTGATTTGGGACTTGCAGTAGATTTAAAATATTACTAGTCTAGCTGGCACCTAATTTGAGAAATTCTACCCCTGACAGAACCTTACAAAAACACACCTGCAGCTGTCTCTGCTTTATATTTTGTTCTCCCCAAATGCAAACACCAACTAAATATACATATAGGACATATAGGATATTCATATATGGAAGCATATTGGCATTATCCTTTTGACTTGTCCCTTGTTGCTATTTTTATGCCTCTGCCATGAAAGGAGAGGGGGGAGAGGTTGCATATCTTACCATCCTTTAAATAGATGCTTCCATACATACTTAAATCAAAACATGAAAAACATGTCCTAATACTGGTCATCTAGACTCACCGGAAATACATTTTCGTAACCCAGATTATGAAAGTGAAAGCAGTTATAGGCCGGTGATAGACGACAGTGTGGGTGCACTTCAAACAAGCCCCTCATCAAAACAATGTGATATGCGCGCCTACTCTGTGATGCACAAGTACACAATAAACAGAAATAAGGAATTTTATTTACAAGATAAGAATTGATTTTCCATTGTTTGGATGGAGAATAATGAACAGACAATTTTGTAGAAATTTGCAATACTTATCATGTATCTGTAGGAATAGAAAAAATGTGTCGAAAACTTGTGTTCCAGTGACTTAATTTTCTGAAGAAAATTGAACACATAGTAACAAAACATTTCACATGAATTATTACTTTTGAACACTGTTTGACACTCTTTTTCTTGAAAAAAAGGTATGGGCGCCCTTATTAGGTCATATATACGGTATGTCGGTCATAAAATTGTAATGCCCACCAAGAAACTTAGTCTTGTATTTGACATTCATAAAGAAGTATATTGATAATTTGTGTTTGTCTCTTTCAGATTCCCTTGACAGTAGTGTCAGTAGTGCTTCTGGTTGTATATCATCGGGATCCGGAGGTATGATGTCATCAAATTTATCCATGAATTCCATGTCGGTGAATTCTCCGCCGGACATCAAACCCGACCTGTCCCAGTTAAACATGGCCTCTCCACCTGGCTCCTACTTCAGTTATAGCTCAGGCATGCAGTCCATGTCGTCGTCGTCACAGCCCTCCCCACCCTTGATGCACTCTCCAGGAATGCATTCTCCCTCATCCTCTGTTACCTCCCCTTCCATGATGTCGCTGGGATCCCCTGGATCTGTGTCTTCACCTCCAAATCCACACATGCCACACACAACGCTCAGCAGCAAACACATCTGTGCAATATGTGGAGATCGGGCATCAGGCAAACACTATGGTGTTTACAGGTAAATAAAATAAGGTTGAATTCCCTTTGACCAAAACAAGTGATGAAAATGACAAGGTGAATAACTTAGTTCAGCGGAGATTTGTAATTCATTCAATCATAATGCATACATGTACTAGTCATTTTTTATTCAAGTTTGTTAATTGAATGAACTACGTGTTATTTGCTATTGAATTTGAAGCTGGATGGTGAATTGTATTGAAATGTTCCTATGGCATGGTATAATGATGAGGAAATCTTGATATCACTTGATTTTGTTCTGCAAGCATAAAAAATAATCTACAGATAGCTTTGCCTTTCAGAATCCAATATTTTGGTGACATTATGATTACTGATCAGTTAAATTGGACATCTGTCATAATGTGACTTGATATTATTTCTTGTTGTAGTTGTGAGGGGTGTAAAGGCTTCTTCAAAAGAACAGTACGAAAAGATCTTACATATGCTTGCAGAGACGATCGGAATTGTGTAATAGATAAACGTCAAAGAAACAGATGCCAGTACTGCCGATATATGAAATGTTTGGCAATGGGCATGAAGCGAGAAGGTATATTAAGTGTTTCATATTGTATAATTTGCTGCTTGGTTTTGTCAAATGTTCTGGTGTTAAGTTTTCACGCTTACTATAATTTATTGCACAGTGGTATTATTTTGATTAAATGATTTTTACTTGCAACATATATGATTTCTTACAGTGTTGTTCCTTTCATTCTCTTTCCTGAAAAAAAGATTTAAATGATTTTTACTTGCAACATATATGATTTCTAACAGTGTTGTTCCTTTCATTCTCTCTCCTGAAAAAAGATGCGAATACAAACACAGTTTTGGAAGGGTAGATGGGGGAAGGGCGCGGCACTAACCACTGTTTTAAAAATATCTCTCCCCCCTAGGCGCCCAGGTGTCGGGTGTTACTCGAAGGTGGCTAGCTAGTTATACATGGCTGTAGTTGCTAAGTTACTGTAGGAAAACAGGATCATGATCACTACATTGATCAATAAGTTACTTTATGGGATGCAGGGGTATCCTTGAAGGACTTGATTTGAAGAAATTCACATTTGGTTATTTCTTGTAAATCTGTTTACACTTTACAGTTCTACATTTATTAATCAAATTCAGTATTTCCATTAAATGTAGACGGAAAAGTAATCTCCCAGATTGTACACAAATAAGCTCATTCTTGTAGTTTATTATGTTAGGAAATAAACATTGTAAATTACAGAAAACTTGAATTTTAGCAAAATAACATAATTCATAGTTGATTTATTTAATCGATTGATTGTACATGTATATATGAAAAGTGATTGTTAATTGTGAAACTGGAGTTATACCCAGTATTTAGTGTATATAGTACTATTTGAATTAGATGTACACTCAAAGCAAGATTTTTTTATCATTATTGCATGTTTTTTTTTTTTTTACAAGAAGTCCTCTCATACATAATAGTAAAGTGTACATGTGCTTTCCAATGAATTGCATAATATACAACCACTCAGTTTTATACATATTTAAACAAATCCATAGCAGATGCCTTAATTTCTGCATTTCCTTTCACCAACTATGTCAAAGATGTACAGTTGTTGCTGTGGTTGATTTGAAACATCACTGAATGCATTCATCTATGTTGTGGGGAGGATTTTGACATTTAAGAAAATACGTTTGTGCAGGCCTAGGTAGCTCTATTGCCTACAATACTTTAAGATGCATAAGAGTCTGCCTTCAATTTTCTTCCCATCATTTGTATGAAGATGAAAGAAACCAGAATGTGCGGAAATGGCATCATATTTCAAGTATGCAATTAAGTGGTAATGTATAGGGGACTGCAAGTTGGCTACAGGAAGGCACTATGGGGACAGCATGTAAAAGAAATACTGGTACGATACTCAATTGAAAATGACTTATTATTCTCAAGTCTACTGCGAGATTGCTTCCTGTGTTAAGGCAATCTGCTTATGTAATTCCAGTTGTAGTTATATATAAGTGTTTCCTGATTTGATTATTGAACAGCAACATCGATGAATACTTGGGTATTTTGCACTTTAAAAAATATTTTATCATATAAAATTTTATTTGTGGAAAATAATGTGATTGTAATATGTAGGCCACTAGAGTTTATAACTATCCAGGTTCAGATTAGTCATATGAATGGGGGGAAAAACAATCAGACGATATACTGATGAGAGTAATTTTACATAGTAAATCCCCTAGATAGAAAATTACAGAGGAAAGAAAAAAGGAAGGACATTTTGATAGGGACAAAAACAACTATTAGATACTGTAAATTAGGACAGCTTGTGTTTCACTCTTTGCAGAGTTATGACCATTTGTTCATTTTTATAAAAAAAATTGTCTGCAGTAAACATTTTAAAATGTAGCATCATCAAGGCACAGACATCTTTTTAGTTTGAGCTGACTACAAGCCTCTTTGCAGGGATTTATCTAGAATTTAGGGGAAACTACCCTTTTTGAACCATAGGGGAAAATCAGCTCGGAAAAGGGGAAATTTTATCAACACATGAATTAAGTTTTTTGCTTTAAAAACACATTTTCCAAGTAAAAACAGCAAATGGTTAATTAGGAAAGCAAATCTTTGAGTATTTGGGAATATCATTGCCATAAAAATGAGGGAAAATACAATATTTCAGTGAATTTAACAGAAATCTGAGGGGAAAATCTGAGGGGAAAATGGAACAAAATCCTGAGGGGAAACTACCCATAAATGGTAGTAAAACATCCCTAGATTGATCCCTGCTTTGTCATTATTCAATTGCTACTATGTTTATGCATCCTGTCAGTATATGCTCACACATACTTGTGGATTCTACCACCATCTGGCAACAAAGGAACCAGAATTGATTTATCATAATTATAATATCCTTTTAGTTTTCTATACACTCGTGAGGAATCATATGACGTACACTGCTACATTGAGACATATTGATTTACATGGGCTGTGGAGGTGGTAAAGTCTGAATTTTCCTGTAAGACTTGACCTTGTCAGAAGGAGTCAAAGGGCCTGTTTTTCATGAGAGTCATTCTAGATTTAAATTCTATCATGATGACCTATAAACACACACCGCTATATATATCAAGTTGAAAAAAGTATGTTGCTTTGCTTTTCATGTAATTTGCTGATAATCAGGAAATGGGATGGAACATATTTTTGTTAATCATTCATTAATTGCTTTGGTATTATCTTGCCACAGTGTTCATCATGTATGTTGTGTTGTACTGAGTCTGTGTGCTTTGTCCATTGTAGAATTATTCAATATTGAAATATACTCTTCATATAACACAGATCTAAGGTCACAGGAAGCTTATATCTTGCTTGTTAGGATAACTTAATACCATCCATACAAATTAAATGTTCTGAAATTTTCTGGTTTTAAAAACTACACAGTTAAAAAATCAAATCAGCAATTTTTCTAAATTTTCAACTGTACTTTGGGATTTGATCCTTTGATTTGCTTTAATAGTACCCGGTATATGTCAAGAAATTAATCATTGTTTTCATTGCACATTAAACTTAATTACTTCCTGTGTCCTATATATACATTATTTGAATCCATGGGTCAAGGCAACTAAATAATTTCCTATCAGCTTAGATTAGTGGTCTTTGTTGTCTAAAGCAAATGGGATTGGTTTGGTGAATCAAAAAAGACATAGGAAACATTAAAAAAGTTGCACATTCAGCTACATTATCAAATACTTCTATATCTCGTAAATTCATTGAATATGAATTTTCCATGCATAGCGCTAAATTTGACATTTCTGAAGTACTTGTATTTCTTTCAACAGCAATAAATTCATCCCCTTCCTCTGGCAGTAGTATTAGTGGCCTTGACCCAGATGAAGGTATCTATAACTAAGTTAAAATAACCCTTGATGATATTTGGTATACATGTACGCTGTATTCAAAATGTGTTTCAATTAATTCTAAAATGGTGTGTGGCTATTTATTTATGATAAATGTTTTGTTTGTGAAAATTACCGTTATAAACATTACAAGAACTCCCTGCTCAGTTTTGGAGGTCAGTTTCTTTTCAGTATATATAATATAATGTATTATTTGTAATTCCCCTGTAATTGGTCTTGTAAAGTTTTTGGAGGTTTTTGAAGTTATTCGTTCATCTGCTCCAAGGATAACACCATATTCACAGGATGAGATTTTACTAATGCATCTCAAATTAGTGTTGTACTATTGATATTCATATGTTTTGTCAATCACCACAGTATGTTTATATATGTAATATATATCTTGTAATATATTTATTGCTTCTAACATTTGACAAATTTATATTTAAATCATTCATGTCCAAATATATTTTGCAAGGCTTTATGACCGTTGTTGTTGCAGACATACTTCATAAAATTTAAACACCCTTCAAAATAGTCACTAATATATAATTGCTAATTATGTTTATAATTTTTCAATGATTCAGTGCAAATTGATTCATCAAACTCTCATCAGTTCACTAGAAATAGCTACAATTTCTTTCAAAGTCATGATTGTAATATGAAGTCTTTCTAACAAATGTATAAAAGTAACATTAATTTTAGACCTATTTTGTACTTAATATTGCTACCTAGCTATACTTACCCTTAATTTCATGTGATTTCAAACCAAATCGTGTATTTTTATGTTTTAATATAATGTCAAAAGAATTGGAAGTTAAAAAAGATCAGTTATATCTTGCACAATTGCTGGACCACCAAACTCCAGGACTTCTGTAGACCATGGTCTTTTTTCCCAAACTATAAAAGCTAACAGATTTGAACACATCAACAAACATGCTTTTAAGATATTATAGTACATTTATTGATGTTGTCTGATCATTGGCAGCAACTTAAAATCATCTAGCCTCTAATTTCGTGAATGTAAGGCCATCTGTCATGTGGAATTTTCTTTTGAGTTATCCTGTCTGTATAGAACCTTGGTCAGCAAAAGCTTCAGAAAAACTTAATTCATCTTTTGTTAATTATTTCTTTCATTCTTTCCTTGTTCTGTTAAAAATTAAACAATCACATAAAAACAAATATTTTCTGGATTTTTTCCCAAAATAGATCCCTGCATAGTTATAAATCCATTTATTGTGGTAGCAGATAGATGGGGAAGGGTAATTTTTGTACCTGTATTTGTCACTTTATTGATCAAGGGCCTTGATATAACAATAAACAATTGCATTTAAAATCAAGAAAAACCAAAAAAATTATAGGCTTTAGAGGAGGTTAAGGTGACTCTTGGTATTCTGTGGTATCAAGGGTGGATCAGAACAAGTCAACTTAGTGATTACAGCTTGCCTTGCAGCTGTCCAAGAGGAAAGACAACGTGTAAAGGAGAAGGGTGAGGGAGAGGTGGAGAGTACCAGTAGTGCTAATTCTGATATGCCTGTCGAGAAGGTTCTGGATGCAGAGCTCTCAGTCGATCCCAAACTGGACACTTACATAGACACACAGGTAAGTCGACTTCAAATTGGAATATAGCATATGCACACAAGTGTGACTAGTGTAGCGAATATAAAAGTTATGATGTACATGCAGATGCACATGCAAAAGTGTGAACACAAAGGTAAGTTACCTACATATATAAATGCTAACTGTTTCTAGACATACTTAACACTGTATAATGCAGGCAATAAGGAAAACAAGTGTGTTTGTAGTCAAACAGGTCACCAAAATAAGAAAATTTATTTATAAACGTGCATGATAGAAGAGTGAGTAGACACAGGCACATGTTTGTAAGGCACTACGTAACACACTGAAATACTGGAAATATATGCTCACATATATATAGACATGTATAGAGTAAAGCAGTTAAGGTCTGTAGTAGGTATTCTATCAGTATACAGCACAGAACATGAAAGGTAATTACATGTAAGAGAGATAGGTTTTATTGAAACTTTGAGTCTCTTCAGCTTCGCAATATATTAGTGCTGTACAATTGCTCTGACATTACCATAGTACGAATTAAACTTGAGACTATTGGCTTGATTAATAACGTAAGAATTGGATTTGTGTGGTAGACATGAACTGTTCATGTACAACTGTTAAATGTACAGGTCAACCTTCAGGAAGTAAACACAGTGTGATATAACATGGTCATTGCACAGCTGTAGCTGTATTGGTCAGGGAAATGTTTTATGCACAGGAATTCTCACTTAGGTCCCAGAAAGGTTATTTTTAGAACTTGAAAACAATATGTACACCAAAGAAGCTGTGTCTTGTAGGGAGAAGGAATTGTCTTTATGCAGCAAACCAGCATTTGTGGTTGGTTAACCAGAATCAATAACACATTTACTATGGCCTGTTAATTATTAATGAACAAAATTTTAAGCCCCCATGATCGGAAGGGAAAAAAATAATAAAACCCACTAGAGTGAAAAAGTAGTGAAATAGCAACCTTGGTAGTAGGTGTGACAACATTAAGAGTTCTTGGGGAATTGCACACTATCGTGTTGATCAGAGGTAGCTATATAGGCACTGTCATTGCTTACTGATCCAACAGACATTTCATGTGTAAGTGAGATATTGAATTTAAGTACATTGATTCATTCTCTAGATTAAAATATTTATGAAGCATGAATTTTTCATGCAGTGTGAAGTAGATTCACTTAAATATTTCACCAATTAACTAGAGTCAATTTTCATGAAATCTTCAGATGTTGGGCTATTCAAATCATATTTCATCCGTTAGTCCATCCGTAAGCAATTTTTGTTACTACTATTTCTCATTAAGTACTGTATGGATCTTTCTCAAATTTTTCAAGTGAGTTCCCAATAATCTCAAATTATGCATATTGAACTTTGAGACTGATCGGAAACAAAATGGCCAACAGACATGGTACAGCTGCCGTTATTTTGACAGGTTGAAGTTTGTTATTGCTAATTCTCAAATTTCACCTCTAGGTTCCCCTATATGTTCTTGGTTGTGCATGTTCTGTTTTGAGATTGGTCTGAAAGCAAAATGGATGACAATTTATTATCACTATTTGTCAAAAAGGTTTTCATTGACATTTCTCAAATTTCTCACGTGGGTTCCCCTCAGTCAGTTGTTGTGCATGTTTGATTTTGAGACTGCTGGTAAAACAAGATGGCTGACAAGAAGCCATTTTGAATTTGGACAGTTGGAAGTTGTCTCTATTTCTTGGAGGGTATTTCATGGATCAAATTTCACATTGGCCTCCTTAAGACAGATTAAAAAATAAGATGACCAACAGACAGCCATTTTGAATTTTGTCAGTTAAAATTTGTTATCACTATTTCTCGGGAAGTTCTTCATGGCTATTTCTGGATTTTTATCTTTATTTCACTTGTATTGGTTGAAGTTTTTTAATCCTTTTTCATAGAATTCTTGGTGGATCTTTTTTCTGATTTAATATGTAGGTTAAGCTTGTTAAATTCTTTTCTACTGATTAAGAGGAAGAAAAAACAAAGATCAGTCTTACAGAAATTCTATAAAGGTCATTTGATAGTTGGCACCAAGATCCTCTGGAATCACTTGTTTTGGTAACTTAAATGTTGGGCAAACTTTGAGGTTCCATTTGTATTTTTGATAATCATGCAGAGATGTTTAAAAAAAAAAAAAAAAAGTTATTTCACAGGATTTCATTAACCAGTGTGTTTGCTAGTCATTTTGGGGTTTAAACTAAACCACAGTCTGGTAGTAATCTTTGAAAGTTTGTTATCACTGTCAGAGTAAGCATAACTATATACATAGTGTGCAATTATATTATTGAACTTGATCGTAGGATGTATTCATAATATACATGTAGAATTATAATTTATTGAGTTACCTTGAGTGTACTTGATGTTGATGTTAAAATTTCAATGCTGAATAGTAATTAGAATTTGCGCAGTTTTTTGTCACAGCAGTTATTGTCACAGTTAACCTTATAATTCATATAAAGCTGATCTGGATATATGGTCAGTATTTATTTCGAAGTGGTTTCTTAAATGGTTGCACCCTTAAAAACTTCACATTTTTTTGAAACCAAAACTTGCTTGAGACAGTTTAGATGCGTAATTTCATTAAAATAATTTAAGATTTAAATCAGATGAATAGAAATTAGTTAAAAAGATCATTCAATTATGCATTGATATTGTTTAACCAATTGATGCCTCCAAAAGGTGGCATTATTAGCTCACCTGGTCCGAAGGACCAAGGTGAGCTTATGCCATACCGTGTCGTCCGTCGTCCGTCCGTCCGTCCGTCCGTCGTCCGTCCGTCCGTCCGTCCGTCGTCCGTCCGTCCGTCCGTCCGTCCGTCAACAATTGACTTATTTGACTTCTTCTTCATAACCGCTGATCGGAATTTCACCAAATTTGGTCAGAAGCATCCCTATGGGTAGGGGACTCAAAATTGTACAAATGATGGGGCTGACCCCCTGGGCGCCTCTAGGGCGGGGCCAAAAGGGGTCAATTTAGCTATTTTGATATAAACGACTTCTTCTCTGAAACCGAGCATTGGATAGCGCTCATATTTTCCTGGTAGCATCACTATGTGATGGGGATTCAAAATTGTACAAATGATGGGGCTGACCCCCCAGGGGCCTGAGGGGCGGGGCCAAATGTGGTCAATTGGGCTATATTGATATAAACGACTTCTTCTCTGAAACCGAGCATTGGATATCGCTCATATTTTCCTGGTAGCATCATGATGTGGTGGGGATTCAAAATTGTACAAATGATGGGGCTGACCCCCCAGGGGCCTGAGGGGCGGGGCCAAATGTGGTCAATTGGGCTCTATTGATATAAACGACTTCTTCTCTGAAACCGAGCAATTGATATCGCTCATATTTGCCTGGTAGCATCACTACTGAGTGGGGACTCAAAATTGTACAAATGGTGGGGCTGACCCCCCGGGGCGCTGAGGGGGCCAAACAGGGTCAATTTGGCTAAATTGATATAAACAACTTCTCCTCTGAAACTAAGCAATGGATATCTCATGTATTTGCCTTGTAGCACCTACTTGGGGTAGGAATTCAAAATTGTACAAATGGTGGGGCTAACCCCCTGGGTGTCTTAGGGGCGGGGCCAAAAAGGGCCAGTTTGGCTAGATTGATATAAACGACGTCTCCTCTGAAACTAAGCAATGGATATCTCACATATTTCACTGGTAATATCCCCTTGGGGTAGGGATTCAAAATTGTACAAATGATAGGGCTGACCCCCCTGAGGGCTGAGGGGTGGGCCAGAAGGGGTCAATTTGCCTAAATTGATATAAACAACTTCTTCTCTGAAACTAAGCAATGGATATATATATATCGCTCATATTCGCTTGGTAGCATCCCCTTGGGGTAGGGATTCAAAATTGTACAATTGGTGGGGCTGACCCCCGGGGGCCAAAAGGGATCAATTTGGCTAAATTGACATTTTTAGAATTACAATAAAAAAAATGTTCATGTAACCATATAAAATGCATATGATATATATTGACATAGCAATACCAGTGGCAAATATACTTAAGCATAGTTCTTGTTTCATATCTCATGAAACCAGGTGAGCGATACAGGCCCTCTGGGCCTCTTGTTTTCAATATGGCAATATATGTGTAACACAGTAACAGTATGTATATAATATGAAACATATTATCATGATATATTCTATTGTTGCATTGGATGGGAGTGACAGTGCAGCACTAATACTGAATGTATGTAATTGTATTTATACATTATTTTCCATGAATTCTAAAATAATGCTTTAGGTAATTTAATATGTGTACTTCTTGATGAAGTTAAAAGTTCATTGTTGAATATATTTGACATTCCAGAAAGACCCAGTGACAAACATCTGTCAGGCTGCTGACAAACAGTTATTTACCTTAGTGGCATGGGCTCGGAGAATACCACATTTTACAGAACTACCCTTGGAAGATCAGGTCATCCTTTTGCGTGCTGGTATGTTATCCGAGCTTAATCAAGAATATTTGTTTAATTCATAGACTGGGATTAGTTTGAAGTTAGTAATTAATTAGCTTGCTGTGGTTTGATTAATCAGTGTTTGATTGTGCACAATAACATCACAGGATTAGAATAAAACCTGGTTAATTGGTAGTTTGTGCACATCAATCTAATCGGATTCCGATATATTTGAAATCAAGCAAGATCTGAAGATTATTAGTCATAATAATCTTGTAAACTTCCAAAAAGAATTGTCATAACAGAACCTAAATAACATGACAATATATGTAACAGTATAACATTACCATTATTTATCTCCATTTTCCATTAACTCCCTTGAAAAAATCCTGTCAACATTTATGTAAAAACAAGTGATGATTATACATGATAGTACCTACTCAAGTTCCCAGATACAAAAATATCAACAATAAATAATCAATATGTTGTAACCTTACTATCAACAAAAAGAAATCAAACGTTTTCCAAAAATATCAATTGAAGTATCGCTGCACAATATCTGCATAAGCAAAAATGTTAATCTAGGTGATGTGTTAACGTATGATAAATAATTATTAATTACAGGGCTAAGATCAACATTTTATAAAAATCTTTAAAGGACATCCCCTCATGGATCTATATACACATCGTGATGTTGCAGATATTCAAAGTGTAACTAATTACTGGTCCTGTATATGCCTGCCTTGTATATGTATATATATGATTTCTCAATTTGGAAACTTCAGTAATTCAATGAATATTTTACAACATAGGTTTGTTTACATTTGATGACACTTCAGCTTCTGTTTAATTGACAACCCCACACAAAGCTGTCCAGGATATTCTTCAGATAATTAGATGTGTATCTATTACATTATATGCATTTCCTGTAAAATTGCATTTGTTGAAAGTGACATGTATGAAGTTTTATGCGGCCATGTTGTAGGCTGGAATGAGCTTTTGATTGCTGCATTTTCCCATCGCTCCATTGTGGTGAAAGACGGTATTCTGCTGGCCACAGGACTCCATGTTCACCGAAGCAGTGCACATCAGGCGGGTGTTGGTACCATCTTTGATCGAGTTCTCACAGAACTTGTCGCAAAGATGAGAGAGATGAAAATGGACAAGACAGAATTAGGCTGTTTGAGAGCCATCGTACTGTTTAATCCAGGTTTGTAACAATTAAAACTGTATTTCAGTCACTTCTATGAGTGATTTTAGTAGGAAATTCAGTTTCTTTGATTTTACTCTTAACTTATTCAGTTGTGAAAGTTTCTTATACATTCACTACATCTGCTTTATGCTAAATACTTCATTTTATGGAATCGCTGATGTCATTAATTCCTAAATAATTATATCAAGCAAAAATATAGTAAAAGAATGTAATAACAGTGAGCAGTTTTATTGATGCGTGCTTCCCGTCTTTCCAGATGCTAAAGGCTTGTCTGCTATTCAGGAAGTAGAGGCTCTTAGAGAAAAAGTGTATGCATCATTGGAGGAATATTCAAAAACACGTTACCCAGATGAACCTGGGAGATTTGCAAAGCTGTTACTTAGACTGCCTGCACTGAGGAGTATTGGACTTAAGTGCCTAGAACACTTGTTCTTCTTCAAATTAATTGGTGATACACCAATAGACACTTTCCTGATGGAAATGCTGGAAAGTCCAAGCATAGGCACGTGACACCTGAGAGGACAGAGGGAGGGGTGAACAGACGACAGTGTCGTTACACCTAATGATTGATGGAGATTCTGCCATGTAACCTGGCCTGGAATGTGGCAGTGTCTTAGTGTTCCAGGTGTACACACATCAACTGTATTATGGCTCTGCATCAGTTAGAACATTGAACATCATATATTATGTATATATAAATATATATATTATGAAAAAAATCCATTTTATGTTTGTGTTGATTATAGTAGCACATCACTGTGGCCGTCATAAGACATCACCATGTACCTGATGTTTATAAATTGTACACAGAAATGTTATTTTCTCATATGTTCTGTTTTTAATAATTTCTCCAAGTTGTTTTAGAGTTATTAAGAAAGTTATTGATATGTTGGGCAGATTATGTTTGGATATGTTCTTTGATGCTTTTAATTGATGTTAATCACGTGAAGAATCAAACAAAATGTGCCATTCACTTGTTTTATGTGAATTCACTAGTGTATCATATAAAGTTGTTTATAATGTAAGGAACAGCTTTCTTTCCATTAAGTGTTGATTGCTTATGGGGAAAATATTGAAATTTCTGAAAATGTATGAAGGAAGTCAGTGTTGAAGTCAAAAAATGGCAATTTAATTAAGATTTTAATGCTTCCAAAGGAATTTTTACTCTTGGAAATTGTTAAGATATAAAATGCTTGTGTAAAGAAATGGAGACGGAAAGTCTGTATGAAATGAACCTCTATATCAACAAAATATTATTTGGTCCAAACGCTTATGTAGAATTATTATCAACCTTGATACTGCGACGTGTTTTTGTAAATTGTAATAATTGCACAATTGAATCATGAGTGTATCAATACCACTAGGAATCGTCGTCCAAAAGACATGAAAGGAGTGTAAATGGTTACAACCTCGGGAACCCAAGTAAACAGTATCAAGAACAACCAAGAAAATAACATGGAATAATTTCAAATCATTTGAAAAATTGACATGAAATTTTCCTATGAAGATGTGATCTTACAGTCCCCAGAAAAATGGCAATAAGTCTTTTGTAATGACCCTGGCAGCGTTTTCTCAAATATTTTCATCAATTTTGCACTAGGCTACACTAAAAATTGAAAACTATTCAGATTTGTTGATGATAATATAGATAGCGTGAAATAACATTTCCTACATTTTAAGTGCTGTCACAATATTGTGGAGGTCACATGTATTCAGGTATGTTTTGATACTTTGATCACCATTACTGAAGTGTATGTGTTATTTGTATTTTAGTAATTTGGGAATGCTTACTAATATGAAATTACTAGAAATGTTATTGTTTGATTGGCATGGTCTGGATTGTGCTTTAAATGATCAGTTTACAATAAAATGATACACATGGGGTAACTATTGGTGAATACAATCACAGGCATCTGGTTAGCATTTATAGAAAATAAAAGATCTAAGGATCTAAAGATATAAAAGATCAAAAGCCCTTACTCCAACTATATCAACAAGTCGTAACACAATCGGAAAATGCATTGTCTGTGGAACAGAAGTCAGCTATCTGTCTTTAGAGCTGTTTTAAAACCAACAGTCTGATTGGTAGCTTATAGACCATTATAGTTAGCATTGTTTACAGTTCTGTCGAATAATCAGATTGCCGTTGCAAAACTGCTCTAAAAATATATAGCCTACTTCCATTCAACAGTCACTGCATCATTGACTATCACAACCACTTTTGATCCATTTTTCTCTAACTTTAAATCATTGTCACTTGACAAAAGAATAACTAATACTAATATTTAAGGATTCTAAATCAAGGTATATTACTTAAGTTTGTGTGCATTTGATATTATTTTCGGATTTAACTTAAATTTAGAGTGAATCGAAGCTCATCCCCCACTTTCGACTTTTGAAGCATTACACCCTGTTGATATACTAGGAGTAAGGGCTAATATTTTTTCTATAAATAGTAATACTAACCATATGCAGACGCCTGTGATACAATTTACTAGTACTTCATCGCAAGAAATTTATGGTTAAATCCCTAGGTGTTTTCTGTTCAAGAACACCCTGTCTACAACTCTGTTGATCTGGAGTGTAGGGTATGAAGCATAGTCATCTGTTAACACTAGCCTTCACTCCATAGCGGGTATGTTTATATGTCCAAGTGAACAGTTACAGGGTTCTACATTGATTTCATATTGTTGTTTACATTGAATCATTATTATGTACTGTTTAACAGATGAGGTTATCAACAAAACAATAGGGGAACTTCCATCTTGGAACATTTGCCTATTTTCAAAATGCATTTGGAAGTATCATTTTTTGGCTTTTTTTTTTTTTTTTTTTTATTTGTCTCTATGGACAAGATTTGAAACCATATTTATCATGAATGTTACATTATAGACGGAACAGATATATTTCTCACTGAAATACTGGATGTGTTCAATGATATTGTGCAAGTTTCCTGTGTCGGCAAGTATCAAGGCAGCTAAACACTGGGCGATAGAAGTAAACGCAGTAAACATATCAATATGAAAATAAAAAATCCATAGAAGGCTAATGTCTCTGATCAAAGTAAGCTGCGAGCAATGTTTAATCATTTATCAGTATTTCTTACAGAGAATCCTGTTAGATTTTGTTGAATAACATGTATAGTATGAACATCAAAGTGCTAACTTAGTGAATATATGAAGAAAACAATATTTATCTATTGCAAAGATTTTTTTATGTATACATCAAATAACCTGTTGATTACCATATTGTTAGTTTCATGGTGAAACAGTATGTTCACTATTAAATGAAGAATAAGTTGTTTTGCCTATTATAGACTACACTGCATAATGTTGGTTGGTTTAAAGTTTCACATGGGAGTTACAGAGGCAATTCATTGAAAGAATTCTTATTCCATAAACATAAGATTTCCTTATTTGAGGTAATTATACCTCTAAAACTAAGTTAGAGGGTACACTTCCGATTTTTTCCCCCCAATATATACCAATTTTATAGACAATTTTCCTATGATGGTGCTCATGTAAGCATTTGATTGAATGACCACCTTGGTTTTGAATTCCAAAGATTTTGAATTTACCTCTGGATTTTACATTTACATTTACATGTATTTTCTTCGAAAATGAGACGAAAAAGTCCCATATGTTCTTTGATTTACTGCTGCTAAAATACATGACGGAATTTAACAAATCAAACCATATCTCTAGATTTATTGCCCATAATGTATTAATGTCAACTTTTTACGACACCAAATACCACACTAATGCACTAAGTGACATTATGGATGTCAAATGTGGTATAAGGGGATCCCCGGAGCATTTGCCTTCAGAAAACAGTTAAGATTAAAGTTAAGATACATAGCAAAATGTTCTCGTGGTTTAAAAATAAATCTGTAGAAAGAATTTTGCGAGTCCAATGACAAAATAACTATGTCAGTACAAAGTTCAGGTAAGCTGATGCAGTATACATTAAAATTGCCCTAAATTATGTGGTATACCGGAAATCAATGTTAACTTGAATGAAGTTTCAAGTATATGTTGGTGATCAAAGATAGTATGAATGAGTAATGCCCGGACTATCATTATGGTTAAAACATTTTCTTTGTTACTTAAAAATAGGGCATAACTGTAAGGAAGTAGTGGTAGTACCACTGCCTGTTGTAGAAGTATGTGTAGCACTCCATGTTGTACGAGTGTGAAGCTATCTGATAATAAGTGCTAGAATTTTTTCTGTGATGTATCTTACATGTATTTCGTTTGTATAGACAAAAGTGCTGTTTTCCTTGTGTGTTGCTGGATGTGATGTACATACTGTAGCTGTATATAAGTAGAAATGGTCGGAACACAAGGAAAGACCAATCTTAACACGTTCACACTTTTACTGTGAACCAGTTTTGTGAACGGTTGGGTCACATCACTTGGACACTTCATTATTGTGGAGGTTTTCTTTTTTTTTCTTTTTTTTTTTGTGAAGAAACCTGTCTTTCACCTCCAATTCTACTTTTGACTTGAGAGGACTACATGGCTATTTGATTTCAAGATGTATTTTATTGGGTATCACAAAACAGTGCAGATTTATTGTTGGAACATTTGGACAAAAGATGATTTATTCGGAAAATAAATAATTTTTGAAATAGGGTTAGGAAATCTTTGTGTTTATTGCAACTATTATAGGGACTTTCGTTTTTGTCCCAAGTTGTTTAATTGAGGACTGGTGTTCCTGGCATTTGATATTCTTATCTGCATTTAAATTTGTAGTATTTATCAACTATATTACATGGCAAGATTTATTTGGGAATTATATACATGTATATTAATAAAGATAATTTGTATCTTTTCATGTAAAATATTTTATGTGATTGGGTTTCCCTTTTTTAATGTTTTCAATATTTAATAGATTCTTAAATGTTTTTGACTTTATCACTGCTGTTTTTTTAATTGCCTGTTATAGTATTGCCATGGCTGTCTTATGATGAGACATCAAAAGCCATGTATTTTAATTCCTGCAACTACAAAAGGTGTCTGTGAATGTGGCCCATGTGGTGATGAACTATAAGTAAGGACATGTTTGGTCCTGATAGCAACTGCAGTTTCTTGGCTGCATATGGTATATGCCTTCACAATGAAATAAATAAAAGATAAGTATGAAAAGATTATTTGTATTGTGTTTTATTTTCTGTTTTTGATCAAGTGGTTAATGCTCTTGTATTGAGAAAGCAACTGCCTGATTTACTGGTGCTGTAATTATAGACATGCATGTATATTACACATAACACCTCATATTTTCTGTCTTGTGTTTGGAATTAGATCTGTTGATGTATTTTAGTTGAGATATAACAGTCCAACTGGACATTCATTCGCCAAACTAAACAGAAACAGCTTCCAGTGATAGACAATACAATACATTCCACTGATATACAAAAATATTATATTCCTGATATTCACTTAAGAATGATATATAATATAAGATATGTAAGACTTGTCATAAAACGAAATACAGTGTACATTAATTAAGATGAGAAAATATTGCACCAGACAACTTTACTGTAATTTCGAAAAAGTATATTGGTGTAATAAACTAAAGTTATGACTTACCACGAAAGAAGTGGAAAGATGAAAAAAAACTGATAAGGGAAGACAATTGAAAAAGTAATCAAATCCAATTGATGTCATACTCCCAGGATGAGAACAAGATGGTAGCAAAGACACCACCAAACATACAAACGTATATTTAAGAAATAAAGGATAAGATAGCTATCCTTCAAAAGGTAATATGCGTCTCTCAAAAAGCTGATGTAATTTCATATCCAGCAGTCGACAAGAATAAGCTGTTACAAAAGCGCGTGCAGTTAAAACGCAAGGACATTGATATCAAAAACGGAAATCCTGAAAGTGAAAATGCCCCAGTGGCTGTACATACGAGAGTATACTCTAATACAAGGACTGATTGATCTGTTGTGAGCCTCGTATTGAAGGATTTCAATTTTGCCGGACATACATGTATTGTATTATTTTTCAACATAATCCCCTTTAGTATCTATACAATTTTCGGCAGTGGTGTTTAAGGGCCTTAAAGTAATGCCACTTTTATAGAACTCCTTTTCTTGGCCGTTCAGAAAGTCATCCACTGCATGTTTGACATCATCATTGGACTGAAAGTGGGTGCCTGAAATAGTGTTTTTTTTCAGTTTTGGAAATAGATGAAAGTCTGATGGAGCGAAATCAGGTGAATAAGGCGGATGCTAAATCAATTTAAGACCACAATCGTGAATGGCAGCCATGGCAATGACAGACTTGTCAACATGAGCATTGTCCTGATGGAATATCACACCTTTAGTGAGCTTTCCGGGGCGCTTAAGTTTAATATTTTCCCTTAACTGCCTCAGAAGTGAAACATAGTATGTGCCATTGATTGTTTGTCCCTTTTGGAGATAATACATTAGCAGAATACCATCTGCATCCAAGAAAACCGAGGCCATAACATTCCCAGCTGATGGAACAGTCTTTGCCTTCTTTGGCGGGGGAGAGCCAGGGTGCTTCCATTGTTTCGATTGTTGCTTGGCTTCTGGGGTAAAATGATGGACCCATGTTTCATCCAAAGTGACAAATCTCTGAAGAAAAATTGGCAGGATCTTCCTCAGAAAGGTTAAGATTAGCCCGCAATAATGTGCGCCTGGTGTGCTTCTGATCAACTGTCAGAAGTTTTGGTACCCATCGGGCCGAAAGCTTTCTCATTACAAGATCCTCGGTCAGAATGGAATGTACTCTTTCCTGTGAAATGCGAACTCTGCTGGCTATATATCTTCCTGTGACTCGTCTATCAGTCATAATAATATCATGAACTTTATTGATCATTTCTGGGGACAGTGGGGTTGCAACATTGACGGGCCTTCCTGGACGGGGGTCATCCTCAGAGCTGTATCGGCCGCCCTTTAATTCCGCCACCCACCTTTCCACTGTAGCATATGATAGGGGCATCTTTCCCTAGTGTTGCTACCATATCATTATGGATATCCTTATGTGTTAAACCCTTTTTTATGCAAATATTGGATCACTGCTCTTTCACCCATTTGGTCCATTTTGCAAAAGCCGCCTGTCTTGTATACTTTGGAGTGCTACGTCGATTTAAACTAACCAAATGAGACCAGTCCTTGGGTACATGGCTCTATATAGACAGATACCAGTAGGACTTAAAAATAACATCATTGAGTACCTCCTTCAATACGAGGCTCACAACATATCAATCATCCCTCATATAATATGCTGTGTAATATAAAAAGCGGGTGAGAATTCAGCATGGCCTAAACAAAAAGTCTTAATACTTAGTAAGGAAACTCGAATGTGCATACCGTAACCCTTGTTGACAGTAAAGGAAGCGCACTTCTTATAATTTTTAAATCTAGTTTTCAAAGTGTAGGCTTAAAAGTGAGTGGGGGAATATTATTTTGATAAAAAATAACAAGGACATTTATCATAAAACATCACCCCCAAAACTACGTATGCAGAACTTTTAAACAATGGTTCAAGAACAACACCGTTAAATGGCACGATACAGGTAGTTACGTTAGTTCATTTTGGAGTTATTAAGTTCATAAATAGGCTTAATTCACTGGAGAACCTTAATGTTGCGGTTGATACAATTTGAAAAAAGCAAGCTCGTGACCATCATATTACCACACAACACTACTAAAACCGCAAATATAAATAACAATAATTATCTAAAATCACAGCGGCTTTAATATATTTCCAAGATACTGAAAACGTTGTTTTTTTTATATTACTCCACACAAACCGACTCGTATGTACAGCGTGTTTAAACAAAATACAAGAATAGATCGAATCGCGTCCATGAAGAAGTGTTGATACGATTGCGCTTTCAGGAGGGCAGGTCAACACAAAGAAAACATACACTTTGCAAAGAACAAGAAAATGACCGCCAAGGTAAAGGACAAGTAGTCATGCCTATAGAAAGGGTTATCCGAAGCTATCCAGGGAATATACTAGAGCCATGATATCGTAACAGCCAGGAAACCTCATAAGACATCCTTGTATATTTGCATCCTTATAATAGCACAGCCAAAGTGGAAGTCGTGGAATGTTTAAAGATATGATGCAATTAGTGTGACGCGTCACACACAGTATATCCGAGGGAGCGAGAGAATATTTGAAGTCCGTTTTCGGGAACAAGAAAGACGCAGAAACATTGTCCCAGGTCAATGAATCGACAATCACAGATCATGCCACAAACAACAAAATCATGTCGCTGACTGGGAAAATTCAAAATTGATTGACATAGAGAGCAATATTTTTTTTATGTGAAAGGTGAAAGACATCTGGATACGCTGCAGAGGGTCACTTCTAAACCGGGACGAGGGGGCACATAGACTCTCGCACATCTATGATCAGTTTCTAAACAAAGAGTAGCCGAATCGGCTTGTATGTTTTTGCAACCAACCTGAATGTACATGCATTAAAGAGTAGATAAAAAAGGCATGCCGAACTGTTTACAATGTCATTCACATAACACCTACGTTTACGTAGTGCTTCTGTACTGGTCATCTGTCTGATGAAGGTGACGTCACCGAAACGTCACTAGCAAAAGATACACTGGTTGTGATATATATGTATATCAAAGTCTATCATCACATTCTTTAACCTGCTGCGAAAGCTATTGGAAGTTAATTAGCTCTCAAATATGAAAAAAAAAAAATGTTAATAACCTAAATGTATTTAGATTTTTCATTGGTTAATGAAAACTTCAAAAATCATAACTGGGCCAGAGTAAGTGAAACCTTTACACGAGAAAAGTTATGCGTTCTGAAGTTCCTAAATGCTCATCGGTAAATCCACTTCCTCTAAAGTACTAAGATAGGGTAGAGATAACGATTCGCACAAGGAAAGTTTTACTGGTATCAAATCCTTCCCCCTGATGGAGGGAGTAAGACCACGGATAAAAGTTTATTTTATCATTTCTTTAGACCTTTTTTTTTTAGTTTCCCCAGTTACTCCGGGTATCAATACTTTTATACGTACAAAGCATCACTGATGCGTCCTGGAAGGGCACCAAGCTGTTTGATGCTTTTTTGGCTAACTGTAAATGCACGAAGAAGGATAACTCTAAAACTTTAAAAAAAAGT
Source organism: Pecten maximus (assembly GCF_902652985.1). Lineage (NCBI taxonomy): Eukaryota > Metazoa > Mollusca > Bivalvia > Pectinida > Pectinidae > Pecten > Pecten maximus. The sequence continues at coordinate 21,404,416 of NC_047016.1, read as the reverse complement.
TCCATTTGTTACAATTATTTCATATAGAAAGCGCGGTCTCCCTTAATTCCCTATAGACAGAGCAGTTAAATATAGAAGGCGCGGTCTCCCTTCCCTCGCCAGAGCCACAGACAGGGCAGTTAAATATAGAGGGTTCGGTCTCCCTTCCCTCGCCAGAACAATAAACAGGGCACTTAAATATAGAAGGCGTGGTCTCCCTTCCCTCGCCAGAGCCATATACAGCGCAGTTAAATATAGAGGGCTCGGTCTCCCTTCCCTCGCCAGAGCCATAGACAGGGCAGTTAGATATAGAAGGCGCGGTCTCCCTTCCATCGCCAGAACCATATACAGCGCAGTTAAATATAGAGGGCGCGGTCTCCCTTCCCTCGCCAGAGTCATAGACAGGGCAGTTGAGTATAGAGGGCGCGGTCTCCCTTCCCTCGCCAGAGCCATATACAGCGCAGTTAAATATAGAGGGCGCGGTCTCCCTTCCCTCGCCAGAGTCATAGACAGGGCAGTTAGATATAGAGGGCTCGGTTTCCCTTCCCTCGCCAGAGCCATAACAGGGCAGTTAAATATAGAGGGCGTGGTCTCCCTTCCCTCGCCAGAGCCATAGACAGGGCAGTTAAATATAGAGGGCGTGGTCTCCCTTCCCTCGCCAGAGCCATAGACAGGGCAGTTAAATACAAAGGGCGCGGTTTCCCTTCCCTCGCCATGCAGAGCCTTAGACAGGGCAGCTAAATATAGCGCCGTTGAATGGAGTGTTCGACCTACCTCATGCCCTTCTGTCTAACTTATCCGATAAATGTTCTATTGCGGTAGGTCAAATCAACGAGGTACTAGACATACATAGATCAAATTTCATGGACGAAAGAGTGGTCCCCTATCTACCATTATTACATTCTGTAACATTTTTTTCTAATTTCCGGTAAACCGGACAATTTCTAATTGCGTTTCGTTTTCCTCTCAGAATATACAAAAATATATAAGATCGTCTCGTTTAATTGTCCCAGGCGTTCGGTATTGCAGCTATGAAATACAGACTGTTAACGAATGTCTATCAGATTTAACTTGAGAAGGAACCATAAACACCGAGCTGGTATGTTTTTCAATGACATCCTGGTAAATCTATCTTCCGATCCTGTTTTGATCTTGTCTGATTGCTGTTGACTTACAATTGTTGTTGCGATATCTAAAATATTCGGTTGGGAACGCATATATATAACCGTTATATACATTTCTCTCGGTACAACTACGACAGGAAATTCAAATCTATATCTTCGGATCACCAACACATAGTGTATATGATACATTGTGCTAATAAATAGATATATAACTTAGCAACACAAATGACGAAGGAAGACAACTTTTTGACTCGTGCCCTGACCGGGCCTCGAACTCACGAACTACGCCTAGCTAGAAATACCCGCAGCTTATACCGCTGCGCCACTTTTGTTTTTACTTGTATTGTTGAGAATGCCAACGCATGACATTGCGTTCCCATGCGATATATGGTAACACAAATGACGAAGGAAGACAATTTTATGACTCTTGTCCTGACCGGGACTCGAACTGACAGTCTACGTACGGCACCCAATCGCTTAGCCAGAAATATCCTCATCCTTTTTTATACCACTGCGCCACACCACTTTCTTAAAAAGAACGTTTCAGTATGGGGCGCCGTTTTACTATTTATTAACAAAACTGGATATCCATAATTCGAATTTAGGATATCCATAATTCATTTCTGGATATCCATAATTCGAATTTAGGATATCTTAAAATGTTTTGAATTTAGGATATCCATAATTCGAATTTGGGATATCCTTAATTCATTTTTGGATATCCATAATTCGAATTTAGGATATCCATAATTCATTTTTGGATATCCAAAATTCGAATTATGGATATCCTAAATTCCATGTATTTTTGGATATCCATAATTCGATTTTGTGATATCCAAAAATGCTCAGTGTTATCAAATTGGATTGCTCCCGGCACTACTACCGGTCAAAACCGACCCTTGTTACGAACTTGTAAATACGCGTAATGGACCGGAAACAACGTTTACGAAATAGAATACAGCAGAGGAGTTCCAAAGGACAAACTTCCCCAGACAGTTAGGCCCTTACATACAACATTTACCAAAAGTTACTACTTAGGGTGCTCCGACAAGTCAACGGAGGAATTTGTACAAAACAGAACATGGCGACAGACATACTGCGGCACATTAGGGGGACGATTTTGGCAGCGCAACGTTGTTCGCTCCATCTTGGATTCGCATTGATTCGTATAGTGAAGTCCGAGGACTTCCGATCCTACGAAAAAACGCGCCCGCGGGAACAGGATGTAGCAGGGAGAAATCATTAGACAGTAAAATATTAACATTTCCCCGATTTATGGATATCCAAAATTCGATTTAATGATATCAAGAAATGATATTTGGATATCCAAAATTCGAATTTATGATATCCATAATTCGAATTTAGGATATCCATAATTCATTTTTGGATATCCATAATTCGAATTTTGGATATCCAATATTAATTTTGGATATCCAAAATTAATATTGGATATCCAAAATTATTTAATGATATCATAAATTCGAATTTTGGATATCCAAAAATGAATTATGGATATCCAAAATTCGAATTATGGATATCCAGTTTTGTTAATAAATAGTAAAACGGCGCCCCACGCAGTGATGGTCCGCCCATACCTTGACATGATCATAGTGGCAAATCGTCTTTTAGGTTATATGAATACTTGGATCGCAATGTATACAATGTATACACACATGGATGCTAAATGTTCACACAGGAAATTCAAATCTTTACCTTCGGATCAACAACACATAGTGTATAAAATGCATTGTGCTTATAATTAGATATACATATATTTCAATATTTATTACGTCCGTTCTCAGCCACAGTACCATGATCTCAAACAGTATACGCATTTGACATACGCAAAAATCGACGGTGCCATTAACTGAAATCATTTTCATGAAACAGAACCTCGAATTACTAATATCAGGGGGAAATCGGACCAATATCTAGCCCCTTTCTGTATCAATGTTGTACTTATCTTTGACTGTTGTACGAATGTTGCAAAACATCTTTGAGGTACAAAAAACGACTGAACTGTGAAGGATTTACGCTTAGAGGCTAACCATAACCCGGAGATCTCAACGAAAAACAAGTACTTTATACTTTGTAATTTGGATGAGGATGCTATGAGATATATAGCCTTGTTGTCGCTTCTTACGATCATCTAGCTCAGCTTTGCAATATCCTGGGACTTTGGTGATTTTTTTATTTGTCAATTCAGTATGTGTGGTCCCATTCCTATAGCTTCTAAAATATTAAAACCAGTCCCAAAGGAAATATAATTTGTGCTCTTTCGTCAAGATTTAACTAAAAGTGCATTTGAATTCTAAGTACATCTATGTAATGTATACACGTAAAATGATGAAGAGGCTTACATCTCAACGAATAATGGCCATGTACATACAAACATTTCCAAGAACATTCGACACGTATGGCTTTTCATAACATGTAGCCAGTCTTGGAGATGTGTTCAGGTTATCGTTACCCAAATCACCAACTGCAATAATTGTACAAATCTATGAAAATTCTGACTCTGGTAATTTGCTGACCTTTGTAACTTTTCCATCCCACAAATGCCTTCAAAAACGTTACCTGTATTAAAAGTCCGAAAGGTTTTCATTAAATTTCAATTAGCATTACAGCAATGTTCTTGTTTCCACGATAAAACCACAAACACCAACAAAACACTGACTATGCGGTCGGTGAGACGAAATCTAGCGATAAGCGAAGTGATCAGATATAGTAGGCGGTAAAATACACGAGAACAAATTACGCCGTTTGAAAAAATGTCAGTTTGGACTGAGTGATACAGGTATAGATTTTTGTGTGGAGTTTTGTCCGACGGAAAATTGGCATGGTATGCGATTTTACCATCTTATTGTCTCTTCATTTGAGCTGTTACTCCAGTATAACATTATCACAATTAATGAATCATGACCATCATCATTATTCCGAAGATTCCGGAATTTACTGTCTCCGGTTTGAAATTAGTTAAATCCTCACACTTCCGTTGTTTCGGTTGTTGTAATCCAAAATGGCGGCCACCTAGCAATGTTTCGTGGGACTTGCAAAACTACGAGTTTTTCTGCAAACTATGAGTTCAGCAGCGCAAGTTTTAAGGTATTTTCAGATTGAGTATAAATTAAACTTTACATTTAGGTTAAAATTTATTTGGTTTAGTGTATGGATATGGATTACACACTCTATTAAGGAATATATCAGATTGTCCCCATCATTATCACGAATGACTTTGCTTCAAACACAGCCACTAGCCTTGTTTGTGAAAACATCGTTAAAACAGTTCTCATCAGTTTATTATAGATATAATGACATACGATACTGGTGCATGTGATTTAGGTGAGTTAACTGTATACTATTGGTATGCAGCTGTTACGTATCTTCATTGTCGACTCGTGGTCATCAATTGAGGAACTTCCTGACACTTGTTCATGAGAATGACGTCTAAATCTAGCACATTCTCTTGATTCCAAACCAAAGACAAAATTTATTTCGAACAGCACGCTTTTCTATATTGAAGTGCACTGTTTTCGACAGCAGTTGATCCGTTTGTCTACTGTCGTATCTTTTTTTGTTATTTTTGTTCCTTTGTGATAATGAATGATCGTGTACTGTATAAATGATACCCCCTAAAATGGATTAGAACTATTTCAGGAAATGTAATACCATATATAGTCTAGATTAAAAAGTGATCAATTTAGTTTGTTTTTGTATTGTAAACACTTCAAAGTTCAATTCATTAGATTCATTTTTCATTTGTGCTCAGTTTTTCTATCACTCCCCGTGTTACATGTTAATCCACATGTTCCGTTGTTCTCTTAAGCTTCTGTCTGATATATATGTTGTAATATTTCTTATTTGTGAACAAGATTATCTTTTTTTTTTCAGACAAGCAGAAGCTCTCAAAGCAAGTGTATCAGGTTAGTAAATGTAGACAGTAGTAAGCTTGTTTTATATTATATATTAGATCATGATAGAAATTACCAAAATAGGTAAAATAACTGTGTGATGGCTGATGATTTTTAATTCAGGCCACCTTTATAAATAGTTATTTATACTACATTATTGTGTTAATGCTATATCCTTTACCAGTAAAAGTTAATATGTTCAGACACATTTTTTCCCTTACAAGTTGTAAAAAGCCTCCCTTGTTTTCTGGATTTACAATTTGAACTTGATGTAGTGTCTTGTATATGTAATTTGCCCCATGCATCTTACTCAATTTTATATTCATGTAGTGTATTTTTCCCCCATTGAGTTGACATTTTCATGAATGAGGCCGTATATTGATCCTGTCAATCTGACCTTCACCCTTTTCTGCCTGTAATTCACTGCAACATATATGTTTCATAAATATGATTATGTTGTCGATAGATTCAAACAAAGGTATATCAGAAACATGGGTGGCCAGACAAAGACTGGAAGATCTGTACAAGAAACTGCTGTTGATGGACTTGGAGTATGCTCTTGATAAGAAAGTAGAGCAAGACCTGTGAGTATGGGAATGATATATATATCCTGGTGTACAGAGTTTCTGATTTATTTGAATTGGTGCTACCATGAGATTTTATATACAATCAAAATCAGTATGATAAATCACAGTAAATAGTGTAGACATGCTATATCTACATGGTTCTCCTTGTAATTGGTTGTATAAATATCTTTTTTTTTGTTATAAATCTTTTAACATGTGTAATAATTTTCTATTAATTGGCCTTCATTTTCCTGCCATTTTCAGATTATGCAAACAAATCAGGTGTGTTGTATATCAGTCTTTGATTCTCAATATTTTGATTACTTTATATACATGATTTTCAAAAAGGAAGTGTTGAATACAGAATTATTCAATCTGACATCTGCATGAAACTTTGTACCAGTAATATCTTTCGCTATAGTATACTGTTAGAATGCTCTGGATATTAAAAAGAATGCAGAGATAACATGTTGACTAACATTATTTTTACTCAATATGTTTTGACTCCTGCTTGTTACAGATGGAACCATGCTTTTAAAAATCACATCAATAGTTTACAGTCCCAAACTAAAGATAAACAGGTAAGTTTGTTTACCAAAGGTGTGATGAAATAGCTTCATGTCCAGAAAAGGGGGGGGGGGGGGGGGGGGTAGGACCGTTTGCCAATAGACTATAGCTAGTTATTGACATTATAATAGGGTATGATGATATGTGTTATGAGATTATATTGAAATATGTTAACATTAGGTAAAGTAGTGGGTAAAACAGAGAAGAACGTTATTTGTAAACCAAAAACTTCTATTATTTACAGTATATTTTTATGGAGTTTTCAGGACATAAATAAGTTTTGAAAATCATGATTTACATGATAAATTGTAATGTAAACAGAAATAAGGTGTTATATATCTATGACTGTTTCACTGTAGTGTAAGGTGTTTCATATTGATGACTGTTTCACTGTAGTGTAAAGTGTTATATATCATGACTGTTTCACTGTAGTGTAAGGTGTTTTATATCCATGACTGGTTCACTGTAGTGTAAGGTGTTATATATCATGACTGATTCACTGTAGTGTAAGGTGTTATATATCATGACTGTTTCACTGTAGTGTAAGGTGTTATATATCTATGACTGTTTCACTGTAGTGTAAGGTGTTTCATATTGATGACTGTTTCACTGTAGTGTAAAGTGTTATATATCATGACTGTTTCACTGTAGTGTAAGGAGTTATATATCATGACTGATTCACTGTAGTGTAAGGTGTTATATATCATGACTGTTTCACTGTAGTGTAAGGTGTTATATATCCATGACTGATTCACTGTAGTGTAAGGTGTTACATATCATGACTGTTTCACTGTAGTGTAAGGTGTTTTATATCCATGACTGTTTCACTGTAGTGTAAGGTGTTTTATATCCATGACTGGTTCACTGTAGTGTAAGGTGTTTTATATCCATGACTGTTTCACTGACTGTTTCACTGTAGTGCAAGGTGTTATATATACCATGACTGTTTCACTGTAGTGTAAGGTGTTATATATCCATGACTATTTCACTGTAGTGTAAGGTGTTATATATTTAAGAATGTTTCACTGTAGTGTAAGGTGTTATATATTTATGACTGTTTCACTGCAGTGTAAGGTGTTATATATTTATGACTGTTTCACTGCAGTGTAAGGTGTTATATATTTATGACTGTTTCACTGTAGTGTAAGGTGTTATATATCCATGACTGTTTCACTGCAGTGTAAGGTGTTATATATTTATGACTGTTTCACTGTAGTGTAAGGTGTTATATATCCATGACTATTTCACTGTAGTGTAAGGTGTTATATACCATGACTGTTTCACTGTAGTGTAAGGTGTTATATATACCATGACTGTTTCACTGTAGAGTAAGGTGTTATATATCCATGACTGTTTCACTGTAGTGTAAGGTGTTATATATCCATGACTGTTTCACTGTAGTGTAAGGTGTTATATATCCATGACTATTTCACTGTAGTACTGTAAGGAGTTATATATCCATGACTATTTCACTGTAGTGTAAGGTGTTATATATCATGACTGTTTCACTGTAGTGTAAGGTGTTATATATCCATGACTGTTTCACTGTAGTGTAAGGTGTTATATATCCATGACTATTTCACTGTAGTGTAAGGTGTTATATACCATGACTGTTTCACTGTAGTGTAAGGTGTTATATACCATGGCTGTTTCACTGTAGAGTAAGGTGTTATATATCCATGGCTGTTTCACTGTAGTGCAAGGTGTTACATATCTATGACTGTTTCACTGTAGTGTAAGGTGTTACATATCCATGACTGTTTCACTGTAGTGTAAGGTGTTTTATATCCATGACTGTTTCACTGTAGTGTAAGGTGTTTTATATCATGACTGATTCACTGTAGTGTAAGGTGTTACATATCCATGACTGTTTCACTGTAGTGTAAGGTGTTATATATCATGACTGTTTCACTGTAGTGTAAGGTGTTTTATATCATGACTGATTCACTGTAGTGTAAGGTGTTACATATCTATGACTGTTTCACTGTAGTGTAAGGTGTTATATATCCATGACTGTTCCACTGTAGTGTAAGGTGTTACATATCATGACTGTTTCACTGTAGTGTAAGGTGTTACATATCATGACTGTTTCACTGTAGTGTAAGGTGTTACATATCCATGACTGTTTCACTGTAGTGTAAGGTGTTACATATCCATGACTGTTTCACATCAGTGCAATCAAATCTTTATAAATCATGCCTGAGTGTGTAAAATCATTGTCATTTCAGAACCCAAAGAGAGGAGAGACCCAAGCCACACTGAACCTATTCTTGGAGACAGCGAGTGGGTTTTATCTTCAGGTCAGTCATTTCTTCCTTGTTTGGGTTCACTTCTCATGTGGTGACAGTGACATTGCCAGGTTGTGAGAGGCCACTTCTCATGTGGTGACAGTGACATTATCAGGTTGTGAGAGGCCACTTCTCAGGTGGGGAAGGTGTCATTATCAAGTTGTGAGAGGTCTCTCTTATATGGTGACAGTGACATTACCAGGTTATGGGAGGCCACTTCTCATGTAAGACAGTATTGTCAGGTTGTGAGAGGCCACTTCTCATGTGGTGACAGTGACGTATATTGTCAGGCTGTGAATGTATACTTTTTACTATGGAGGAACTTTTCCTTTCGGTATAACAAAAGAAAGACTTTCATCACCTTTGCAACAAATAACACATTTTAACATCATAACAGGTCATTTTTCCCTATCATAAGACAGAAAGTGGTTATGAAATATTTGGGATAGTTTTAGGTGTTAATTATCTTTGTTATGCTGTTTTATATGCTACATCTCATATGATGATAATATGTGTGTCATGACGGAGCTCTGGGCAATGTCACAATAGACTTAATGTACTTCTTTGACAAATTCGACATTATAACATGACAACTTTATTTTTCTTGTACGCTTAAGACAGAAAGTTGTAATGGAATGATTGATGTGTTTATATCATGGTCATGCTGTTTTAAATGTGACATTGTATTATTGGCCTGTAGCTGTCATAATCATCTCACATACTTCACATGGTGATCCTGTTGTTGCTAAGGAATGGATATTTCTATCTCACATGGGGTAGATAAAGACAGCTGACATATATATTTTCACCATGATGTAATAATCATGAATGGTTAACCTGGCATCATTGTATTTTTTCGTGACATCATACAATTGATTTGAATGGAGAATCCTCTTGACTCAAATCTACATTATTTTTTGGGTGAAGTAAATCAATTTTTAGTATGTGAGAAAAAGAATCAGACACTGTTCTGTTCCCTAGTCAGGGATATCTTTACCCTCATGTAAGAATTTAGCTGGTCAGTACTGAGATCAGTAAGTCTGGTACAGACCAGTCAAACTGTTACATGAGAGGTAAGATCCCTGTTCATGATACAGACACATCTATGATTATGAGTCTTCTTCAGACAGGTCTGTGTGCTATATAGCATTTAAGATTCATAAAGCTTCGTCTACTGTGTGTTATATAGTATTTAAGATTTATACAGCTCTGTCTTTCCTTTAAGGTCTGTGTGTTATATATAGTATTTAAGATTCATACAGCTCTGTCTACTGTGTGTTATATATAGTATTTAAGATTCATATAGCTCTGTCTACTGTGTGTTATATAGTATTTAAGATTCATATAGCTCTGTCTACTGTGTGTTATATATAGTATTTAAGATTCATACAGCTCTGTCTACTGTGTGTTATATAGTATTTAAGATTCATATAGCTCTGTCTTTCCATCAGTTGCTGCAGCTGGTATGCACCACCTTCAAACTGGATCTCCCTTTCAGGAGGAAATCTTCATGTTTTGGCATTTTAAAGGGTAGGTTTTGTTTGGTGTTCATTTGTAAATGTTGCTGAAAGTGAAAATACATGATGAAATAATTAGGATATACACATGTAGATTGTTTCTGGGACAGTTGTTATAGACAGAAAATATTTATTTTAGTCGGTTTAACAATAAAAGTAAATGGTCATAGTCATATGTTATCAAAGGAATTGAGTTTCATTCAGTTATAAATATAAAAAAAACTTTTATCAAATTCGGTTCTTGGTCACAGAAAATTGGACACCGATGATAATCTGTTTTGTTGTTGTGAATGAATATTCTAATTATAATTTGTCAGAACAATACAATATATTTACAGCATTATGATTTGGTATTAATGCAACAATATGGTCTCCAATATTTGTAATTCAAGGAGTCAGAAAAGTAAATGGTATTATAACCAAATGCATATTAATTAGATAATCTAAGGCAAACATCAACACACTGGGATACAACTTATTTAGTCAGTTTGCTAATTTTAATTTATGATCATTAAATATGGTATATGTCTAATTGTAAAATATGTTTGTATCTAATTAATGTTTAGACATGTAAGAGTTCTGTCTGTAGATGTAGATAGCATGGTTACAGTAACCTTTGTCACATGGTGAAAAATCAATTGTGTATATCAATGATAGATCCATACTGAGGTCAATATATGTGTCATTTATGTTTTCCTTTTAATTGTTTACACAGAGAAAATTCCCTTGAAGGTTAAGATAACACCTCCGAAGAAAAGTTCCTGTCTGTACATCTGTCAGCACTGTCTGGTTCACCTAGGGGACATAGGTCTGTATATAGGGGACATAGGTCTGTATACAAGGGACATAGGTCTGTATACAGGGGATATAGGTCTGTATATAGGGGATATAGGTCTGTATACAGGGGATATAGGTCTGTATACAGGGGACATAGGTCTGTATACAGGGGACATAGGTCTGTATATAGGGGATATAGGTCTGTATACAGGGGATATAGGTCTGTATACAGGGGACATAGGTCTGTATACAGGGCACATAGGTCTGTATACAGGGGATATAGGTCTGTATACAGGGGATATAGGTCTGTATACAGAGGATATAGGTCTGTATACAGGGGACATAGGTCTGTATACAGGGCACATAGGTCTGTATACAGGGGATATAGGTCTGTATACAGGAGATATAGGTCTGTATACAGGGGGCATAGGTCTGTATACAGGAGATATAGGTCTGTATACAGGGAACATAGGTCTATATACAGGGGACATAGGTCTGTATACAGGGGATATAGGTCTGTATACAGGAGATATAGGTCTGTATATAGGGGATATAGGTCTGTATACAGAGGATATAGGTCTGTATACAGGGGATATAGGTCTGTATACAGGGGATATAGGTCTGTATACAGGGGACATAGGTCTATATACAGGGGATATAGGTCTGTATACAGGGGATATAGGTCTGTATACAGGGGATATATATAGGTCTGTATACAGGGGACATATATAGGTCTGTATACAGGGGACATAGGTCTGTATACAGAGGATATAGGTCTGTATACAGGGGATATAGGTCTGTATACAGGGGATATAGGTCTGTATACAGAGGATGTAGGTCTGTATACAGGGGATGTAGGTCTATATACAGGGGATATAGGTCTATATACAGGGGATATAGGTCTGTATACAGGGGATATAGGTCTGTATACAGGAGATATAGGTCTGTATACAAGGAACATAGGTCTGTATACAAGGGACATAGGTCTGTATACAGGGGATATAGGTCTGTATACAGGGGATGTAGGTCTATATACAGGGGACATAGGTCTGTATACAGGGGACATAGGTCTGTATACAGAGGATATAGGTCTGTATACAAGGGACATAGGTCTGTATACAGGGGATGTAGGTCTGTATACAGGGGACATAGGTCTATATACAGGGGATATAGGTCTGTATACAGAGGATATAGGTCTGTATACAGGGGATATAGGTCTGTATATAGGGGATATAGGTCTGTATACAGGGGATATAGGTCTGTATACAGGGGACATAGGTCTGTATACAGGGCACATAGGTCTGTATACAGGGGATATAGGTCTGTATACAGGGGATATAGGTCTGTATACAGAGGATATAGGTCTGTATACAGGGGACATAGGTCTGTATACAGGGCACATAGGTCTGTATACAGGGGATATAGGTCTGTATACAGGAGATATAGGTCTGTATACAGGGGGCATAGGTCTGTATACAGGAGATATAGGTCTGTATACAGGGAACATAGGTCTATATACAGGGGACATAGGTCTGTATACAGGGGATATAGGTCTGTATACAGGAGATATAGGTCTGTATACAGGGGATATAGGTCTGTATACAGAGGATATAGGTCTGTATACAGGGGATATAGGTCTGTATACAGGGGATATAGGTCTGTATACAGGGGACATAGGTCTATATACAGGGGATATAGGTCTGTATACAGGGGATATAGGTCTGTATACAGGGGATATATATAGGTCTGTATACAGGGGACATATATAGGTCTGTATACAGGGGACATAGGTCTGTATACAGAGGATATAGGTCTGTATACAGGGGATATAGGTCTGTATACAGGGGATATAGGTCTGTATACAGAGGATGTAGGTCTGTATACAGGGGATGTAGGTCTATATACAGGGGATATAGGTCTATATACAGGGGATATAGGTCTGTATACAGGGGATATAGGTCTGTATACAGGAGATATAGGTCTGTATACAAGGAACATAGGTCTGTATACAAGGGACATAGGTCTGTATACAGGGGATATAGGTCTGTATACAGGGGATGTAGGTCTATATACAGGGGACATAGGTCTGTATACAGGGGACATAGGTCTGTATACAGAGGATATAGGTCTGTATACAAGGGACATAGGTCTGTATACAGGGGATGTAGGTCTGTATACAGGGGACATAGGTCTATATACAGGGGATATAGGTCTGTATACAGAGGATATAGGTCTGTATACAGGGGATATATGCCTGTATACAGGGGATATAGGTCTGTATACATGGGACATAGGTCTGTATACAGGGGACATAGGTCTGTGTACAGGGGACATAGGTCTGTATACAGGGGATGTAGGTCTGTATATAGGGTATATAGGTCTGTATACATGGGACATAGGTCTGTATACAGGGGACATACAGGGGACATGTGTCTGTATACAGGGGATAGAGTTCTGTATACAGGGGATATAGGTCTGTATACAGGGGACATAGGTCTGTATACAGGGGATATAGGTCTGTATACAGGGGATGTAGGTCTGTATACAGGGGATATAGGTCTATATACAGGAGATATAGGTCTGTATACATAGGTAAAGGTCTGTATACAGGGGATATAGGTCTGTATACAGGAGATATAGGTCTGTATATAGGGGATATAGGTCTGTATACAGGGGACATAGGTCTGTATACAGGGGATATAGGTCTGTATACAGGGGATATAGGTCTATATACAGAGGATATAGGTCTGTTTACCGGGGATATAGGTCTGTATAAAGGGGACATAGGTCTATATATATACAGAGGATATAGGTCTGTATACAGGGGATATAGGTCTGTATACAGGGGATATAGGTCTGTATACAGGGGATATAGGTCTATATACAGAGGATATAGGTCTGTTTACCGGGGATATAGGTCTGTATAAAGGGGACATAGGTCTATATATATACAGGGGGTATAGGTCTGTATATATACAGGAGGTATAGGCTTGTATACGAGGGTAAGGGGCCGCGTTGGCCGAGTGGTTAAGGTGTCCCGACACTTTATCACTAGCCCTCCACCTAGTTACTGGTCAGTACTCTGTAGTTACTGGTTAGTACTCTGTAGTTACTGGTCAGTACTCAATAATTACTGGTCAGTACTCTGTAGTTACTGGTCAGTATTCTGTAGTTACTGGTCAGTACTCTGTAGTTACTGGTCAGTAATCAGTCGTTACTGGTCAGTACTCTGTAGTTACTGGTCAGTAATCAGTAGTTACTAGTCAGTACTCTGTAGTTACTGGTCAGTACTATGTAGTTACTGGTCAGTACTCTGTAGCTACTGGTCAGTATTCTGTAGTTACTGGTCAGTACTCTGTAGTTACTGAAATACCTGTGTGTTTGATAATTTACAATACCTGTGTGTTTGATAATTTACAATATCTGTGTATTTGATAATTTACATTATCTGTGTATTTGATAATTTACAATACCTGTGTGTTTGATAATTTACAATACCTGTGTGTTTGATAATTTACAATATCTGTGTATTTGATAATTTATAATACCTGTGTGTTACAGCTCGTTACCGGCAGCAGATAGAGCAGGCTCAGACTTACTACTGGCATGCTGCTAACCTTCTGCCTTTTAATGGTAAGTTGCTACCTACAACTGATATACACTCTTTTAAAATATGTTTATAAAATCTTGAAAAAGGTTGAGAAAAAATTGTAGATGTATTTATTTATCTATGTTTGAGGGAGTGGCTGCACAGGTGTTGATGAATTCTATAGAAATATCATTGTTATGGCCTGTAAGACTTAGATGTGATATTGGGTATAGGTATTAAAAGAGTGTACATGTGTAAGAAAGGATTGAAGAAATATTTCAAAAAGGATCCACAAAAGTTACAGCAGATGATATTTTTAAGTTTGCTTACTACCGTATTTGTTTAAATTGCATTGAATAAATTTGACCTTTACGATATTGAAGGTCACATATACATGCATGAAATGTGTTTTCCAACACTATTCATTAAGTAAATTAATGGATGAAAGACACTGGATCGCTTGTTATTATTTTTATGCCCCTGTTATGAAATTGGGGGCATATAGTGTTACCCATGTTCGTCCCGTGTCCTCCTGTCCCGATTCAATGTAACTAGCTAATCTCTGGAAAAGCTGAGGTTTCAGGATGTCAAGAGGCAGCGGGGGGCATTTATGTCTTACAGACATTTTCTAGTTTTAACCAAACTTAAATGTTAAATAAAATTGGAATATTGTGAGTATGATTATGGAAAATTTAACACACATGTACACAGGTGCAGGATTTTACAGTATTCAATTTATTAGAGATATTTTGAAATTAACTACGATCATTTTGATGTGTATCATATGAATGAAAACTTGCTGTAAACTGTACGTGATAAAAGGACGATACCTTTGTGTCTGTTTAGGCCAGCCCTACAACCAGCTGGCTATAGTGGAGGCAGCCTATGGAAACAAGCTTTCCACGGTGTTCTACTACATCCGTAGTCTGGCTGTCAGACACCCCTTCCCAGTGGCCGCAACCAATCTGGAGAAACTTTACAACAAACTGGCCAAAGATCCGTAAGTTTTTAGAGCAGTAACAGTTCTCTTGTTATTTTTACCATCGTGTGAGTGAGTGATATGCAAGATAAAGAATGAGTATAATAATCAGCATCAGTACTTGTGTAGCATGTCTGGGTCGATTGCCAGTAACCAAACAACTCCATCTAATGATCCAAGCTTCCAGGATTCAATGTAATCTCAGACTAGTGCTTTGCATTTTCCTTTTCATTGCTTGATACTGGTCAGAAACAGAAACAAACTTATTGATGAAACAGTGATATGCTTCAAATTGATTACAATATTTGATTACAATATTTAGGAACTCCATTTCTTGTCTTATCAGGTGTGAGTTAAAAGGGAAGCTGTCTGTTAGTGAAATGATCACAGCCTTCTTACAGTTCCAGGCCTTTATCCACATGTGTGTTGGTAAGTCATCTTTTTTAATTGATATATGTGTGTTGAAATTGGTAAGAGATAAGTTTTTACGCAAGTGTGTTTCTAAAAATACTCAAACTTCTTTGTATTTTACGACTTCATAATATGTGCATTTGTAAGCATTCAAGCTTCATAGATATGTATGATGCGACTCCATATGTGTACATGTAATTTGTAGCACCTGAACACTGTTTTCTCACACAGAACTCCAGAGAGCCGAGCTGCTCAGTGAAAAGCTAGTAGCGGCTTTACCAGCACATGTTACATCACAGAGCTTTCCATCAGGCATTCTAGTGCAGATTATTGCTATCAACATCTTCGCAATGCAGCATGCTCGTCGACAGTTGTCTTCTGACACTGATGACCTCAGCAATGGACACCTATATGACACGTTGACTGTGGACGAAGAGACATCATTTCAACTTATGTTCAAGTTCACAAGTATGTTTGCATGTCTACTCTTACAATACACCTCATCAGTCATTGGTAAAACAACGTATTGCTTTGATTAATTTTTGAAAGGTTTATCACAGGATTATGTTAAAAAATGTCTCTCTCATCAAAGGGGATGACTACTAATGTCTCTCTCATCAAAGGGGATGACTACTAATGTCTCTCTCATCAAAGGGGATGACTACTTATGTCTCTCTCATCAAAGGGGATGACTACTTATGTCTCTCTCATCAAAGGGGATGACTACTAATGTCTCTCTCATCAAAGGGGATGACTACTTATGTCTCTCTCATCAAAGGGGATGACTACTATAATGTCTCTCTCATCAAAGGGGATGACTACTATATAATGTCTCTCTCATCAAAGGGGATGACTACTTATGTCTCTCTCATCAAAGGGGATGACTACTATAATGTCTCTCTCATCAAAGGGGATGACTACTTATGTCTCTCTCATCAAAGGGGATGACTACTTATGTCTCTCTCATCAAAGGGGATGACTACTTATGTCTCTCTCATCAAAGGGGATGACTACTATAATGTCTCTCTCATCAAAGGGGATGACTACTTATGTCTCTCTCATCAAAAGGGATGACTACTATAATGTCTCTCTCATCAAAGGGGATGACTACTATAATGTCTCTCTCATCAAAGGGGATGACTACTAATGTCTCTCTCATCAAAGGGGATGACTACTTATGTCTCTCTCATCAAAGGGGATGACTACTTATGTCTCTCTCATCAAAGGGGATGACTACTATAATGTCTCTCTCATCAAAGGGGATGACTACTATAATGTCTCTCTCATCAAAGGGGATGACTACTTATGTCTCTCTCATCAAAGGGGATGACTACTTATGTCTCTCTCATCAAAGGGGATGACTACTTATGTCTCTCTCATCAAAGGGGATGACTACTAATGTCTCTCTCATCAAAGGGGATGACTACTATAATGTCTCTCTCATCAAAGGGGATGACTACTATATAATGTCTCTCTCATCAAAGGGGATGACTACTTATGTCTCTCTCATCAAAGGGGATGACTACTTATGTCTCTCTCATCAAAGGGGATGACTACTTATGTCTCTCTCATCAAAGGGGATGACTACTATATAATGTCTCTCTCATCAAAGGGGATGACTACTTATGTCTCTCTCATCAAAGGGGATGACTACTAATGTCTCTCTCATCAAAGGGGATGACTACTTATGTCTCTCTCATCAAAGGGGATGACTACTATATAATGTCTCTCTCATCAAAGGGGATGACTACTAATGTCTCTCTCATCAAAGGGGATGACTACTTATGTCTCTCTCATCAAAAGGGATGACTACTATAATGTCTCTCTCATCAAAGGGGATGACTACTTATGTCTCTCTCATCAAAGGGGATGACTACTATTGTCTCTCTCATCAAAGGGGATGACTACTTATGTCTCTCTCATCAAAGGGGATGACTACTATATAATGTCTCTCTCATCAAAGGGGATGACGACTTATGTCTCTCTCATCAAAGGGGATGACTACTTATGTCTGTCTCATCAAAGGGGATGACTACTTATGTCTCTCTCATCAAAGGGGATGACTACTTATGTCTCTCTCATCAAAGGGGATGACTACTATAATGTCTCTCTCATCAAAGGGGATGACTACTATATAATGTCTCTCTCATCAAAGGGGATGACTACTTATGTCTCTCTCATCAAAGGGGATGACTACTTATGTCTGTCTCATCAAAGGGGATGACTACTTATGTCTCTCTCATCAAAGGGGATGACTACTTATGTCTCTCTCATCAAAGGGGATGACTACTATATAATGTCTCTCTCATCAAAGGGGATGACTACTTATGTCTCTCTCATCAAAGGGGATGACTACTATAATGTCTCTCTCATCAAAGGGGATGACTACTTATGTCTCTCTCATCAAAGGGGATGACTACTTATGTCTCTCTCATCAAAGGGGATGACTACTATATAATGTCTCTCTCATCAAAGGGGATGACGACTTATGTCTCTCTCATCAAAGGGGATGACTACTAATGTCTCTCTCATCAAAGGGGATGACTACTTATGTCTGTCTCATCAAAGGGGATGACTACTAATGCAGGTATATGTGATTTTATTACACCTGTAATATTGCCCCCTAAGAAATTTTCCATGTGGTCTATCTGGAGTGACTTCCCCTGACATAGTTGTCTATACAGGTCAAAATGGATCACTTCTCCAAACCAAACCGTCTCTAATCTGGCCAAATATTCATGTACCATGCATGATTGGTTTAGAGAAGTTCCTCTGTTTATCCAACAAAACTTACATTGTTAACTGTGTACAATGTGATTGAAAGTACATGTACGTGGAAATTTATCAGTTTAATGCTTGTATATCAGATTATTCTGTAATATGACCAAATCATTGATTATAGTTACCTGATTGGCTGCAAAAGATATATTTTGACTGTATTTAACCCCTTAACTCCCAGGATTTTTTAATGGAACTGAAAAAAATTCGACATTTTGGTTCATCATGATTTTTGCGTCAACATTTTTGGTAAACAACCCATATATATTTAGAAACTTGAGAATATAACCTTTTCAAATCAAATAACAAAATGGGTGTTTTTGCATTATTGACGTTACCATGGTTACCAAAATTTATGATTTTATGAAAAAAAAATTACTTATTTCATATGTTTATACATTTTAAGCTGATGAGAGTGAATTAAGTGCTGATATATAAAATTTATGATATATCAGACTCTTGAGGAATGAGGATAAACACAAATAAATGTAGTATTTTCTATTTTTTGCAGTTGTTGTCATGGTTACTGACTGAAAATAAAAGCAGTGATTTTTGTAAAAGTTTTTATTTCTGTTTTCTTTGCCTAGCCTTCATTGTAAGAAATTTGGTTTTGTATTACAGGTATAATTGTTTAGTCAGCAGTCTATATATATATTGAAACTTGTAAAGAGGACCTATCCAGATTTTATGACAAAACTTTTATTTTTTGGATTTAAAACGTTACCATGGCAACCAGAAGTGAAAATACGTAAAAATGCAATATTTTACTTAGAAAAACATCCACATGTGCTCCCCCCATCTGATTAAAAATGTAAAATGTAAAACTGTTTGTAGCTTAGACTCCTGTACAAAATGTATTAGGATTATAAATGTTAATCATAAATCATACTTTATAATTAGGTTGTTGTTTTCATGGTTTTAACGTTAATAATTAAACTTTCAAAAAATCTTTCAAAAGTTATATTTAGTTATATTTATTCCTTTCCTATTTTATAATTTTTGTCAACAGCTAACATTAACTAAAATTAGTGTCACAGGGTTAAACCTAATATTTAAGCTTTAAAGTGATATATAAAACTTGTTTAAATGGGTCATTTCAGCTTACTCTTGGTATTATGAATACATTTGATGAATAAATAAGAAATACGTATTTTTTGTCTGATATAAAAAAAACTTTAAAGCTGGGTGTAAATTTTCAATACACATCATGACTTAAGTTTACATGAACATTTCTATCACATTTCAGTACTTGTACTAGATATCCTGCTACAGTACACACCAAAACAAGAACAGAAGCTGCGTGATTTCTTCACTTTGCCAGCTGTTAAACTTTTGTTGGACTGGTTCAAACTCAATCCAGAACACCTGTATAATCCTGTCCTGAAAACATCAAGGTAAAGTGAATAGAGCCCTAGCTAGGCATTACTGGATATTTACCACTAATCCATTAGTTTAGTTGGGCTGGTCCGAATGGTTGGGCTGGTCCAAATGGTTGGGCTGGCTGAATGGTTGGGCTGGCCCAAATGGTTGGCCCAGTTGGACCAGAGTTGTTCGTTTATAAAATAATTACTGACCATGTGAGTTTATATTGCTTTCTGATGAGTCTTAACGATAACTTTCATTGCCTGTATCAAAATATGCAGGTCTGTCAAGATTTATGCCTGAAATATATGTTACATTAAAAATTCATGAAATAGTTTGTCTGCATAAACAAACAATGGTTTTGTTCTTTTGAATGGTAACTATAGTCCAAAATGCCACTGAGGCTTTAAACAAAAAGTGTTCTGAATACTGGAGCACAATCGTGTATAGATAGATGGTCTCATCACACCAAATTTGTGAATTACATATGTATATGGTTTTGCTCCCTAGCATTGTGATAGTTTGGACCCAAAGTATTCATGTAGACTGAATATTCTAAAGCCCCCTTCATTATTCCTTGAGTAAGCTTGGTAATTTCCATGTTATAGATCAGCAACAAAAATACACTCATGTGATTAATAAGACCATTGTTATCAGGTTAGATTTATTTTCATCATAGCTCATTTGAAAAATGTATGATATTCAAATTTCCAGCCTGTGGGTGAACTTGTGTAAAGTTCTGAACAACATTCGCCCACCATCTGCTCCCAAGGATGGTAAACATGACATCGACAAGTGTAAGTATAATACTTAATATCAATAAGATACTAACTTTCTGACTTATATAAAAAAATAATATTTTTTGCTCTAATTTTTTTACCAGATTAAAACAGAGTTGGCTCTGATGATTCAGGCAAAAACTTATAGAGGTAAAACTCTGTGGAATTTCAACAATTTCCTTCATCAGACACAGATACATGTTCATTTCAGAATCAAAGACTCTTCAGATATAGTATTATCATTAAAAGTTTTGTTTAAATTGAGAATTTGAATACCTTTGGACTCTGTGTTCTAGTCTAGGAAGAAGTTTACTTTTATAGCCATATCAGAAAATGACTAATTTAGCTTTATTACAATTTTACCAGTGAAACATCAAAAAGGATTCATTCAATAAAAGTAATATTTTTTGCTTATGAAAAAAATCCACTTTTTTCTGATTTGACCAATGTAAATACTGCTTACAAACAACAAAATCAAAAGCTGACAGGGTACATATACAGTAATTTTGAATTTCAGACCTATCCTACAGTGAAGGAAGTCAGATGATGATTAAGGTCCTTGGGCCATATGTTTAAAAATAAAAAAAGTAATGACATTTTGCTTTGTTTGAACAGATGAAGATTTACCTCTGACAGAGGATGCTGAACTTCGATGTTTTCAGCCTCTGGAAAAGGCACACAGGTATTTATACATAAACCACTGGTACTGGCCTCGTCTGCCTATTTACCCAATACACTGTATACGTATTATGTATTGGGTGTATTGAGGGATGAGGTGTGACCTGTGATTAAACTTTGTTACTTTACATCCTGTAATAAATAATAAAAAAATGACTGTAAAATGCATTAAAATCCCTGTTTATAAAGGGCATTGTATTCAGTTACTATTTCATCCTGCTTTTACTATAACAATTGAAATTCTGTTATATTAGAATTAAATGTCTGTTGCAGTTGTGGTTCTTCCTTTTTGCACAAACTAGATGCCTTGTAGCATAAAGCTGTAACATTATGTTATAAGTGTTTCTTTGTGATGTTTGTTGTTACATTGTATGAGCTAGGTGCTTGCTTCCATGCCCTATATAGATTGTTAAAGTAAGCTGATGTTTATTGCAGTGGGTTTAGCTTTAGCAGAGTGCCAAGTGAAGGTCTACCATCAGAAGTGGAGTCCCAATTACGCTGTCGACGACTGTTGGCCCATGGTCACTGGATTGCTGAAGAATATCCCGGGTAAATTTTTCAGGCTTAACAATCATCTTCCAGATTTTATTTTAAGGAACAGGATGTTGTTTGTTACCAGGTGTTTGGATGTTTGTGTTACTTGACTGTGATGACCTGGTGTGTGGATTTTTGTGTTACTTAATTGTGAGGACCTGGTATGTAGATGTTTGTGTTACTTGACTGTGATGACCTGGTGTGTGGATGTTTGTGTTACTTGGCTGTGAGGACCTGGTGTGTGGATGTTTGTGTTACTTGATTGTGAGGACCTGGTGTGTGGATGTTTGTGTTACTTGACTATGAGGACCTGGTGTGTGGATGTTTGTGTAACTTGATTGTGGGGACCTGGTGTGTGGATGTTTGTGTTACTTGGTTGTGAGGACCTGGTGTGTGGATGTTTGTGTTACTTGGTTGTGAGGACCTGGTGTGTGGATGTTTGTGTTACTTGGTTGTGAGGACCTGGTGTGTGGATGTTTGTGTTACTTGATTGTGAGGACCTGGTGTGTGGATGTTTGTGTTACTTGACTATGAGGACCTGGTGTGTGGATGTTTGTGTAACTTGATTGTGGGGACCTGGTGTGTGGATGTTTGTGTTACTTGGTTGTGAGGACCTGGTGTGTGGATGTTTGTGTTACTTGGTTGTGAGGACCTGGTGTGTGGATGTTTGTGTTACTTGATTGTGAGGACCTGGTGTGTGGATGTTTGTGTTACTTGACTATTAGGACCTGGTGTGTGGATGTTTGTGTAACTTGATTGTGGGGACCTGGTGTGTGGATGTTTGTGTTACTTGATTGTGAGGACCTTGTGTGTAGATGTTTGTGTTACTTGGTTGTGAGGACCTGGTGTGTAGATGTGTGTGTTACTTGATTGTGAGGACCTGGTGTGTGGATGTTTGTGTTACTTGATTGTGAGGGCCTGGTATGTATGTAGATGTTTGTGTTACTTGATTGTGAGGACCTGGTATGTAGATGTTTGTGTTACTTGACTGTGATGACCTGGTGTGTGGATGTTTGTGTTACTTGATTGTGAGGGCCTGGTATATATGTAGATGTTTGTGTTATTTGATTGTGAGGACCTGGTGTGTGGATGTTTGTGTTACTTGATTGTGAGGGCCTGGTATATATGTAGATGTTTGTGTTATTTGATTGTGAGGACCTGGTATGTTGATGTTTGTGTTACTTGACTATGATGACCTGGTGTGTGGATGTTTGTGTTACTTGATTGTGAGGACCTGGTGTGTAGATGTTTGTGTTACTTGACTATGATGACCTGGTGTATGGATGTTTGTGTTACTTGATTGTGAGGGCCTGGTATATATGTAGATGTTTGTGTTACTTGATTGTGAGGACCTGGTATGTTGATGTTTGTGTTACTTGATTGTGAGGACCTGGTGTGTAGATGTTTGTGTTACTTGATTGAGGGGACCTGATGTTTGTGTCACTTGGTTGTGAGGACCTGGTGTGTAGATGAGTGTGTTACTTGATTGTGAGGGCCTGGTATATATGTAGATGTTTGTGTCACTTGGTTGTGAGGACCTGGTGTGTAGATGTTTGTGTTACTTGATTGTGAGGACCTGGTGTGTAGATGTTTGTGTCACTTGGTTGTGAGGACCTGGTGTGTGGATGTTTGTGTAACTTGGTTGTGAGGACCTTGTGTGTAGATGTTTGTGTTACTTGATTGTGGGGACCTGATGTTTGTGTCACTTGGTTGTGAGGACCTGGTGTGTAGATGTTTGTGTTACTTGACTATGAGGACCTGGTGTGTGGATGTTTGTGTAACTTGATTGTGAGGACCTTGTGTGTGGATGTTTGTGTTACTTGATTGTGAGGACCTGGTGTGTGGATGTTTGTGTTACTTGACTATGAGGACCTGGTGTGTGGATGTTTGTGTAACTTGATTGTGAGGACCTTGTGTGTAGATGTTTGTGTTACTTGGTTGTGAGGACCTGGTGTGTGGATGATTGTGTTACTTGGTTGTGAGGACCTTGTGTGTAGATGTTTGTGTTACTTGATTGTGAGGACCTGGTGTGTAGATGTTTGTGTTACTTGACTGTGGTGACCTGGTGTGTGGATGTTTGTGTTACTTGGCTGTGAGGACCTGGTGTGTGGATGTTTGTGTTACTTGGCTGTGAGGACCTGGTGTGTGGATGTTTGTGTAACTTGATTGTGGGGACCTGGTGTGTGGATGTTTGTGTTACTTGGTTGTGAGGACCTGGTGTGTGGATGTTTGTGTAACTTGGCTGTGAGGACCTGGTGTGTGGATGTTTGTGTAACTTGATTGTGGGGACCTGGTGTGTGGATGTTTGTGTTACTTGGTTGTGAGGACCTGGTGTGTAGATGTTTGTGTTACTTGACTGTGAGAACCTGGTGTGTGGATGTTTGTGTTACTTGGTTGTGAGGACCTTGTGTGTAGATGTTTGTGTTACTTGGTTGTGAGGACCTGGTGTGTGGATGTTTGTGTTACTTGACTGTGGGGACCTGGTGTTTGAATGTTTGTGTAACTTGATTTTGAGGACCTGGTGTGTAGATGTTTGTGTTACTTGACTGTGATGACCTGGTGTGTGGATGTTTGTGTTACTTGGTTGTGAGGACCTTGTGTGTAGATGTTTGTGTTACTTGGTTGTGAGAACCTGGTGTGTGGATGTTTGTGTTACTTGGTTGTGAGAACCTGGTGTGTAGATGTTTGTGTTATTTGATTGTGAGGACCTGGTGTGTGGATGTTTGTGTTACTTGGTTGTGAGGACCTGGTGTGTGGATGTTTGTGTTACTTGATTGTGAGGACCTGGTGTGTGGATGTTTGTGTTACTTGATTGTGAGGACCTGGTGTGTAGATGTTTGTGTTACTTGGTTGTGAGGACCTGGTGTGTGGATGTTTGTGTTACTTGGTTGTGAGGACCTGGTATGTAGATGTTTGTGTTACTTGATTGTGAGGACCTGGTGTGTAGATGTTTGTGTTACTTGATTGTGGGGACCTGGTGTGTGGATGATTGTGTTACTTGATTGTGAGAACCTGGTGTGTGGATGATTGTGTTACTTGATTGTGAGGACGTGGTGTGTGGATGTTTGTGTTACTTGGTTGTGAGGACCTGGTGTGTAGATGTTTGTGTTACTTGACTGTGGTGACCTGGTGTGTGGATGTTTGTGTTACTTGGCTGTGAGGACCTGGTGTGTGGATGTTTGTGTTACTTGGCTGTGAGGACCTGGTGTGTGGATGTTTGTGTAACTTGATTGTGGGGACCTGGTGTGTGGATGTTTGTGTTACTTGGTTGTGAGGACCTGGTGTGTGGATGTTTGTGTTACTTGGTTGTGGGGACCTGGTGTTTGAATGTTTGTGTAACTTGATTTTGAGGACCTGGTGTGTAGATGTTTGTGTTACTTGACTGTGATGACCTGGTGTGTGGATGTTTGTGTTACTTGGTTGTGAGGACCTTGTGTGTAGATGTTTGTGTTACTTGGTTGTGAGGACCTGGTGTGTGGATGTTTGTGTTACTTGATTGTGAGGACCTGGTGTGTGGATGTTTGTGTTACTTGACTATTAGGACCTGGTGTGTGGATGTTTGTGTAACTTGATTGTGGGGACCTGGTGTGTGGATGTTTGTGTTACTTGATTGTGAGGACCTTGTGTGTAGATGTTTGTGTTACTTGGTTGTGAGGACCTGGTGTGTAGATGTGTGTGTTACTTGATTGTGAGGACCTGGTGTGTGGATGTTTGTGTTACTTGATTGTGAGGGCCTGGTATGTATGTAGATGTTTGTGTTACTTGATTGTGAGGACCTGGTATGTAGATGTTTGTGTTACTTGACTGTGATGACCTGGTGTGTGGATGTTTGTGTTACTTGATTGTGAGGGCCTGGTATATATGTAGATGTTTGTGTTATTTGATTGTGAGGACCTGGTGTGTGGATGTTTGTGTTACTTGATTGTGAGGGCCTGGTATATATGTAGATGTTTGTGTTATTTGATTGTGAGGACCTGGTATGTTGATGTTTGTGTTACTTGACTATGATGACCTGGTGTGTGGATGTTTGTGTTACTTGATTGTGAGGACCTGGTGTGTAGATGTTTGTGTTACTTGACTATGATGACCTGGTGTATGGATGTTTGTGTTACTTGATTGTGAGGGCCTGGTATATATGTAGATGTTTGTGTTACTTGATTGTGAGGACCTGGTATGTTGATGTTTGTGTTACTTGATTGTGAGGACCTGGTGTGTAGATGAGTGTGTTACTTGATTGTGAGGGCCTGGTATATATGTAGATGTTTGTGTCACTTGGTTGTGAGGACCTGGTGTGTAGATGTTTGTGTTACTTGATTGTGAGGACCTGGTGTGTAGATGTTTGTGTCACTTGGTTGTGAGGACCTGTTGTGTGGATGTTTGTGTAACTTGGTTGTGAGGACCTTGTGTGTAGATGTTTGTGTTACTTGATTGTGGGGACCTGATGTTTGTGTCACTTGGTTGTGAGGACCTGGTGTGTAGATGTTTGTGTTACTTGACTATGAGGACCTGGTGTGTGGATGTTTGTGTAACTTGATTGTGAGGACCTTGTGTGTGGATGTTTGTGTTACTTGATTGTGAGGACCTGGTGTGTGGATGTTTGTGTTACTTGACTATGAGGACCTGGTGTGTGGATGTTTGTGTAACTTGATTGTGAGGACCTTGTGTGTAGATGTTTGTGTTACTTGGTTGTGAGGACCTGGTGTGTGGATGATTGTGTTACTTGGTTGTGAGGACCTTGTGTGTAGATGTTTGTGTTACTTGATTGTGAGGACCTGGTGTGTAGATGTTTGTGTTACTTGACTGTGGTGACCTGGTGTGTGGATGTTTGTGTAACTTGATTGTGGGGACCTGGTGTGTAGATGTTTGTGTTACTTGGTTGTGAGGACCTGGTGTGTGGATGTTTGTGTTACTTGGTTGTGGGGACCTGGTGTTTGAATGTTTGTGTAACTTGATTTTGAGGACCTGGTGTGTAGATGTTTGTGTTACTTGACTGTGATGACCTGGTGTGTGGATGTTTGTGTTACTTGGTTGTGAGGACCTGGTGTGTGGATGTTTGTGTTACTTGGTTGTGGGGACCTGGTGTTTGAATGTTTGTGTAACTTGATTTTGAGGACCTGGTGTGTAGATGTTTGTGTTACTTGACTGTGATGACCTGGTGTGTGGATGTTTGTGTTACTTGGTTGTGGGGACCTGGTGTTTGAATGTTTGTGTAACTTGATTTTGAGGACCTGGTGTGTAGATGTTTGTGTTACTTGACTGTGATGACCTGGTGTGTGGATGTTTGTGTTACTTGGTTGTGAGGACCTTGTGTGTAGATGTTTGTGTTACTTGGTTGTGAGAACCTGGTGTGTGGATGTTTGTGTTACTTGGTTGTGATGACCTGGTGTGTGGATGTTTGTGTTACTTGGTTGTGAGGACCTGGTGTGTGGATGTTTGTGTAACTTGATTGTGGGGACCTGGTGTGTGGATGTTTGTGTTACTTGGTTGTGATGACCTGGTGTGTGGATGTTTGTGTTACTTGGTTGTGAGGACCTTGTGTGTAGATGTTTGTGTTACTTGGTTGTGAGGACCTGGTGTGTAGATGTGTGTGTTACTTGATTGTGAGGACCTGGTGTGTGGATGTTTGTGTTACTTGATTGTGAGGACCTGGTATGTAGATGTTTGTGTTACTTGATTGTGGGGACCTGGTGTGTGGATGTTTGTGTTACTTGGTTGTGAGGACCTTGTGTGTGGATGTTTGTGTTACTTGATTGTGAGGACCTGGTATGTAGATGTTTGTGTTACTTGATTGTGAGGACCTGGTGTGTAGATGTTTGTGTTACTTGATTGTGGGGACCTGGTGTGTGGATGATTGTGTTACTTGATTGTGAGAACCTGGTGTGTGGATGATTGTGTTACTTGATTGTGAGGACGTGGTGTGTGGATGTTTGTGTTACTTGGTTGTGAGGACCTGGTGTGTGGATGTTTGTGTTACTTGATTGTGAGGACCTGGTGTGTGGATGTTTGTGTTACTTGACTATGAGGACCTGGTGTGTGGATGTTTGTGTAACTTGATTGTGGGGACCTGGTGTGTGGATGTTTGTGTTACTTGGTTGTGAGGACCTGGTGTGTGGATGTTTGTGTTACTTGGTTGTGAGGACCTGGTGTGTGGATGTTTGTGTTACTTGATTGTGAGGACCTGGTATGTAGATGTTTGTGTTACTTGACTGTGATGACCTGTTGTGTGGATGTTTGTGTTACTTGGTTGTGAGGACCTGGTGTGTGGATGTTTGTGTTACTTGACTGTGAGGACCTGGTGTGTTGATGTTTGTGTAACTTGATTGTGGGGACCTGGTGTGTGGATGTTTGTGTAACTTGATTGTGGGGACCTGGTGTTTGGATGTTTGTGTTACTTGGTTGTGAGGACCTGGTGTGTGGATGTTTGTGTTACTTGATTGTGAGGACCTGGTGTGTGGATGTTTGTGTTACTTGACTAAGAGGACCTGGTGTGTGGATGTTTGTGTAACTTGATTGTGGGGACCTGGTGTGTGGATGTTTGTGTTACTTGATTGTGAGGACCTGGTGTGTGGATGTTTGTGTTATGTTATGTTTTGACTTCAGGTTTTGTTATATTATTTGTATGCCTTTTTAGTTTCCTGTTTAAAAGTTAGATATTTTGTAAATATATTTCTGTGCAGTGAAGAAATAACTTTATATTGACTTGAGAATTTCTGACATTTCAGTAGTAAACATATAATAAAAACGAGTATAATGAGTGTCACTGCTCGTTTAGCTCGAGTGAGAAATGCTGCATAAGCCCCTTTTTATCTTGATTTGATGGCTGCCACATTATTGATTTTACTGTGTAACCAGTTGTGTTTTTTAATGAATATAATACTTGTGATTGAAAGACTCGCAACAGTTATTATTAATTAAACTCTATACAAACTTTGATTGATCAGATATTGTAGCTGCCTTATACAGACAAAACAGCTGTCATTATCCTAAATAGCAAGATGTGTATCTATTTAGGGCAGTAACAGCTTGTATTGATTTAGATGCTGCAATAAGGAAAAATCATTAATTTTGTTTATAAAGATGTGTTATTTAGTCAGACATTGTAAAAAAGTTTTATTTCAGCCTTGAATTTGATTTGAAAGGTGGTTTGCTAAATTAATGTTGGTTGTCAGATTTGAAGCAGTAAATTAATGAAATGTGAAAAAAAAGGTTTGAAAGGTATGAAATCATGTCTTCAGATTAAGTAACTTTTTTTCCAGGTTGAACCTCATGAATATCCAAGCTAATAAAATAGGAAAAGTACAGTTTACAGCCCCATCGGCCCCAGTTAAAGTTATTGCTGCCCCATCAGCCCCTCTCAAGGTTGTCTCTGCTCCTTCTAAGGTGATTGGCACGACATCAGTACCAGTCAAGGTCATGTCCCCCTCAGTGTTGGTCAAGACTGGAACAACAGGTGAGAATGATACCTTAATTTCTGTTCCTTATCCTCAGGTAGTCTTTCCACCTGATTTGCTGTTGTAATAACTATGTTTTTAACTATCCTGATCTGAAGGTTAGGATTGGGTTATCTTGTGCCATGCATGGGGCTGAATCCATTTTCAAGAACGCCTTCTTTTCCTGAAATCTCATATGGTGATACACTGTGATGTGCATTATGGGATTAAAAAGTTCTTAAAGTCAAGGTCACTGTTACTAAAATAGAACCAGAAATATGCAATCAAAGATACATCATATAAGGCCAATACAGAATGCCAAACTCTCTGAAATTTCTCATGAAAATGCATTGTGATAAGCAGATGTAAGATTCATTAGGTTTGGGTGGTTATTGTTAAAGGTTAAAGGGTCAAAAGTCATTCTGCTTTTGAAATATCAATTTTTTTTGTAAAGGTTATCTCATGAGCTCCTCAACATCATGATTATGCTTACACAATTATCATGTTGATGAATTTAATTATGATTTGGCAAATACAATTATCTACAGGATTTTGTAATAAATTTTAACTTAATGCTAATTCTTGTTTTTAGCCCACCATCATCAGATGGTGGGCTGTTCAAATCGCCCTGCGTCCGTGGTCCGTGGTCCGTCCGTCCCTCCGTCCGTAAACAATTCTTGTTATCGCTATTTCTCAGAAAGTACTGAAGGGATCTTTCTCAAATTTCATATGTAGGTTCCCCTTGGTGCTTAGTTATGCATATTGCGTTTTGAGACCAATCTGAAAACAACATGGCCGACAGGCAGCCATCTTGGATTTTGACAATTGAAGTTTATCGCTATTTTTGAGAAAGTACTGAAGGGATCTTTCTCAAATTTCATATGCAGGTTCCCCTTGGTGCCTAGTTATGCATATTGCGATTTGAGACCAATTGGAAAACAACATGGCCGACAGGCAGCCATCTTGGATTTTGACAATTGAAGTTTGTTATCGCTATTTCTGAGAAAGCACTGAATGGATCTTTCTTAAATTTCATATGTAGGTTTCCCTTGGTGCCTAGTTATGCATATTGCGTTTTGAGACCAATCTGAAAACAACATGGCCGACAGGCAGCCATCTTGGATTTTGACAATTGAAGTTTGTTATCGCTATTTCTGAGAAAGTACTGAAGGGATCTTTCTCAAATTTCATATGCAGGTTCCCCTTGGTGCCTAGTTATGCATATTGCGATTTGAGACCAATTGGAAAACAACATGGCCGACAGGCAGCCATCTTGGATTTTGACAATTGAAGTTTGTTATCGCTATTTCTGAGAAAGCACTGAATGGATCTTTCTTAAATTTCATATGTAGGTTTCCCTTGGTGCCTAGTTATGCATATTGCGTTTTGAGACCAATCTGAAAACAACATGGCCGACAGGCAGCCATCTTGGATTTTGACAATTGAAATTTGTTATCGCTATTTCTGAGAAAGTACTGAAGGGATCTTTATCAAATTTCATATGCAGGTTCCCCTTGGTGCCTAGTTATGCATATTGCGTTTTGAGACGAATCTGAAAACAACATGGCCGACAGGCAGCCATCTTGGATTTTGACAATTGAAGTTTGTTATCGCTATTTCTGAGAAAGTACTGAATGGATCTTTCTGAAATTTCATATGTAGGTTTCCCTTGGTGCCTAGTTATGCATATTGCGTTTTGAGACCAATCTGAAAACAACATGGCTGACAGGCAGCCATCTTGGATTTTGACAATTGAAGTTTGTTATCACTATTTCTGAGAAAGTACTGAATGGATCTTTCTGAAATTTCATATGTAGGTTTCCCTTGGTGCCTAGTTATGCATATTGCATTTTGAGACCAATCTGAAAATAACATGGCCGACAGGCAGCCATCTTGGATTTTGACAATTGAAGTTTGTTATCGCTATTTCTGAGAAAGTACTGAATGGATCTTTCTGAAATTTCATATGTAGGTTTCCCTTGGTGCCTTGTTATGCATATTGTGTTTTGAGACCAATCTGAAAACAACATGGCCGACAGGCAGCCATCTTGGATTTTGATAATTGAAGTTTGTTATCACTATTTCTGAGAAAGTACTTAATGGATCTTTCTGAAACTTCATATGTAAGTTTCCCTTGGTGCCTAGTTATGCATATTGCATTTTGAGACCAATCTGAAAATAACATGACCGACAGGCAGCCATCTTGGATTTTGACAATTGAAGTTTGTTATCGCTATTTCTGAGAAAATACTGAAGGGATCTTTCTCAAATTTCATTTTGAGGTTCCCCTTGGTGCCTCATTATGCTTATTGTATTTTGAGATCAATTGGAAAACAATATGGCCGACAGACCGCCATCTTGAATTTTGACAATTGAAGTTTGTTATCTCTATTTCTCAAAGTACTGAATGGATCTTTCTCAAATTTCATAAGTAGGTTCCCCTTGGTCCCTTGTATTGCATTTTTGGACCAGTCTGTCCTGAAAACAACCTGGCAAACAAACAGCCATCGTTAAATCTCAAATTTCTTATATAGCTAGGATTCCCTTGTTTGAAAAGTACTGGAGGGATGTCTCAATTTGCACAGATTAGTAAAATGAAGGGAAAAGTAGAGAAAAGATCAATCTGACATGGAACCTATGAAGATCATTCAATGGTGGGCGCCAAGATCCCTCTGGGATCTCTTGTTAAGTTTACTGCTAATTATGTATTTAAGTTCACTGCTAATTCATACTTAAATTTTGATAACTTATTTAACAGTTGTACTTAATGTAACAGCTTTATCATTCATATCTACAGAATCACAACCATTTCAATCTAGTCCAGAGAGAAAGCCAGTGCGACAAAATGTGGCTATACAGGTAAGTCTTCATTGGTCAAGTTCAAGGTTGTCAGCTATGCAGGTAAGTATCTATTAATGATAGGTCAAATTCATGGTCACTAGCAATACAGGTAAGTATTTATAGACCAGGTTCAAAATCTCCAGCAAAACCAGTATTTATGCACTTAAAAAACCTATTTGATATAGTAATTTAGTAACATTAGAAAATAAGAGCATTTTTTATAAGGACTGGTATAGGAAGCAATGGTAGATTTTTCAGCTATACAGAATTTATGGAGAAATTCAATATCCGTACTAACTTTCTCACTTATCAAGGTGTCATAAGTGCTATAAAAAAGATGTTTTCCAATTGAAAGAAGATATCTCTACTGAATTCATGAAACGACCTTACATACCTGCCAACTTAGAATTTTTTTCAAACGGAAAAGGGGAGCAAGAGAATTTTATAACTGTCTGTGTAAAAATAATATAACATCTACTGGGAAAAGGAAATGGGACGCATTGTTTGATTTTGATGCAAATATATGGAGAAAGATATATTCAACACCTTTCAAAATTTGTAAAAATAAAAAATTACAGTGGCTCCAGTTTAGAATAAATCAATATATTTTAACTACAAACTCATATCTCTATAAAATAGGCCCAGTTGATAGTCCATTCTGTTACCATTGTAATACTGAGAATGAAACAATAGCTATTTTATCAACAAATTTTGAATTTTTGTAAGATTTATTATTCATTCCCTTTACTTTTAATAAAGAGTCTATTGTCTTTGGATTTTATGAAGGAAAAAACAATGTTGATAATTTAATCATTTTAATAATCAAGCAATATTTATATAGCACAAGATGCCAGGAAAAGAGTCTGTCTTTATCAGCTTTTGAAAAGTTACATTAAAGAAACACACCACACTCTTAGATATATTGCAACCAGTAAAGGGCAAACTCGTCTTAACATCTTTGATAAGGACTTGAAAAAATCAGAAAGAATACTGGTCTCTACATAAATTATAAAGTTTCATTCTATTTTCGGACTTTTATGAGATACTAGTGTAACTGACTGGTTCCTCCACATAGCATGGTATCTTATCATAGTAAAGGTTTAGATTATTTTTCACAAGTGAAAAGTATTATAAAAAACTTTCATAGAATGAATAATTTTCGATATTTCACTGGTAAAAATTAATAAAATTATTTTGACTTAAATGTAGTATTGCTTTTCAGTAAGAGTTATTGCCCTTTGTTATTGCTATAGTTGACATATCTTATCAAAGTCCCTGGCAATATCAGTATTAAACCAACAATAAGAATTAATGATATTACCCATGAACGCAGTTACAGATTTGCTTTTTTCTTATTTAATACATCAAGTCCAATGTCATATCCTCATGTACCCTTCTCCCTCTTATTCAACAATTCTTTCTCCACACTGTAAATGTATTATGTACTGTTAAAAAATGTACAAAAATTAAAAAAATAAAATAAAAAAAAATATCAATTTCAAGACCAACACTTGTCTGTAGGAGATATGATACAGGCAGTATTATTTCAGTTTGTGTCGATATAAGGAAATTACCACAAATAATAGAGCTGTTTGTAAAATTCCAGGGCTTACATACTATCTGGATTTTACTATTTTTAAGAATATGCCTGATTGATTTTGTATCTCATTGTAATAAAACTGTGTCTTACATTGTTTTAAGTTATGACAACTATTGAGGTGAAGGATGATGTAACATGACCTTTAATATCATGTTACTTTACAACTCTTATGTTTAAACAATATTAGTCATACAGAACTACGGGCACATCTAACTGAAATAAAAACCTGAAATAACAACCAGAGATAAAATTTGCTTTTTATCCACAGGCCATTATCCAAAAACAAAGTCAGACCAATAAAGACCAGGGGGGATGGGGGGGGGAAGGGTGGAAATAAAGGGGGAAGGAAAGGGATAAAGGGGGGGAAGGTTTTTAAGGGGAAAAACAGGGTAAAAAAAAAGGGAAGGGGGGGGGAAGGGGAAAAAGGGGGAAAAAAGAAAAAGGAAAAAAGGACAACCAGAAAAATTAGAAAAAGGGTAAGTTTTCTTAAGGGGTTTTTTAATTAAGGTTAAAAATTTAAGGGAAAGGGGAGTTTTTTTTAAATTAAAATTTTTTTTAAAATAAAAAATTGGAAAAGGGAGAAGGTTTTTATTAAAAAAATTTATTAAAGGGAATACAGGGGGGGAAAAAAGAAAGGGGGTTAAGGGGGGTTTAAAAAGTTATTACTTTTTTGATAAAAAGTTAGGGAAAGGGGGGAATTTTTTTTAAAGGGGGGAATAAGGGAATTTTTTTAAACAAAAAAGGGGGAAAGGGTTTTGATTTTTTAAAAAAGGGGGTTTTAAAAAAAAAAGGAATTAAAAAAAACCCCCCCCCTTTTGACCCGGTAGAAGGGGGGTTAATTGGTTTAAAAAAAAGGGGGAAAAAACAATTAAACAAAGGGGGGGGAAAAAGGAAGGAAATTTTTAAGGTTAAAAAAGGGGGGAACAAAAAACCTTAAAAAAAGGGTTTAAAAGTTTTTAGTTTTTAAACCAAAATAAAGGAAAAAATTTTTGAAAGGGTTTTAATTTTTATTTTGTTATTTTAAAAAAGGGGGGAAAGGAATTAGAAAGGAGGGGGTTTAATAGGTTATAACGATCAACCCTCAGACAGGTGGGGTTTTTTTTAAAGGGGGGGTTTTCACAAAGATACAACAAAACCCCGGGAAAAAGGGAGAATTTAAAATTATAACCCCCAGATTTCAAAAACCTTCAGACAAGTAGAGTTTATGTTATACTCACAAAACAAAACCTTCAGACCCAAAGGGAATTTTTAAAAATTTTCCCCAGATACAAAAAAACCTTTAGACAAGGTAAAAGTTTTTAGTTTATCCCCAGATACAACAAACCCCAAAAAAGGGAGAGTTTATAGTTATCCACAAAATACAACAACCTTTAGCCAAAGGGAGAGTTTTTTGTTATCACACAGATAACCAACCTTCAGAAAAAAGGTAAGTTTATAGTTTAATCACAGATACAACAAACCTTAGACAAGGTAGGTTTATTTTTTTCTCACAATAAAAACCAAACCCCAGACAAGGTAGGTTTTAGTTTTTACTCACAGATACAACAACCTTCAGACAAGGTAGAGTTTATAGTTATACACACAGATACAACAACCTTACAGACAAGGTAGAGTTTATAGTTGACTCACAGATACAACAACCTTCAGACAAGGTAGAGTTTATAGTTATACTCACAGATACAACAACCTTCAGACAAGGTAGAGTTTATAGTTATACTCACAGATACAACAACCTTCAGACAAGGTAGAGTTTATAGTTATACTCACAGATACAACAACCTACAGACAAGGTAGAGTTTATAGTTATACTCACAGATATAACAACCTACAGACAAGGTAGAGTTTATAGTTATACTCACAGATACAACAACCTTCAGACAAGGTAGAGTTTATAGTTATACTCACAGATACAACAACCTTCAGACAAGGTAGAGTTTATAGTTATACTCACAGATACAACAACCTTCAGACAAGGTAGAGTTTATAGTTATACTCACAGATACAACAACCTACAGACAAGGTAGAGTTTTTAGTTATCACACAGATACAACAACCTTCAGACAAGGTAGAATTTATAGTTATACTCACAGATACAACAACCTTCAGACAAGGTAGAGTTTATAGTTATACACACAGATACAACAACCTTCAGACAAGGTAGAGTTTATAGTTATCACAAAGATACAACAACCTTCAGACAAGGTAGAGTTTATAGTTATACACACAGATACAACAACCTTCAGACAAGGTAGAGTTTATAGTTATACACACAGATACAACAACCTACAGACAAGGTAGATTTTATAGTTATACACACAGATACAGCAACCTTCAGACAAGGTAGAGTTTATAGTTATACTCACAGATACAACAACCTTCAGACAAGGTATAGTTTATAGTTATACTCACAGATACAACAACCTTCAGACAAGGTAGAGTTTATAGTTATACTCACAGATACAGCAACCTTCAGACAAGGTAGCGTTTATAGTTATACTCACAGATACAACAACCTTCAGACAAGGTAGAGTTTATAGTTATACACACAGATACAGCAACCTTCAGACAAGGTAGAGTTTATAGTTATCACACAGATACAACAACCTACAGACAAGGTAGAGTTTATAGTTATACTCACAGATACAACAACCGTCAGACAAGGTAGAGTTTATAGTTATACTCACAGATACAACAACCTTCAGACAAGGTAGATTTTATAGTTATACACACAGATACAACAACCTACAGACAAGGTAGAGTTTATAGTTATCACACAGATACAACAACCTTCAGACAAGGTAGAGTTTATAGTTATCACACAGATACAACAACCTTCAGACAAGGTAGAGTTTATAGTTATCACACAGATACAACAACCTTCAGACAAGGTAGAGTTTATAGTTATACACACAGATACAACAACCTTCAGACAAGGTAGAGTTTATAGTTATCACACAGATACAACAACCTTCAGACAAGGTAGAGTTTATAGTTATACACACAGATACAACAACCTTCAGACAAGGTAGAGTTTATAGTTATACTCACAGATACAACAACCGTCAGACAAGGTAGAGTTTATAGTTATACACACAGATACAACAACCTTCAGACAAGGTAGAGTTTATAGTTATACACACAGATACAGCAACCTTCAGACAAGGTAGAGTTTATAGTTATACTCACAGATACAACAACCTTCAGACAAGGTAGAGTTTATAGTTATACACACAGATACAACAACCTTCAGACAAGGTAGAGTTTATAGTTATACTCACAGATACAGCAACCGTCAGACAAGGTAGAGTTTATAGTTATACTCACAGATACAACAACCTACAGACAAGGTAGAGTTTATAGTTATACTCACAGATACAACAACCTTCAGACAAGGTAGAGTTTATAGTTATACTCACAGATACAACAACCTACAGACAAGGTAGAGTTTATAGTTATACTCACAGATACAACAACCTTCAGACAAGGTATAGTTTATAGTTATACACAGATACAACAACCTTCAGACAAGGTAGAGTTTATAGTTATCACACAGATACAACAACCTTCAGACAAGGTAGAGTTTATAGTTATACTCACAGATACAACAACCTTCAGACAAGGTAGAGTTTATAGTTATACACACAGATACAACAACCTTCAGACAAGGTAGAGTTTATAGTTATACTCACAGATACAACAACCTACATACAGGCAAAGTAGAGTTTATAGTTATACTCGCAGATACAACAACCTACAGACAAGGTAGAGTTTATAGTTATACTCACAGATACAACAACCTTCAGACAAGGTAGAGTTTATAGTTATACTCACAGATACAACAACCTTCAGACAAGGTAGAGTTTATAGTTATACACACAGATACAACAACCTTCAGACAAGGTAGAGTTTATAGTTATACTCACAGATACAGCAACCTTCAGACAAGGTAAGAGTTTATAGTTATCACACAGATACAACAACCTTCAGACAAGGTAGAGTTTATAGTTATACTCACAGATACAGCAACCTTCAGACAAGGTAGAGTTTATAGTTATCACACAGATACAACAACCTTCAGACAAGGTAGAGTTTATAGTTATACTCAAGATACAACAACCTTCAGACAAGGTAGAGTTTATAGTTATACTCACAGATACAACAACCTTCAGATAAGGTAGAGTTTATAGTTATCACACAGATACAACAACCTTCAGACAAGGTAGAGTTTATAGTTATACACACAGATACAACAACCTTCAGACAAGGTAGAGTTTATAGTTATACTCACAGATACAACAACCTTCAGACAAGGTAGAGTTTATAGTTATACACACAGATACAACAACCTTCAGACAAGGTAGAGTTTATAGTTATACTCACAGATACAACAACCTTCAGATAAGGTAGAGTTTATAGTTATCACACAGATACAACAACCTTCAGACAAGGTAGAGTTTATAGTTATACACACAGATACAACAACCTTCAGACAAGGTAGAGTTTATAGTTATACACACAGATACAGCAACCTTCAGACAAGGTAGAGTTTATAGTTATCACACAGATACAGCAACCTTCAGACAAGGTAGAGTTTATAGCGGTATACACAAGATACAGCAACCGTCAGACAAGGTAGATTTTACAGCGGTACACACAAATACAGCAACTCCTCAGACAAGGTAGTTTGCTAATATTTTCTAAAGCAAAACTGAAGTCATCTATGAAATGCAAGAGCAAAAATGGAATCAGCTTCGAGAAGAAATACAATTCACAAGAAAGACTTCTTAGTAGGTATGACAGTTGCAGGCTCCTGTTAATATATTATTGGGTCATGGAGGGAGAAAAGGTACACATTCCATTGACGATTCTGCTGTACAATACACTCACATCCTTACCTCTGTATAATATCCACTGGTATGTACAGTAATATCTTGTAACTACACTCTCAGATATAATACTCACAAATTAATACTTTACTCATTTTAAGATGTGTGCAAACCACTGAATATATTAGAATGAAATAATGTATATTCAAGTTTAGTTTTACTAGCTAGATATCTTTGTTTATTTTAAGGTGAAGGCTGTAGAGAGTGTTGAGAGAGGTGGTAAGCTGTGCTCCCCTAAATACATACTTGGTGTTCCTACGAGTGAACCTCTATTTATGAAACCAAGTGGAGGCCGGCCGACATCTGGGGGTTCAGCAGGGACTGGAAGGCCTCCAACACAGACTCCTCCACGCCTACAGAAACAACATCAGCTACAACTTGCCCAGCAACAGATGCAGACTCATTTAGAGGAGGAAGAGGATGTAAATGAGGAGGAACAATTGTCATGGCAACCCCTGCTGGAACATCAAAAGACTTCCCAG
The DNA here is from genome assembly GCF_902652985.1 of Pecten maximus. Lineage (NCBI taxonomy): Eukaryota > Metazoa > Mollusca > Bivalvia > Pectinida > Pectinidae > Pecten > Pecten maximus. The sequence goes on along the minus strand of NC_047016.1, from coordinate 21,365,338 downwards.
GAACAAATCGGAAAGCAGACAAAGATAGGTTGGCAGCTGACATCACAACAGTCTGCAAAGGAAGCCTCACCTCAACAGACAGCTGGGTATCCGCAGACAGAATCACAGTTTACTCCTCAGCCAAACAATTCCTCGTTATCACCAGGACAACAGGTGGCGTCACCTCACCAGCATCCAAGGACCTCGCCTCACCCAGCCCAGTCTCCCAAACCTGTCATGATTCTTCAGTCAGACTTCAGGTCAGTAATTGTCAAATAATTCATCAGACATCAATGATGTGCAGTCAAATTATTTTTCAAATTTTGACATTTTTTTGACAAGTTTGAACATATTTCATAAACATTCTCTATTTTGTTAATTGTTTTCAGGTCACCCCCTAGGAAGCCTGTCATTCAGCAACAAAATCAACAAGAACACCATCATCAACAGCTGCAGCAACCACAACAGGATAATTCTGCATCCTCCCCATCCAGTGAATTTGACATGATGGGTTACCCCCGAAACATGACCAATCACGATGGAGGTCCAATTAGAGGCGGGAACTTTGACCCCAGCATAGCCTTTAGAACCTCAGGACCAGGCCAGCATAATAATTTACCAGGTTTTCAGCAAGAGCGCTCTCCACTTCAGGGACAACTCCAAAGTCAAAGTCATGAAGTGTTAAGTGATAATGTAGACATGAGAACCTCACAACACCAGAGACATGGGAGGTCACATCCTGCTGGAGTTAATGACCCAAATATGCCCTATATAAATGCTGCTTCAGGAGCATCTATAGCAGGTGAACAAGGAAACAACATGAGGTCACCCTCTCAGCAGGGGAGTCAACTGGGCAACCAATTTTCTCGAAATCAACCTCCACCAAATATGAACATGTACTATGGACAGCAGGGCAACATGTCAAGGTCTGCCCAGGGTAGCCATATGAACCACATTTCTGGGTCTAGCACTGATAATATTCCTGGAGTAGGTGGGCCTCCCAAAATTAACCACATCAACTACTCTTCTGGTTCTGGTGCGGACAATATTCCTGGGGCAGGGGGTCCAGATATGGGAGCAGGAGTTGGTGGGATGGAAAATATGACTGGGGGCCAATCATTCAAGGGACAATCAAGCAGATCATTAATCCCAGGTCCAATAGCCACGCATCTACAACAGCATGGGCCCCCACCCCAGCAAAGTCAGCTCCAGTGTGGTCCACCATCTCCGCAAAATCAGCCACTCAGAGGACCACCTTTGCAACAAGCTCAGCTGAGAGGACAGCTTGCACAACACAATCAGCAACAAAGAGGGCCACATTCACATCAGAGAGGTCCACCTCCACATCAGAGTCAGCAAGTTAGGGTGCCACCTCCACAACAGAATCAGCAACTAAGGGGGCCACCACCACAACCGAATCAGCAACTCAGGGGGCCATCCCCACAGCAGAATCAGCAACTCAGGGGGCCGTCTCCACAACAGAATCAGCAACTCAGGGGGCCACCACCACAACAGAATCAGCAACTCAGGGGACCACCCCCACAACAGAATCAGCAACTAAGGGGGCCATCCCCACAACAGAATCAGCAACTCAGGGGGCCGTCTCCACATCAGAATCAACAACTTAGGGGGCCACCCCCACAGCAGAATCAACAACAGAGAGGACAACATTTTCAGACACATCCATCTCACAGTCAAAGTTCTGTCCCAGGGCAACCTCCGCCATCTCACGCCCAGCAGCCTCACCCTCATCAGCAGCCCCAGCAAGGTGTCAACCCTGCATACCAGGGGCCCATGTTTAATCCCATTAACTTCTTGGCAGGCATTAGTCGCTTTAACCTTGGGAACCAGAACTTTAGCAACATGGAAGGACTGGACCTAATGAGACAAAATCTAAAAAAAGAGGATCTCTCTCCCAATGCTGCTGACATTCTTGGGGCACTCTCACTGCTTGCAGTACAGGTAAGTGTTGTAAAATCATATCGTTTGGACAAACAGGAGAAAAAAGCTGAGTAAATTTCATATGGTCTGCTTGATTTTTGTGACAAATAGTGATGGTAATGCCATGAGGTTTGGGCACACATGTATTTGTCTTTCCTTTGTATTTTACATAATATTTGTAGTACATGTAATTTTAAATGTCTGAATACTAAAAGGTTTGTTTCAAAATTTCATGTCAACTATGGATATTATCATGTTAAGGCATTAAACTGTTTTGTATACAGTATATATATGTTTTTTTTATTTCTAGCCACCCCGAGGTATGCAGGACACCCTGATGGTACCAAATATACATTCTTCCTTCCAAGGTCATGCAGAGGTCAGTGAATTAAAGTTGATCAAATTAATGTTAACAATTTGATTGCCATTACAAGCCATACCCGAGACCTTTCCATGGTCAGCTGGTACTATCTTGGCTAGAAATCAATTCAGCATCAATCTGTGGGATTTGTTTGGGCCTTGGGGACGGAGTATATTATGTTAACCCTTGCTTCCTGTTGCATGTCAATATTATGTGGACATAGTTTAAAGGTCAAAGATCGGAAATGTAATTTACCCACCGTATTTAATTACCAAGAAGTGATACAAGCCCCATGGGCCTCTTGTTAGTATCAATAAATTTCAATATGATAAGATGGAGTTATTGGTTTGGAGGAACTATACTACTAGACAATTTACAGTATATTGGTCCAGAGGAGTGGAATTATGAGAGCAAAAACAGCATAGCTAACTGTTGCCTTTCTGCTTCAGGGAACACCAAAACCAGACTCCTCATCCCCGCCATGTAGAAGGTAAGTTATTTATACATAGTTCATTTCAGATAACCTTCTCTAAAGGAGTCGGTGAATCTATGCCATGGCATTCATTATCCATCTATTGTCAACTTATCCTTTTGGAATGGTACTAGGGACTAACTGCCAAAAGGATTCTAACAGTCTTTGTGGGCCAATGGAAATCGGTATAGTTTTGTTAGGTGAGGTATCAATGAAGGAGATATAGAGAAATCTTTACGATATTTTTTGTAGTAGTCAGCTATGTAATATTTTATGTTTTTAGGTCTTGTGATTATGTGTTAGGAAATTGTGTGTGTTTTGATTCCTGAAGATAAAACTAATATTCATAATTATGATGTCATATTTGCAAAAACCTATTTGTTTTCAAAATCATCAGCAGTATGTGACCGATACTGTACTTCAGTGTGTGAGCTTAAATAAATATCAAAGTGATTGTATATAATAAGATAGTTGAAGTTGTTTTTTTCACATGAATAGTCCCCTATTGACACCAGAGATGGAACCTCGGCCCCCCAGTCAGGTGACGATGTCAAATCCAGCCTCTCAGCAGCTGGGTACCTACACTCTGTTCAGCAACTCGCCCTGGTCTGTCCCGCTGTCCACGACTGACACCAAAAGTATGTCAAAGAAGTTATTATTACTATAGGGAAACATGATACACAAAAGTCATTCACTGTACACATGTAGTTTCATATGTGTGTAATATACCCACCAACACCATTGTTCCTTAACGTTTACATGATACATATACAGAACGTCTGTGACATGACCCTGTACTTTACCCTGACAACTGTATGTACTAGGTACTTTTACCTTGACAACTGTATGTACTAGGTACTTTTACCCTGACATCTGTATGTACTAGGTACTTTTAACCTGACAACTGTATGTACTAGGTACTTTTACCCTGACAACTGTATGTACTAGGTACTTTTACACTGACAACTGTATGTACTAGGTACTTTTACCCTGACAACTGTATGTACTAGGTGCTTTTAACCTGACAACTGTATGTACTAGGTACTTTTAACCTGACAACTGTATGTACTAGGTACTTTTAACCTGACAACTGTATGTACTAGGTACTTTTACCCTGACATCTGTATGTACTAGGTACTTTTAACCTGACAACTGTATGTACTAGGTACTTTTAACCTGACAACTGTATGTACTAGGTACTTTTACCCTGACATCTGTATGTACTAGGTACTTTTAACCTGACAACTGTATGTACTAGGTACTTTTACACTGACAACTGTATGTACTAGGTACTTTTAACCTGACAACTGTATGTACTAGGTACTTTACCCTGACAACTGTATGTACTAGGTACTTTTAACCTGACAACTGTATGTACTAGGTACTTTTACACTGACAACTGTATGTACTAGGTACTTTTACCCTGACAACTGTATGTACTAGGTACTTTACCCTGACAACTGTATGTACTAGGTACTTTTAACCTGACAACTGTATGTACTAGGTACTTTTACACTGACAACTGTATGTACTAGGTACTTTTACCCTGACAACTGTATGTACTAGGTACTTTTACCCTGACAACTGTATGTACTAGGTACTTTACCCTGACAACTGTATGTACTAGGTACTTTTAACCTGACAACTGTATGTACTAGGTACTTTTACCCTGACAACTGTATGTACTAGGTACTTTTACCCTGACAACTGTATGTACTAGGTACTTTTACCCTGACAACTGTATGTACTAGGTACTTTTACCCTGACAACTGTATGTACTAGGTACTTTTACCCTGACAACTGTATGTACTAGGTACTTTTAACCTGACAACTGTATGTACTAGGTACTTTTACACTGACAACTGTATGTACTAGGTACTTTTACCCTGACAACTGTATGTACTAGGTACTTTTACCCTGACAACTGTATGTACTAGGTACTTTTACCCTGACAACTGTATGTACTAGGTACTTTTACCCTGACAACTGTATGTACTAGGTACTTTTAACCTGACAACTGTATGTACTAGGTACTTTTACACTGACAACTGTATGTACTAGGTACTTTTAACCTGACAACTGTATGTACTAGGTACTTTACCCTGACAACTGTATGTACTAGGTACTTTTAACCTGACAACTGTATGTACTAGGTACTTTTACACTGACAACTGTATGTACTAGGTACTTTACCCTGACAACTGTATGTACTAGGTACTTTTACCCTGACAACTGTATGTACTAGGTACTTTTACACTGACAACTGTATGTACTAGGTACTTTTACACTGACAACTGTATGTACTAGGTACTTTTACCCTGACAACTGTATGTACTAGGTACTTTTACCCTGACAACTGTATGTACTAGGTACTTTTAACCTGACAACTGTATGTACTAGGTACTTTTACCCTGACATCTGTATGTACTAGGTACTTTTACCCTGACATCTGTATGTACTAGGTACTTTTAACCTGACAACTGTATGTACTAGGTACTTTTACCCTGACATCTGTATGTACTAGGTACTTTTAACCTGACAACTGTATGTACTAGGTACTTTTAACCTGACAACTGTATGTACTAGGTACTTTACCCTGACAACTGTATGTACTAGGTACTTTTAACCTGACAACTGTATGTACTAGGTACTTTTAACCTGACAACTGTATGTACTAGGTACTTTTAACCTGACAACTGTATGTACTAGGTACTTTTAACCTGACAACTGTATGTACTAGGTACTTTTACACTGACAACTGTATGTACTAGGTACTTTTACCCTGACAACTGTATGTACTAGGTACTTTTACCCTGACAACTGTATGTACTAGGTACTTTTACACTGACAACTGTATGTACTAGGTACTTTTACACTGACAACTGTATGTACTAGGTACTTTTACCCTGACAACTGTATGTACTAGGTACTTTTACACTGACAACTGTATATACTAGGTATATTTAATATAAATGTTTCTGTATAATTAACTGTACTTTACACTGACAACTGTATGTACTAGGTACTTTTACACTGACAACTGTATATACTAGGTATATTTAATATAAATGTTTCTGTATAATTAACTGTACTTTACACCTGACAACTGTATAGCATTAATATGATGGTTTCCTTATAATTTAACAGTCACCTGTAATAGTAAGGTTTTTATTCTGTGGCAATAACATGAGATGTGCAGGAAATCTCTACTTTATATTTTATAATTGTAACATCACTTATTAAGAATTGAATCACATATGGGCAGAGTGTATACAAGAGTTTATCAGCCTATTATCTACTCTATAAGCTTATACTTAGTATCACCTGTTACTGTATGATATGGGTAAGGGTACCTCTAAGGGCGACACTTGTAGAAAAAAAAAAACCACAAGATTTTAGTGTACATGTAGAAGTAATTATATGCACACTTTTAGATAGGTACACAATATACAATGTATAACCATATATTAAAAGGTAAAAATAGAAGGAACTATACCATTATATTGTTATTAGCTCACCTAACCTAGCCTCACTGATATTTGAATAAAGTGGTTATCAGCATAGTATCTGCAGAAATAACCTAAATCAACTTCAAAGTTGCTGTATTGCCAGGTGAGCAATATAGGCCCATTGGGCCTCTTGTTTAATTAATTGGTTGCTTACTTTGTAATCTTGTGATATACTAGGTTTGGCATCCTCGCCATTTTCCTCCGAGTCCAACAGTATGAGGAACTCTCCTGATCCACCAGTGGACATAGATGGCAAGTCTGCGAGTCATGGCTTTGAAATGGGACTCCGGTTTGGACCCAATGAAGAACACAGTAGGCGGGAGAAAGGGGGACAACCCATACCACATCCAGAGGCCCCACCCACACAGGAACAGGGGGGACCTGGACCATTCTTCCCTAGTACTTTCCAGGTATGCTGATCTTTATTGATTTTAGTCTAGTGTAATTTTGCCTTTTCTTTGTTATTGTAATCCCTCAAAAAAGGACCTAAGATAAAACAGGCATCATTTATGTCAGGTAAATTTGTCTTGTGTACCTCATGACCTGTCATTTACTGTAAAGATATTACTACAGTTTATTTTTAGATCAGCTTTGTTGATGCTCATGGAAAATAAACACAAGTTTCGTTTAAAGGCCGATTCTCAAGTCTTCAGAATTCACTGTCTGGACCTCTGATGGCATACTATTTTTTGGCCATAAGTACCCTTATAATGATTCAGCTTCCTTTTGTCTGTCATCTGCCCATCAACATTTTCAGGAATAATTTTGTTTTTAAAAAGTAAGATCCAAGGTCATTGCATTCAGTTAGCTGAAATGCTATGATGTTTCCTGATGCTATTTTGACTTCCTTTCAAAGTCACAGAGGCCAGACATGTTTGAAAATTTAAACTGTCCATTATCTGAAATATCTGAAAAACCAAAAAGGCTAGTGTCATGTTACATGTGCTTGAACATGATACATTGACAAACAGTCAATGAGATGGTGTGTTGTATATTTCCTATAATGAAATGTCTCTTTGGTTCTTTTGGTCATCATTTGGAAATGATGGGAAACGTGCTGCGGTAATTGCTTTGGGGTTGGGCAGTCTTTGGGCTCTCCACACTACGTTGATATAGGTAATACATGAGCCTGTGCCTAATGGAAATTAATAAAAAATATATATATATATTGAATTTAATGTTTGATTTCTTCACAGTCTATTTGGTCGTCAGGATCATCAGCTGGTCAGTCACCATTGGAAAGACTCCTGGAGAAACAAAAACGACGCCAGAATGACCCACATTGAAGGGAGACTGGGGCCAGGGATGTACATCTCCGGACTTTCTCCTCAGCCTGCACACAATATGTGTCAACCGGCTATATCAACACATGATGGCACTAGATGTCAACAGCAGATATGTTTTAACATATTAATGTGTCAACATGATGACAGATAAGACAACATTGTCATTGAAGCCTATGATACCTTGTCTCTGCTGGAGAGGCATCGTCAGGAGCAGACATGGTGATGTGGTTACAGATATCATCAGTAAAGCACCTGTAGTAGTCCACCTCAACAGATCTAGTAACAGCCTACAGATTTACATGTACCTGTTGGCTATATCAAAAGAAAAAAAGCAAGACTGACATGCATTTCTGTAGAGATGAGTGCAGTGTGTCAGCAGGCGAAATGTAAATTGGATTGACATTTACAGAATATGTCAGTAGAGATACAGAACATGTCCATAGGACATACAGAGTGTCAGTATAGAGGTACAAAGTGTGTCAGTAGGACGTTCAAAACGTATCCGTAGGACTGTTCAGATACATCTCTGATTTACAGAGCAAACTTTTGACATTGTGTATAAATTAAGGGTGAAATGTGATAAACAGTTTTAGCTTGCACTTATACTATTTTTGCACAGATTGTGAATTGTAAATAAATTAAATTATATGACAAATAATGTCACCATTTATTCCAGGTTAATGTATGTATACTGTTTACGTATTACGGTTGATTCATACTTCCAATGGAAATAGGATCATCTGTCAGAATGATTCATTGTATATCATGGATTTGATGTTTACTGTTAAGACTAAACTTGTACTAAGAAAAACTGGATGTTTTCATCTGAAATCTCTTAAAACATGTTGTGTTATGAGTTTCTGCTATATGTATTCACAGCTGTCAGTAAATTTGGCCTCTGGTGATAGGTCGAAATATGGGACAAATCATCATGTCATATGTGACCGGTAGTCATATCATACATCAATTGACTTCTTGTCATGATGGGTGATTAACTTATAGGGGGACTATTTGTCATATCTTGTGACTAATTTCCTTATGTTATTATTTTATTAATGACAAATTATTGATTTGTTACGTGTTTTGTTTGACAATGTGTGCCTGTGTGAACAGAAGGTTTCTAACATACTGATGTAAACCTTGTGAACAAATTGATGTTTACCTGTGTTAGCAGACAGATGTTTACCTGTGTAAACAGAGGAATGTTTACCTGTGTTAGCAGACAGATGTTTACCTGTGTAAAGAGAAGAATGTTTACCTGTGTGTAAACAAGAAATATTTCCCGCGTGAACAGGCGATGTTTTCCTGTTTGGAGAGACTGATGTCAATAGCTGTGGATTCATTATGACACTGATAATCTGTTTTACAAATAATCATCCACATTAAGAAGTTGTAAACATGCTGTTATGTTGTTTATACACCTGTGTTACATTGTCATAGTGATACTCTTGTGTTACATTGTCAAAGTGATACACCTGTGTTACATTGTCATAGTGATACACCCGTGTTACATTGTCATAGTGATACACCTGTGTTACATTGTCATAGTGATACACCTGTATTACATTGTCATAGTGATACACCTGTGTTACATTGTCAGAGTGATACACCTGTGTTACATTGTCATAGTGATACACCTGTGTTACATTGTCAGAGTGATACACCTGTGTTACATTGTCATAGTGATACACCTGTGTTACATTGTCATAGTGATACACCTGTGTTACATTGTCAGAGTGATACACCTGTGTTACATTGACAGAGTGATACACCTGTGTAACATTGTCATAGTGATACTCCTGTGTTACATTGTCATAGTGATACACCTGTGTTACATTGTCATAGTGATACACCTGTGTTACAATGCCAGACACATCACCTGATGTTTGTTATTTCTGATGACATATGTTAAAAAGTGGACCATAATCATGGCGGATTATTTCAAGGTTGACACATAACGAATTGGTAACTTGTGTATGATGAGATATTTGAGAGTAGTTAGGCATGTGACAAAGGTAGGTGTATCTGATGTAATGAACAAAATCTGTCCTAACTTATCAGAGGTATATGATGAGGTTCTTTATTCAGGACACTTGATTACAATAATGGAATAAGTAAAACCTTTGTAACAGTTATTAAAACCCTCTCTGCTGAAATGCCATGTGCTCTGATATCAATATGTTGAGCACTCTAATATAGGATATGTTTGCAATATACATATAATCTTTGTTAGACTGTAGGTCACATATGACCCAAATTAATAAAATTCAATAAGATTGGAAAGTATAACACAAACATCTTCCTTGTTCTGGTATCTTTATAGGTGTACAGGTAGGAAAAGTGTGCCAGGCTCACTGTTGTTCATAAGCTGTCTAAAATGTATTCTACATCAGAAGTCCTGTATGAGAATACTTTGTGACCGATTGTAAATGCCAGTCCAGCCTCCCCCTATACACACGTTCTTCATCCAGGGGGTATTACTCTATACCATATACGAGTAGGTGTACCTGGTGACATCTAGTTCAGGAAACAAACCTTCTATAAAGTCTCTCATGTGGAATATTTATGTTGTATTAAGATGGACAGGTATTCTATTCTGTTAAGACCTGATTTTGAGCATGTCGGTGTACTGAAATGGATTTTCAATTCCTAAATTCAATTAAAAGTAATAATCTAAATACTATGATTGTATTCACAGGGGCTTGACACACTCCTATTACCCAGAATGGAACATTGAATCCAAGGTTTCAACCCTCAGATCACTTAAAAATCAGGGTTCCTTCTGGCTCATAGCAATGCGTCAAGTCCCTGTGATAGTGTTATATGATAAATGATAATTACATTTATGTGGAGGTTGACCAGGTGAGTTAATCACAGTTAAAATGGCCCTGCTGAAGGTATTACTGCTGTTTAAACCATCTCACGTTTGATAATAGAGGATCTAATGCATTTATGGAGAACTAATTCAAAAGAAATACTAATTTCATATCAAACTAGACTCTTTAATATTCATATGACATTAATAAGCATGTTCAATTATTCAATATGACATGAAAACAAGTACCAGATTCTATTTCAATATTGTATAACTAGAGATATATGGTTACATTTGTATTTTCAAAGCTCTGTACGTGAATATCCTGATTTGAAAGACTCCTTTTTTCACTACTGTGACCTTGTAGTGAAATGCTATATATAGTGAGATAGTGTTTTTAATGTCAAGGCCATATCTGTAAGACTCGCCTATATGTGTGCCATGTTGTTTTTATTAAATGGCAATATAACATGGTAGATGGTCCCGGTTACAGTACACCTACTGTATAGAATACCATAAGGATTGATGAAAATATACTTACTTTGGGAATAATCTAATTTTAGTGCATTGACTAATGTTCACAGGATAGTGATGATGAATTGACACATCCATACCACATGCTATATTATATATAATAGAGGTTGAAATGATAGAAGTGGTCAGTAATAAGCATGATTATATTTGAGTGCAATGATTCCACTGTAAAAAGTGTAAAAATAAGATTACAGCGAAAATATTTATGTACAAACTGTTTTGGTGTGTTAGATGACTTTATCACCATTATTATCAGAAAGGAGAGAAGACATCAGTCACATCAAACATTTTGATCGTTTACTGATGATCTGTTGGAGTGTATTTTGGTGATCAATTAGCTTACTGATCACAACCCAATAGTGATTTCACAACTCTTTTTACTTGTAAAATAATAATATGGCTTCAAAAGACTAGTGTGAGTTAAAGTTTATTGTTTATATTCTGGTGTGGTAGGCTCTGGTGGTGTGTATCTTTCATTTGTGAATAATTTAAATGGAATTGGGCTATAATTCACCATATCAAGTTGAATACTGAAAATCAAATAGATATGTCCTTACAGGAAAAGGACAGGTAAAAATCTAAATATCCACCAGAGCTATATCGTGAACTGGTCTCAACTTTTGTTTCTTTTTTCTAAGAAAGTAGCAGCAGGAGAATGATTTATATTTGGAAACACATATTACTGTTGCATTTGAGAAGTCATGACCTACATTATGGAAACACACTATTTGGTTAACTCATTGTGCCAAATTTTAACAGATTTTAATCATAAAAATGAATTGGCACATCAATATTATTTGCTGTAGAAAGAGAAAATGTAATCATTACATAATCTAGCGCAATGCTTCCAGCACACAAAAAAAGCTAAAATAAGGTGACCAGTAAACTATATAAATAATGTTTACAGTATCCATGTGGACTGATATGGTGATATCACAGATTATAATCATTAACAGACATTACACAGTTCACTACATTAGGTACATTTTTAAAGGTACACTAATTACCAGGCAATAAATTAAGAAGCTAATAATTCAACTGATGTGTCCACACTATATTTGCTGTTGTCTTTTATCTACATTCTGATACTTACGATGTGTAATATCCCTAATGATTTGTTACAGTCTTAACTTCATACGCACTATTATTGTCCATAGCATCTCTCTACTAAGATCACCTTCAGCCCGTAGCATCTCTCTACTAAGATCACCTTCAGCCCGTAGCATCTCTCTACTAAGATCACCTTCAGTCCGTAGCATCTCTCTACTAAGATGACCTTCCGTAGCATCTCTCTACTAAGATCACCTTCAGCCCGTAGCATCTCTCTATTAAGATCACCTTCAGTCCGTAGTATCTCTCTACTAAGATCACCTTCAGTCCGTAGTATTTCTCTACTAAGATCACCTTCAGTCCGTAGTATCTCTCTACTAAGATCACCTTCAGTCCGTAGCATCTCTCTACTAAGATCACCTTCCGTAGTATCTCTCTACTAAGATCACCTTCAGTCCGTAGTATCTCTCTACTAAGATCACCTTCAGTCCGTAGTATTTCTCTACTAAGATCACCTTCAGTCCGTAGCATCTCTCTACTAAGATCACCTTCAGTCCGTAGTATTTCTCTACTAAGATCACCTTCAGTCCGTAGTATTTCTCTACTAAGATCACCTTCAGCCCGTAGCATCTCTCTATTAAGATCACCTTCAGTCCGTAGTATCTCTCTACTAAGATCATCTTCAGCCCGTAGTATCTCTCTACTAAGATCACCTTCAGTCCGTAGTATCTCTCTACTAAGATCACCTTCAGTCCGTAGCATCTCTCTACTAAGATCACCTTCAGTCCGTAGCATCTCTCTACTAAGATCACCTTCAGTCCGTAGCATCTCTCTACTAAGATGACCTTCCGTAGCATCTCTCTACTAAGATCACCTTCAGTCCGTAGCATCTCTCTACTAAGATGACCTTCCGTAGCATCTCTCTACTAAGATCACCTTCAGTCCGTAGTATCTCTCTACTAAGATCACCTCCAGTAACGTGTGGTAATTGGTTGGTCAGTAGTTTCTCATTTGTCAGTATTTGCTCTACGCCCTAGTTGATTCCATGAAAACCTACTTGTACTGTTAAAAACGGTCATTGGGAAGGACAGTTTGAGCTTGATGTACTTTAGATCATTGCTGCACTACTTCTTAGATCATTTCTAAATGATTTATGATGTCTGTATATACGACCATTGGTGAGATGTTGATGAAGTAACTTTGTGTCTGATCCAGGTATATCAGTTAAATACCAAATAAAGATAAACTAAATGTGTCAATGCAAAGGTAATCTGTAACACTGAATCACATGCAGCTATAGATGTGTCATTCTGTTACCAAGGTAACTTATAGCACTGAATTACGTGTAGCTTCAGATATATTATTCTGACTAAGATAATTTATAACGATTAACTATGTGTTTGTCTGTTACCAAGGTACTCTATATCACAGAATCACATGTAGCATAATTTATATATGTCATTCGGTTACCAAGGTAATCTATAACAATCTAGATCACGTGTAGCGACAGATATGTTATTCTGTAACCAAGGTAATATATAACACTGAATCAGGTGCATCTACAAGTATGTCGTTCTGTTACCATGGTAATCTATAACACTGAATCACCTGTAGCTACAGATATGTCATCTGTTACCAAGGTAATGTTACCACTGAGTCACGTGCCATTCTGTTACCAAGGTAATGTATAACACTAAATCACTCGAGCAACAGGTATGCTATTCTGTTACGAGTATACAGGTGTAACATTGTTTTTTTTCAGACCTGTTACTAAGCAACATTTGCTACACTTTTAGTCTTTATTACAATTGTTGAATTTTTTACTAAAGAGTATGAAAAAAAATCATGATTAGTTTTGAATGTCTGCATAAGTCGTTTTCGGTGCTTCGTGGGTGTATTGAAGAGAATGGCTGGCAGAAGAGATAAATAAAGTCACACTGGATAAAATGGTCTTAATATTTTGTATTTAATTGTTATAGTACATTGAACTCTTTCTATAATCGCCAGATGTTGTGTGTATCCTTTGTATGTCACCTTGGTGTGAGGTATGATTCACCGGGAAATCAACAGAGGAATCTTCGATATAATCAATAGAGCTGAAACAATCGTACATTTTTACCTATAATTAACAAAAGAAGAAACCTATACTACGACGTCAACACGCCAGATGGACGAAATCGAAGATCCAAAGTCATTTTAAGTGCTTAGACACCAAAGATGACATCAGTCATTATGTTGGCTTACATCTGCCACCTACCTACGTTTACATTGGACCTTGGGATGTCTGGTGATTTTTAATTTTAATGCGAAAGAACTGGATACATGTTTTCAACATCTTTTAGTCTTGATAAAAACAAAATACCGATGGTATCAGAAGCGTTATTCTGATCAAAAGAGATCAAACGAGGGCTAAATATGAACCAAAGACCGCATGTTTATGAAGGGTAAGCGTCCTCTCGCCAGGAAAATATAGGTCCAACAAATACATGTAATCATAATGATAGACAGTGAATACCCTACGGAACGCCTGGTCTAATATTCTATTAACTCTTCATATCCCCACGGAATGCCTGGTCTAAATCTCTTAACTTTTCATATCCCCACGGAATGCCTGGTCTAAATCTCTAACTCTTCATATCCCCACGGAATGCCTGGTCTAATTCTCTAACTCTTCATATCCCCACGGAACGCCTGGTCTAATATTCTATTAACTCTTCATATCCCCACGGAATGCCTGGTCTAAATCTCTTAACTTTTCATATCCCCACGGAATGCCTGGTCTAAATCTCTAACTCTTCATATCCCCACGGAATGCCTGGTCTAATTCTCTAACTCTTCATATCCCCACGGAATGCCTGGTCTAAATCTCTTAACTTTTCATATCCCCACGGAATGCCTGGTCTAATTCTCTAACTCTTCATATCCCCACGGAATGCCTGGTCTAAATCTCTTAACTTTTCATATCCCCACGGAATGCCTGGTCTAAATCTCTTAACTTTTCATATCCCCACGGAATGCCTGGTCTAATATTCTCTTAACTTTTCATATCCCCACGGAATGCCTGGTCTAAATCTCTTAACTTTTCATATCCCCACGGAATGCCTGGTCTAAATCTCTAACTCTTCATATCCCCACGGAATGCCTGGTCTAATATTCTCTTAACTTTTCATATCCCCACGGAATGCCTGGTCTAAATCTCTTAACTTTTCATATCCCCACGGAATGCCTGGTCTAAATCTCTAACTTTTCATATCCCCACGGAATGCCTGGTCTAAATCTCTTAACTTTTCATATCCCCACGGAATGCCTGGTCTAATTCTCTAACTCTTCATATCCCCACGGAATGCCTGGTCTAATTCTCTTAACTTTCAAGGGTTTTATGGTGTAACGGATGTTCCTTAGGGGTAGATGAGCGCGCACGAGCAGGAGCAATGACATTGCTCCATCAAGTCGTGTCGACGGGATAGATGTTTTGGCATACTATCCGGGCACAGAGGCAATACAGTCTTTACAATAATGTGGACTGGTCGAGACATGTGAAACCAGATCATAGTCTTTATAGTCAGATAGTCAGATGGCCATTAAGGCCCAGAGGTTCCCCGTTGGTATCATGGTCTAAATAGTCAGATGGCCATTAAGACCCCGAGGTCTCCCGGTGGTATCACGGTCTTTATAGTCAGATGGCCATTAAGGCCCCGAGGTCTCCCGGTGGTATCATGGTCTTTATAGTCAGATGACCATTAAGGCCCCGAGGTCTCCCGGTGGTATCATAGTCTTTATAGTCAGATGACCATTAAGACCCAGAGGTCTCCCGGTAAGGTATCATGGTCTTTATAGTCAGATGACCATTAAGACCCAGAGGTCTCCCGGTGGTATCATGGTCTTTATAGTCAGATGGCCGTTAAGGCCCCGAGGTCTCCCGTTGGTAATATAGTCTTTATAGTCAGATGGCCGTTAAGACCCAGAGGTCTCCCGTTGGTATCATGGTCTAAATAGTCAGATGGCCATTAAGACCCAGAGGTCTCCCGGTGGTATCATAGTCTTTATAGTCAGATGGCCATTAAGGCCAAGAGGTCTCCCGGTGGTATCATAGTCTTTATAGTCAGATGGCCATTAAGGCCCAGAGGTCTCCCGGTGGTATCATGGTCTAAATAGTCAGATGGCCATTAAGACCCAGAGGTCTCCCGGTAAGGTATCATGGTCTTTATAGTCAGATGGCCATTAAGGCCAAGAGGTCTCCCGGTGGTATCATAGTCTTTATAGTCAGATGGCCATTAAGGCCCAGAGGTCTCCCGGTGGTATCATGGTCTAAATAGTCAGATGGCCATTAAGACCCAGAGGTCTCCCGGTAAGGTATCATGGTCTTTATAGTCAGATGGCCATTAAGACCCAGAGGTCTCCCGGTGGTATCATAGTCTTTATAGTCAGATGGCCATTAAGGCCCAGAGGTCTCCCGGTGGTATCACGGTCTTTATAGTCAGATGGCCATTAAGACCCAGAGGTCTCCCGGTGGTATCATAGTCTTTACAGTCAGATGGCCGTTAAGGCCCAGAGGTCTCCCGGTGGTATCATAGTCTTTATAGTCAGATGGCCATTAAGGCCCAGAGGTCTCCCGGTGGTATCACGGTCTTTATAGTCAGATGGCCATTAAGGCCCAGAGGTCTCCCGGTGGTATCATAGTCTTTATAGTCAGATGGCCATTAAGGCCCAGAGGTCTCCCGGTGGTTTCATAGTCTTTACAGTCAGATGACCATTAAGGCCAAGAGGTCTCCCGGTGGTATCATAGTCTTTACAGTCAGATGACCATTAAGGCCAAGAGGTCTCCCGGTAAGGTATCATGGTCTAAATAGTCAGATGACCATTAAGACACAGAGGTCTCCCGGTGGTATCATGGTCTTTATAGTCAGATGGTCGTTAAGACCCAGAGGTCTCCCGGTAAGGTATCACGGTCTTTATAGTCAGATGGCCATTAAGGCCCAGAGGTCCCCCGTTGGTATCACGGTCTTTATAATCAGATGACCATTAAGACCCAGAGGTCTCCCGTTGGTATCATGGTCTTTATAGTCAGATGGCCGTTAAGACCCAGAGGTCTCCCGTTGGTATCATAGTCTTTATAGTCAGACGGCCATTAAGACCCCGAGGTCTCCCGGTGGTATCATAGTCTTTATAGTCAGATGGCCGTTAAGACCCCGAGGTCTCCCGGTGGTATCATGGTCTTTATAGTCAGATAGCCATTAAGGCCCCGAGGTCTCCCGGTGGTATCATGGTCTTTATAGTCAGATGGCCATTAAGGCCCAGAGGTCTCCCGGTGGTATCATGGTCTTTATAGTCAGATGGCCGTTAAGACCCAGAGGTCTCCCGGTGGTATCATGGTCTAAATAGTCAGATGGCCATTAAGACCCAGAGGTCTCCCGGTAAGGTATCATGGTCTTTATAGTCAGATGGCCATTAAGACCCAGAGGTCTCCCGGTGGTATCATAGTCTTTATAGTCAGATGGTCATTAAGGCCCAGAGGTCTCCCGGTGGTATCACGGTCTTTATAATCAGATGACCATTAAGGCCAAGAGGTCTCCCGGTGGTATCATAGTCTTTACAGTCAGATGACCATTAAGGCCAAGAGGTCTCCCGGTAAGGTATCATGGTCTAAATAGTCAGATGACCATTAAGACCCAGAGGTCTCCCGGTGGTATCATGGTCTTTATAGTCAGATGGTCGTTAAGACCCAGAGGTCTCCCGGTAAGGTATCACGGTCTTTATAGTCAGATGGCCATTAAGGCCCAGAGGTCCCCCGTTGGTATCACGGTCTTTATAATCAGATGACCATTAAGACCCAGAGGTCTCCCGTTGGTATCATGGTCTTTATAGTCAGATGGCCGTTAAGACCCAGAGGTCTCCCGTTGGTATCATAGTCTTTATAGTCAGACGGCCATTAAGACCCCGAGGTCTCCCGGTGGTATCATGGTCTTTATAATCAGATGACCATTAAGACCCAGAGGTCTCCCGGTGGTATCATGGTCTTTATAGTCGTGCCATTAAGGCCCCGAGGTCTCCCGTTGGTATCATAGTCTTTATAGTCAGATGGCCATTAAGGCCCCGAGGTCTCCCGGTGGTATCATGGTCTTTATAGTCAGATGGCCGTTAAGGCCCAGAGGTCTCCCGGTGGTATCATGGTCTTTATAGTCAGATGGCCATTAAGGCCCCGAGGTCCCCCGTTGGTATCATGGTCTTTATAGTCAGATGGCCATTAAGGCCAAGAGGTCTCCCGGTAAGGTATCATGGTCTTTATAGTCAGATGGCCATTAAGGCCCCGAGGTCTCCCGGTGGTATCATGGTCTTTATAGTCAGATGGCCATTAAGGCCCCGAGGTCTCCCGGTGGTATCATAGTCTTTATAGTCAGATGACCATTAAGGCCCCGAGGTCTCCCAATGGTATCATGGTCTTTATAGTCAGATGACCATTAAGGCCCAGAGGTCTCCCGGTGGTATCATAGTCTTTATAGTCAGATGGCCGTTAAGGCCCCGAGGTCTCCCGGTGGTATCACGGTCTTTATAGTCAGATGACCATTAAGGCCCAGAGGTCTCCCGGTGGTATCATGGTCTTTATAGTCAGATGACCATTAAGGCCCAGAGGTCTCCCGGTGGTATCATAGTCTTTATAGTCAGATGGCCGTTAAGGCCCCGAGGTCTCCCGTTGGTAATATAGTCTTTATAGTCAGATGGCCGTTAAGACCCAGAGGTCTCCCGGTGGTATCATAGTCTTTATAGTCAGATGGCCATTAAGGCCAAGAGGTCTCCCGGTGGTATCATAGTCTTTATAGTCAGATGGCCATTAAGGCCCAGAGGTCTCCCGGTGGTATCATGGTCTAAATAGTCAGATGGCCATTAAGACCCAGAGGTCTCCCGGTAAGGTATCATGGTCTTTATAGTCAGATGGCCATTAAGGCTAAGAGGTCTCCCGGTGGTATCATAGTCTTTATAGTCAGATGACCATTAAGACCCAGAGGTCTCCCGGTAAGGTATCATGGTCTTTATAGTCAGATGGCCATTAAGGCTAAGAGGTCTCCCGGTGGTATCATAGTCTTTATAGTCAGATGACCATTAAGGCCCAGAGGTCTCCCGGTGGTTTCATGGTCTTAATAGTCAGATGGCCATTAAGACCCAGAGGTCTCCCGGTAAGGTATCATGGTCTTTATAGTCAGATGGCCATTAAGACCCAGAGGTCTCCCGGTGGTATCATAGTCTTTATAGTCAGATGGTCATTAAGGCCCAGAGGTCTCCCGGTGGTATCATGGTCTTTATAGTCAGATAGCCATTAAGACCCAGAGGTCTCCCGGTGGTATCATAGTCTTTACAGTCAGATGACCATTAAGGCCAAGAGGTCTCCCGGTAAGGTATCATGGTCTAAATAGTCAGATGACCATTAAGACCCAGAGGTCTCCCGGTGGTATCATGGTCTTTATAGTCAGATGGTCATTAAGGCCCAGAGGTCTCCCGGTGGTATCATAGTCTTTACAGTCAGATGACCATTAAGGCCCAGAGGTCTCCCGGTGGTATCATAGTCTTTACAGTCAGATGACCATTAAGGCCAAGAGGTCTCCCGGTAAGGTATCATGGTCTAAATAGTCAGATGACCATTAAGACCCAGAGGTCTCCCGGTGGTATCATGGTCTTTATAGTCAGATGGTCGTTAAGACCCAGAGGTCTCCCGGTAAGGTATCACGGTCTTTATAGTCAGATGGCCATTAAGGCCCAGAGGTCCCCCGTTGGTATCACGGTCTTTATAATCAGATGACCATTAAGACCCAGAGGTCTCCCGTTGGTATCATGGTCTTTATAGTCAGATGACCATTAAGACCCAGAGGTCTCCCGTTGGTATCATGGTCTTTATAGTCAGATGGCCATTAAGGCCCAGAGGTCTCCCGGTGGTATCATGGTCTTTATAGTCAGATGGCCATTAAGGCCCCGAGGTCTCCCGTTGGTATCATAGTCTTTATAGTCAGATGGCCATTAAGGCCCCGAGGTCTCCCGGTGGTATCATGGTCTTTATAGTCAGATGGCCGTTAAGGCCCAGAGGTCTCCCGGTGGTATCATGGTCTTTATAGTCAGATGGCCATTAAGGCCCCGAGGTTCCCCGTTGGTATCATGGTCTTTATAGTCAGATGGCCATTAAGGCCCCGAGGTCTCCGAGTAAGGTATCATGGTCTTTATAGTCAGATGGCCATTAAGGCCCCGAGGTCTCCCGGTGGTATCATGGTCTTTATAGTCAGATGGCCATTAAGGCCCCGAGGTCTCCCGGTGGTATCATAGTCTTTATAGTCAGATGACCATTAAGGCCCCGAGGTCTCCCAATGGTATCATGGTCTTTATAGTCAGATGACCATTAAGGCCCAGAGGTCTCCCGGTGGTATCATAGTCTTTATAGTCAGATGGCCGTTAAGGCCCCGAGGTCTCCCGGTGGTATCACGGTCTTTATAGTCAGATGACCATTAAGGCCCAGAGGTCTCCCGGTGGTATCATGGTCTTAATAGTCAGATGGCCATTAAGACCCAGAGGTCTCCCGGTAAGGTATCATGGTCTTTATAGTCAGATGGCCATTAAGACCCAGAGGTCTCCCGGTGGTATCATAGTCTTTATAGTCAGATGGTCATTAAGGCCCAGAGGTCTCCCGGTGGTATCATGGTCTTTATAGTCAGATAGCCATTAAGACCCAGAGGTCTCCCGGTGGTATCATAGTCTTTACAGTCAGATGACCATTAAGGCCAAGAGGTCTCCCGGTGGTATCATAGTCTTTACAGTCAGATGACCATTAAGGCCACGAGGTCTCCCGGTAAGGTATCATGGTCTAAATAGTCAGATGACCATTAAGACCCAGAGGTCTCCCGGTAAGGTATCATAGTCTTTATAGTCAGATGGCCATTAAGGCCCCGAGGTCTCCCGGTGGTATCATGGTCTTTATAGTCAGATGGCCGTTAAGGCCCAGAGGTCTCCCGGTAAGGTATCACGGTCTTTATAGTCAGATGGCCGTTAAGGCCCAGAGGTCTCCCGGTGGTATCATGGTCTTTATAGTCGGATGGCCGTTAAGGCCCAGAGGTCTCCCGGTGGTATCATGGTCTTTATAGTCAGATGGCCATTAAGGCCCCGAGGTCCCCCGTTGGTATCATGGTCTTTATAGTCAGATGGCCATTAAGGCCAAGAGGTCTCCCGGTAAGGTATCATGGTCTTTATAGTCAGATGGCCATTAAGGCCCCGAGGTCTCCCGGTGGTATCATAGTCTTTATAGTCAGATGGGCGTTAAGGCCCAGAGGTCTCCCGTTGGTATCATGGTCTTTATAGTCAGATGGCCATTAAGGCCCAGAGGTCTCCCGGTGGTATCATGGTCTTTATAGTCAGATGGCCGTTAAGGCCCCGAGGTCTCCCGGTGGTATCACGGTCTTTATAGTCAGATGGCCATTAAGGCCCCGAGGTCTCCCGGTGGTATCATGGTCTTTATAGTCAGATGACCATTAAGGCCCAGAGGTCTCCCGGTGGTATCATGGTCTTTATAGTCAGATGGCCATTAAGGCCCAGAGGTCTCCCGGTGGTATCATAGTCTTTACAGTCAGATGACCATTAAGGCCAAGAGGTCTCCCGGTAAGGTATCATGGTCTAAATAGTCAGATGACCATTAAAACCCAGAGGTCTCCCGGTGGTATCATGGTCTTTATAGTCAGATGGTCGTTAAGACCCAGAGGTCTCCCGGTAAGGTATCACGGTCTTTATAGTCAGATGGCCATTAAGGCCCAGAGGTCCCCCGTTGGTATCACGGTCTTTATAATCAGATGACCATTAAGACCCAGAGGTCTCCCGTTGGTATCATGGTCTTTATAGTCAGATGGCCGTTAAGACCCAGAGGTCTCCCGTTGGTATCATAGTCTTTATAGTCAGACGGCCATTTAGACCCCGAGGTCTCCCGGTGGTATCATAGTCTTTATAGTCAGATGGCCGTTAAGACCCCGAGGTCTCCCGTTGGTATCATAGTCTTTATAGTCAGATGGCCATTAAGGCCCAGAGGTCTTCCGGTGGTATCATGGTCTTCATAGTCAGATGGCCGTTAAGACCCAGAGGTCTCCCGGTGGTATCATGGTCTTTATAGTCAGATGGCCGTTAAGACCCAGAGGTCTCCCGGTGGTATCACGGTCTTTATAGTCAGATGGCCGTTAAGGCCCCGAGGTCTCCCGGTGGTATCATGGTCTTTATAGTCAGATGGCCGTTAAGACCCAGAGGTCTCCCGGTGGTATCATGGTCTTTATAGTCGTGCCATTAAGGCCCAGAGGTCCCCCGTTGGTATCATAGTCTTTATAGTCAGATGGCCGTTAAGACCCAGAGGTCTCCCGGTGGTATCATAGTCTTTATAGTCAGATGGCCGTTAAGACCCAGAGGTCTCCCGGTGGTATCATGGTCTTTATAGTCGTGCCATTAAGGCCCAGAGGTCTCCCGGTGGTATCATGGTCTTTATAGTCAGATGGCCATTAAGGCCCCGAGGTCTCCCGGTGGTATCATAGTCTTTATAGTCAGATGGCCATTAAGGCCCCGAGGTCTCCCGGTGGTATCATGGTCTTTATAATCAGATGACCATTAAGACCCAGAGGTCTCCCGTTGGTATCATGGTCTTTATAGTCAGATGGCCATTAAGGCCCAGAGGTCTCCAGGTGGTATCATGGTCTTTATAGTCAGATGGCCATTAAGGCCCCGAGGTCTCCCGTTGGTATCATAGTCTTTATAGTCAGATGGCCATTAAGGCCCCGAGGTCTCCCGGTGGTATCATGGTCTTTATAGTCAGATGGCCGTTAAGGCCCAGAGGTCTCCCGGTGGTATCATGGTCTTTATAGTCAGATGGCCATTAAGGCCCCGAGGTCCCCCGTTGGTATCATGGTCTTTATAGTCAGATGGCCATTAAGGCCAAGAGGTCTCCCGGTAAGGTATCATGGTCTTTATAGTCAGATGGCCATTAAGGCCCCGAGGTCTCCCGGTGGTATCATGGTCTTTATAGTCAGATGGCCATTAAGGCCCCGAGGTCTCCCGGTGGTATCATAGTCTTTATAGTCAGATGACCATTAAGGCCCCGAGGTCTCCCAATGGTATCATGGTCTTTATAGTCAGATGACCATTAAGGCCCAGAGGTCTCCCGGTGGTATCATAGTCTTTATAGTCAGATGGCCGTTAAGGCCCCGAGGTCTCCCGGTGGTATCACGGTCTTTATAGTCAGATGACCATTAAGGCCCAGAGGTCTCCCGGTGGTATCATGGTCTTTATAGTCAGATGACCATTAAGGCCCAGAGGTCTCCCGGTGGTATCGTAGTCTTTATAGTCAGATGGCCGTTAAGGCCCCGAGGTCTCCCGTTGGTAATATAGTCTTTATAGTCAGATGGCCGTTAAGACCCAGAGGTCTCCCGGTGGTATCATAGTCTTTATAGTCAGATGGCCATTAAGGCCAAGAGGTCTCCCGGTGGTATCATAGTCTTTATAGTCAGATGGCCATTAAGGCCCAGAGGTCTCCCGGTGGTATCATGGTCTAAATAGTCAGATGGCCATTAAGACCCAGAGGTCTCCCGGTAAGGTATCATGGTCTTTATAGTCAGATGGCCATTAAGGCTAAGAGGTCTCCCGGTGGTATCATAGTCTTTATAGTCAGATGACCATTAAGGCCCAGAGGTCTCCCGGTGGTTTCATGGTCTTAATAGTCAGATGGCCATTAAGACCCAGAGGTCTCCCGGTAAGGTATCATGGTCTTTATAGTCAGATGGCCATTAAGACCCAGAGGTCTCCCGGTGGTATCATAGTCTTTATAGTCAGATGGTCATTAAGGCCCAGAGGTCTCCCGGTGGTATCATGGTCTTTATAGTCAGATAGCCATTAAGACCCAGAGGTCTCCCGGTGGTATCATAGTCTTTATAGTCAGATGGTCATTAAGGCCCAGAGGTCTCCCGGTGGTATCGTAGTCTTTACAGTCAGATGACCATTAAGGCCCAGAGGTCTCCCGGTGGTATCATAGTCTTTACAGTCAGATGACCATTAAGGCCAAGAGGTCTCCCGTTAAGGTATCATGGTCTAAATAGTCAGATGACCATTAAGACCCAGAGGTCTCCCGGTGGTATCATGGTCTTTATAGTCAGATGGTCGTTAAGACCCAGAGGTCTCCCGGTAAGGTATCACGGTCTTTATAGTCAGATGGCCATTAAGGCCCAGAGGTCCCCCGTTGGTATCACGGTCTTTATAATCAGATGACCATTAAGACCCAGAGGTCTCCCGTTGGTATCATGGTCTTTATAGTCAGATGGCCGTTAAGACCCAGAGGTCTCCCGTTGGTATCATAGTCTTTATAGTCAGACGGCCATTAAGGCCAAGAGGTCTCCCGGTAAGGTATCACGGTCTTTATAGTCAGATGGCCATTATGGCCCCGAGGTCTCCCGGTGGTATCATAGTCTTTATAGTCAGATGGCCATTAAGGCCCAGAGGTCTCCCGGTGGTATCATGGTCTTTATAGTCAGATGGCCGTTAAGACCCAGAGGTCTCCCGGTGGTATCATGGTCTTTATAGTCAGATGGCCGTTAAGACCCAGAGGTCTCCCGGTGGTATCATGGTCTTTATAGTCAGATGGCCGTTAAGACCCAGAGGTCTCCCGGTGGTATCATGGTCTTTATAGACAGATGGCCGTTAAGACCCAGAGGTCTCCCGGTGGTATCACGGTCTTTATAGTCAGATGGCCGTTAAGACCCAGAGGTCTCCCGGTGGTATCATGGTCTTTATAGTCGTGCCATTAAGGCCCAGAGGTCCCCCGTTGGTATCATGGTCTTTATAGTCAGATGGCCGTTAAGACCCAGAGGTCTCCCGGTGGTATCATGGTCTTTATAGTCGTGCCATTAAGGCCCAGAGGTCCCCCGTTGGTATCATAGTCTTTATAGTCAGATGGCCGTTAAGACCCAGAGGTCTCCCGGTGGTATCATGGTCTTTATAGTCAGATGGCCATTAAGGCCCCGAGGTCTCCCGGTGGTATCATGGTCTTTATAGTCAGATGGCCGTTAAGGCCCCTAGGTCTCCCGGTAAGGTATCACGGTCTTTATAGTCAGATGGCCGTTAAGGCCCAGAGGTCTCCCGGTGGTATCATGGTCTTTATAGTCAGATGGCCGTTAAGGCCCAGAGGTCTCCCGGTGGTATCATGGTCTTTATAGTCAGATGGCCATTAAGGCCCCGAGGTCCCCCGTTGGTATCATGGTCTTTATAGTCAGATGGCCATTAAGGCCAAGAGGTCTCCCTATAAGGTATCATGGTCTTTATAGTCAGATGGCCATTAAGGCCCCGAGGTCTCCCGGTGGTATCATAGTCTTTATAGTCAGATGGGCGTTAAGGCCCAGAGGTCTCCCGTTGGTATCATGGTATTTATAGTCAGATGGCCATTAAGGCCCAGAGGTCTCCCGGTGGTATCATGGTCTTTATAGTCAGATGGCCGTTAAGGCCCCGAGGTCTCCCGGTGGTATCACGGTCTTTATAGTCAGATGGCCATTAAGGCCCCGAGGTCTCCCGGTGGTATCATGGTCTTTATAGTCAGATGACCATTAAGGCCTAGAGGTCTCCCGGTGGTATCATGGTCTTTATAGTCAGATGGCCATTAAGGCCCAGAGGTCTCCCGGTGGTATCATGGTCTTTATAGTCAGATGGCCATTAAGGCCCCGAGGTCTCCCGGTAAGGTATCACGGTCTTTATAGTCAGATGGCCATTAAGGCCCAGAGGTCTCCCGGTGGTATCATGGTCTAAATAGTCAGATGGCCATTAAGACCCAGAGGTCTCCCGGTAAGGTATCATGGTCTTTATAGTCAGATGACCGTTAAGGCCCAGATATCTCCCGTTAAGGTATCATGGTCTTTATAGTCAGATGGCCGTTAAGGCCCCGATGTCTCCCGGTGGTATCACGGTCTAAATAGTCAGATTGCCATTAAGGCCCAGAGGTCTCCCGGTAAGGTATCCTGGTCTTTATAGTCAGATGGCCATTAAGGCCCAGAGGTCTCCCGGTAAGGTATCATGGTCTTTATAGTCAGATGGCCGTTAAGGCCCCGAGGTCTCCTGTTGGTATCATAGTCTTTATAGTCAGATGGCCGTTAAGACCCAGAGGTCTCCCGGTGGTATCATAGTCTTTATAGTCAGATGGCCGTTAAGGCCCAGAGGTCTCCCGGTGGTATCATGGTCTTTATAGTCAGATGACCATTAAGACCCAGAGGTCTCCCGGTGGTATCATGGTCTTTATAGTCAGATGGCCATTAAGGCCCGAGGTCTCCCGGTGGTATCATGGTCTAAATAGTCAGATAGCCATTAAGGCCCCGAGGTCTCCCGGTAAGGTATCATAGTCTTTATAATCAGATGACCATTAAGACCCAGAGGTCTCCCGGTGGTATCATGGTCTTTATAGTCAGATGGTCATTAAGGCCAAGAGGTCTCCCGGTGGTATCACGGTCTTTATAGTCAGATGGCCGTTAAGGCCCAGATGTCTCCCGGTGGTATCACGGTCTTTATAGTCAGATGGCCGTTAAGGCCCAGATATCTCCCGTTAAAGGTTCTTGATTTGTACTATTCTAATTTGATGACTAAACGTTGAACACCGATAGAATCAGATATAATTTATCAATTAGCTGGACAGTCAACTTTTTCACCTTCATAATGATCGGCCTTGTTATATGTGCTGACTACTATTGAAATGTTTATCTCATTATCTTTTATTGTGTTGTACAATGCAAACATTTCTTATAGGGCGCATGCGTGGTATGTATGGTGCACAGCCGGTACACAAGGTTGTTTAGTAAGACAATCGCTGTACTTACATTCGACATAACGATTACCAAATCAACTGTATACAAAGAATTGACACGAACTCGATATAAAAACTATAGACTAAATGACGTAAATAAATCGAGGCTTCTGTCATTTATAAAGATACGTTCTAACAGTAACTTCTCGGTATACCATCCAACAAAGTGCTATACACGTGCTACTCTTGTATAGAAACGGTTGGGGTATATAACATTGCGCCGGGCTTCAAACCCCAAAACCACAACATGGCGATTTCTACTATGTTGGTAAGTATACTAATATTTCGCCATTGGTTGATACAAACCAGGACGACGTCCCTAATGTTATTTAATATTTTGCCATTTAATTAATCAAACCAGTACTAATTCTACTACAAGTGTATGTTCGTAAGTATTTTTGCAATCGGTCTGTATAACAAGGTCGATCATTACTATGTTGGTAAGTGTTTTGCCGTTTTCTGATACAAACCAGGATGACAATATCAATGTTTGAAAATATTTTTGCCATTAGCTGATACGACAAAGGACGATTTGCATAATGTTGTCAGGAGATTTCTTAGCATGACGTTTCTTGCTGTAATTGGAAAGTTTGTTAATTAAGTCTGTGACATTTGTAGTAAATTCCCCATCTACTGAAGTACTGATATAGGTAAGTTGATTTTAGTTAAGTCTGTGATATTTGCAGTAAATTACCCATCTACTGTAATTAGTAAGTTTATATTGATTAAATCAGTGACATTTGCAGTAAATTAGTCATCTACTGTAATTGGTAAGTTTATGTTAATGTAGTCAGTGACATTTGCAGTAAATCACCCAACTACTGTAATTGGTAAGTTTATGTTAATTAAGTCAGTGACATTTGCAGTAAATTAGTCATCTACTGTAATGTGGTAAGTTGATGTTAATTAAGTCAGTGACATTTGCAGTAAATTAGTCATCTACTGTAATTAGTAAGTTTATATTGATTAAATCAGTGACATTTGCAGTAAATTAGTCATCTACTGTAATTGGTAAGTTTATGTTAATGTAGTCAGTGACATTTGCAGTAAATCACCCAACTACTGTAATTGGTAAGTTTATGTTAATTAAGTCAGTGACATTTGCAGTAAATCACCCAACTTCTGTAATTGGTTGATGAAGCAGGAGACGCTAACCTCCTGGAACACTTGGTCCTACTCTTCTACTGGAAGAATGTCCATGTGTATCTAATGTTTTTGTCCAATGAGTTGCCCTTGTTTGATTTTGTTGTTGTTATTATGTTGATATGCTCCGTTGTAATGTTTTAGGATAAACAAAACAGTAAACCTTCCAAAGCTTAATTTTTGGCAATCTGTCTCGTGACTTAGTTAAGGTAAGGGAGTTCTCATAGCAAGATATATTGCTCGTTGTAGCAAAATAATTGCACTGGCTAAAGCCGGCGAAACTAGCGTATGGCGGAGTCATTTATGAGTTAAACATATGGCAAGCCAAGTTGTTATTTATTCCCGGAGCAATAAAAATTATATAAGATATCTTATATGTTTATGAGATAACTTATTTAAAGTTTATAAGATATCTTATATAATATATAAGATATCTCATAAAAGATATAAGATATATCGATATAAGATATATCTTTTATAAGATATCTGATAAACTTTTTTTTAAACATAACTTTTATAATATATAAGATATATTATTAACTTTTCTTTATGACATATCTTATAAAGTATATAAGATATATCATAAAAGATATAAGCTATTTTATATAACATATAATAACTATCATATAATTGATTTTCCATAGCTTGTACGCAGAATGCGGCTTTCTGATTGGTTGGGATTTTTTTTCATACCACTATAATTAATTTTTCTTTGTTTTCATGGTAAATACTCAAATGTGATTGGTCGAAAAATTCTTTTCATTCTTCTATGAAAGAAATTCCGAGAATGGCGCGAAAAATGTGACGTCACAATACGACAATTGACGTTGCGTATTGATTTGAGAAAAATAATCCCATGTAAAATTGTACATAAAACATGTTTTAAATTAGAAATTATTTTCAAAAATTGATTATAAGCGTTGATGTCAATTATATTTTAGTTTCATAGGGGTATGAAAAAAAATCTGTTTGCGAACTTCTGTAAGAATTCGTTACGCGGATTCATACAGTTTGCAAACATTTTTTTTTCATACGCCGATGAAACTAAAAAAAAAATGACATCAATGCTTAAATGGTAAAAGTATATCTGATAAAGAACGAGACTCTCGTGAGACTAAAAGTTCGAGAATGATTCCCTATGTAAGGTAACTAACGTTTTGTTGGAAGGCACGCGGAACATACACAATCGACCCTCTTTCGCGACCACGATCGGCTATAGGCACGGAGCAGATATGGCAATTAATTATAAATCTGTTTCAAACTATTATATGTAGTTTCAGCTTCATCTCGGCTCCATCATCGAGGGTAGGAGAGTTCATTATCTCAAATTCAAATCTCGTTCTTTATAAGATATCTTATAATCGAATTATATAAGATATCTTTTATAATTTCATTGATAAGACATCTTATTTAAAATATAAGATACTTCATATAATATATAAGATATGTTATTTAATTTTCTTTATAAGATATTTTATATCTTTTATGAGATATCTTATATAACAATCTTATATGTTATATAAGATATCTAATATCTTTTATATTTTATAAAGAAAAGTATATATTATATCTCATTTATTATATAAGGTATCTTATTAAGTTCAGTTTTTAAGATATCTTACATAATATGGTAAAATCCTGGATCAACGATGCTCCGTGAATAAATGACAACTTGGCCTGCCATAATAGGCGGAGTCAAGTAGGCGGTAGATCAGTAAAAAAATACTAGTAATATCAATAGATTCATGTAGGCGAAAAAACAGTACCTTTTACTTTACAAGTAATTGGCAGAGTCATTTAGGCGAAAGACCAGTAACTAACACTCCTATCAACAGGCGGACTCATGTATAGGCGTTAAATTCTGTAGGTATTGTTGTTTGGAGAATTATACAGAAATAAATCAGATAATTGGAGTTTAGAGAAAACTCAAAACGATATTTGAAATGTGGAACGTTGTAAAATACAAATGCAAGGTATTGGTTTTTGCTATTAATTTGTTGTCTTTCTTTTATGTTTATTTTAATATCGGTATTTGATATACATGTAGTCTAATTAATCTAGCAGTTATAGTCGCCAATACGCGCCACTATAACGGAGTGATGACCCATTCCAGAACACATTCAACAACAATATAAACCATCACGTGTCCTCACAATTCACTGCGTTCTATATTACAGCTGGTTATCCTTCTTTACCTTGTCATACCATCAGAAGGTCTTCATTACATTGACTACCCAGATGAGTGGAAGGAGTGTTTAAAAAGGATCAGTTCTGAAGTCCCTGTAGATAAAGAATGCGGAGCGCAGACGGTCACCGCTTGTCTTGATGAATACTTGTTCAGGCACTCATATGAGACGTGGCACCAAGAACCAACTCCAGAATACGAGTCTTTCAAAGAAGAATTCTGCCATGTTGAGCCTCCTCCAGAAGGTGAGAAAATAAGAATACGAAAGGAATACCGTTCCATGTCAGAAGACGAGAAGAAGAGGTTTCACAACGCTTTGAATAAACTATGGGAGAACGGTGTAAGTACTCCCGTATATAAAGTATGAATACATATTCCTCAACTTCCATCCCACAGGGGCTTGGCACGATTTTCCAAATGATGGTCCATATATATATATGTATTATAGTTTCCTTGACAAATCGTGCCAAGGGTCCATATATATATATATATGGACCATCATTTGGAAAATCGTGCCAAGCCCCTGTGTTCCATCCTGAAAAACTCTTCATCAGAGAATGCATACATATATACAAGAATTACAAAGTATTAGCATGTTTTCATGAATGTGAATAAAACATACAATAACGACCCATATCAATCGAGGCATTCACTTGTTTCCGGCAATGAATTTGTCAGTATTAAGGCAAAGGAAAAGATTAAAAATCTAATGATAAATTCAAAGCATGATATTTGGGAATAGTAGATTACTCAAACGAAAGTAATGTATAACTATTCCGTATACAGGTACATGTAACGTTGGACTATCATCTATATGTCACTGCTATAACACATATAACTAATTATTTGTTAGCTATTTGTTCGTTTTATAATAATTAAGAATCTATAGAATTAGTAACTGCTCCAATTTTTTATATGATTTATCATTATATTCATGGATATAGTAAATACAATTACTTTAATAATGATGATTAAAGTCAAGATGATGATTGTCATATATTAGATTTTCTATAATATTTATAATTATTTTGATAGGTAAGATTCAATTTCAAATTTCAAATTGAAATTGAAATTGAAAATTGATAGGTAAGATAAACGTAGTTTCCATCATAAGCATGCTTATATTGGTATGTTAGGGGCCGCAGTGGCCGAGTGGTTAAGGTGTACCGACACTTTATCACTAGCCCTCCACCACTGGGTTGCGAGTTCGAAACCTACGTGGAGCAGTTGCCAGGTACTGACCGTAGGCCGGTGGCTTTTCTCCGGGTACTCCGGCTTTCCTCCACCTCCAAAACCCGGCACGTCCTTAAATGACCCTGGCTGTTAATAGGACGTTAAACAAAAACAAACAAACAAAAATTGGTATCTTAATGATATATCTGTATAAAACATTTAAGTTGTTGATATTGTTCTGTAATGATTACAATCATATTAATGTGCTATCTCTGTACCATTATTGTGCTTCGAAACAAGCATTTCTATTGACTAAAATCATCCTTTTTAAACTTTAACAAATGACGTCGCTGTTTGTTACTTCGTTTGTGATTATCTAGAAGATCTTAGAAGTATTTTTCATATCTTCCGATAAAAACATGTCAATTTATAAGAAAATTAAGATAAATTAAGTAAAGCATATGGTGGTTAAATTATGAAAAAAAACTTGTTACATAAAGGACCACCATACAAAACATGGGCACTCTCTCTGCTTTACCTCTTTGTTGTGTGTTAACCCCCACAACGTTAACTATCATGGACATCCTAAATGTCTAGCTATATACGTTCTCTACGATTCTATAACTGCTCGATTGATGAGACCAATGGATCATCATTAGATCTATAGGAATGGTAAATGTTATATGTATTATTTTTACTTGTAGACGTACGATCGTATAGTAGAATTTCACGCCGACTCTGCAGCAATACCTACAGCCCATTCAGGACCTGGCTTCACACCCTGGCACCGAATTTATCTCATGAGGTAAATGATATTATAACCATTATCCTCTGATATTTTGTGGTGATAATCTTTTATAGGAATTTTGTAGTTAATTGCACATTAAATCTGTGTAAGAATTTTTACAATCTGTTCCAATACCACTTCTTTACTAGCATTTTCTCCTGATAGTTATTACATATCTGTTTTTATAAATGATGATTGGTTTTGGAAGAAACAGGCTATCTTGATATCAAGCCCCAGGTTGGCTCACTCAACCTCAAACTATCAGGGATGACATCTTTTTTGCTACATCACATAAATATCGACTATAACATCTGATATTTCAAGTGGAGATCAGTGCTATGTATATATCATTTAACTCTACATAATCAAAGATCGGTGTCCAAAAATGGAAAATAAATATTGGTCAAGAAGGGAGAGGATGGAATTTCCCCACAGGGGTGTTTGCTTTATTACTCATATGGATATCTGGCGATGTTTTTCTTTTGTATATCTTTTGTACAATCCTTAGAGATTGTTGGGTGGTAAGCCCTTTCAGTGTATTTCATTTCCCACTGTTCGCTGTTAACATTTATGCCTTTACATTCATAAGAAAAGTGGCCGGTTCAGAATATCAAGACGTATTTCATGCACTTATAAAATTATCAAAATCTGAAAATTACGATTTGATAAATTGTCCGGTTAATAATCATCTCTTTCTGTATTTAGCCATCAATTTTGTTTTGACTCGGTTTGGCTACTGGCTTCACGGACGCGTCCTAGATGGACAGAACAGCTATATAATGCCCCTAGCATCACTGACGAGTCGTAGATGGACAGAACAGCTATACAATGCCCCTATCATCACTGACGAGTCGTAGATGGACAGAACAGCTATATGATGCCCCTATCATCACTGACGAGTCGTAGATGGACAGAACAGCTATATGATGCCCCTAGCATCACTGACGAGTCGTAGATGGACAGAACAGCTATATGATGCCCCTAGCATCACTGACGAGTCGTAGATGGACAGAACAGCTATATGATGCCCCTAGCATCACTGACGAGTCGTAGATGGACAGAACAGCTATATGATGCCCCTAGCATCACTGACGAGTCGTAGATGGACAGAACAGCTATATGATGCCCCTATCATCACTGACGAGTCGTAGATGGACAGAACAGCTATATGATGCCCCTAGCATCACTGACGAGTCGTAGATGGACAGAACAGCTATATGATGCCCCTAGCATCACTGACGCGTCCTAGATGGACAAAACAGTTGTTTGGTGTCCATAGCTTCACTGACGAGTCATAGATGGACAAAACAGCTATATAATGCCCCTAGCACCACTGACTGCAGTTTTAGGTTGATTAATCGGCGTCCATTGTATCTAAAATAAAAACATTCACATAGCTTTTATAACTATAACTAATATTTCCAGGATTTTGTATATAGATGTACTGTTTTCTTCATCATAACATGAAGCTGTGTTTATGTATTATATTGTCGATCCTAATTTGATGACATCTTCGCCTTTTATCGCAATGATTTGGAGCACTTGAGAATATGTTTTCGGTCTTAGACATGACGTATGGTTATTGTCAGCACGTGTCCGATGTATTTTAATGCTTAAGTTTTGCCTACTGTCTCTAAAAGTAAATCCCAACGAATTTAGTAATGGAGCAAAACCAGTTTCAGCTTTATCATTTACATATCAAAAACCGACGTCAACGATTGTTATTTGATCAAATATCGTCCAACGTGTTTGTCTGATGAAAGAAATTTATTATTTCAGACTGGAAGATGAACTTCGCAAATATGAACCTGACCTTGCTTTTCCGTATTGGGATTGTCGAATAGAAGCCGATCTGTACGAGGAGGGTTTAGGACCACACTGGTCAAAGCTTTGGAACAAAAAATATGCAGGCTTTGGAGACGAATTTGTAACAACAGGACCATTCAAAGACTGGAATATAAGACGGCATTTCGGAGATGGAGGACTACCGAATAGAGAACGAATAGAAAAGCTTTTCAATGCCTCATTTGATGAAGTAACTAAATTTCAATACTGGAGCACGCCTTTTGGAGCTCTTGAACGCGCACATAATTCAATACACATGTGGATAGGCGGAGATATGATATTTGTAACAATTGCGCCGAAAGACCCGATTTTTTTTCTGCTCCATTGTTTCATAGATTATATATGGGAGCAAATGCGTGTTCATTACAAAGGCAAATATGGCGTGGATCCAGAGTTGAACTTTCCGAATATCTCCTCTTTTTCATCTACAGCCAAACAATATCACAATAAGAGTGGTTTCTTGCCAGGATTTGAGCCGTTGACATTATTAGATGGCTATTCGAATCGGTGGACACGGGATGTCTACAACTATGAGACCAGCCCGATGGATAAGGACTGTTCAGAGTGCAGCAATAACGACGTCCGTAAACATTGCATACACATATGTGGGGAAAATCTTAAGTGTCGGAACGGAAAATGCACTCCAAAACTGTTAGTTCCTACATTCTTTGAAGATTTTGCTACTGGGTTTCATCCACCAACATCCAGAGTTCGGCGAGAGGCCAGCTTGGGAGATGATTGTCATGGAGGTGTGTGTGATAATGCAGAACCGTCTTTACAAAGCGACTTTATGTGCAATGGGAAGGATGAAACCAATCTCTTTAAATGGGTTCCAGTAAAGGTGCTGTACAGACGGCCTCAAAACCAGAAATACAATACATATCCTGTACATGACAGTCACATTAACACCACGAGCGACCTATTCGACCCTGCCATGTATCCACCATTAGAACAGGAGTTGGACACCCATGACCCCGGAACATACGACCATTGTCGCGTCCAGTCTGTCCATTCATATGCAGTCATTCGGTCGGACAGTTTGTCTGTGGTTAGTACGCCCCAGATAGAAAACTGTCCATTCTCGGGAAAGTACGCCTTCGATACAGAGTACGCATACCTAGCAGTAGTAAACCCTCAACATAGACCAGTCAATGTTTCCTTTATTGCCTATGACCAATGCGGTCGTTTATGTACACCTTATTGTCGACAGGAGAACAATACATTCACCCGATGTACCGGACTTGTCCACATGGACGAAGCATACCAAGGGTATGGTGCTAATCCTTCTGAAGTGATAGCCAAACAGCTGTATGACAAAAACGGTTTGCCGAACCTAAGCGATGACAATGTGTTCCTCATATTTGATTGCGATGCGTCCACTGAGTACTATTTTAATAGGTTTATTTAGCATTCATCGCCAGGCCACAAACTGTTGCTTTATGGGTCTTTTCTTGCATTCCTTGTAAAGGAATTAGAGTACAAGAGTATGTATACTACAAAACACCCACAGTTATGCTGTAGAGGATAAAAATAAACTCAATAAAAAGTTACAAGTGTCTTATTTTTCAATGTATATTACATCTAGTCTGCTGAAAATCTTATCAGTGTGTTAAAAGATACGTATATCAAAACTACAAAACCATTTAAGGTAGTTAGAATCCCTGTTAAAATCACGAAACATTTACAAATATTTAACTTGTATTATGATTATATCTGGTAGCTACACTCGAAATTAAACAGACCATAACATTCTGTTTCTTTGAGGACCACCATTACGCGTGATTAAAATAACTATATTTAAATTTTATTTTGCAAAATGCAGAATAATGAAAATAATAAAATACTAATGCTTAACTTTCACGACAATTTAATTAATCAAATTGTTGTGTACACATTGAACAGACTGTATACAATGTTAATCCCATCGGTATCGCCACTAAACGCGGTCCCAGGGGTAAGCGTCCGACGAATCACAGAGGAAATTGACAGGAATCTCCGCCTTTTCTGCCGACGGACATCCTCCAGTCTGGGTTCCAAAATCCCACATGTTGTAGATAAGGTCCGCCACGGTTTCCCCGTAACAAGTCGGGGTCGAGTTATCCACTCGTAAGCAACCAGTACATGGGCTGTATTTTGGCGGACTTGAACCCCTGATTAGACATGTTGGTAGGCACGTTCTTCCGCATTCATCGTAGGCAATAAGTGACACTTCAGTTGGAGTATCAGCCGGATTTTTGATAGGAATGTATGCTACTCCATTGGAAACTGGATGGCGCTCATCAACAAGTGCGTATTCCATAGCGTAGCCATTATAATTTATTCCGTCCGATCGGACAAACACTTTTCCTGCCCCTATACCATTGACGCTACAGAAATTGTGATAGGTTCCCTGGTGGCCGACGTACATAGACGACTGTAAATTGCTTGAATAAGAAGGATCAAATATATCAAGATTGTCGGTTATTGAATCGTTATGGATTTGAAAAGCGTGGAAATGCAAATTCCATGGCCTAAGGAATGTTACCTTCACGGGTAAAAACACCCATTCATCGATATCACTGTAACCCCCATTGATGGTGAAGATGTTCTGTATTGGTGAGTCCGAGCCGGGACAGTGAGGTCCGTTACACACCTGATTACCGTCCTCAACAGGAACACTACGCCGTCTACGTGTGTTTGTAGTGGATGCATTGTTGGAGGTATCGTGTTGGTTGTGAGAGATCGTGTTCTCATCATTGTCATTTGTACCGGTTCCATTTTCTATAACGTTGCCAGATATGTCCTCAGTTACATTGTCCTGATTATCATCGGTCGTCGGCTGGCTTCCTCTAAAATATTCCCATTCTTCTCCTGTCAATTTTCTTGGAATCGGCATCCCATTTCCAGTTTTCGGATAGCAAAGTCCTTTGATGCAAACTAGATACTCACAGCCACAGTCCTTCTCGCACGTGCTAGGACTATCCTCATACTCATAGACCTCATCTGTCCAGTAATCCGAATACCCATCCGCGTTCGTGTAGTTTTCGAAAACTAACATATTAAGGGTAGGCCGATGCAGCCCTCCCAAATATTGATCCCCAGGGTCTGGGAGGTCGATTGTTGGATCGATACCAAGACTTTTCTGTCGCTGTCTGAATTTCTCGAATATGTAGTCAATGAAACAATGTAAAAGGAAAAATATTGGATCCATGGTTGCCTTCTCGAGTGTGGATAAATGGCCGCCAATATAGGTGTGGATTCCATTGTGGAGGTACTCCAGGTTGTACGGGGCGTTTGCGAATGGGACTACAATATCCCTAGTTCTATTTCTAGTTAAAATTTTCGCAATATCCAAACGACTTGGCAGAGGTCCGCCCGTCTCAATGTTTCTCACAATATTCCACAGGGAACCGTCCCCATATTTTGCTTTCTTCAATTTCCCCTTAGCTTTTCCAAGAAAGGTTTTTGTGAAAAATGTAGACAGTTTTGGTGTTTCTAGACCTTGATCGAGCGTGCAATCCCAATATGGTAGTATAACTCCAGGCATAACTTCATGTAAGGCATTTTCAAAACTGGAAACATAGATAACACTGTAGCTGTGATTTTTGTACATATATACATTATACATATTTATTATACACGGAATGACATATGCCGTGCACTACTACAATTCAATAATACGAAATATATCTTAACGACAACCAAATGAGTTCGGCGTTACTCTGGGAACACAAAGAACGAACGGTAAAAGATAATTATTATTAGTCATGATAGTACACAGTATAAGGCAGGACAGAATATAGTAACACTGAGGACAGAATATAGTAACATTGAGGACAGAATATAGCAACATTGAGGACAGAATATAGTAACATTGAGGACAGAATATAGTAACAGTAAAGACAGAATAAAGTTACAGTGAGGACAGAATACAGTAACAGTGAGAATAGAATATTGTAACAGCGAGGACAGAATATAGTAACAGCGAGGACAGAATATGGTAACAGTGAAGACAGAATATAGTAACAATGAGGACAGAATAAAGTTACAGTGAGGACAGAATATAGTAACAGTGAGGACAGAATACAGTAACAGTGAGGACAAAATATAGTTACAGTGAGGACAGAATACAGTAACAGTGAGGACAGAATACAGTTACAGTGAGGACAGAGAATACAGTTACAGTGAAGACAGAATATAGTAACAGTGAGGACAGAATATAGTAACAGTGAAGACAGAACATAGTAACAGTGAAGAAAAAACATAGTAACAATGAGGACAGAATAAAGTAACAGTGAGGACAAAATATAGTAACAGTGATGACAGAATATGGTAACAGTGAGGACAGAATATAGTAACAATGAGGACAGAATATAGTAACAATGAGGACAGAATAAAGTTACAGTGAGGACAGAATACAGTTACAGTGAGGACAGAACATAGTAACAGTGATGACAGAATATAGTAACAGTGAAGACAGAATATAGTAACAGTGAGGACAGCATATAGTTACATTGCGGACAGAACTTAGTAACAGTGAGGACCGAATATAGTAACACCGAGGACAGAATATAGTAACAGTGAGAACAGAATACAGTAACAGTGAGGACAAAATATAGTTACAGTGAGGACAGAATACAGTAACAGTGAGGACAGAATAAAGTTACAGTGAGGACAGAGAATACAGTTACAGTGAAGACAGAATATAGTAACAGTGAGGACAGAATATAGTAACATTGAAGACAGAACATAGTAACAGTGAAGACAGAACATAGTTACAATGAGGACAGAATAAAGTAACAGTGAGGACAAAATATAGTAACAGTGATGACAGAATATGGTAACAGTGAGGACAGAATATAGTAACAATGAGGACAGAATATAGTAACAATGAGGACAGAATAAAGTTACAGTGAGGACAGAATACAGTTACAGTGAGGACAGAACATAGTAACAGTGATGACAGAATATAGTAACAGTGAAGACAGAATATAGTAACAGTGAGGACAGCATATAGTTACATTGCGGACAATACAGTAACACTGAGGACAGAATATAGTAACAGTGAGGACAGAGAATACAGTAACAGTGAGGACGGAATAAAGTTACAGTGAGGACAGAATAAAGTTACAGTGAGGACAGAGAATACAGTAACAGTGAGGATATAATGTAGTAACAGTGAGGACAGAATATAGTGACTTTAAGGGCAGAATATAGTTACAGTGAGGACAGAATAAAGTTACAGTGAGGACAGAATGTAGTAACAGTGAGGACAGAATATAGTAACAGTGAGGACAGAATAAAGTTTCAGTGAGGACAGAATATAGTTACAATGAGGTCAGAACGTAGTAACAGTGAGGACAGAATATAGTAACAATAAGGACATAATATAGTAACATTGAGGACAAAATATAGGAACATTGAGGACAGAATATAGTAACACCGAGGGCAGGGAATATAGTAACAGTGAGGAAATAATATATTAACAGTGAGGACAGAGAATATAGTAACAGTGAGGTCAGAATATAGTAACAGTGAGGACAGAATATAGTTACAGTGAGGACAGAATAAAGTAACGTCGAGGGCAGAGAATATAGCAACAGTAAGGAAATAATATAGTAACACCGAGGACAGAATATAGTAACAGTGAGGACAGAATATAGTAACAGTGAGGACAGAGAATATACCAACAGTGAGGAAATAATATAGTAACACCGAGGACAAAATATTGTAACAGTGAGGACAGAATAAAGTTACAGTGAAGCGTACACACAGAAACAATATAAGGGACAGGCTAGAACATCCCAATTGCCATATTTAGATGACATGGTGTGTTATGAATTCTTAGTAAAGAAAATGTAAGAAAACGATGACATTAATACCTACAGGAATTCATTCTATACTAACGTGTAAAGGTAAAGGCGGTGCCAGGGCAAGAAGTTCGGTCCAATGTGAGCGGTCCTGGCGATGTTCCCGTTATGTATCCCGGCAATGGCGTCATACATAGACAGAGTTCCGTCAGAACCAGCCACCTGTTTAAACATTAAAGTTGAAAGGTTCTAACAGAAAACACGATTTCAGGAGAGTATCATAACATTGTACAACACCACAGTAATTCTGGTTTAACAGTACTGAGAATGATAGAACCCAGCGTTTAGGAAGCATTGTCATAAGTGTACTACCTAAAGGCCTTTGATGCTGAAGTCAGTTTTCTGGAGGAAGATTTATAGGTAAGCTTTCTGTCGTTACCTATTTAAATGTTAAAAAATATTTACAGAAATTGCCTAACAAAATCAACTTATATTTATTACTCCCGCTGGCACAGATGGAAGCGCGCAAGGGGCCCTACAGTGGAATGAAACCGGAAAACCTGGAGAAA
Organism: Pecten maximus; assembly: GCF_902652985.1. Lineage (NCBI taxonomy): Eukaryota > Metazoa > Mollusca > Bivalvia > Pectinida > Pectinidae > Pecten > Pecten maximus. The sequence continues at coordinate 21,325,064 of NC_047016.1, read as the reverse complement.
ACCCAAGTGACCGGGCAGGTGACCCGATACTTTTTCACGTCCGGTCGGGGAATCGAACCCCAGCCGCCTAGATCAAAGGCCAGTGTGGGTTACCACTGTGTCATCCGACCACCCAAGTGTACGCAGCTCGGTTATCAAGGTTATAACCGGTTTCCTTTTGTAAGAAGTACATGTGACAATAGTGTTTACAGACAAAAAAAACTGTATTTGACACTGTAGATACAATATAATATTTATCATACATCCATATGTTTGACCACGGTGCCACATTTCCACGTAACAAAGCTATCTCTATGATATGGGATAGTTTTTGTTGTTACCAGGGATTAAGCTTCTTGCAATAGCTACGGCCAAGACACACGTGTATTTAGCGACGTTATCAGGGGTTATTGTGATCAGTTAACAGCTATGTTGTGTATTCTTACTGATAACCTGGGTATCCTCCAGGTCATTCCGTTACAAATGGGGAATGTTGAAGGAAATATTTGCTGCTACAAGTTTTTCCTAAGATAAATTAATGTTGAAAAAGACAATACATGTTTCTTTGTTGCATCTATTTTGGTTATTACTCCGTGCTCTTTTGTGGTGTTTAATGTGCCCGACCTTAGTGACATATCCAAAGTTATGACCCCTCCTCTAAATGAAAGACGGATTGAGGGTGACGGTGACATAGCCATTGTACATGTTAACGAGTGTTTAACAAGTCTGACTCCATATCACACAAAAAATCAGAATATTTCCAAATGAGATCAGCCTTAAAACTGTTCCCGTGATTTTATCTCATGAAACCCTATCATTTCCACCAAGCTGTCGACATAATGTCCTACCAGGGTATCATCACATTAGTATATCTACTATAGATACTATCAGCGTGTGTTACTTGATGAATCATCCCTAGGAACAGGAACCATAATATCATATCTATTACATGTTCCTCAGAAGTTATCCAATATGCAAAATTACGAAATGATAAATGATAATGTAACATATTTATATCCGAGTTCCGAGTTCCGTTTAAGAAAAACTGAAATACTATGTATTAGTTGTATTGGTTTTGGTCGTAGTTCCGAGTTCCGTTTAAGAAAACTGAAATACTATGTATAAGCTTTATTGGTTCTGAAGGGCTTTCGAACTATCAGTGCTCGAGGTAACGACGTCAGACTGTATATAATATCTACTACTGAATTTGTATCGTAACGAGATATAATATCTAGTACTGAATTTGTATTGTAACGTATTTGTATTGTATTGTGAAGGGGCCGCGGTGGCCGAGTGGTTAATGTGTCCCGACACTTTAACACTAGCCCTCCACCTCTGGGTTGCGAGTTCGAAACCTACGTGGGGCAGTTGCCAGGTACTGACCGTAGGCCGGTGGTTTTTCTCCGGGTACTCCGGCTTTCCTCCACCTCCAAAACCTGGCCCGTCCTTAAATGACCCTGGCTGTTAATAGGACGTTAAACAAAAACAAACCAAACCACAGTATTGTAACGAGATATAATATCTAGTACTGAATTTGTATTGTAACGGGATATAATATCTAGTACTGAATTGGTATCGTAACGAGATATAATATCTAGTACTGAATTTGTATTGTAACTGGATATAATATCTAGTACTGAATTTGTATTGTAACGAGATATAATATCTAGTACTGAATTTGTATCGTAACGAGATATAATATCTAGTACTGAATTTGTATCGTAACGAGATACAATATCTAGTACTGAATTTGTATTGTAACTGGATATACATTTGAATGGTTAGTGGTGTAAATGTGTATCCTATATACATGATGAATACTTAACTTCTTTTGCTTGAGTTTTTTTAACGCCTTGAAGAACTTCTTTAACTCCTGTTTAGTCATCATTCGGATTTCCTTCCTTTTCCTTTTCTGACGAACTGCCCCTCTCTTGTACCTTCTATGATGACCAGACATGTCTTGGACGTAGCGCAGAGTGGCCGGATGTAAGGAGGGGTGACATGATTCCGTGTCTGTCCACCATCGAAATTTGTTAATACATATGATGTTTGGCAGTTCGCCAGGATAGGCTTTGGCGGAAAATTTCTTGGAAATATCATCATAACATTCTCTGAGAAGACTGGGATACGGAATAGACGTACATTCCGCTAAGGCAACGGGGAAAATGGAAACGATAATGACGGCGATTATCTGCAAAAATAAAAAAGCGAACAATTTAAAATATTTCATCAGGGAACAACCGGTTTTATAACAAATATAAACAATAAAAAAAAAAAAAACAACAAAAAAACAAAAAAAAAACAACAAAAAAAAAAACAACAAAAAACACCGATGTCTTTGACCAATCAAAACGAGGGCAAACTACTACAAACTAAAGATCTAGAGACAAAAAGTAATTTGTTTCTGTTTTATCGATGATAACGGTGATGTAAATCTAGGTCAATCAAGGTAAAACCAGTCCCTATCAGGTCTTAAACACGAGACCAGGGCGATGACACTGGATCGCCATGTCAACGGATATAATACGTTTAAAAATATTTAAAAACAAATGATTTGATAAAAAAAAAGTTCTTCAAGACTGATCAAAACGCTTTTTGGAAGTCTTCTAAAGTATTCAATCTATACCACACCTGGAGTATGTAGCCCCTGTGGTATGTAGTATCTGAAAACGGCTGCAACTATGACTAAGAAGTACTGATAGTAGCGATAAGAAGTCCTAATAAAGCTTGGCTGACCAACGTTCCGAGCTACTAAACCTTTGTTTAAAAAGAGTTTGTGAAGATCGGGAATGCATCATAAATGGCATTGTCGGCCCCACGGAATCTTCTCTACCTTTCGCTATTTTGACCCGTGGGATCACTGGCGTGAAAACCTTTAGTTTGACATGAATTATTCTTCATATAAACGAAGCTCTTCTTCGTCTGGAAAATAAAATAGTAAAACAAGATGGCTGTGCCCATTTGTTGATATGTTTTGTTATCTGACATCTTGGGAAACAAATCCAGAAATATAGAATTATGTTTCTGAATAGTCATTTTCTACGGAACCAATCAGGTTTCTTGATTTGTTTCAAGAAAAAAATCATAAATACGAGGCTTTTTGTGATAGTTCCCCACGGGTGCATAAATCGGGAAGACGCATATCTTTTTATTAATCGATTCTCTGACATATTACGATACATAAATATGCTTAGCTAGTATTTCTTCTTTGCAAAATTTGATCTATCATGCAAATTGTCTCTTTTGTGAAACAGGAGTGGTCATAGTTTTTGAAGACAACGATCAAAATATTTGATGCATTAATGATATGCCGATAATTAAGTGTGATTGTGACATCATGACCACCAAGAAAGGCCGTTCTTAGTGTATAATTGAACAGTGAGCTTGGAAATCGGAGCTTTTTTACGTTCAGCTGTGAGTTACGAAACGGTAACATCAGAATCGATCGTCAAATGTCCCGGTATGTTTATCATAGTTTCCACCTATTCTACTCACATGTCGGCCATGCAGGTTGTCTTCCAGAGAGTTCTCAATCACCTCGTATGCTTTAAATTAATGTATAGTTACACTTTTGACAGATTATGAATACTTGTTGAAAGTGCAAATCGTTATCCTCACAATAATGCACAAAGGGCATTTCAGAGAAAATAACGTTGGACATGTAATTACCATGTCAATGAGTTTATTTATGAAAATTTGTCGAATCTGGTGATCTGAACAGTCAGTCTATAAGTGCTGGTATACCTTCCTTGGATGTCACTAACAATATTTCCTTTTGTGATAAATGCCTACTTTGTAAGGTCAACTGACCAGTGTATGTTTGTATAGAAATGTACTTCTTTATTTCCTGCATTTATTCGTTCAGAAATTGACGATTCAATAAAGAGATGACAATTTCAACTAGGTCGATGTTGAAACAACATTAATATGTATTATTATACACAAGTAAGATGGGTTACAATGTGGTCAGATATTAATGTTTTAAACACGGTGAAGAGAATTCCAAACTGCGTTGGGTCGATGTTGCTACATCTAAATCTGTATTTATATGTTGTGTTGTCCTTTCTTCAGGTCCGAGATAAATCTCAAACATTCCCCTTTGAACATGTTCAACCCGATTTTTACATTGGCAGGACTTTTTTTTATCAACAATGATGTTATTTCAGTGCTAAATTGTCCTACCGAAGCGTATCTCTGACGTTTCTGCCACTGACCCGCCGATAGAAATATTAACCAAAGGAGTGTGAACTGTATAACACGCCACACGACAAAATCTCAATCGCATTTCTTAAGCATCTACTAGCACGTCCTTTTCAGCGTTTATCAAAGTGAGGGGATGCGGATCGCATCGATATCTTAATTCGTAATTACTAACTATTCGGATCTCTAGCTTTGTTGTCCAAATCTGCCTGATATATTTAGAAATTCTTTTTGTTTTCTATCATTTTATTTTCATACTGATGTTTAACTTTTATTATAAGTAGGGATTTCCAATGTTTGATAATATCGTGGTATTTCAGTAAGGACGTTGGAATGATCTGAGGAATAAAAACAAGCAAATAATGTCGCCTTATCCTTCGGATGACATAAACTATACTTGCTGGTAAAAACCTCAAAGATAATGAACTCTAAAAAGGACGGCATAAACTACACCTGCTGGTAAAAACCTCAAAGATAATGAACTCCAAAAAGGACGGCATAAACTATACCTGCTGGTAAAAAACTCAAAGTTAATGAACTCTAAAAAGGACGACAAAAACTATACCTGCTGGTAAAAAACTCAAAGTTAATGAACTCTAAAAAGGACGGCATAAACTATACCTGCTGGTAAAAAACTCAAAGATAATGAACTCTAAAAAGGATGACAAAAACTATAACTGCTGGTAAAAACCTCAAAGATAATGAACTCTAAAAAGGACGGCATAAACTATACCTGCTACTAAAAAACTCAAAGATAATGAACTCTAAAAAGGACGACATAAACTATACCTGCTGGTAAAAACCTCAAAGATAATGAACTCTAAAAAGGATGACATAAACTATACCTGCTGGTAAAAAACTCAAAGATAATGAACTCTAAAAAGGATGACATAAACTATACCTGCTGGTAAAAAATTAAACGTTTAGTGAACAAAAAACAGGATTACAGCTGGCTGTACAAAATTGTTTACCGTTTGATAAAAATGATCGTATAAACTGTTTTCAGCTAATTGTACAGGTCCCAATGCTATGTGTACGCATATAAACGTTGATTTATTCCATTAAAATGTATATGATGTGTCTGTTCTATTCGGAATAAAACTATACGACATGTATGAACGCACGAGTGATGATTTGTAATGTTTATAAAAAACAAGATATATCTAAATTTGAAACTTCGCTTGTGTCATCAGATTTTAATAGTGGGTTTTTACGAATAAGAGGACGATTATTCTTCAAAATAATTAAACATCATAGTCAAAAATATAATGTCATAAATATAAAGTAATAAAAATAATATCATAAACATCAAAATAAGAAGGTAAAACATCCGCCTTCCATGTTCATGATAAAACATGCGTTGCTAGGTTTTTTCACGATAAGACTAGAAGATGACATACTTTACATTACCATGTTCAACGTCAGTTGACCACCGTGTCACAATTCACTCTCTTCGCAACTCACAGCTAAAAGTATACACTCAGAACTTTAAGCTGTCTCTACTGTTAATATACCCCATGGCTCTGATGACCACCCCCACTATCACTACTCCAGAGACTATCTTTACGGATCTTTCTCAAATTCCCTACGTAGATTGTCCATGATAATTCATAATATCTAGATTTGCATGATTAAATTTGAACCTAATGGGGGAAATACAAAATATATTTGCTGATAGGCGGCCATCTTGGATTTAGATAGTTAAAGTTATCACTATTTCTTGAATAGCATAGGACGGATCTTTTTCAATTTCTTTAAATGTTTTCCATGGTCACTCATTTGTTGGTGATAAATTAGAAATTATCAACTTGATAAAAAATGATATCATCACAAGTTTTTTATTTACAGATGTATTTATTTATTTTTTTGTTTTTAATTTTATCTATTTTCTAATGCTTGAGATCCAAATAAAGTGAGTGTAGAAAAGTGATTATTTATTGTCTACAATTTGTATTACAATTCATCATCACTCATTTGATAACACGTCTCTCAGTAAATCACAGTCAGGTACTCAAAGAAAACTGACTTTTCTTGTCAATTCAAAATGGCAGTGTATTATTGCCAGGAATGACGTGATAATACGGAGCGAAGATGATGATATTGATTCTGAGCTTTTTTGACTCGGAGAATATGTTATATCTGTCTTTTTGAATTCAATCAAATTTATTCGTCTTCAAAATTAAATAAATTGAAAATAAAACAGTTTTGATTTAATACGATGCATGTTTTCCTCGTATGAGTATACCAATACTGGTAATAGTATCAATATTCTGTCAGACTGTTGTACGAGAGGATATATGTAAGATGTAATATATATTGATATATCAACATTAAAAGTCGTATTCACCTGTTCTTTACTTTGGGATTTTTTAAAGAAATCCTACAACAAATACGTAGGAGTCAAAGAAAGCAAATATATTAGGGACAATGGAAAATGATCCAGAAATCTGTCGATCAACTGAAGCTGACAAACTGGATAAATCCTAAATACGTAACGCCCCTTCTTGATTGACAACACAGCTGGTACATTCAGGTCATTTCATTTATCGCGATATTTCGTTCAACATGATTTTATTTGCAATATCACACTAATATTTCCTCAATACCTATACGTGTTGTAATACGGATTTATATTACACAGAACGATTAAACATTGCACTGAGATGAATAACCGGGATGTTGTTTTTCTTTCGAGTTTAGAGATTAACATCGTGATACCATACATATAAAGCCAAGATGTTGAAACATTTACGTAATATCAGACAACATAAATAATAATCGGATTTCATATATAGCTGATGAATCATTCATGTGTTTATCAAACCACTTACCAAACCTGTACTTAATCGTCTATAAAGGTTTTGATGCGTGATCAATGTTCTCCTGTGTCAACCTTTCACGTGCTGAATCTATCTCTATTATAAAAAAACATGTAAAAAGCGCAAAAAATTCAAATTTTAAGATATATGAAACTAAGACGAAACACAACCAATATGACTAAAGAAAGATTTTTACGAAATTCTAGAAGTTATAAAGGAATAAACTTCTATCCAGATGGGTACACAGTTTGGATGGACAAGGTTGGCATAGAAGCATAAAAGCCCAGGTACATGGAGATGCATTCACTTGGTTTTACAATAGGACGAACATACGGACAGACAGCCTGATTCCATTATACCCCCTAACATAATGTACACAGACGGACGGACAGCCTGATTCCATTATACCCACTTACGTCTTTGCGGGGATATGGAAAGTTTGCACAGAGTAAGACAAGAGCAGATGCTAAGAAAAGCAACCGTTTATACAGACGTAAATATTAACATACGTCTAGATAGACGTAACATTTACATACGTCTTGATAGACGTAAATATTAACATACGTCTTGATAGACGTAAATATTAACATACGTCTTGATAGACGTAAATATTAACATACGTCTAGATAGACGTAACATTAACATACGTCTTGATAGACGTAAACATTAACATACGTTTAGATAGACGTAAACATTAACATACGTTTAGATAGACGTAAACATTAACATACGTTTAGATAGACGTAAACATTAACATACGTCTTGATAGACGTAAACATTAACATACGTCTAGATAGACGTAAACATTAACATACGTCTAGATAGACGTAAACATTAACATACGTTTAGATAGACGTAAACATTAACATACGTTTAGATAGACGTAGCATTAACATACGTTTAGATAGACGTAAACATTAACATACGTCTTGATAGACGTAAACATTAGCATACGTTTAGATAGACGTAAATATTAACATGCGTCTTGATAGACGTAAACATTAACATACGTTTAGATAGACGTAAACATTAACATACGTCTAGATAGACGTAAACATTAACATACGTTTAGATAGACGTAAACATTAACATACATCTTGATAGACGTAAACATTAACATACGTCTAGATAGACGTAAACATTAACATACATCTTGATAGACGCAAACATTAACATACGTCTTGAAATACGTAAACATTAACATATTTCTAGATCGACGTAAACATAGACATATCTCTAGATTGCCATAAATGCAAACATCGACACTTAAGATAAGCGTCTTTTGTTCAACGACGACATCCGCCATTTACATTTAGGTCAAACCAAAGTATTAAAAATTAAATGAAACTTTAGATCAAGGACATTAAGGCAGTGTTACGGGGCTATATTGACGTTTAAACTGACTTCATCAAACTGGATCTCTAGAAGTCGCGTGTTATAAACGAATTACTGACAGCTGTTGAAAAATATCACGGAGGTCGTAATATTGGGAATAGGGCATTAGGTATCACAAATAGGGTAACGTTGATGGAGTTATCGAGAAATAGAGAATACAGTATAATAAAAAATCAAATCACACGCAATTTCGTGGTGAAACATCCCACTGATTACATTCTTAATAAATCTAGGATTAAGCGGTTGGTGTGTTGGAGTCTGTAGTATCAATTATGTCATATTCATGAATGGCGAGTGGATATCTTTTTTATCCATACATATAACTCTTATCACTTGTTTGGGTAAGCTCTATGATTGATTCGACGCCATATGAAAAAGAAAATAATACATCGGTAGATAGAGGGTACTAATTTATGGGTTTGCAAATAGTGAAGCAAAATCAACGTAGATTATCAACGAGGTATCCCATGTTAATAATATTATCATTCACAACAATGTACTTATTTCATCGCTCGCTATTTTGAAAGCGAAATCTAATATAAAAAGAGAACAAACATGCTTTTAATGAACTATGGTTGGTATGGAGTAAAGCAGATAATATCATAAAATGGACTGACTATTTGAGAAGCCAGATTGATAAAAAATCTTTCTTATTCTGCACGATATGTATGCCATTACTAAGTAATCCGCTTATCTGTTACTATAAGATTGCAAAGAATGGTGGTAGGACGTTAAGGTAAATGCTTTGTATAACAACTAACTAATCAGCTACTACACAAACTTAAGAAGTCTCGCGGAGCTTAGGGATCAATGGAGTTATTTCTTATTTCTTACAATAGGAAAAATTGATATTTTAGCAGAATCAAATATTGGACGCCTCGTCTGTAGATAAGGATGAAGATGGTAGATGGCATGTCTGTAGATAAGGATTGAGTTGGTAGATGTCATGTCTGTAGATAAGGATGAAGATGGTAGGTGGCATGTCTGTAGATAAGGATGAAGATGGTAGATGCCATGTCTGTAGATCAGGATTGAGTTGGTAGATGCCATGTCTGTAGATAAGGATTGAGTTGGTAGATGCCATGTCTGTAGATAATGATTGAGTTGGTAGATGCCATGTCTGTAGATAAGGATCAAGGCGGTAGATGTCATGTCTGTAGATAAGGATGAAGATGGTAGATGCCATGTCTGTAGATAAGGATTGAGTTGGTAGATGCCATGTCTGTATATAAGGATTCAAATTGGAAGATGACATGTCTGTAGATAAGGATCAAGGCGGTAGATGCCATGTCTTTAGATCAGGATTGAGTTTTTAGATGCCATGTCTGTAGATAAGGATTGAGTTGGTAGATGTCATGTCTGTAGATAAGGATGAAGATGGTAGATGCCATGTCTGTAGATAAGGATTGAGCTGGTAGATGCCATGTCTGTATATAAGGATTCAAATTGGAAGATGCCATGTCTGTAGATAATAGTTGAGTTGGTAGATGCCATGTCTTTAGATCAGGATTGAGTTTTTAGATGCCATGTCTGTAGATAAGGATGAAGATGGTAGATGCCATGTCTGTAGATCAGGATGAAGATGGTAGATGCCATGTCTGTAGATCAGGATGAAGATGGTAGATGGCATGTCTGTAGATAAGGATTGAATTGGAAGATGTCATGTCTGTATATAAGGATTCAAATTGGAAGATGCCATGTACGTAGATAAGGATTGAGTTCGTAGATGGCATTTCTGTAGATAAGGATCAAGGCGGTAGATGCCTGGTTTGTGGATGTGGATCAAGTTGGTAGATGCCATGTCTGTAGATAAGGATTGAGTTGGTAGATGCCATGTCTGTAGATCAGGATTGAGTTGGTAGATGCCATGTCTGTAGATAATGATTGAGTTGGTAGATGCCATGTCTGTAGATAATGATTGAGTTGTTAGATGCCATGTCTTTAGATAAGGATTGAGATGGTAGATGCCTGGTTTGTATATCAGGGTTGCGTTTGTAGATGCCATGTCTGTAGATAAGAGTCAAGACGGTAGATGCCATGTCTGTGGATAAGGATTGAGTTGGTAGATGCCATGTCTGTAGATAAGGAATGAGTTGGTAGATGCCATTTCTGTAGATAAAGATCAAGTTGGTAGTAGATGCGTTCTATTAAGCTCTTTCTTAATATACATATGAAGACGATATGCGTAAAAATCAGTTTTTTTCTTTCGTTGAACAACGGTAAGGTGATGGTGAACGCAATGTCCTTATCTAAACAGAAGTAGGGTAAGTAAAACGACAGCGGACAAACTAACCGACATAACCGTCTGAGTTATACGGCATATTGATAAGGGCAAGAGAAACCGAAGTTATGCGAGAAAGTGTAACGAAAACACCTGTGACATATGTCGTGTAAGTACTCGGCAGATTGACTATAACAAGGACCAAAAACCAGTGAATTGTCAATAAAACTCATCATAATGTAATCAAAGCGACTATATCAAAGTTTATATGTTTTCTGGGGAAGACAACCCATGATATGTAAAGCGCTTTACAAGACACGTCTTTCGTTTATTGCTTGCTGATGTGAACTGAAGACTGATCTGACATCTGCTGCCACTTCCTGTAATGTAGACCAAACGACGTAGGTATTACAGGTGTGAAGCAATCGATACAGACGACATTCTTCTCATGTCGTTTTGGTTTGTACTGAATATCTTAATATATAAAGTCCGTGGACAAGCAACCTAATTTAAACAAAAATTTGTATTGGAAAATTTGAAAAAAAATACATGACATATCATACTTGTAACTATTGCATTGTAAGTGAACGGTTCATTGTGTATACACCTGTTACACCTCTTATATATCATTATAATATTTGTGATACTTAATATGTCTTATATATATTAGCCTTGACAAAGAAAAAAATATATTAACGCCATTTAATAGAAAATTGTAACTTTATTTTGACAAAAGGATGACAAAAACACCAATCAAATATAGATTTACCGGATGAAATAAAGACAAGCTGTTGCGAACTACGGCACCAAAGAAGTATCCGCGACTACTAACATTCATTAGATAGTCATTAATTATTATTAATAACTTGCTTTCAACCTTTGTTTGGTTCTTTAGGTTCATATATTTGGTCTTACAAGTGATAACTTACAGTGAAAAGGTTAGGTCTATAACAGGTTCTACACCTGAACACACCGATGCTGATACGTATTACTAGAATTGACCGGTGTAGTAATAGGTACAGTAATTTGTCAAATGCGAGGCTAACTGTTCTGAGCAAGTCATGCATATTGAAGACAATATCAAGGAAAGTACAAAGTCTGAATATATCAAATCAATACCATACGGAGAAAACATATAGCTTGTCAACAAGTAAGTATACTGAAGTCAAGGTATATATCTCTTGACCCGGCAACAGCTGAAAATAGAAAATAGTTAATTATCTATATGTGCATGATATACGAGAATGGATTAGTATCAAAGATGGTAATTTACCCCATTGTACTTATCTGTGTTCGATCACTGGGGCGATAAATCGCGACGTCTTCTTAAATGTCGAGACTTATCTTCCTAGTTATCGGACACGACGGCACTTCGCTTGTTAGATATATAATCCATCCTCATATATCATATAATGATGCGTACAGAACTCATTTATGTCATAAGTTCAGGGCACAGTCTATCACGCAGTACATATATAAACAAAATGCTGTATATTTCTATTCTTAATGTCTGCGTAACATGTTGTTGAATTTCATACCAGGGCCGGTGACGATTTCGATACAGAAACCTGTAAAACTATCAATTGTTTGATTGGAATATGTAACGTATGCCTCATAGTAAGGGGAAGGTGATCTTGTATTTCATTCAGTCTAGCTCTTTGAATGGTCTACCTCAAGTTCCCCAAATGTTTGTCAGTTTATACATTTCAAAACATGTTTATTGAAGTGCAAAATTTGTATGGATTTGATTTGAAGTTTGTACCTATGTTTTGAGTATCAATTAGTACAAGTTATTTACTTTGTTGAAGTTAGTATAATTTTTTTGCTACCTATTCTGGGTATCAAGTATTGGTTGAACAAAGAGATAACTGGTCGATTCCCGTTGTAGTGGTACCATTATATTTCACGTATTTCACATTGTTTCTCATCGTAGTAAATTCAACAGCGAATATTTTCGACAGATCAAAAGCACAACAATGACTCCTTAAGTGCCCTATATTGGAATGCCTACATTTAATGTTTCAAAAATGGAAATCCTCAAATTGGTAAATGTTTCTCAATTGTTTTATTATACGTGCTCATAAGGATTTAGAGGATGAGGAATTTTGGCACATGTTTGATTCTCTACATTCCTCAATTCGTTTGTGGAGTGCTGTGAGACGTCGATACCATAAAAAAGTAAATATTCACTATTGTCGGTAAGATACCAGACAATATCGTTAAGTAGTTCAAAGGTATCCTGTTGAGATGATAGAACTTTGCACAAGAAGGCATGGAAGGAAAAATGTACAACCTGTGTGTTAAAAAAAAATCATCCTGTGAAAAAAAAAATGTACGTCCTGTGAAAAAATTGTACATCACGTGTAAAAAAATGGACCTCCTGTGTAAAAAAAGTTATACATCCTTTAAAAATATATACATCCTGTGTAAAATATGGACATCCTGTGTAAAAAAATTCATAATGTGTAAAAAAAATTGTACATCCTGTTTAAAGAATGTTTATCATGTGCAAAAAGTGTTCATCCTGTGTAAAAAAAAAAACAAAAAAAAACGTTCTGTAAATAAAATGTACATCATGTGTAAAAAATGGACAGCATGTGTTAAAAAAGTACATCCTATGAAAAAACAAATTGTACAACCTGTTTAAAGAATGTTCTTCCTGTGTAAAAATGTTCATCTTGGGTAAAAATGTACATCATGTGTAAAATATTTGCTGTTCTAAGTTCTTTTTAACTACTTTTAGACTACAAAATATCAAAACCTATTCTGTGCTAAAACAAATGTGAGGATTTAAGGCTAAGGTATAGTTGCAAGAGAATCATTTTAATAGCCATGCTATATTAAAAACATGCATGAAAAATTGTGATATGTCACTCAAAATCTCGAAACCGAGTCCATGGGTTGTTAACTAGTTATTTGTCTCATGTGAATTCACGTTTTTAATTTTATGTTTGATAGTCCTAATCTTTGTCTGTAAGTTTTATTAGTTTTCCAATTGTCATCAAATCAGTTTCATTTTTGTTGGGATATATTGATATGCAATGACTAGTATTCTCCGCTACCCGCTTTTTCTATAGAACCATCCATTTGATAGACCGACCAGAATCACCTGTTGTTAAAAACCTACTTCTTTAACAGCTTTAGGAACGAAGGAACCAACAAATTCCCTCAGATGATAATGTTAACCTTTACCAATATCTTGCTTAATTAGAGTTTTCAACACTGGTCCACTAACCCTAGTTTAAACTTTTTTTTACCAGTTTGAACTTTTATTTATATGGGTTCCACCATCTTGTATTGAATTCAGCACCGCAAATTAAATTAACTCTCCCTGACAAAAAGAGACTGGAATATTTTAAAATATATTTTACATCTACATGTATTGTCAAGCCCAAAAAACACTTAGGAAACTCACCTGAATACGCAATCAGTAGGCCACGATGCATTATCCTACCTATTTAACCTTCTGTGGTCCCAATAAAATCACCCTTTGTATAGTCCGACAAGAATCAGCTGTTGTGTCGAACTTTGATATAGGATATTGATGACAAGATACGTCAATGCTCTACATGTGATAATGTAACGGTTTCGAATCCTGAAGGGGTTATCCTTTATATCTTAATTTATTTAGAAATTCATCGTTCTTCCCCTGTTTTTGTTTTCAATTTTGCATTCAATTATCGCCGTCATCACTGTTGGGAACTTGGATAACTCGACTAAAGACAAATCAGACAACGCTCAACGAGATACCCTAACGACCGGGAACATTACGTTTTATGAATCTTAAAAATTAAAAAATTAACGTACATATTTTACTTTTACACTGCAACGACTTTACCCTTTATGTGTTTAACACACCTTTTTGTATAGGCACATTCAGCATGTGACACAGACCAGGCTCAATTAGTGTAACTGTATAAATAACATTGATTCATTGCAATTGTTCTTTAAAAAGGGATTTCCCTTTACGCTGTGAATAATTTGAAAACATTATGTAACATCGAATTGAACAGTCCGTATCCAAGCTTATATAATTACAATTGTTCCACATGTACACTTACAATATGTACTCTATGTACCAAACTACCAACTCACAAATAGGCTCGCCTTCTTCGCGTATCCACAAAAAGGTCAAGAAGACAAGCCACTGTGATTAGACAGCCTCGTAAAACAACCATTGATTGCTTTGAAGAACAGTTCTTAGCATTCGTCGTTAGTTGTTGGCGGGAAGAAGTTTGGCGCTGTGTGGTATCCGACCAGGGTATAACTAACATTATGTTTTAATGCGATATATACCTAGTGCATTGGAACTTACCTCATACAGGGGACGTGGTATTGTCCGAAATAATAATCCATAATCATTTATCTGTTGTAAAATCTCAAGATAACAATAATGTTAGTACAAAATATATCAAATGGTGCGTTTTGTTTTTCCGTCTGCATAAGATTATAGTTTTTTTTACTTCAAAGGCTCTTCTTTAAATCATACCTAAATTCCTAAACCATGAGGTTATCTACAGAAAATAATTGATAATGAAAATACGCTAAAGTTATGCATTTTAGCTATTTTGTTTGTTTGTTTTTGTTTTGTTTGATTTTTTTAAATTTCAGCATGCTCTTGTTTTTAAACAGTTTGATTTTAAATATAACGCACTATCCACTGAATATATCTGGTTTTGGGTTGTGAAACATTTGACGTAGTGAACATGCATTAAGAAATCGATAAAGTATATGCTAAATAATGTAAAAATATGTAACTGCACCATAAACATTTGTAGATTGTTCGTCCTTCAGGAACTCGTCAGTGATGAATCAAGAAGGGAAGTTAGTGCAATGGGGCTAAACATGTTCAAATAATAAAAAGTGGGGCATTAATAATGATTTTATCAATTCTTAGTTTTGTATGATTTTATAGAATACAACATACAGGAGGGTATTCTGAATCAGTTCCACTGTACACAGGAATTCAGAGATAAAGATAAACGTTCAAAATACGCGTTGCTTTGTTTCAAAGCTATTTGTTGGTGGTATGTTGCCCTTATGCTTTCTTTTGTCTGTCAGTATTATCTATTGTTTTAGTAAATATTACAAAAGCCACGTTGAAAACTATGTGGGCTATAAATGCTAATCATTTATATTTCCAAAACCATTCTTCAATCAATTTCCCCATGCTTAAGAAAAAAAGTAAGGCTCTTCTGATACATGGTTATGCCGATCTATAACCCACTGTTAATAGTGAGAATATTGCACACAGCTTTAAACAACAAACAGTTTTATGTTAAATTGTCTATTCATAGCGATAATATTGGCACTCTCGCTTACTTTATTAGGGTGTTCACTAATATCTAAGACGCAAAATTCATTCTTTATGAAATAGATAAACAGATATCGTTCCAGACATATATAAGAATGAAAAGAGTTTAAACGTTTCTTAATCACTGTAAAATTAGTGTAGCCTACCTTTATCGACGACGGTTCCATGTCTGGTAGTAGGTGTTACTTGTGTTCCATGTCTCTTTATCAGGTATCAGGTGGATGCAAATTGAATTAACAAATACAAGTAACATGTGCACACGATAACAAAACCGTTCACGTGTTTTTTTTCAGAGACGTATTTGTGAAATGCGCATAGGAAGATTAGAATATAATAGAAAAAGCTTTCACACATCACAGATACGTATAGACGCAACAGCACAACTCTGTTCAACAGATCGATGACAATGGTACCTACATATTTCAAATGAGGTAAAGTAACCTTAAGTAATTCATTGTAATCTGATTTATTTTCTAATAATGTACGTACATCAAAGACGTAATGTCTATATACCGTTACAACTACATACAATCAGCCGATCAAAGTATATAATCTCCATCCCAAAATACAAAGCTATTATGTAAACCTAATTAAACTGAACAAAACATACAGATATTAGAATATTTACTAATGAAAAATTAAATAGAATAAATGAAGATGTAATTATCTTTGTATCCAGCTACTTTGAAATACCAATAGGAAATTCGTTCTCAATAGATTATCTATCCTCCATTATGTTCGGATCAAATAATATAGTCATTTCCCACTCTGAGATGACATTCTGTCAGTCATCTGCAGTTCTGATGTAAAGCCAGCCCTTTTCTTCACGCCCGCACCAAAATCATCTACCTATACATCCACATTAACACCAGCCATCAGAATGTCCAAGCAAACGTGTGATGAGAGACCTTAACGCATTGATGAGTAAAAAGATATCTAACCTACCCTTTACTAATTGATTAACATGAAATAACGCTACCCGACATAGGTTTGTAGTGATACATTATTTTTGTTTAAGGACTAAATGCTTTGTGTTAACCTTCAGTTCTAGCATATCACCCCATTGAAATATTTTTAGGAAGCATTGTACTTGATGCCGTCCGTTTTACTCAAGACAATGAATTTCAATAACCATTTTTTTAGAATGTTGACCCAAAAAGACCACATGAAGTAGACACGCCTCAAACAGGACATTTAAACATGGTACATGTATATACGATATAACAATTACGTTGTCCTCTTGCATTTGTTGTTTTGTACTGTGTGCAGTAGATTTCCCCGATATAACAAGAGCACAAAGTAATTATCACAGAGTGAATATATTTATGTTTAGTTTCGCGATAGCTCATTGTAGTATACTTGTAAACTTAAAAATATTAGTTTGTTAAATCTCATTATTAATGCTACAATGCAATACAATATCATGGCGTCACATAGTCTGTTGCTCGTAGAAAATACAGTACAAACTTGGAATTAAGTCTTAAGTGGGCGAGTCTCGTCGGTTCCCCACTGACTTCACGCTCACGGACTGAGACCTAGGGACGATTGGTACACATCGCAACATTTGCCGAAAATCATTTCTTGGGGAATTTTGACAAATCAGAACATCGCTTTCTTGGGGATTTCGGTTCGACTATATAAAATAACGCCGGCCTCCACGAATTACCTTTCGATAGTGAACGAACTGTTTCAAATTCATAATTGTAAAAGACTTTAAAAAATCAGACATCGACGCTACTATGTAACAACAAATTTGTATTGTTCGTTTAAACTAGAGATGGTAAAATTTAGTGTCGCTAATTTAAAGCGAGGTCTATGCGGAGACATGCAACATTATCGTGGCGTCATCCCTTCTTGTGATAATGAAAGAACAGGTAACTACTTGAATCCATTGACCTGCAAAGTTTAAATGTAGGGTAGAATTTGAAAGGTTGCTATTTTCAGAGCCGACAGGAGATTATCTGTTGCTATCGTTCCAGGGTTTCTGTCTGTGAGTGTCAGGACCATGGGACGCCGACGATGATTTGTCACACAGTTAAAAATCAACAATCACTTTGTCATCTCTCCTTCTAAACATGTCCAATTAATATATTCAACCAGACCAATATTTTCTACCTTGAGGAAAGTCTTTAAATTAATACAAACCCGTATGGATGCATTTTAATTTAAGAAGCTTTCATTAAGTTTATCAATGCTTTCTATGGAAAAGTTGTTTTTATATTCAATAACATTCACATAATGCATGATTCTCAACTCTATATGACCTAATCAAGCTAAGGCTGAAGTGAATGTGACAAGGGAGGAAACTCTAAGGTCGGAACCCATGGTCAAATATCCAGTAACGTATGATTGTTGATTATAGAATAAAAATAATCCTTTACCTTAAAATAATACTATAAAATAGGAGAATCACAGGTATATGCTAATTTGTTACAGTGAACACGGACCTATCCTTGTATGTATATATTATTTCCAGACGTTTTGGGGGTTTATTCTTGCCATATGTCATGTTAAGAGAACACTAATAAATAAAACAACAAATGCAAATTTAATAGCATAGACTACTGCATCTAGTCAAGAGGACGTCACTTACTGTCCGCACAACAAAAGACATCACTTACGGCTTAAACAAGAAAAGGCATCAATTAGTGCCGCACGAGAAAGGGCGTCAGTAACTGCCATTACAAAAAGGGGGTAAAATAATATTTCGTAGAATTTTGACTATTGTTTTTTTCAGTCCATCATACATAGAAAAACAGTTTCATCAGAATTTTTTCTGAAAGAACTGTATCCGTAAAAAGAAATCATGCATGATGGAAAAAGACATAAAGGGAACGAAAGTTCATCAAAAGGTGTCACCCCACCTGACAAGGTACATGTTCATCAGAAAGTGTTATCTCACATGACAGGGTACATGTTCATCACAAGGTGTCATCCCACCTGATAAGGTACATGTTCATCAGAAAGAGTTATCTCACATGGCAGGGTAAATGTTCATCACAAGGTGTCATCCCACCTGATAAGGTACATGTTCATCAGAAAGAGTTATCTCACATGACAGGGTAAATGTTCATCACAAGGTGTCATCCCACCTGACAAGGTACATGTTCATCACAAGGTGTCATCCCACCTGACAGAGTATATGTTCATCACAAGGTGTCATCCCACCTGATAAGGTACATGTTCATCAGAAAGAGTTATCTCACATGACAGAGTACATGTTCATCAGAAAGTGTCACCACACCTGACAAGGTAAATGTTCATCAGAAAGTGCTATCTCACATGACAGGGTACATGTTCATCACAAGGTGTCATCCCACCCGACCGAGTATATGTTAATCACAAGGTGTCATCCCACCTGATAAGGTACATGTTCATCAGAAAGTGTTATCTCACATGACAGGGTACATGTTCAACCGAAGATGTCATCCCACCCGACAGAGTACATGTTCATCACAAGGTGTCATCCCACCCGACAGAGTATATGTTCATCACAAGGTGTCATCCCACCTGATAAGGTACATGTTCATCAGAAAGAGTTATCTCACATGACAGGGTACATGTTCATCACAAGGTGTCATCCCACCTGATAAGGTACATGTTCATCAGAAAGTGTTATCTCACATGACAGGGTACATGTTCATCACAAGGTGTCATCCCACCTGATAAGGTACATGTTCATCAGAAAGAGTTATCTCACATGACAGGGTACATGTTCAACCGAAGATGTCATCCCACCTGACAGAGTACATGTTCATCAGAAAGTGTTATCTCACATGACAGGGTACATGTTCATCACAAGGTGTCATCTCACATGACAGGGTACATGTTCAACCGAAGATGTCACCCCACCTGACAAGGTACATGTTCATCACAAGGTTTCATCCCACCTGACAAGGTACATATTCATTAGATTGTACCTCACTCAAACCCGATATTGTTGCTAGTAATTACGATCACATTAAATCACACCATGTACAAATGGAAACGCTTAATTGCATTTGGTCGGGGTATTACCTGTTGTCGAGGCAGTTGAAATTTGGTTGATATGAAAAGAGAATAGGACTTTTATTGTGTTCTTATACTAGATGGGCTAATTATAACTTGATTTATATATTTCAAGTGTGCCCCAATTTACATCTATGTAGCTATGATATCAACAGTTGTTGCACGCTGACTGCACTTGACAAATGTTTCCACTTTCCTCAATCCTCGGCCCCCATCGAGTCTTCATTTTGTTTCACTCGTTTCAACCGTATTGGTAATTCCTTGAAAACCGTCGGTTTCATTCGTTGTCGACCCAGCAAATGCTTCCTGTTTAACGTAACTCTTCAGAGCCTGGGAAAAAGAAACGACATATCAAGAAGATATCGGCCATGTGTCGGCATGGGTTGTGTATCAGCACATAAAACGACGTTCCTGATTGGACAGATTTTCCAAAATATTTTCATCGGAACTAATCAGATTACTTTATTTGGATCATGTATAATTATTGAATTCGATACTTTTCCTTTGTGACTGCCCAAAGGGGTTCGATTGTAGATAACAAAGACAGATCACATGGGTACTGACGACACCTTTCCTCTAGCTCCATTTTCGGTTGGTTAAAACGAGGATCCGCGAAATTCACGTGATTGCTCTGTTATCTCTAATTAGAAAAGTAAAATATCAGCCGAAATTTAAAACTGACAATCTCTTCGAATGTTAACGAAAAGTGGAAAAATTGTGTCAATAATCTAGTTTCAAATGCTTGGGGAAGAAGAGCGAAATCTAATCAGTGAGCCCCTTTACTTATACTTATGTTTTCGATTTCTACCTTTGATCGCGAAATCCAAAGGTCACAGATAATGTTGATATGTTAACTATATAAATCCCTGGTGAAATGTCCTTTCACAACGGTTGCATAATAATAAATGACATCTGTTGTACTAGACAAGCCAAGCTCAACCACGTACGACATAGGTAAAATCATATCATGAATTTGAACTTGTTTCACATAAAGGTTCATATTGATTCTTAAATCATTATTCCATCTATAAAATTATAAAGCTACTTCTGTGGACGCACACTTCTAAGGTAATTGAAATGTTCTATATGGTAAATAAGTATTCTTTATAATCCTCAATATGGTATACCTCATACTACTCCCATCGATTTGCGGTCTAAACAAGTATATTAAAAATGAATTCCTTGCCGATTAAGGTAGATTGTTTCATCTCTTTATATTCTAAATCGGCGACAATATCGACTTTTGTTTAACGTACATGCTATCCGATACGTTAAGCTGGGATTTGAAAAAGAGGGATAGCTGTCGCTCGACAATAAAAAACAGAGCCGATATGACAGCTTTGGAAAACGGTTGTCTTTTGTTGTCTAGATGCCAGATGTTTACCAACTACTTTCAGATAAGCATATATAAGAATAGTGTAAAACCAATCTCCAGCCAATCACAATTGTGATATAAATCGTTTATTTCAACATAAATTCAAGAAGTAACGTTTATAATTTCCTAGTAAACATTGTCTCTTCGACCGAGCCGTACCATATAACTAACATCAAAGAAACTTTGTTACACAAAGATTAACATGAAACTGGAATAACATTTTGTTATTAATTACGCAAGAAGAACATAAGATGAGTATGAAGGTAAGCTATAGAAAAGTTTTCTTACCGGATGGGTTTCAAATATCTTTTTATTGTTAATTATAATATGATATCCATCAATCCCCAAAGCTCTCAATTCCTCTAAACCAAATACTACTATTTTTCAAGGTTAAACTACAAATGGTTGAATCTTTGTATACTAGTCGTACTTCCTGAAAATTCTTTGTTTTTCCGTATCCCATTGTGTTTGTGTAATCTATTCAGAACTACTATGTGTATCTATAAAATATATGAATTTTAAACAACCCCGAATAACTTCAAGTAGATGTTTTTGTTTTTTGTTATTTTTTTTTTTTTACAATTTATTGTACATACATTATGCCCAGCTGAAAGAAAGTAGTCTTTGTCCTCTTGTTTTGAGATATTTCCTTTCATGTTGAAAAAGCGTCAGAACACGTTTATTTCACAAAAAGTGAAGTTTTTAATGATATATATTAATAATGGGAATGAAATCGTAAGACAAATGTCCATGTCGTCCGAATGTATCGATATGCAGAAGGGTTGTCAGACGATATAAATATAGGCCTGAACAAATGTTACGAAAGGCCCACTGGACCCGCATTGCTTGTCTGAGATTTAAAGCTTATCAAAATAAGTGTTTGACCCCTGTGACATTTTTAGTAAAATGTAATTTCTTTTTACAAGACTTTTGTCGGAATCGATCCCAGGAGCCTATTAGCCAAATAGCATGAATCTAAGCTGTTTGGGTTTTGATTTTGAGCAGAAGGGACAACAATGAAGACAAATGGGCGCTACATCAGATCCCTTTCCATCGGACCAAAGAGCTAAAAGATAACAAATCCATACACGCATAAATTTGATAAATGTCTTATTGTTGCGTTGATATTTAAAAAAACGAAAACAAGAACAGTTGCATGATACGGTTTTATACCATTGCTTGGCATAAATTTATTCATTTAAAGGTGTGATTTACCTATGTGTCTTTTGCAGTAAAACGTATAAAGTTATTCTAATCAGCTCACTTCCGTGTATTATATACCACCAAGTAAGAGCTGTGGTAATCTTGGGATAACTACGCCATATTTTGATAATAATGAAATTCAAACACACGTGCAAGGAAAGTTACACTTATCTGTATTGTTCTGGTCTTTCCAACTAAAGCAGTGCGACGAATACCAAGTTTTGTTAAATGCCCTCCGAACGCCGTAACAATCTCTTCATTAGGATTACGTGAGGTTATATAAGAGTTCCATCAATTCAAACGGCTTCTATTGAATAAGCACTGTAAAGCTCCATTTCGGTGAAGAAAAAATCCGAAGCAATATTTGACCAAAAACTACGGATTTTTGGGATTCATACTGAACGTGCATGCGATTATGAAAAAGCATAATACGAAACAGTCTTTAAATACATAACTCTGACGACAAAAATTCATTTAAAGTTTAGATTTTAAAGTTCCATGGAAAACTTTGTAAAACGAGCAATGCAGACGAAGGAAGAGACCAAATGGAAGGAAACTCTGGCAGCAAAAGGCAGTCTTCATATCTTCTCTAATATTAAGTAGAACTAGACATGTATTCCTTGTGGTGATATTGTTTAAACAACCCGGTCGTTAAGCTTTATTTTACAGAGTGACGATGTACATCGAAAGCGGAGCGACATCAACAATGCGCGTGGTGAGAGCTAGTTTGGCAAGCGTAGTTGCTTCCGTCTCTTCATTGTCCCCATTGCAACGAGTGAATTCTTTCCCAAAACATATTTTCTGATATTACATGTATCTCTTCATAAATTGTTTCTCTTTTTTTTCAAAGGAAGCATTAATTGCATCGTCGATCACCTTTATATTAGGCCATTCTGTTTACATTTATAACACTTTTTCGCATTGTTGTATGGGATTCCGGAGCAAATATGGGTGACTCTTTTGCAATTTAAGCTGCCAACCTGTCTTAATCGACCAGAGTATTGTCATAATTGTTTAGTAACGTGGGGTATTTTGGTTTACAGAAATGTTTTCTTTTATTTTGTAATTTAAAAAATGTGTACTTTGATCAATGTTATCGGAAAATAGTCTTTTGCATCAGCGTTGACCATCTTTAACGTACTTTTATTAAAAGAGGAACAAAGTTGGAGATAAATATCGCAGTGTTGGACTAAGATTAATCTCACTTTAACTCGCAACATGTATTTCAATTCGAAAAAAAAACTCTTTTAATCTTAGATATTCTTTTGGTTTGGTTGTATGAAAATATGCATGCCAACAGCTGATAACCAAGGTGATAGAATTTTAGTGTTATAAACCGCCCATAAGTAAGCATTTTTGACGATGATATGTAAGTTTGTACGATTTTAACATGATTTTGCAGTAATACCCATTTAAGGATTGATTGTCAATTTTGTAGCTTGCATGGACTGATGAAGGGAAGTGAACCACGTGCAAATGAAGTGAACTGCACGAGGTTCACTTCCCTTCATCAGTCCATGCAAGCAACAAAATTGACAATCAATCCTTATATTTACGTTAACCAAATTAAAAACTTCGCCATCAGATTGCAAAATTCGGTCGCAACAGTGTGACGTAAGTGCGTCACTTTGTAACATTGTTATACTTATCGTACATGTGTGCACAGTAGTGGAACAGCAGACAGTCAGCTATTCTCGTCGCCAAGGCAACACAAAATATAGTCCCATACACGTTTTGATTATTACGATGTTGATACACATAAATACGATATGTTCAAGGTAAAATATTCATTTATAACAAATATTTATGATATTGTATAATAAAAAGTTAGCAATACCCATATAATACGAATTTAAAGTGCAGTGTTGAAAGTATAGTATGTGCGTGATTTGGTCACTCGAGACACAGGGACTCGGTTAAAAAAATGAGCAAGATGACAGATGTTCAGTGAAATATCACAACATTAAAAAACAGAGTTTATATACTCTCTAAAGCCTTGAAAAAATGGATTCAGTAAGGTTTTATAATTTGAATGAATGTTGGATTTTTAGTCTTTCGATTATTTATAGATGTCATATGTTACTCAAAATTTAGCGCCGAACCCCTGTGACCGTATGTGATGCAGTCTAATAGCCTGGATATGCAGAGCTCCAGAAAAAGTATAACAATGTGGATTTTAGTCGCAGGTTAGCTGATGATGTACATGGTGTTCTTAAAATATTGTATTTCATTGTCACACTGGCGTTTTGGGATGTAAATTCTGATAATAGTAAGTAATGAAACATTGATTTGAAAATCGCGGTATTCGACGGCCGGAAACTTGTGGCCTCCACATGTTTAGATCGAGTCAAATTACGATAATAATGTGTCCCTGTGCTCGATATGGCATACTGCTGGTACAGTCTGTTTTGTGTTGTTAAATAGTGTTAAAATTGAGGTTTATTTTCTGTGACTACCAAAATGGTATCAAGCATGGCATTCGATATACAGTTAACGTTAGACCTAACTTCGCTACGTAGGTCATGAGCTCGGTGCTATCGGGAGTGAAAGTGTTCTGTCAGATCCTGTTTTCTAAACTCTCTGCATTATACTGGCATTTTTATTAGCACATAAAGCGGCTATTCCACTTGTGTTTATATATGTTTATAACAATGTTACACGATTCACAAAATGAAAGTACATTCACGTCTGAGGCGGTACAGAACTCGATCGCCATGTAAGCTCAGTGAATGTATTCACACGCCGGCAAGAAAGTGATTCGTTTCTCAGAACAGAGGCACGCGACCCAAAATCTTCAACGGGAAATGAAGTGATTTGAGTTTACTATGTTCATTGTGGCGGAGCGAAGTGAAAATGTAAATATTTTGTGATAAACGTACCCATCTGCCGACAGAAGCAGAATTTTGTGTTTAATTAAATTGCGTCGGTTTTATTTTCGTTATTTCGTCTTGTCGCAGCGGGCGATAAAATGATACTTGAGTTATTGTTCAGCGAAATAACGCAACGTCAATGACTTGCACCATAGCAAACATTTCAGAACAAAGCATTTACTTGATTTTTTTTCATGTTTGTAACGATATCTCATTTTGGCCTATCGGAGTAATCTAATGAGGATTGTCGGGATTTTCGGGATTTTCGGCTAATGTCAAAATTTGATGTTATTGTCTGTCCCGGGAATTACGAGGGCTGATTGATATGTTGTGAGCCTCATATATTGTAGGATTGTAATTTTGCCGGTCATATTGTAATATTTTTCAACATCATTTCCTTCCGTATCTATACACTTTTGCCAGCGGTGTTTAATGCATTAATGCCACTTTTATAGAACTCCTTTTCTTGGCTGTTCAGAAAGTCATCCGCTGCATGTATGACGTCATCATCGGACTGAAAGTGGGTGCCTGAAATAGCTGTTTTCAGTTTTGGAAATAGATGAAAGTCTGATGAAGCGAGATAAGGTGAATAAGGCGGATGCTCAATCAATTTAAAGCCACAATTGAGAATGGCAGCCATGGCAATGACAGACTGGTGATCAGGAGCATTGTCGTAACTTTTAGTGAGCTTTCCGCGGCGCTAAAGTTTAATATTTTCCGGTAACTGCCTCAGAAGTGAAGCATAGTATGCACTATTGATTGTTTTCCCCTTTTGGAGATACTCTATCAGCAGAATACCATCTGCATCCCAGGAAACCTTCCCAGCTGATGGAATAGTCTTTGCCTTCTTTGGCGGGGGAGAGCCAGGGTGCTTCCATTGTTTCGATTGTGGTTTGGCCTCCAATGTAAAATGATGGACCCATGTTTCATCCATAGTGACAAATCCATGAAGAAAGTTGCCAGGAGTCTTGGTACTCATCGAGCCGAAAGCTTTCTCACTGCAAGATCATCGGTCGGAATGGAATGTACTCGTTCCTGTGACATGCCAACTCTGATGGCTATATATCTTTCTGTGAATCGTCTGTCAGTCTAACAATATCATGGACTTTATTTACCATTTCTGGGGTTGCAGCATTGACAGGCCTTACAGGACGGGGGTCATCCTCAAGGCTCTGTCGGCCGCGCTTACATTCCGCCACCCACCTTTTCACTGTAGCAAATAAAGGGGCTTCTTTCTCTAGTGTTGCTACCATATCCTTATGGATATCCTTATGGATATCCTTATGTGTTAAACCTTTTTTATGCAAATATTGGATCACTCCTCTTTCACCAGTTTTGTTCCATTTTTCAAAAGCCGTTTGTCTTGTTAACGTTAGAGTGCTACGTTGTCGATATTAACTTACCAAATGAGACCAGTCCTTAGGTACACGACCCTATAGTCAGAGAATAGTAGGACTTAGAAAGAGAATCCTTGAGTATCTCCTTAAATACGAATATTATCCCTATATAAGAATTTTATTTATGTCCGCTACATCCAATTGCTTATCTATAATATTGCCTAAAATTCTGAGGAGCTTGTGTTTGGATTTAAATGGTTGATGTTAACACGAGCAATGAATTTCTGTATTGGCTTTGACACCTATCGAAAGCAAACTGAGTCCCTGTATTCACTTTGTCATCTATCAAAAGCCTACTGATAGAAAGCTGTTTTCCAAGAGCATGCTGTCAATAAATCTTATTTATAATTTTTACGTGACGACATGGTATAATGCAGTAAAAGACGCCATTGTCACTGAGCGAATATCTGTATTCAAAGGCATAATACCCGAATAAACATGATAAATTGAGCGATCACAGAAAATCTAGCAACAAATCTTTAGAAAGATTCTGGTTGATCACGAGAAAAAATTATGTCGTTGACATAATAATCTCATTGCGAAATATTGTATTTCAATATGCGAAATGTGAAATAAGATTGACTTTATCGATTAACGTTACTGTTTGCTCCATTGTTAATGACCCGTCCCGAGAGTGAGAACGAGACAGCTTTTGAATTTAGACATAGATATACATAGTGGAAAACTTCTCATTAAATTGTTTCAAGGATCTCCACTGAAGTCTACTCTCATTTGTTCGATTATGAACAAAATTAGCTTGACATAACCTCCTATTTCAAGTATCAGTATTTCCTGCCAATGTATACAAGGCAGTACTAATGTTCTGACTGAAACAAAGGTAATAGTTAAACGCTCGTCCTTAATAATGATAAAAAAATCATTTCGTATATAGATATTGTAAAAACTTAATTGTAAAATACAATTCAACTACCAAAACACTATGTAAGAACTACAGAACCCGAGATCAAATATCAGAATAAATCCATTATCAAATGTATATAATCCACCTTTTCATGAAATTCAGTAAATCATAAAGGACTACAGAGATATTAGAATATAGACAAAGGTGTCAGATTTGATAAATGTGTTCTTATGCATGTATTCCTTATCGAACGGATATTTCAGCAGGGCAACATACTACTATTATCGCCTTTATTTATGTATATTTACCCATAGTAATCGTATTATTTCTTTTACGTTTTAACATATTTACTAGATAAATCCAGGTGTCCAGCAATACATTATCGCGCAAAAGATGACAGGAATTGTAAGAAATGCCAGAATGTAGTCACGCGCGTTTAATTGATTAAACGTTTGATTAAACTTTACATATCCAAGAATTGTACAGCATCGGTAGAGAGCTTGTGGCACCTTGCTAATCTTGCTAACTCGTGTGTAGGTTATCTTCATCCTTCAAAGTTTTCCCGTCCTCAGGTAGCTAATCATTTCTTTATAAATAAGTATTATGGTGTCCGTGTTGGGGGTCAAATTTGCCATGGACAAAAAAGAAGGAATCTTTAAAATCTTGAGAGACGCTTAACCATTCGATATACCTAGTCAAACAACTAAACTCGGCTTAGTATGAAAAATTGAATTATAAATTTGAAAATGATTCAAATAAATGATGACAATGAGATTGTTTTTTAGATTGTTATTCTGGCTATGAGAGAATTACAAAAATATCCTACCTAAGGCGCAAACTTCAAACACTATGAATAATGAGCAATGTGGTAAAAAACCCAGCAACATAAGTAGTATTCATCAAATAGATACGTTAGCAAGACATAACACTATATCATAGATTTATAATCATATGCAGCATAACAAATGTATTACTTGTCGACTGACGTAGGATATCTCTTCCCGTTATAGCCTAAATCGGCGATATTTTCGACAGACTTTCTTTTGAGATAAAAACATGTATTATTTGCTAGGATAAGCTGGGTGTGAGGGAAAGGATAATGTCCTTCAGCAGGAAAAATATAGAACATATGACAGCTTTGAAAAAGGAATGTCTTTTGAAGTCCTTTTGCAAGTTGTTTACTAGCAACTTTTACTATAAATATCCACAAATAACAATTTTTCAACCTTGATCTTTAGCCAATCAGATTGTTCACAGTTGTGATATAAAGTGTTTATCTCACCATAAATAAGGGAAGTAAGGTTTACTTCTTACCAGCGACCTTTTTGAACTTCGACCTAGCCTTTCTATACATATAAAACCAGCATCACAAAAAAATATGCTGAAAGAATAAGGCGAAATGAAAATAGCATTCCGTTATATCTTCCGTGCGAGGAACATTGTAATGAAGGTAAGTCATAGTCGCCTTACGTGATCATTTACCTGTTGATCAAGACTATTATCCGTCACTATAACGGCAACAAATTGTGAAATTCGGTATTGTATCATTGAATCCCTACAGCTGTTGAAACTCCCGGTTCCTCAACAGCCATTTTTCTTCCTAAATTTATAAATAATCTAATATATTCTTACTTCAATGTGCCCCTTTTCCCCAGTAATGAGTCGTTCATTATATTTTGAAGTATTTATATTCACATCATTGCTGTTCAATATTTATATTTAATATTTTCTTATAGTATAGTTGATTTTTTCAAATTGAAAATTAATAATATCACGTTCGTTCGTCTGTAAACTGTAATGTTTTGTGTTTTATGCATAACTATTGCATCCCGTTAACACATAATTATTCCGATATCTTCACTCATCGTAACATACTGTACCATTGTCCTCAAATAAAATTGTGCTACCCTTAGTTCCTTATTTTATGACAACATTGTACAGTACCAGCTTTTGCCATCGTGAGGATATACACCTTTTAACCGCTTAACTACATAAAATGCTGTTGCAATACATTGATCAATCGGAGTGTTAATCAAGTAGCACGAACATTTGTGACTTCAAAAATATATCTTACACTGTGAGGTCAGACAAAAAGACTTTATTAAGTGACGACATGACGATCATTGTTCTTCATATATATAGAATTATGATCTAATAACTTTGTAATTTGTTTGTTAAAATTATAATTATACATATACATAAATACATTGACAATCGACATTTCATACACAAATTTCAGAACGATTCTTATTTAGCAGCATCTTGTTCCTAACATTATGTTTAAGTACATATGTACACCACTTATCACAACAATAAATGTATAGCTAGCTGTCTTTACTCAATACTGTATTAACTGTCTATGTAGGTACATGTAACATTCACAATGGGTCTGACTGTGTGTGTTAGTATAGGTACGTGTAACATCCACGATGGGTCTGACTGTGTGTTAATACTGGTACGTGTAACATTCACGATGGGTCTGACTGTGTGTTAATACTGGTACGTGTAACATTCACGATGTGTCTGACTGTGTGTTAATACTGGTACGTGTAACATTCAACGATGGGTCTGACTGTGTGTTAATATAGGTACGTGTAACATTCACGATGGGTCTGACTGTGTGTTAGTATAGGTACGTGTAACATCCACGATGGGTCTGACTGTGTGTTAATACTGGTACGTGTAACATTCACGATGGGTCTGACTGTGTGTGTTAGTATATGTACGTGTAACATCCACGATGGGTCTGACTGTGTGTGTTAGTATAGGTACGTGTAACATCCACGATGGGTCTGACTGTGTGTTAATACCGGTACGTGTAACATTCACGATGGGTCTGACTGTGTGTGTTAGTATAGGTACGTGTAACATCCACGATGGGTCTGACTGTGTGTGTTGATACTGGTACGTGTAACATTCACGATGGGTCTGACTGTGTGTGTTAGTATATGTACGTGTAACATCCACGATGGGTCTGACTGTGTGTGTTAGTATAGGTACGTGTAACATCCACGATGGGTCTGACTGTGTGTTAATACCGGTACGTGTAACATTCACGATGGGTCTGACTGTGTGTGTTAGTATAGGTACGTGTAACATTCACGATGGGTCTGACTGTGTGTTAATACTGGTACGTGTAACATCCACGATGGGTCTGACTGTGTGTGTTAGTATAGGTACGTGTAACATTCACGATGGGTCTGACTGTGTGTTAGTATAGGTACGTGTAACATTCACGATGGGTCTGACTGTGTGTTAATACTGGTACGTGTAACATCCACGATGGGTCTGACTGTGTGTTGATACTGGTACGTGTAACATCCACGATGGGTCTGACTGTGTGTGTTAGTATAGGTACGTGTAACATCCACGATGGGTCTGACTGTGTGTGTTAGTATAGGTACGTGTAACATCCACGATGGGTCTGACTGTGTGTTGATACTGGTACGTGTAACATCAATGACGGGTCTGACTGTGTGTGTTAGTATAGGTACGTGTAACATCCACGATGGGTCTGACTGTGTGTGTTAGTATAGGTACGTGTAACATTCACGATGGGTCTGACTGTGTGTGTTGATACTGGTACGTGTAACATCCACGATGGGTCTGACTGTGTGTTAGTATAGGTACGTGTAACATCCACGATGGGTCTGACTGTGTGTTGATACTGGTACGTGTAACATTCACGATGTGTCTGACTGTGTGTTAGTATAGGTACGTGTAACATCAATGATGGGTCTGACTGTGTGTGTTGATACTGGTACGTGTAACATTCACGATGGGTCTGACTGTGTGTTAGTATAGTACGTGTAACATCCACGATGGGTCTGACTGTGTGTGTTGATACTGGTACGTGTAACATCCACGATGGGTCTGACTGTGTGTTAGTATAGGTACGTGTAACATCCACGATGGATCTGACTGTGTGTTAGTATAGATACGTGTAACATCCACGATGGGTCTGACTGTGTGTTAGTATAGGTACGTGTAACATCCACGATGGGTCTGACTGTGTGTTAGTATAGGTACGTGTAACATTCATGATGGGTCTGACTGTGTGTTAGTATATGTACGTGTAACATCCACGATGGGTCTGGCTGTGTGTGTTAGTATAGGTACGTGTAACATCCTCAATGGGTCTGACTGTGTGTTAATACTGGTACGTGTAACATTCACGATTAGTCCGACTGTGTGTGTTATAGGTACGTCTAACATCCGCGATGGGCAATATCTAGATGACTTTCTGTTGCGGTTAAAACATAATTCTATGATTTTGTGATATGCTTTGATAGATATTTGCACATTTTGTAAAAAAGCTATTTTGTGTCATGCAAAAACGCGCAAAGCATTTTGTTAAATTTATTTATAATGCGTCTTCAATCAAATTTCTTTAATTCTGCAAAACGTTGCATGTTTAAACAAAAAGGTAAGCTATTTGTTTTCTTGTTCTTTGCTCAATAAATCAGGACTGGCGTTTCTTTTACGTCAATAACTGGCCTGGATACATACATCTTACAAGAACGCTGGCTAAACTGTATAATAAGCCGACAGATTCGATTTTCTCTGTTTCCAGATCTTTTCTGCATATTGACAGGCTTGTCCGCAATGTGACACATGTGGACAGCTTAGGGATAACCGTATAACTCAATGTTTCGACAGTTGACAGTTGATACAGACTATCGACATGTTTCAAGGTCACCCTTGAACTATTTCATTTCCAGCGACATTTTTATGATTAACGTGCCTTGAATACCCAACTTGTAGTGATTATACGTAACTCAACTTGGGTTTACACTAGTTATAGTGTAAACATGACGCATGTCCTCTATGAGGCGTGGTAAATTTATCCCTGGGACACATTTTGACTTATGTTACAATTAAATGTATCCTGGACAGCTGACCAGAGAAAAAAACTCTAGTTGAGCTAGATAAGAAATTATATGGAGGCAGGCTCCTATGGAGAATTAACATTACTGGAAACAGGCCCTTTAGAAGTACATGCGAGATCGTTGAATATATCACCAAATATTTGTTCTTTAAAACACCCAACATTAATAAAGTAGTGTTTAGGAACACGTATTTTACAAGTTTATTGATTTTACAAGAATATTTTAACCTGAGAATCACCTAAGTCTATTTCCACACTTCTTGGAAAAGCAGAACTGTGTTGGTTTTTTAAGGCAAAGGTCAACCAATAAACGTCTTCCCCCTTACTATTTCACCTGTGTTCATTCACCTGATAATCTTTTTCTGTGGGACCTGTTACATGGCCCATTGTTATATACATATATTTTTAAACAGTTTTAAAGTCGTATGTTTTGCGCTTTCGTCGATTTTGAGAACGCGTTCAACAGTATATGGAGAAAAGGAATGTTAAATTAGATTTATTTCAAATATTTAGGTTGGAAATGTTTTAAAGTATACATTAGCTTGTACAACGGAATTAAGGCTTTAATACAATTATTTGTAACTCCGGGGTTAGACAAGGGGGACATTTATCCTCATTTTTGTTTTCAATCTTTTAAAATGATTTGGAACATTGTTTGATATCACATGATTTTAGAGGCCTATCTCGAGAAAACTTCAACCGATTTACAAGTTTACCTCGAGTTGTATGTTATTGTTATATGCCGGTGATAACATTTACAGACAAAACTTATGTATTTCACACTTATCCAATTTCATGGCACCTTAAAGTAAATAATGATAAAACTAAGATGATAGTTTTCGGTATAGGGACGGTCTCTTAAAATATAAGTTTCGCCGTTATTGATTATGATATAGACATTGTATCTAGGGATTTATTTTACCCATAATGATTTGGCTCATTAAGTATCAGGCAATCAATAGTATATAAAAAGGGTCTTAAGGTCAAGTATAGTGCTACATCAAAATGTAGAAATCATAATCTTTCTGTCGACTGTGAATTAGATATCTTTGATAAAGCTAGCAATCCGATTATATCTATTGGCTGTGATTTATAGGTTTTGTTTACACCAAACTTTGATAAAGTCTTTATCTAACATTTTGTAAGTATAAAGTTGAAATCATCTACGCGAAGCTTTATGGTATATGTTGAATTTGGAGATTTCAATTGAGTGTAAATATAAAGGTAGGTATATGGGCCTAAATGATAGAATCAGCAAAAAACAATAATTGAAAAACAAATTATATAACTATCTTGAAATTATAATTCGCCATGGCCAAACTATATCAAAAATACTTGACAAATTATAATTTTTTTGTTGAATCAATTTTCAACTACACGATGGCCGAAAAGAATTATTTTCCATACTCTCAAAAATGTGTACACATACAGTGAGAAAAGTGATGTTTTTAATTCCCCAAAAGGGATTAATTATATGATCCATAATCAGGATTCAATATTAGAGAAATATATACAACATTTCCCTTCACAATCAGCTGATACATCTTTTGTAATATAAAATTACCAATTTAATATGATAGCTGGAGTAACATCCCCGGAGAAAACAGAATTTGTAACCTTCGCAACCAGAATGATATTGGAGATGATTTTCATTAATTATTAACGTGATTTCAGTGACCGACAAATATACATATGCAGGTTTTTTCTCGATACTTCTGCAATTATACAACACGTGGAAATAGAGATATGTTATTCCTGTTTGATGAAAAATGTATGTCAAAAAAAGTATCGGCATATATGTATATTTTTGTATTACATATATCTAAAAGAAAAGAAAAGAAATAAATGAATGTATAAACAAATAAGACATAAGAAAAGTTCATTAAGCTTGGGTTGTAAAAGCCCCTCTTTATTTTTATTTATATATATAAAACGTAATCAAGGACAACTTCATAATCCCTTATGGAATTATCTTCATGTAATTCGATTCAAATCTGCTCAGTTACGTCCACAATTCATAAGTTAAGTGTGTTATAAACATCTACAAAAAGGACGTGATTCAACCCTGTACACACCGAGTTAAATCCCTCGGTGATCAAATGCCGAGTAGTTTCACTATCAATTGATGATGGATTTTCTTGTTTAACCTATCTATTTCTAGTCTGACTTACTCATGTTGACTCTGTAAGTCGTAGATGATGATGTGGGTTAATCCAATCCTTTCCTTTGGCTTCGCGGCAGCATCCAGTACGCGGATCGACTTTGGGCTTCTAGTGTGTGGCTTTAGTTTCCAGTTGTTTCCCATTCTTCAAAACAAATTATGCGTCCATGTCATTTTTTTCGCGGCTTATTTACATATAGAGAGTGGGACCTCCAAGTTAACCGTGGGTAGTTCCCCAGCAATTACAATTATTGGTATTGGTTATCACGTGATATCGTCATTAAGATATATATCATTTAACACATTTTTGTAATTTTGTCATTACCTGAGATTGCATAGGTAGCACAGCTAACTACAGGTTAAAAAATGTAAATACAGATAAATTCGTATGAAATATACTATTATCCTTCTAACAATCTTCCTCTTCATACGTTTTTTTAAGCATTGATAAACATTTGTTTTTTTAGTTTCATTGTGGTAAGAAAAAAAGTTTTGTTTGCAAATTGAATGAATCAGCGGATTCTTACAAAAGTTTGCAACCACATTTTTTTTCATACCGCTATGAAACTGAAAAATAATTGACTCATAATTGATTTTTGAAATTGATTTAAAAATCAAAACATATTTTATGTACGATTTAACTTATAAGGGATTCTTTTTTCTCATAACAATACGCAACGTCAGTTGCCATATTGTGGCGTCACAGTTTTCGCGCCATTTTCGGATTTTGTTTTCATATCAGAAAGCCGCCTTCTGCGTACAAACAATGCAAAATCAATTACACGAAAAGTGGGGAAATAGATATGCGACCTTCGAAACCCAAGAGCTTATTCAACTAGTACATTTACCCTTGTGTAATAACTGACATTAGTTTCTTCTTTTGGAGCACTTTGATTTAAATTGTGAATTGCCTCATTTCCATATAAGTATGTGTTGTTTATGAATCCTAATTTTAACTGAAGCTTGTACTTTTAATCATTCCTCATTTAAACAGATACTTGAAGTGTTCCTCATTCCCCCTTTTTAAAGATAATTGCACGATGTCTACTTACTCACCTTAACAGTGCAGTATATCTTTGTCATTCATCAGGAACTTGTGTTGCTGTTGATGATTCCGGTAATAGCCGCTGAAATCACGCCCATCCCATATCCAAAGGAGGTAAAGGAATGTTTGAAGACGGAGGAAAACCTTGATGCCTCTCTTTGTACAGGGGAGAGTATAGCTAGTACATGTATGTCAACATACGCCTGGAATAACAAGGCCAAGGTACATCCGTACCTACCTTCCAAACCCGAGAAGGACTACATCCATCAGATGTCAGGTAATCCCAGACACGAACGGGTCAAACGAGGAACCTTTCCAAGGAGAGGGAAACCAAGGCAACGTAAAGAATATAGGCTTCTTACAAACAAAGCTCGGGACCGATTCCATATGTGCCTAAACCTTCTGAAAAATACCCCGGTAAGGAATTGCAATATTATTTTTTTATTTCAATAATTTTTTTCTTTATTTTATATTAGAATTGACTATGCTATATAACTCCTTCAGTCCGAACGAGGTATAACTAACACTTTGCATAGTGTAAACGGACTTGCACTAAAAGATTATTCACTGGATAACTTTAAAATATAGTAAACGCATGGAAGTTACTTATCACCCATGTGAATACAAACATAATGTGATTTAATTTGTATGATTGCCCGTTGCACTTTAAAAACAAAGCCAATTTGATATAACTGTTATGCAATTGAGCTTGATTGGTATTAACGTTTTATTTCCAGATTAACAAAAATGATTAAAATGATAAAGAATAGCATTACTCGTAGTAGATAATAACTTCGTCATAATATTGTATCCCAGCTTACACAGGTCGGATTCAGATTCAGTTTGTACAACTTATCACAATAACACAAGGTATGACAATATTTATATTCACGAACAAATCGAATTAACCTGTTATATATAATTCACTCCTGCACATAAAATCCAATAATTAAAATCAAACGTCATAAATGAGGCTTGAATCCATTTCACGGCGTAAATGATATCGTCGTCATAAAATTGTTACTCTTTCACAGGAAAAAGATTAACGTCATAACTAGTGGATTCAAGGACAAACCAAAATAATATCCTCAGGATAATGGTGAAATCCAGCTCAAACCGACAACAGTAACTCTATCGTCATGGTTATAGTTTAAGTTTGAAAACATCAGAGAAAACGGCATAATAACGAAACCTTAAATCTTACTCAAAATTGATAAAACAGAAGAGTAAGACCAGGTGTTTCGGAACAGTAACTTCATCGACGACACAAGTCATGCAAATCATGTTAAATTAGGGTTACGTCACATACCCAAAGGGGAACTAAGATCATGACAACGGTGCTATATTATATTATACGGTGGGCATTTAAACAAGTATCGAACAGATCGAACTTTATATCGCGCCAGAAAATGGAGTATTCCTAAACGATATCATGATGTGGATTTCATAAAACATTTATCCGGCCTTCATGAACCTGCATCTCTCAAAACTTTGTGTTGTTATTTTTTTCTGTCAGCAATCGACATTAATATTGAAATCATCATGCTTGTCGTACAGCTCATTTACAAGCTGCCCTTGCTGGTTAGGTTGTAAGTAAAGATCGAGGTGAATGGCTGATGTTGAAGATTCTGTGACGTCCAAGATTTCAAATTCTGCAGGGTATATTCGATCCACTTGGTCAATAAAGACTGAATTATTCAAAGATGATACATCATTAGTATACCTTTAGGCGTTGAATGACTTTGCAAGGTCTTTATTGCCTAATTAAATAAGTTCTTCGATATACTCGTATTAAAATTAGTCAACCAACAAATGTATACGGTTTATGCCCATCTGTGCCGAAAGTCTCTTGGACGAGCTGATCATGGAACGCATCAAAGATGTTGCCGATCAGTAAATCTTGCCATAGATATATGATCTTTCTTTATCGGATCTTTGTGGATCAGACCAGAGGCAGAAGTATCTTACTTCTTTTGAAAACACCTCGTCTCATTCTTCTGTAAAAATATGCATCTTATTCTTATTTTGCCTCGGCCTTATCAATTTTGAGTTAACATGAATATATTACACGTCGGTATCCTCTTGTTCAGCGTATCCTTCACGTAACAAAGGAATACCATTGTGTTCATTGCGTCTTTGTTATGAAGACATACAAGTCAATAAATGAATTAAAGTTAATCTTACTTTAATTGTTTACTTCAGGTTCCAGGTAGTAGTATATCCAGGTACGACGCAATTGCAGCGATGCACAATTCCCAAGTGGCTGGCTCTGCGCATGGTGGTGTCAATTTTCTTAGCTGGCATCGGGTATACATCTACACGTGAGTAAATTTGATTAATAGAATCTTCCCCTGCCTTGGGGGTGTGATAGAGAAATCCAATAACAAGGGGTGATATTCTAGGTTGACTAACTCCGATGCTCTCTCGTCCAAAATTTGCGTCCGTAGTTATTTGAAAATTGACATTTGGTTATAATAGCAATACCGTTTCAACCGTCTAAATCTGTCACCCACGTACATTCGAGGTTAGGTCGAGTACCTTTGTCCAATTCTGTATAACATGTGCTCAACTTTAAGGAATATTAATTAGGTTGACAGTACAGCTTTTGACTTAACAATCTTAGATTCTTGCCAAACATCTAGCCATGATTCAATCCTCATTGAGGGCATGGTGAACGTCATATTTGAGTTTCCGCGGACGTTGGAGCTGACGATCTTACATTAAGCACACAGGCTTGTCGTTCTGGTTACTCCTCGAGCTGAAACAAACGTTAGTTAATGACTTTGTTTGTTGACTTCAGTCATCAGTGATGTCTGAAATTTCCAACAAATGACAAAAAACATGGAGAATTAATGTTTCTTTCTTTTTTGTTTTGAGGAAACCCCATACTTTAAATTTACATCAACAAAAAGACGTATGGTAACGAGTTTGATCTGTACATGTATCTCACTAACAGGAATTGTCGTGTTTTACAGTCATTTACACGACTGTCAATGTCTAAATGATAAAAAAAGACTAAGCCTAATACATTGCACACATAAATACGAAATTATTATATATGGAGTGGTGTATATGGTTTATCAGTTGGGGCTATTTTGACTCGCATCACTATACAGCACCATTGTCTCTTAGAGTTATCGTTCCTGTATTAAATGTCAACAGCATTGGAGATTGCGTTGCTGATGACAGGAAGCACCAGTATCACTTTTATGTTGTTTTGTATGGGTGCATAAATCTACTAGACCCTTTATAATGTATGGATATCGTACCAGCGTGAAAAAACCCCACAAACTTACCGTAGTACTAATACCAATACATGCTGCTGACTGCTCTGCTCTAGTTAAATGAGGTCCGGTCAGTATAGCCAAACGAAAAAAGAAACAAGTCGAATGCTATACTTAGCAAAACGGTCGGCCGTACAAAATATTTTTGATACATAATCAATTTTATATCTAAATACCATTAAAAATAATTGCTTGATATTTGTTCCGTTGTATCATAATATCAAATCCTATATCTGATCATATTCTGGTAGTTCTCGGTCAAGGCCAAGTTAGGTTTGACCCTTCTGGATGGACACAATGCGTTTTGTCTTTTTCCTAACTTCATTGTTTAACCTTGAGAACCCATCAGCAGATGTGGTTCATATTTGTTCATTTCCACAACACCGAGTTCCTTTCGAAGGAGCAGGGGTATTAATGACTTAGAGATATTTTCTTGTTTCTCCTTTACTGGAGCATTCGCCCACGTCAGGAAGGCTTTCGGCCATGCCTCTAAGCAGAACGTATCAGAATCTATAACTCTATTAACGTTCAGCATTTGTGGAATTGGGCGGCTGGTTTTCCAGTTGTCAGTATTATGGCGGATGTGGCGTCTTAAGGCGGCCTTTAAAAGTGTACCTCAGTGAGTGAAGTCGGCCACGGTCACGCTTTATCACAAGGAGGCTTACACAAACATACCACAGCCTCCCAATAAACATATAAGCGCCAATATCATAACACGCATATTCTCCTCGCGTGCATGGGGTGGTCGTCCTTTAATGAACTAGACTTTTTTTGCATAACTTGAAAGTCATTAAAGCCAAACTAGATATACGAGTCCCTAGTAAAATGTGTTTAAAAAAGTGTTTAATATCATTATATAGTTACAACCAGTTCAATGTATCATTCCCAGTTTAAAGACATATTTTATTCGTCATGTCTACATAAGTTCGTGTTTTATAGAAGTCTCTTGTTACAATCATCGCTGACACGGCATTTCACAATAACAGCGTCTCGTGTTTTATTTTATACCCTGGTTACAGTCAAATTTTATATGTTATTCTCAAGTTTGATCCCGAGTTTAATAATCAGTACTTAATTATAAAAAGTGTGAAACATGAAGCATATCATAATAAGGGTAACAGTTCCGATTTCACATTTCAGGTTGGAAAATGCATTGCGATCAGTTGACCGAAGATGTCGTAGAGTAACCCTGCCTTACTGGGATTGTACAGCAGAGTACTACAGCGACCAGATCAGGAGGGGCGACAGTGCAAACTCTGTCATATTTTCTGATGAATTCGCTGGAAATGCGGATGGTGCAGTCGTTACGGGTGCTTTCCGGGAGTGGGGGCTGGTGAGAAATATTGCCTTTGGAGGTCTGTTATTTGGTCGTGACGAAATTGACTTAGTCTTGTCAAGGACCAGTCATGAAGAGATATCCGTTCCATTCGCTCAACGGCGATACAACTTAGAGTTTTACCATAACCGTATACACGTATTTCTAGGTGGATTTCTACTCGACATAAGCCTTGCTCCCCGGGATCCGCTGTTCTTCCTTTTACATACTTTCATTGACTACGTGTGGGAGCTATTTCGACAAAGTCTGATAGATCGAGGTATTGATCCTGAGATATACCCACAATTTAATAATCCGCGACACGCCCCTGATAATACAATGGAAGGCTTTCCGGACTGGGAAAACTGGGAAGGATATCTTAATGACTGGAACGACAGAATTGCACAATATAAGCCCTCGTTTAATTGCGACCGTACGAAGAACTGTAGGAAAGGGCCACGTAGAGACCGCTGGATCGGATGTCGTACGACCGATGACTTCGGGAGGCAATGTGTATCACTACCAAGAAGCAACAACCAGGATGGAGCAAGAAGACGACGTTCAACATATAAAACGGGCAAAACATCACATACCAAAGTCCAACTATGTAACAAAGATACCTGTCCATATCAGGAAGCTAGCGTACAGAACACATATGCTATAAATGACAAGGTCGACCCTTCCTCATGGGTCTACATTCCGGTGAAGGTTTTATACGAGAGGTCATCAGGACTAGTATTCCACACATACGATACATTTGAAAACAAAATCGACATCATGGATATATTTGATCCTTCCCGCAGTTATAAGCTGAAGAAAAATCTGTACACTGGACAAGCTAGAACATATGACTCTTGTAGAGTGAGCGGCACAGGAGCAACCAAAGTGTATGTCAGGGCCGACGGTATCAGTTACAGCGGCAATTCAATGGAATATGCCATTGTTGACGAGAGATATCCTATCATGGTACAAAAAGCCTTCATTCCGGTAAAAGATCCTGCCAAAGAGGCAAGCGAAGTCTGCTTGATGGCTTACGACGAATGTGGGAGGATTTGTCTACCAACCTGTCTCGTCAAAGGGTCCAACCCTCCAGTGTACGTACCGTGCAGCGGATGTATTCGAGTCGACAACCAATATCCAAGACGGTACGGGAAGACTGTTGCTGATGCGATGGCCGAGTACTGGTCATTTCACGATGTCCATGATGACGAATACATCTGTCCTGAAGAGAAAGAACAAGGTCAAATATTCCTGAAGTTTG
Organism: Pecten maximus; assembly: GCF_902652985.1. Taxonomy (NCBI): domain Eukaryota; kingdom Metazoa; phylum Mollusca; class Bivalvia; order Pectinida; family Pectinidae; genus Pecten; species Pecten maximus. The sequence goes on along the minus strand of NC_047016.1, from coordinate 21,283,467 downwards.
TTTGTGATTCATCAACAAAATTCCCATGGCAACGCATGGGGGATCGCGATTAGGCAACAAGCCTATCGTGTTATATGGTGCTGGTATATAGTAAATGTATTCAGTAAAATACTTCTTTGGTACTCAATATTTTGGTTGTAATTCTTTACTTAGATTTTTAACCTGGAATTCGCCTTTTATAAAAAAAAAAACCAGTGGTCTATTATATCAAACACCGTTCTAAATCAATAGTTTAAATAGGACATTTAGGATAGACCAACACAAGCAATATGATATACAAACTAAACAATATGACATACAAGCTTTACAATATGACGAACAAACTAAACGAAACAAAAGGTCAGGTCAGACAAACTATACAATATGACATACAAACTAAACAATATGACATACAAGCTTTACAATATGACGAACAAACTAAACGAAACAAAAGGTCAGGTCAGACAAACTAAACAATATGATATACAAACTAAACAATATGACATACAAGCTTTACAATATGACGAACAAACTAAACGAAACAAAAGGTCAGGCCAGACAAACTAAACAATATGACATACAAACTAAACAATATGACATACACGCTTTACAATATGACGAACAAACTAAACGAAACAAAAGGTCAGGTCAGACAAACTAAACAATATGACATACAAACTAAACAATATGACATACAAGCTTTACAATATGACGAACAAACTAAACGAAACAAAAGGTCAGGTCAGACAAACTAAACAATATGACATACAAACTAAACAATATGACATACAAGCTTTACAATATGACGAACAAACTAAACGAAACAAAAGGTCAGGTCAGACAAACTAAACAATATGACATACAAACTAAACAATATGACATACAAGCTTTACAATATGACGAACAAACTAAACGAAACAAAAGGTCAGGTCAGACAAACTAAACAATATGACATACAAACTAAACAATATGACATACAAGCTTTACAATATGACGAACAAACTAAACGAAACAAAAGGTCAGGTCAGACAAACTAAACAATATGATATACAAACTAAACAATATGACATACAAGCTTTACAATATGACGAACAAACTAAACGAAACAAAAGGTCAGGTCAGACAAACTAAACAATATGACATACAAACTAAACAATATGACATACAAGCTTTACAATATGACGAACAAACTAAACGAAACAAAAGGTCAGGTCAGACAAACTAACAATATGACATACAAACTAAACAATATGACATACAAGCTTTACAATATGACGAACAAACTAAACGAAACAAAAGGTCAGGTCAGACAAACTAAACAATATGACATACAAACTAAACAATATGACATACAAGCTTTACAATATGACGAACAAACTAAACGAAACAAAAGGTCAGGTCAGACAAACTAAACAATATGACATACAAACTAAACAATATGACATACAAGCTTTACAATATGACGAACAAACTAAACGAAACAAAGGTCAGGTCCAGACAAACTAAACAATATGACATACAAACTAAACAATATGACATACAAGCTTTACAATATGACGAACAGAACTAAACGAAACAAAAGGTCAGGTCAGACAAACTAAACAATATGACATACAAACTAAACAATATGACATACAAGCTTTACAATATGACGAACAAACTAAACGAAACAAAAGGTCAGGTCAGACAAACTAAACAATATGACATACAAACTAAACAATATGACATACAAGCTTTACAATATGACGAACAAACTAAACGAAACAAAAGGTTAGGTCAGACAAACTAAACTGTATGACGGAAAAACTAAGCTATATTACACACAAACTTAACAATATGATAGACAAGCTAAACAATTTGACGGACAAACTTAACAATAGGACAGACAAACTAAACTTTATGACATACAAACTTTGCAATATGACATACAAACTTTACAATAGGACATACAAACTTTACAATATGACATACAAGCTTTACAAAGTAAACAATAAGACATACAAAGTAAAAAATAAGACATACAAAGTAAACAATATGACATACAAAGTAAGCAATATGACATATAAAGTAAACAATATGACATACAAACTTTACAATATGACATACAAACTTTACAATATGGCATACATACTTTACAATATGACATACAAACTGAACAATAGGACAGAAAAAGTAAATAATATTACATGCAAACCATACAATTTGAGAGACAAGCTTAACAATATCACAGACAAATTAAACGTAATAATAGGTCAGGCCGGATAAACTAAACAATATGACGGACAAACCAAACAATATAACAGATAAACTAAACAATATCACAGACATACTAAACAAAATGACATACACACTTAACAATAGGGCAGATAAACTTAATGAAAGAAAAGGTCAGCTCAGACGAACTTAAATATGGACTAAAAGAAACAATACAATAGACAATTTTAGGAAAGAGTAACAGGAGGCAAAACAATAGCCATGTTTTAGATAGCCCGTCACGAAACAATATAACTGTTATTCAAGACACAAGCGAATACGAAACAATAGAACACATACTAAGGATAGCCACACAGGACACAATAGAACTGACAATCTTATAATAACATTATACGACACATACTTAGGATAGCCCATGGGGACACAATAAAACTGTCAATCGTATAATAGCATAATGCGACACATACTTAGGATTGTCTTATACGACTAAATAGAAATGGCAATCCTAGAATTAGTCCGCAAAAAACATGCATAGGATCCACAATCTGACACTTATTTAGGATCGGACAACAAGCAGAGAACAGAAAAGGTAAGGACAGGCCAACAGGATACGACATACCAAAACAAGGTAGGACTATACGGCATATCAGAACTGGATAGGACACATTGACGCAACAAAACTGAATAGGACAATACGATACAACAGAACATGATAGGACAACACGACACATCAAATCAGAATAGGACAATACGACGCAACATAGCAAGATAGAACAATACGACAAAACAGACAGGATAGGACAACACGACACAACAGAAGAGGATAGGACAATACGACACATAAAAACAGAACATAATAGGACAACACGATACAACAGACAGGATAGGACAAAAGAGAATAGGACAACACGATACAACAGACAGGATAGGACAAAAGAGAATAGGACAACACTCGCCATGCCCAGTGTTGGGCAACTTAAAAATCTCCCTCTCTGGTTGAATGGGCTGAAAGATTATATTTATTCACAATTTAACAAGTGTGTGATTTTATTATCCCTCCCTTCAGTTGAGACGAGCTACACGTACTCTTTGCACGTTCTTAACAATTGTATCACTTCGCGGCAACAGTACAATGACGTCACGTCAACAATACATTAATGGCAAGTCGATAATTCAATCGTGTCATATCAACGTTTTCGATTGAAATTGTCTGGGTATTAGATACAACCCAGGGTTCTGAAGCTTCTGAACACCCAGAAAGCCTTTTGAATACTCCTTTCTCACCCTAATGGTGGAAATATCTAACCTGGGTAACGATTACTCCTCTTCCGTTGTAGAATGTGACCATTGCTATGCCTTCCATTGTTGTGTTGGCAGTCTCTGTTATTGCTATGTTGTGTAGAAAGCGACGAAAGTCTACATTTAGATTCATATATGAAATGCATTCTAATAGAAAATAATTAAATCAAAGCGTCTATCAGGTGATCGTGTTGTGGGTTAACGAGAGACGAGTTGGGGAGACAAAGTATAACAAGTTACCAGGTAACACCTACGTGGGGACACCGGACAGCTAACCACACACCTTACCACTTGTCTCCAATGTGTACTTTACACATCACGATGAAACCGTCGTTGACTAGTCATGAGTATACCTCTAATCCACCAAAATTGACACTTTCGCTGGCTGATCATGGGGGTACCTCTAAGCCACCAAATTGATACCTTTCTTGTATGACGACAACTGTCTCCTTTGGTGCGCTGAGGTAGCGGTTTGCTGCTTTAACATTTTTAGGCTGTTAATATGCTTATAGTTTTGCTCATTAATTTTGAAAAAGATGACTTTGACTATAGATAATTTGCATCTTTTACATATCAAGATGTATAAGGTAACACCCATATATGTGGACGGGAGGTATTAGCTAGGTCATTGTGGTTCCATGTGAGTCAGACATCATGTATAGAGTCAGTAAACATATGTGATTTAGTGTCATCGGGAAGCTCCACATTACCAATCATCATAAAAGTGAATGCCATTGGAAAGTACAGGTAGGAGCTTTACTTCAACAAATTTAACATGTTTCACAAATTTTGATTTGTTACCGAAAGTGATCACTCTTTAAGTTATATAGATACGTTTAGGACTGTTTTGAATTTTATAGATATAATATGTAAAATGTTAACTCAGTTATGAAATATAATGCCATACTTGTTAAGTTTTACTACCACAGACCACCTGTATAAGATATATAGAGGTTACACAACGAGTGGTTGTTGGATATGGAATTTATTTCACACGAGTAAGTTATTTTTTAAAAGTTACAAAAGACACGAGCTTTAGCGAGTGTTTTTTGCAACTTTTAATAAAATAACTTACTCGTGTGAAATAAATTCTATATCCAACAATCACGAGTCGTGTGACCTGTTTCTACCACAATAATGTCGGCTTGAATCAAATGGAAACGTGGCCAAGTATAATTTCGCGTATGCAAATAAAGTGTACCGGTGACGTCCGGGATCCGGTGATGTGACGTCATTAGATTATTGATGACGTCAATAACAATTGCAGCTTGGGTCAAAGTTCACCGTGTTAGCCAATCGAAATGCGTACAGAGTTTATATCACGTGTGGTATAAACAGATTGTTAATCAACAGCTGTGATGATTAACTGATGGTCTGAGAGTTGAATAACACGGCGTATTGTGGTAGAAAATATTATATACTATACGAAATAACAGTAACTGTTAGTATGTGATATCACTATCACACTTATTGTATCAGTTAATTTGTGATATTACTACCACACACCTTGTAACTGTTAATTTGTGATATTACTACCACACACCTTGTAACTGTTAATTTGTGATATTACTACCACACTCCTTGTAACTGTTAATTTGTGATATTACTACCACACTCCTTGTATCTGTTAATTTGTGATATTACTACCACACACCTTGTAACTGTTAATTTGTGATATTACTACCACACACCTTGTAACTGTTAATTTGTGATATTACTACCACACTCCTTGTAACTGTTAATTTGTGATATTACTACCACACTCCTTGTAACTGTTAATTTGTGATATTACTACCACACACCTTGTAACTGTTAATTTGTGATATTACTACCACACTCCTTGTAACTGTTAATTTGTGATATTACTACCACACACCTTGTAACTGTTAATTTGTGATATTACTACCACACTTATTGTATCAGTTAATTTGTGATATTACTACCACACACCTTGTAACTGTTAATTTGTGATATTACTACCACACACCTTGTAACTGTTAATTTGTGATATTACTACCACACTCCTTGTAACTGTTAATTTGTGATATTACTACCACACACACCTTGTAACTGTTAATTTGTGATATTACTACCACACACCTTGTAACTGTTAATTTGTGATATTACTACCACACTCCTTGTAACTGTTAATTTGTGATATTACTACCACACTCCTTGTAACTGTTAATTTGTGATATTACTACCACACACCTTGTAACTGTTAATTTGTGATATTACTACCACACTCCTTGTAACTGTTAATTTGTGATATTACTACCACACTCCTTGTAACTGTTAATTTGTGATATTACTACCACACTACTTGTAACTGTTAATTTGTGATATTACTACCACACTCCTTGTAACTGTTAATTTGTGATATTACTACCACACACCTTGTAATTGTTAATTTGTGATATTACTACCACACTCCTTGTACATTGTATCTGTTAATTTGTGATATAACTACCACACTCCTTGTAACTGTTAATTTGTGATATTACTACAACACTCCTTGTAACTGTTAATTGGTGATATAACTACCACACTCCTTGTAACTGTTAATTTGTGATATTACTACCACACACCTTGTAACTGTTAATTTGTGGTATAACTACCACACTCCTTGTAACTGTTAATTTGTGATATTACTACCACACACCTTGTAACTGTTAATTTGTGATATTACTACCACACACCTTGTAACTGTTAATTTGTGATATTACTACCACACACCTTGTAACTGTTAATTTGTGATATTACTACCACATTCCTTGTAACTGTTAATTTGTGATATTACTACAACACTCCTTGTAACTGTTAATTTGTGATATTATTACCACACTTATTGTATCAGCTAATTTGTGATATTACTACCACACTCCTTGTAACTGGTGATTTGTGATATAACTACCACACTCATTGTAACTGTTAATTTGTGATATTACTACCACACTCCTTGTAACTGTTAATTTGTGATATTACTACCACACCCCTTGTAACTGTTGATTTGTGATATTACTACCACACTCCTTGTATCTGTTAATTTGCGATATTACTACCACATTCCTTGTAACTGTTAATTTGTGATATTACTACCACACACCTTGTAACTGTTAATTTGTGATATTAATACCACACACCTTGTAACTGTTGATTTGTGATATTAAAACCACACTCCTTGTAACTGTTGATTTGTGATATTACTACCGCACTCCTTGTAACTGTTGATTTGTGATATTAATACCACACACCTTGTAACTGTTAATTTGTGATATTACTACCACACACCTTGTAACTGTTAATTTGTGATATTACTACCACACACCTTGTAACTGTTAATTTGTGATATTACTACCACACACCTTGTAACTGTTAATTTGTGATATTACTACCACACACCTTGTAACTGTTAATTTGTGATATTACTACCACACACCTTGTAACTGTTAATTTGTGATATTAATACCACACACCTTGTAACTGTTAATTTGTGATATTAATACCACACTCCTTGTAACTGTTAATTTGTGATATTACTACCGCACTCCTTGTAACTGTTGATTTGTGATATTAATACCACACACCTTGTAACTGTTAATTTGTGATATTAATACCACACTCCTTGTAACTGTTAATTTGTGATATTACTACCACACTCCTTGTAACTGTTAATTTGTGATATTACTACCACACACCTTGTAACTGTTAATTTGTGATATTACTACAGGGGGGCCTCCGTAGGATTCGAACTCGCTTCGTGATAAAAATTTATTGAAAGACTAACTCATTAGCCCACTCGGCTATAGTAACCTTTCATAAAATGTGTGAATATTAGATATATAAAATTGTAACAGCCGTGACTCACTACCGTGTATTATTGGCACGAGCGTGGGTTGTTGGAAAATAATATATGGTTTTAAACCAATCAAAACTGGCATTACATAGCAAACATGGTAGAATTATTGTTTAAGTTGGTGTAAATCTCAATAACTCCATGTTACATGTTATAGTAAAACCATGATTACAGAAAACAATCCCTGATTATTTATTGTCACGCGGTAAAATGACTCACTATCAATTAAACCGATTAAACGGAACAACACTATAGGACACTTCTGTCTTTGATCAGCCCTTAATTACAAATAACGAAAGGCTTCTGGCAACCATTAACCGCAAACTTGCTTTCGGCAATTGTTTTCACAAGCTTACCGCAAGCGCATATTTTGTATGCAAATTAGTTTTCTGGCAAACACTTCTTGCGACAAATGCGGCAATGTTCTGGCAACTTTGTGGTAACCTTATGGCAACTATCAGGCAAAGGTATGATGACAACTTCTTTTAAAACAATTGAGAGATGAAAGAATTTATGCCAGGATAATTAACATTTTTTGATTAGCTGCCAACACTTTTAAATGTCATTAACAAAATTATATGTTGGTTAAAATTTTATAGGCACCTTTTAAAATTACATATCAAAGTATTTAAAATTTATTTCCAACACATGTCTATATGTATTTTGATAAATTGCTATAGAATTATAATGAACATGCAGGTTGTTCGGATCAGAGATATTGTTGTGAATGTACGTGACGAGCTGACTTCTCTAAGCGAAGGTGTTTATGTCACCTCGTCCCGGAGTTGATGTTCGACCGTGCGTGACCACTATCGGGATAGTCTACGCCTGCTCAAGATTGTACACGTACTGTACGTATTTACGCACCTCACTCGCGTGGTCGTGAACTACACCTGCCATTGTCGGCAATATAGATATTGAGTATATATGACTGTATATTCGGTCATCTTGCACAACATTGGTATCAGCAGTAAAAACGCAATTTCATAAATAGTTTTACAGCGGTATTCACTGTACATAACCGGTGTCATTGGCGAAAGATATTTATAGTCACACGTCGCAGGGCGGTGCACTATCAGTGCTATTGTTCAGTACTAAGCCACCGGGTTCAATCGTACTGACCGGGCGCCGGTCCCTACCCTGGGCGTCGTTGAATTTTACACCCGGGCAACGATAGTTTCTATAGAAAATAAACGCCGAAGACGGGATCAAAAGAACGGTCGAGATATTTTTTTTTTTTTTTTTTTTTTATGTGATAATGCTGTCCTTCAAGGAAAATAGCCCGACCACGGAACAATATGATAAATTGGCTGTAACTTGCAATAACAGGAAAAACACTTATCATTTTTTGCTAATTCGCACACAGTGTAGGCGGGTATGACCAAATTATGCCCCAATTCACGAATTATGCAACATATACAGCAAAATCCGCGATCGAAATGGCTGTTAATCTCACAGTTTATCGGGATTATAGATTATATATTTTGACATTATCAAGTCTTATTGGATTGATTGGTAATTGTTAAATAGGAAAATTAAACATTTCCGTATTTTACACCTGTGGCAACGAAGACGCTCTGGAGCTTTACACTCGGGCGCCGTAATTTGCTGAGGTGGTAGTGACGTAAAATGACCAGAGTTGGCCTTTTGATGATTTTTGTTTAAGTATTTTTTTTTTTTGCATTTATGCAATACGTTACACTTCATTCACAGACAGGCCTCTTTAAAGGGTCGAGGAAACGAAAGTAAACACAGAAAAACCTACCTGCGCCAAGTAACATTATTATTTACATTAGCCATGCTGACAAATCGAAACTGCTTAAACACCAGCGGAGAAATCAGGTCTACTGGATTGGTTACCATCCCATAAAGAATGGAGTGTAGTAATGGGCGATAACTCGTTATCGTTCCTTACGGAACGAAATGAAGGTACGAGAGAATGCACCGTTTTTGCCGGATATAATAGCGATTTGAGGACGGTAAAACTGGCACATACAATTTTGATGGTCTTTTGAACGATTGTAAAACTCGGCTCGATCTAGGTCTGGATCACAGGCGCTTGCATAGAAAATGTGATTTTCACATTTTTTTTTTATTTGACAGTGGTATGTGTAATCTGTTAAGCTCAAGGTTGGTAACTCCGCCACGAGCGAAACGGCACCCTATCTAACTTCAATCGACTAAAAAACACATTTATTCAAACTGACACGATGCATACTATATACTACCGTCATCAGGAAACATTCATCTTTAACCTATCGTGTCACCCAATACGAATCGTTACATCCAAAACACAAAAATCCGTGAAAACATCGCCGAATTCCTCGCTCTGAACGCCATTTTTCAAACGGCTCCCTCAGCCTGTCCATATTCTTCATTTACATACGAAGTTGAAAGGCCATGTGATTGTATAATCGGCTGCCGCAAGGTGCACTTTTTGGGGTCATCTCCGTATGCATTTTGTCCGGAAAACGCTTCGACTCGCTGAAGAGTTTCGTCTAATTTACGATTATTTGAAAAGTTTCGTCAATGAATGATGATTTTTAAGTTCGAATCCTAGGTGGGACAGCTGCCAGGTACTGACCGTAGGCCGGTGGTTTTTCTCCGGGTACTCCGCTTTCCTCCACCTCCAAAACTTGGCACGTCCTTAAATGACATTGGTTGTTAAAAGGAGGTTAAACAAAAACAAACCAAACCTCAGTTTAACTTTTTTTAACAAACTGGTCGCCATTTTCTGGCATCTGATTGGTCCGAATTAAGATAGTGTCCGATTTTAATGACATTTGGTTTGTAGGTCCATCACGGGACATTGGCAACTCTTGTCACCTCACTTTCACATTATAGCAAAATGGCCACCAATTACTGGCCTCTGATTGGTCCAAATTAAAGTATTGTCAGATTGTAATGAAATTCGATATCTAGGTACATCATGGATGTAACCTCAATTTCACGTTTTAACAAAATGGCCACCATGCATCAACTGAGCTCTGATTGGTTCAAATTTAGATATTGTCCGATCTTGATGAAATTAGATATGTAGGTACATGATGGGACACCGGTCACTCTTGTAACCTCACTTTCACATTTAAACAAAATGGCCGCCATTTCCTTACATCTGATTGGTCCGGAAATAGATATCGTCCGAATTTTATGAAAGATATGTAATTACATCAAAGAAACCGGTTCCTGTCGTAGCCTCACTTTCACGCTTTAAACAAAATGGCCACCAATTTCTTGAAATTTAGATATAGTTCGATTTTAATTTCATTTGGTAAAAGGAGGCATTAGGGGACTGCAAGTTCAACTGTATGGGTATTTTTTGTCTTATGAACCACACAGTCTTTTTATTGGTCGAAACTTAGATATTGAGCGGTTTTGATGAAAACTGCTGAAACAGAGTTATCGCCCCTCACTACGCTTCATTCTTTCTGTGACATCCTTCAGGTGTCACCACACTAGTAAAGAATGAAGTGTAGCAAGGGGCGATAACTCGTTATCGTTCCTTACGGAACGTAATGATTACACAAGCCGGATATAATAGCGATTTGAGAGCCGAAAAAATGGCTCATAGGATTTGCTTCATGTTTTGCATCATTGTAAAACGCGGCTCGATCTAGGTCTGAGTGTATCTTGTATCCCTGTGCAAATAGTTTTTTGAGAGATATTTTGGGTCAAACATGCCAAAATCGTCATTTTGTCCGGTAGCTTCTGTTTAACTGGTCCTTAAAAATCAGCGTTTCAATCCAAAAATCTGAAACTCCAAACGTAGCAAGTAGAGATAGTTCTGAAGAACACAGTATCTTTACTTTTTCTATATCTTTCATAGAACGGCCACAATAGGGTTTTGAAAAAGGGTCGTATTTTTCGAGAGATTAACGGATGTTACGTCACGAGTGCCGTAACCAAGAATGTGTGGAATGTATTGTAGTGAGGGACGGTAATGTACATGCGACTAATTCAGACTACTTTGCCGGAGCTAACTGAAAATCGACTCTATACATTTTGATAAAATTTTCCACACTTGTAAAACTCGGTGTGATCTATGTCCTGGCATGTCCGGTATATCTGGGAATAATGTAGTTATGGAGATATTTTGAGTATAAACACACCAAAATCGACACTTTGACTGCTGGTTTCTGCACAACTCGGCCTAGAGAATTAACGCATAGAGCCAACTTATTGAAACTCCACACATCGTAAGTGCATGTAATTCCGCAGTAAACGTTATCATTAGTTTTTTTCTGTATCTATCACAGAACAGTCACAATAGAGTTTTGAACATGGGTACCATGTACCGCGAGGTCACACATTCCGGAGAGTCTATTACGGACGTACGTCACGAGTCTGTTCCGCTTGTCTGGTTGAACTTGTAGCTCTCGGTGAGCTGGGTTGTATTTTACTGTCACTGCCAATATTTCTTACAATTTTACAATATCAGAGAAAATACGGACGACTCAATTCTCTGCACATTTTTTTTTTTTTTTTTACATATATTTCACAAATATCTCTATCCCAAAGACAGGATTAATCATGTTTTGACATATATGGTACATTAAGATGTACTTTTATAAACTTTATTGTGCTAAATCTATCACTGCTCAAGTCACTGGAATTTCACGAGGAAGGAGAGATACATTGTACAGTTTATCCAAGTATACAATTATTATATGTTTTTTGTTTGTTTTTGTTTTTGTTTTTTTTTGTATTTAATTTTACGAACAAAGAATATTCCTCGTAATTTTAAGTCCTTCAATAATCAACTGTAATGAATTCAATCTACAACACGGACAGTGTAAGTGTATATTACCTACATTAGCTAGATGCTAGGTGTGTAGATACCTTTTATAAATTTATAAATTATGTTGTAATAAATTTATCCCTGTTCAAGTCACTCGAACTTCACGAAGGAGGAGAGATACACTGTACAGTTTATTCAAGTGTACAATTATTATATGCATTTTTGTTTGATATTTTTTCTACATCTTGCCTTATATTTTATCTTCTGGATATACATGTACGTGTTTCTGCTTATCTCTTGTGCAAATATTTACTGCGAGTTATGTTGGTATTATTATAATTATAAGCAGTGACTCGTGTTAGCTTTGAATATATGTGTATAATATGTGTGTGTGGCAAAGACTGTTTTCTTTTCTATAGTAAGCATGAAAAATTTGTAGAGCGCGTGCATGTGAAATTTGTAGGGCGCGTGCGCAATGACGGAGCTGATTTAGTGGTGTGTGCGCAGTGAGGTGTGTTTGCAACTTGCCTGGGTGTATGTGTGTGGCAAATACGATGTATTCATATAGTATGCATGTGGGTTCCAGCGTACTTGTGTACTAAGTGTGTAGATATGTACTGATGAGTGTATGTACCATTTAACATTATTCTTGTTCTCTTTATCTCTTGAAAATATCAGTGTTCATTTATTTTTATTATCGTAAGCATCTCCGATCTTCACTTTCTCTCGATCAATTAGTTATGTCATTACATACTTCTGTTCCATTTTCTATATTTCTTCTCGCTTTATCCTTACTTGTATCATCTTTCTTTCTCTTTTATCTATCTGTCTACTGTTTACTAAACTTTGACCTTGACCGAAACCAATATGTATATTCAAGAGCCGTTTTCTTTCTCGGAATAGTTTATAATGCTATTATTGTGAATGTTTCCGATGGGATCACTGTGCGGTTGACTAATTTTGATAATGGTTAGAAGGTGATATATCCGCAATTTGGCACAGAGTTTCTATCGGAAGTTTTTACAATGTAGCTTATGGGGGACTAATTTTTAAGAAGCTTCATTTTAAAGGTCACATCAGTGCTAAATTTTGTTTAGATATTTTATCTAGTTTGATAGCAAGTTTGATATCCTTCGTCTTTATGTGCATACAGTCACAATTTGACAACATATTTTATTACAATATTTTATTATTACTGTTGATATTGGACATGGATATAGAATCAAACCCTGGTCCCGCGGAAAATGAATTGTCTATATTTCATTTAAATACTAGGAGTATAAGAAACAAATTGGAATATATTGAAAATATAGCAGATGAATTTGATATCTTGTGCTTTACCGAAACCCATTTAGATCACCATGTACCATTTTCTGAATTAACTATACCGGGTTTTATGGAGCCGTTTCGAAAAGATAGAAATTTCTCAGGTGGAGGTTTATTAGTATATTATTCTGATTCGTTGAAATATATTCGAAGATACGATCTTGAATTTGTACATGGAGAAAATATTTGGATACAAATCGAAATGGACAGGCAAATTTCAGTACTGTGTACTTTATATCGACCGGAAGGTTCATGTCATCCTTTTTGGGAAAATTTTAAATATTCTATTGAGAAGGCCTTAGAAATTACAACGAATGTGGTAATTGTTGGAGATATAAATGTTGATTTTTTAACCATATCGCATAACCATATTTTAAATCAAATTATGTTGGAAATGGACTTAACCAATGTTATTAATGAACCCACTAGACACGGATTGACGAGACATAGTTTATTGGACCCTATTTTATTGAGTGATAATTCTAGATGTACAGATTCTCATGTTATTAAGATAGATCGTAATATAAGTGATCATGACGGATGTGTAGTATTTCTGTCTATACCCATTAGTCTATCCCGTAACTATACCCGTCAAGTTTGGTCATATAAAAATGCAGATTTTAATAAGTTAAATAATTTGATTAATACTTTTGATTGGGAAACATTTTTCCAAAATTTTGATTCTGTTGATATCGCTAGTGTTAGATTCACGGAACAGTTTTTATCATATGCTTCGGAATGTATACCAAAAAAATCAGTTGTTATTAGACCACAAGATAAACTATGGATGAATTCAGAACTCAGGAAAGCTATGCGGCTACGAGATAGACTCCGTAAAGTATTCAAGCGTGTTAAGTCCATTTCCAATCTAACAAAATATAAACAACAAAGAAATAAGGTCAATAATATGAAAAAGCATGCAAGGGAGTTGTTTTATGATAAAGTTGGGGACATTATTGATAAGCTTGACACTAGTAACCCTAAATCTTATTGGAGACTTGTTCGTAAATTATATAAACAATCTGAGTCGCTGGAAGTTATTCCACCACTTACGAACCCAGATAGTGGAAATATTGAACTTGGTGATGTCGAAAAAGCCAATATTTTGAATAACTATTTTTGTTCTATTTCAATAATTAATGATAGGGAGGTTCCATTACCAAATTTTAATCTTAGAACTAATTCTTTCCTTGACTCCGTTGTAGTCAGATCCGACGAAGTTTGCGATATTCTGAAAATTCTTAAACTAGGGAAAGCATCTGGTCATGATACCATAAGTCACCATATGTTGAAATTTACTGCAAATTCCATATGTAAACCTTTGTCAATTTTGTTTAATATGTCTTTTTATCACAAAAGTTTTCCTGAAATCTGGAAGAAAGGCGTTGTACTTCCCCTTTTCAAAAAGAGTGATAGACATTTAGTGTCCAATTATCGACCAATTATTCTTCTGTCTTGTATCGGTAAAGTTTTTGAAAGAGTTGTTTTTAAACACATTTACAATTATTTTCATGAAAACTCCCTTTTCTATGAAAAACAGTCTGGTTTCATGTCATGTCACTCTACAGTGCACCAACTTATCGAAATTTACCACAATATTTGTTGTTCACTAGAGGAAAAAAAACACGCATGTCTTATCTTTTGCGACATCTCCAAAGCGTTTGACCGTGTATGGCACAAGGGTTTGTTAATTAAATTAGAAGCATATGGTATTAGGGATGATCTTCTAGAGTGGTTAAAAAATTATATTTCTGATCGTCAGCAACAAGTTATAGTTAAAAATGTGTACTCCAATACAGGTTACACGACTGCTGGCGTACCACAGGGAAGCGTTTTGGGACCCCTTTTGTTTTTAATATATATAAATGATATTGTTGATAATATGAATAGTATATCTCGTTTATTTGCTGATGACACTTCGTTAATGTATTCTTCATCATCTCTTTTAGACATTCAAAGATCTCTTAATAATGACTTGCAAAAACTCAATAAATGGTCTCAAGACTGGCTCACTAAATTTAACCCACAAAAAACTGATGTATTGCTAATAACAAATTCAAAAAATATTCCAACCTTGAACCTTACTTTTGGAGAAGAAACTTTGAAACTAGTTGGTAACCATAGACATTTAGGTGTGACTTTCAGTTCGGATGCAAAGTGGTCCCTGCACATAGCAGAAATAATAAAAACATGTATGAAAAAAGTATCGGTGTTAAGGAAATTCAAATTTTTGTTGAGTAGAAAAACTTTATTACGAATTTATAGAGTATTTGTGTTGCCTGTATTGGAATATGCTTGTGAGGTATGGGATGGTTGTTCTCTGGCAGATGTAAATAAACTAGAACAAGTTCAACTTGAGGCAGCAAGAATCATTACCGGCATGCCATCTTTCTCTAGCAAACAATCTCTATATAAAGAATCCCAGCTCCAACCTTTATCTGAAAGAAGAAAGTTCCGTAAACTTTCGATGATGTAAAAACTCCACAATGATTTAACTCCTTCCTATTTCAGCAATCTTCTTCCTCCAAGAGTAGGTGAACGTAATTCGTATAATGTTAGAAATAAAGAAAACTATACCGTTCCAAATTTTCGATTGTCTACTTCTTATGAATCCTTTATCCCATCTTCTGTTAGGTTATGGAATAATTTACCTATTGATGTCAGAGAACAGCCATCCATTAGTAGATTTAAATCCAAAATAGAAAACAATCGTGATATATTACCTATTTATTATCTAACTGGAAATAGAAAATTAAATGTTTTACACACAAGGTTAAGACATGTTTGTAGTAGCTTAAACTATGATTTGTATAGAGTAAATATAATTAATGATACAACCTGTGCATGTGGTAATGAGTGTGAAAACGTGTATCATTATTTTTTTTTGATTGTATATTGTACAGAAGAGAGCGTGAAACTTTATTTGATAATCTCTCCCGCTATTGTAATGTGACTCTCAATGTTGTTCTCTGGGGTTCTCCTAAACTATCTGATGAACAAAATGGCTATATTTTTCAATATGTTCAAAATTTTATTAAATCCAGTAATCGATTTTAGGTCATCTCTCTCTCTCTCTCTCTCTCTCTCTCTCTCTCTCTCTCTCTCTCTCTCTCTCTCTCTCTCTCTCTTTAAATTAATTGGCATTAACATATTTACTTTTCATTCTGTCCCTCATCTCTGTCTTTTCTTACATCATATACAAATTTTATATACTGTATTATATTGTAAATTCATATTATGTACATAATGATTATTGGAAGAAGGCGTTTTAAGTTGCGATAACTTGTGTCCTATTCCTGTTGTTATATTTAACAATAAAACTATGTTTAAATCAATCAAACATTAAGTTCATTTTTCTGTCGTGTCCTTGATGCAACAGTTTCCGCTAAGGGCACACGGGTACGTATAATCGAAAGACAGTAAGCCAGACATTTACACTGCACTGGGGAAGAATTCCCGCCTTTTTACACCCGGAATCCAACGCACTAACACATTTTCGGAAAATCTGAAAAATTAAAATCCGGAACCAGCTTAAGTGCAGTGAGGGGCGATAACGAAAATTGTATTTAACACTGGCGTTGACCAGTATCCATTTAACACTGGAGTTGACCAGTGTCCATTTAATACTGGCGTTGACCAGTGTTCATTCAACACTGGCGTTGACCGGTGTCCATTTGATACCGGTGTTGACCGGTATCCATTTAATACTGGCGTTGACCGATGTCCATTTAATACCAGCGTTGACCTGTATCCATTTAATACTGGCGTTGACCGGTGTCCATTTAATACTGGAGTTGACCAGTGTCCATTTAATACTGGCGTTGACCAGTGTTCATTCAACACTGGCGTTGACCGGTGTCCATTTAATACCAGCGTTGACCTGTATCCATTTAATACTGGCGTTGATCGGTGTCCATTTAATACTGGCGTTGACCAGTGTCCATTTAACACTGGCGTTGACCAGTGTCCATTTAATACTGGCGTTGACCGGTGTCCATTTGACACTGGTATGTCTATATTAGTGTAAAATGCACAGTGGTTAACGCCAGTACTAAATGGACACCGGTCAACGCCAGTATTAAATGGACACTGGTCTACATGTATTGCCCAACCCACACATAAAACTTTGGAAACTTCTCTCACCTAAATATCCAATCAGTAGGCCCGGATGCATTCACCTTCCTATTAAATCTGCCCAAACGGGAAAAACCCACAATCTATTTTTGATTTGGTTATGTGGTCCCTAGATATGCATGACATTTTTTTTTTTTATCTTTGATGGTATATGTAATTATTTATCGATTAGAATACCGCGAGTACATCTGTTACTAAGATGAACTTAGGGCTGATTGTTTGCTTGTTTTATCACCACGTGTATATATTGCAATCAGGATCGTTTTGAGGCTGGGTCTCCTTATAGTGAGGGTTCCCTTATAGTAATGGGTGACTACCTCACTGAACAACAACACACGAGAGACCCTAAACGTATGCTTGCATAGATGCCAATTGATGTTTTTATCTGTCTTTCGTGCTCAACCAGAGTTATCTTCCCTAACTACACTTCATTCTTTCTGTGACACTCCTTTAGGTGTCACCCCACTAGTAAGCTCGTGGCATAGGTACAAAAATCGTTTTTTCCTGAATTCAGCAGAGTCTGACTTATCAACTTAATCGAAAACTCCTCTTTTAATTGAAAAAAAAAAATAAATAAATAAAAATAAAAAAATAAAAACGGATAGCGACAAAATCGCAATATCTCAGAACCATCGGGGATATTTAGCACGTTGTAACAAGAACCGACCGGGATTACTTGAACACTGATTCCCCAATACATAAGGGAAGAATTGTCACTACATTATGTACGGTATTCATCACTTACACTCAAAATGGTTCTCTCACCTATCATTTCTCTCACTAATTACATGTGATATATTTCAAAATCAGTGACACCTGAAGTCTATGTAGCTTTCGTTGGGAACGCTGTAATTCTTATTCCCGACTCACTGATACAACACAAATGTCATTGGTTACGGATCCAGCTAATATCGAGTCACATCCCACCCAGGTAATCAGCCACCATCGGTCACACAGACTAGTGTAATCAGGATACACAGACCAGTCTCTCATTAGTATCACACGGACTAAAGTAAGATATACATATCTAGTCACACAGACTAGTGTAGGATGAGTCACACAGACCACTTGGATACAGTGAATACATCTTGTCACACAGACCATACAAATACCGGTGGTGTGACAACCGTGAGACGTTCAACTGGTAATGTCCGTTCACATGATGCACCAACTGCATTTGGCCTGCCATCACATGCTATATGGTGTCAACGGCCCTAGGGCTCCCAACGGCGAAAAGCTACAATATACGTACATGTATATCCTAATTCAAAAAGTATCAAAAAGATGGGCCGCGCAAAACTTCCCATCCAATTCGAAAGATGTCGCGTCTGCGCAGATGCCTCATGACCTCAGCGAGGTTATATGTACTGTATATCCTAATTCAATAATTATCATACATATTAAGCCACAGCATTACTCGTTTTTTCTTATCATAATTTTTTTTTACAAATACATTCAATAGTTGCAGAGGTGATGTATGCAGAAAACACATTTAATCCTTATCAAAGATGCTCATAATGCACACCATATCGATCTGTTTTTCTTTGTTTTTTTTGTGTGTGTTTTAACATGAATATGAATAATCCACATATGCACATGATAAAGGACTTGTAGTAAGAATTTTGCTGAATTCAGAAAAAAAGTAGGTGTTTTTTTTTCTGTGTTTACTTTCGTTTCTCGACCCTTTAAAGAGGTCTATCCGTGAATGAACTGTAACGTATTGATAGGGCAGCATAAATGCAAAAAAAGTACATATAAAAAAGTCATCAAAAGGCCAACTCTGGTCATTTTACGTCACTACCACCTCAACAAATTACGGCGCCCGAGTGTAAAGCTCCAGAGCGTCTTCGTTGCCACAGGTGTAAAATACGGAAATGTTTAATTTTCCTATTTAACTATTACCAATCAATCCAATAAGACTTGAAAATGTCAAAATATATAATCTATAATCCCGATAAACTGTGAGATCAACAGCCATTTCGATCGCGGATTTTGCTGTATATGCTGCATAATTCGTGAATTGGGGCATGATTTGGTCATACCCGCCTACACTGTGTGCGAATTAGCAAAAAAGGAGAAGAAGTTTTCCTGTCCGTTATCCTTGATTTAAACATATTTTATTGATAAAACTGTATATATTTACAAAATTCAAGATGGCTTATTTACAATAATACTAAAATACATTATCTCACACTATCATACAGTCACACGTGGAGAAACATCATGAGAGAGAGAGAGAGAGAGAGAGAGAGAGAGAGAGAGAGAGAGAGAGAGAGAGAGAGAGGAAGTGAGAGAGAGGGGAGGGGAGAAGGGGAGAAGGGGAGAAGGGGAGAAGGGGAGCATCTTATTTATTATTCAATATTATATACATATATAGTGTGAGTAATCCTTTCCGACACCGACGGCAAAAGTTAATTCTAACACTATTCAATGCTCACAACTTTTACTAATGTCGATCACTTCCCGTGCCTTGGTTAGCGTCCTCCTGGTCATTCCGTTCTTTCTTGTATATTCGTTTCTCTGTTGCCGCCGACGTCGAAAAAGACCAAATACAAGTAAACTTATGCACTTTCAGAGTTTGTTTAAACTTATCAGAGAGAGAGAGAGACATGGTTATGTTATTTTTAGGTAAACCACAGCATGTTTTACCAAATGCAAATGAGCTATCGCAAAAATAAAAATTGTTTAAACATTGTCAATATTATTTGTGTACGGAATTATACAAGTCAATATAACAAAGTCACAAAAGCTACACATATTTTTTTTATTGCAGCCAACATAATAATGTATGCTTATTGGAAGAATGTAGCTGTTGGGATACTGCTATGTATGACAATGTTGTACTTTATCTACGCAATATCACGTGAGTAATAAAAATTCTGATTCCAATGATGAATCATCGTTCATTTATAACGACACCGTTGTGAGGTGTAATATTTAAACAATGAACAGCGGTTTTAATGTTGTTATTGTCGATATGGCAGCACGATGTATGGTGGCCCACCATACATCTTGCTGTCATATCGACTATAACAACATTAAAACCGCTGTTCAGTACTTACATTTACATTGTCTTACCATTTCTGTCAACTTTGAAAAAAACTGAACCAACAAAAAAACCAAAAAAAACAAAAAAAAAAAAACCCCAAAAAAAAAACCCCGCCTTTTTTAATGTCACATGACCCACTGGGTGTGCACTTTGTGTTATAGGCGTATGGTGGCAACTGCCTCTTAGCATTGTGTCAATGGGGAAATGCGAAGCAAATGTAAATATATAACATTAGTACATTACATAACATAATACCGACTTCTCATTGGCCTCACATACTCCTCCAGCCACTATCATATTTGGCGGGAGATTAAACGTGAATCTATTGACTGCCAATGACATGCCCATCGATGGTGAAATATCCAGTTGAATATTGAAATTGGCAAAGTAAATGTAAGTGTGATATACTAAAAAGGTATAGCTTTCTTTTGAGGACACTATTGTCTGATAGTGAAACACGAGTGCTATCCCATCCTTCGACAACAATATTAGACCATAGTGCTCTCAAAAGACGGCAATAATCTATAAATACACATTGTCTATTAGTGTGCAAGTCCTTTATGTGTAATGTTTTCTGTTCATTAACAACGCTTTATTTTCTTGACACCGTACCTTACCGTTTACAACCCTTAACAACCCTTAAGTGAAACCTGAATCCTTAGTAAAACCAATGATAAACTTAGGTGATAACATAGAGACATACATCATCAGATCTTTATTCTTGTAGTTTAATGGTTGTAAAAAGTCACAAAATGTGATGAATAAGCACGAAGTTCTGCTGGTTGATGATTCAAGCTCCCCGCCCCTGGTAAAGCCATGGTGCTTTCCTTTATGTGTACTTGTTTTAGCGCATTGTCAGATTTTAACAGGTTAGCACATTGATGATTTGATGCACTCATATTAAGATTTTAACAGGTCAGCACATTGATGATTTGATGCACTCATATTAAGATTTTAACAGGTCAGCACATTGATGATTTGATGCACTCATATTAAGATTTTAACTGGTCAGCACATTGATGATTTGATGCACTCATATTAAGATTTTAACAGGTCAGCACATTGATGATTTGATGCACTCATATTAAGATTTTAACAGGTCAGCACATTGATGATTTGATGCACTCATATTAAGATTTTAACTGGTCAGCACATTGATGATTTGATGCACTCATATTAAGATTTTAACAGGTCAGCACATTGATGATTTGATGCACTCATATTAAGATTTTAACAGGTTAGCACATTGATGATTTGATGCACTCATATTAAGATTTTAACAGGTCAGCACATTGATGATTTGATGCACTCATATTTAGATTTTAACAGGTCAGCACATTGATGATTTGATGCACTCATATTAAGATTTTAACTGGTCAGCACATTGATGATTTGATGCACTCATATTAAGATTTTAACAGGTCAGCACATTGATGATTTGATGCACTCATATTAAGATTTTAACAGGTCAGCACATTGATGATTTGATGCACTCATATTAAGATTTTAACAGGTCAGCACATTGATGATTTGATGCACTCATATTAAGATTTTAACAGGTCAGCACATTGATGATTTGATGCACTCATATTTAGATTTTAACAGGTTAGCACATTGATGATTTGATGCACTCATATTAAGATTTTAACAGGTTAGCACATTGATGATTTGATGCACTCATATTAATTAAGATTTTAACAGGTTAGCACATTGATGATTTGATGCACTCATAGTATTTGTTGTAAGATAGTATATGGGACGTGCGATTAGCTCAATCATAATTCAACGCGAAAACAAGGTTACCGTAAATATATGTATTGTATACAATATACTGATTTAACTGTGCTTTTAATTGTTGATGATATTACATGTGGTAAAACAGAGAAGAGAACAACGTATTATTTACAATGGGATATTCAAAACATTGAAGCGTTAATGATAAAAAATCAATCTCAAATATCTAAACAATGATTTGTAATAAAAGTTTGTTTTTTTCATATAAATTTCTTATGTCAATGTCGACGTGGTCGTAGGCCCATTCAACTAAACGTTTGTGTTTGTATTTTATATAAATGCACTTCAGTTTCAGGTAAACAATAATCCTCGCTATATACCATTGTGCGAAGAGCTAGTTAATTTAGATTGTTCTCATCAGTGAATGATTCATATGTACAAGACTAATCAAACAGCCGACGGTTCGTCAAATTTCACATTTGAAAACGTAGAAAAATTAATATAATGCAGTATCAGTATCGAAATCTATGCCATTGGCGCATGTAAAACGAAATCTTCCACTTTTTTTCTGTAATATTTTCTTTTACCATTGATTTATTGCCAGGAAAACCGTCTACAACGATACCCATAGACCATTCAAATGAGAGGAATTCGACCGATATACCACGAATACCAGTGATACCGGTGCACCCAGATGACTGGCAGGACAGCCGTCCGACCCACAACTTGAATGAGACGATTACAAAGACAGACTGGTGGAAAGCAGTATCTTTCCTGGAACTGTAAGCATTATCACCATAGATACTTAATAGTATCAATTACATCAGTCATCAATTAACATATAATATATTTGTAAGAGTTTTTTTATTCGAATTCATTGAATCCTAATGCATCGAATAGTTCAATATATCAGTCTGATGATAACAGTGAAAGAAGGAAGAGTTCAGTGTGGGGTAATTAAATAGTTAAATTAAATGCAGGAATATGGTCAATGTAGGAACAGTCGGGGATGTTAATCTGATGGTTATAGGGAATATCGGAAAAGACCAGGATGTTCATCTGATGATTACAGTCAATACAGGAAAAGTTCAGGATGTTAATTTGATTGGATGGTTATAGTACATGTATATCATTGTAGTGAATACAGGAAGAGACCGGTAGATTACACTTGTAAGAATGTCACAAAACGCAGTAACTACGAAGTCTGCTATGACGAGCAGTTCAAACTAGGCAAACCGTGTTTAGTTTACTCATTCGGGTAAGTAATGTGTTTAACTTAACATATTGTGTTCATATCAAACAGCTTGCTTGTTGCCTGCAATCCCATCAAAGTCGCATAACTGATATAATGGAAACTGCATTATTTCATTTCACTAAAAGGGGTTTCCAAAGTGGCCATACAAGCAAATACGATAACATGATACCGTTTCTGTGTTCATGATAGCTTTGTGGATTCCACATTTTCAAGTTTCTTTTATATTCCAACAATGGAAGCAAGGATGTCGCGCCATTTTTGTAAACTTTTAGAAAATAAATGGTTTTGAGTACTTTTAGAAAAATATATAAAACTTTGTGACATTTGTGTCAAAAGTCGGCTAGTTAGCTAGAGTGACATAATTTATGATAAGCACAAATCTTTGATTGGTATGTAGCTGCAGACTGGATCTATATTACCATAATCCTAATTAAAATCAGTTTGTACGACTTCTTACGATGGCTGGTAAGGACAACTGCACCGTACGGAAGCGATACTATTGTTACAAAATGATGTTGCACGTTCAAATGTAATAGTATTGCGTAAGCATACAATATTTTATTTAAATATTTTCTTATTTGAATGTAATTGCCCATTCACCATAGAAACTAATAAAACAGAAGACATAAAAAACCAATAATGGCCGTGTCAAAGAGGAGGCAAAACAGTTGACATACAAGACAATAAAACTAAAGGTTTGATATTTTATAAAAGGAACAGGTCTGTAACAATAAAACAAGAACAGTTCAAAACAAAGAAAAAGGAACAGGCATTTAAACTCATGATCCAGGTAGACGTATACCAACTTAAATTGGCATTCCTTCGTACGAACGGCAGATATGAGTTGTACAGTAATGTATTTGATTAATAAATGGAAAAAGCTTACTCTCGTATGTTTGACTAACTATGATTGAATATATATCATATTTGTACAGAAAATCCGCAAAACTCTCCCGCATGCTGGTATTGATGGTCGTTGGCAGCGATTAATATTCGAATTCGGGTCGAAGTTATGTTTTCAAAAACATATTTTAACAACTTACTTTGGGTTAACTTCGGACTTTGTGTGCTGTATTATAAAAAAACATATTTTAACAACTTACTTTGGGTTAACTTCGGACTTTGTGTGCTGTATTATAAAAAAAGTTTATAACTTTTACAAGTTCCGAAAATTCAAGATTCACGTTTGCTTTTTCTATAGCATAAACTCATTTCAACGACGGAATGCCCTCTAAACTAAACGAAATTTAACTAATATGAGCATGTTTGACTGACCAAATTTGTTTCTGTTTATTTCGAATTTGATGCATAATTTGAAATTATTTTGTTTTCCCTATTGTTTTTGCTTCAAATCACAGTTTTCGTACATCTTTCAATGTTGTCATTGTGTACTGATTTATACGTGTTGTTGTTTTAGAATTGCGAACGACTTTTCATTTGATGACGAAATGGCAACGATAGATGGATGTGAAGTGCACTCTTTCGACCCCAGGTCAGTTAATACGAACATCGTTAAAGTTGGATGTGAAGTGCACTCTTTAGACCCCAGATCAGGTCATTCTAAATCTATCTTGTTTCCTTCATGTATGTAATAATATGTTGTCACCACAACGAGATCGTGATATAGTAAGTTCACAGTTGACCTTTAGGCATAATGAGCTTTCTGAATTGTCAGAGGACATATATTGTATTTGGAGACAGATGACAAAGTAATGAAAAGCAGTTCTGTCATGGATATTTAGCTGGGAAATTAAGTCACATCCCGTGTTACAATACAATTCTATTTCTCTCAGGTGTAAAAGTAAGGCAGGGTGTTCATTTGATAGTCCGTTAATACTGAAAGAATTCTTATAGGTTCTTATATCTGACAGGTCGAAAAAGCTAATATAATTTTTTGTGTGTATATCTTTTGTTGTATTTTCAGAAAGTGTTCGCAGTTAGTGATATGCCAAATAGTCTAATTCGAACAATGTTAAATAAAGCATAACCTTTGTTTCAGACAACTTTTTAAATTCCAAACTAAAGCTAAATTGTGTTCGGTGCCAACGCGTTCTTCCCTCATGCTTACTGTTCACTAGCAGAGAAGTTTTCAATGGTTAAATCCTGTTGACTTGCACCAATGCTATGGTGTTTCTGATACATTTATGATATAGAACTACTCATGAAACAAATTAATTAAAACTATTCTTTGATTTTTGTTTTTTATTTTGTTAAGCAAATACCTGTGAGTATGCACTTGATCAGTTACATGATCAATAGTTATTTCCGGAGTTACATGACTGTATCTCGCCCCAGATTCGCTCATTGCCTTCCTCGATAACATACTATTCACACATTGTTCTTTTTGTTTCTTACTTCGTGACATATATTGTTGATATTTACAGTATGGGAGTAAAAGATCACGTGAGGAAATCATCGGTCCACTTCCATAACATCGGCATAGGTGGTGTGGTCATCGAAAACTTAGACGCGCGGAGGGATATATATGTGACAGAACAACAAACATGGATGGTCATGACACTAAAAACTATCATGGCAGCTTTAGGTCACGCAGATGTAAGTTAAGTTCAGTGGACGATGTCACATGGAACTTCAAATGAGTCGAACATGAGTTGATAGCAGATCTTATTAATCTTACCAATATAACTTCCGTTTCTATGACGACACCTGTCACGTGTTCTCATCGAACACTGGCGAGGGAATGAACCCCAAATAATCATTATCATGCATTTTTGTTTGCTCTGTCCATTTTGTTTTGTTTTGTATAGCCTTTTGAAATGTAATTCTCTGAATTATGATTCATGTCCATAACTTGCCGTTCTGTATTTCAGAGGGACATTGACGTGTTAAAGATCGATGTGGAGGGCAGTGAATGGGATGTTGTTGAGTATCTCTTGGAAAACGGAATGTTACCCAGGATCAAACAGTTTCTTACGGAGTGGCACATATTCAGCAATTGGCCACATAGATCGAAAAACCCGAAAAATTTGGAACTGTTTAGAAGAATTCAACAAGCGGGATTTAAGAAATTCTCCTCCTACATGCATACATTGATACATAATCCAGAGTGGGTTCATCTACAGGCCGATACCTTCTACGTCAACACACTTTATAACTCGAGCAGGCGCCATTGATATGCAAAACATTTGTTCAAACTTTAGCGTATGAAAGAAATGATAATTCATACAGGTTATTCTCAAATTGAATGACCTGGTACATGTATGTTGGTTCTTAAATTCAGACTCATATGAAATCAAAATTCGTGGGTACAAATTAACGTTATAGGCATGACAATAATTTGTCGGGACAATTGGTGAATCATTTGATATTTCTTATTATAATGGCTTGTGTAAGTTATAGTTCATTGTTATCATAAAAACGCTTGTATGAAATATAGTTTATTACTATTTTTTCAACATTATACACAAATATGTAGAGGTTTTACCGACTTCAAATGCGATTTTTACACTAAATATTTCATCAGAAAAAAAACATAAATTCCTTTATCACAATAGCTGTTACTAACATGGACCTCATATCTTTAAAAAATGGAACTGGGAAAATATGTCATCAAGCTTTTGCAAGCCGTTTTGAGATGAGTTTCTTGTGTCAGCATCAAACTAATTTGATACGATAATTAATGGACGCAGGCTGTAAACCTCTATGAATGTTTGCAATATAATGATATTCTTTGTGGTGTGCAATGAAACATGTCCTTAATCATGTACATGTATGTATAATAATAATTCAGTAACAAGGCATCCCAAAAGATACAAATCCCCTCGCGTGCTAACACATGAACTCTGACGCAAAATGGGGGGTGGGGTTATTGCAGGACATTGAAATAACATCAGTTGTCATTTGCACTGAACTGCAATAGACATGGATAGGCTTATTATCAGGCATGGGCTCATTGCCAGATAAATATGGTATATATTGTTATGCATTCAACAGTATCTGGTTACGCATGCTGGACCAATATATGAAGTTTGGTCAGGATCCATTCAAAAATGAAGTCGCAACAACGCTGACAAAGATTTTCTATAAATAGTAACGGTGACCTTGACCTTAACCTTGGCGCCCTGAAACACGAACTTGTTTGAGGTATTGCCATGCTTGACCCATATATGAAGTATGGTCAGGATCCGTTCAAAAATGAAGTCGCATTACAGCGCTGACAAAGATTTTCTATCAATAGTAAACGGTGACATTGGCCTTGACCTTGGCGCCCTAAAACACGAACTCGTTCGAGGTATTCCCATGCTGGACCCATATATGAAGTTTGGTCAGGATCCGTTCAAAAATGAAGTCGCAAGAGTGCTGACAAAGATTTTCTAAAAATAGTAACGGTCACCTTAACCTTGACCTTGGCACCCTGAAACACGAACTCGTTCGAGGTATTCCCATGCTGGACCCATATTTGAAGTTTGGTCAGGATCCGTTCAAAAATGAAGTCGCAAGAGTGCTGACAAAGATTTTCTAAAAATAGTAACGGTGACCTTGACCTTGACCTTGGCACCCTGAAACACGAACTCGTTCGAGGTACTCCTATGCTGGACCCATATATGAAGTTTGGTCAGAATCCGTTCAAAAATGAAGTCGCAAGAGCGCTGACAAAAAGTGAACATACGTACGTACGTACTTACGTACGAACGGAACGCTATATCCTCTCCTCGACTTTCGTCGCGTCCCCAGTGACTGTCCAATATTTTCAAAACGTTTAATATCCTTCGCATGTATAACATGTTGCGGCAAGTTGTTCCATGCATATACTACGCGGAACCTAAAAACTTTTCCCCTTATGTCAAGGTTACATCGTTTTTTGAATATCTTTTGGTAATGTCCTTATGTCCTGCTAATGGTATCCATTTGGCATATATTTGCTGTGACTCGTTCATGGTAGAAATTCTTCACGATTTAAAATACATTGTGTAGGTTCCCTCTATTGCTTCGGTGTTCCAAAGTTGGCAGTTTTAGTCTCTGCAAACGTTCAGGGTAAGTTAAGTTTTTGAAACCCGTTATGAGTTTTGTAGCCCTCCTTTGGACATTCCCTATCAGTTCAATATCCCTCTTCTGATTAGGATTCTACACTCGAGGCATATTCCAGATGGGGGTTTGTTCTTCTAATCAGTCCTAGAATAATATTAGCTTTATAATTTACTCCTAACTTATATAGGTTCAAAAATTTAAATCTTCATCCACTGTTACTCCAATGTCCTTTTCAGATGTTATATTTTCGAGTTCTATTTGTTCATCCATCGCTCCCGACATGTAATAAAATATTTTCTCTTTGGAGTTAATAGATAGCATTTTGCGATAGCACTTTGCATTTGTTAGGTTGACTTAGCATTTGGAACAAGACTCCGACTGTCAACTAATTGGATAATTTGCTATTTTCTTGTGATATAAAAAGGACAGCTGGTTCGAACTAGTCATACATAGCTTATTTAAAGTTCTAGTCCAACCAGTATGACCTGTCGTGTTGATTTTTATTGACTTATTTGAGATTTCACATATTCATTCAGATCAGACTAGTACTGTTTACTTACATTTACCACTCCAGGATATTGTCACTATGTAACTTTATCAAAAGTAGGATGACCATATCATGTATTGTCAATCGGTGCATTAATAATGTGCCAAGTGAAACGTAGTTGCGGAAAATATTGTCTTCTGATTCATTGACGTTTCCTGCTATATAGATATAGCTAAATATCCAGGTTATCTTGTATCGTCAAAATTAGAAAATTACAAAATTAGAGGTACCGATTACAGAATCACTAGGCGCAATAAGGAGCAATAAACACCACTGACTTCATTTCACATGAGATTTGTCTTTTCACAATAAGGTCATGAGATCAACCATAAGAACGGCCAATGCCTAAAGGAGTGGTATCAGTTTAGATACAGCTTGTCGTACTGTGTATGAAGAGGTGTCGATGGGACACAGTCATACTCAAATGAGGACCGATGTAAAGGAGACACCAACAAAAACAGTCACGTGAGGACCGATGTAAAGGAGACACCAAAAAAAATAGTCACGTGAGGACGGATATAAAGGAGACACCAACAAAAATAGTCACGTGAGGACCGATGTAAAGGAGACACCAACAAAAAGAGTCACGTGAGGACGGATGTAAAGGAGACACCAACAAAAATAGTCAGGTGAGGACGGATGTAAAGGAGACACCAACAAAAAGAGTCACGTGAGGACGGATGTAAAGGAGACACCAACAAAAAGAGTCACGTGAGGACGGATGTAAAGGAGACACCATCAGAAAGAGTCACGTGAGGACGGATGTAAAGGAGAGGCCAACAAAAAGAGTCACGTGAGGACGGATGTAAAGGAGACGCCAACAAAAAGAGTCACGTGAGGACGGATGTAAAGGAGACACCAACAAAAAGAGTCACGTGAGGACGGATGTAAAGGAGATGACAACAGAAGGAGACACCAACAGAAAGAGTCACGTGAGGACGGATGTAAAGGAGACACCAACAGAAAGAGTCATGCACATGAGGACGAGTGTAAAGGAGACACCAACAGAAAGAGTCACGTGAGGACGGATGTGAATGAGACACCATCAGTAAGATTCACATGAGGACGGATGTAAAAGAGACACCGACAGAAAGAGTCACGTGAGGACGGATGTAAAGGAGACACAAATTGCAACAGAAAGATTCACATACAATGACGAGGACGGATTGACAGAAGAACTGTGGGATGCAGATTTTGTTTTGTTTGTTTTTTGTTTAAAGTTTGTAAAGATCGATATAGTTTATCTCTCCTTAAAACATTGTGATGCTAATTGTTAGAACAAGCAGTAGCCTTTCAATTTCATTAGATTATTTAGGTTATTTAGGTTTTCTAAATTTCGTCCTCATTATGTAGCCTGTGTCCTTGATTCTTACACTGATCTCCTCTCATTATCTACCCGTGATAAATAAGATATCATTGTCGCGTGAGCTTTTTTTTTATTGATTTTATGAAATTACATTCATATTCAATGACATGTGTTACCTTAGCCTTACGGCAACAATCAATCATTAAGATTGCGTGTCCTCTGGAATTCCTGTGATGATAAAAATGTATATTGATACCAATAATTTCATTATCATGGGTACGATTTGGCAGCAATTTCAATATTCAAGTTCTTTCTCTGAACTCAAAATTGTTGTCTGGTAAGTATACAGTCAGTTATGAGAAGATTGAAAGCTTTATTGGTTCGTCGGCCCGTTTCCATCACGAGTTGGCATGGTATTCAGGTTACGTGATTTTTCTTTCTATTATTCTTTAACAGGAACTTTTAATACAGAAGTTAAAATATGAATGAAGGACTACTGTCAGCATGTAAGAGTGTCTTGAATAATGAAATGTTCCTTTGCTGATTTTTAAGTATGTATATATGTATACGTACAATGTAACAATTACAATTAGTTCTCTCGGCGTTACATTTACAGGGAACTGCATTGAAGTTTAGCGAAAGGACCTACGGAACTAACGTTCAACGATGCTGATTGGTTCAATTTGTAACTCGTTTACCTGTCAATCTATACTGCGAAGTATGTGGGCGGAGCCTGTTCAGTGTTCAAACGTTGAAACAGCCGGTGTGTCGGTAAAAGCCTTTCATGTCGGTGGGAGTGATTTCCTCTATGGCACGTATGATAGAGAGTTTTAAGTTCCCACTCGCAAGTTCCCGGAATCGTTCTTGGGTCATTAAAGATTTAATTTTCGCAAAACAATTTTCAACTGGATTTAGATCCGGTGAATATACAGGCAAGAATGTATAGCCGACACCCTGCATTTGGAAAAACTGTGAAAGGGCTATCTCTGCGTTGTTATGGTGTATTGCACAATTATCCACAACTACTACATCGCCCGGTAAAAAAGCCGATCGACCAAGTCGGTCCTGAGATAAACTTGCTTCATTCCAGAAGTTCAAGTACGTGTTCATGTTAGAAGGTCCATCCACGAAATTGTAATATATAACACCATTCAAACCTACAACTAGGTTTAAAGTTAAATTACGACCTGGGTGAAATTTGCCTATTTCAACACATGCAACACCCTTTTTAGAATGACCATAATTAGAGTTAGTGGTGGTTATTTTGAACCCACTCTCGTCCATAAATTTCACTTGACAGGGCCGTACCGTTTTGCAAAAATCCATATAGGCTTGTGTGTAAACCATATTATGTTGCGAAAACCTGTCACAGGATGGGCGTGTATTCCGTTTATATGTAAGATCCAATTTTTTTGACATAGTTCTGTATATAGTAGAAGTATCAACTTTTCCCGAGACGGGGGAATATTCAATCAATTTTTGTTTCAGTTCTGTCCCAACTAAGGTATATAAAACACCTTTACAGCTGATGATGGATGATTTACAGGATGACATGCATGTGAAAACTGTGGAGTTAGATAGTGCTAAAGAACAACTACAGGCTCTGGAAAAAAAGTATTCAAATCCTAATATAAAAGCTGATAAAACAAAGTTGCAGTGTGGGCAATGCCACATGAGACTCGGACACACAAAACGCAACTGTGATTGGGGCGTGTGTGAAGGGCCTCACATGTGCAATGATCTTGATAAGCATGACGTTAAAAAAAAAAAAATTGTGGACGCTGCAGCGACAGTGAAAACTTTGACAAAAGAACTTACGAACGTACGACGAAACATGTAATACATTTTTCAGTAAGGTTTTGCCTTACCTCGTCAACACGGATATAGAGAAGTATTATCCCGTGGGTGCCTACGGTCTTCGCGCGCTCTGTATGGGGGCTATACATCCCGATATAGCGGTCTTGGAGAAACGTTTTAGAGGTATTGTACCGAAGGCTCTTGATTCTGCAGCAAAAACATTTGCCGCAATATTAAAATCTGACTGTTCCACAAAATTTGGATTCAACAAAGCCAAAGTTCACAACAATCCTGTGAAGCAACTTTTACAACAGAGGGGCGTTCAATACCCCGAGTTTTCAACGGGAACTCAAACATCTGCGATGCTAAGTACCCCCGCGACGGCGAACTCGGCGATAGCCTGGCAACCTAATTTTAACTGGATAACGCCATCTAACATGGTGGTTGGCCCGTCGACAACGTCACCACAAATAATGCACGTGCCATATCAGCTCCAATTCAACAATCCGTTTGTGAGACCCATATCTGAAGAAGACGACTTGTGTTCGCCACTACCCCCAAAGAAAAGGAAGATGTGAACATACAAATAGCATGTGTCAAAAGTTTCCTTTTTGTGTAGGATAGTACATTCTCACCAGGTACCATCAAAGATTTTCTTTCTTTTAATATTATCGCCTGCGAGTGAGGCAATTCTTTTTAATTTTCAGTACACTTTTAAAAATAATTTTCATCATTAAACTTTTGATAAAACGAGTGTCGCTTGTTTTGTATTATTGATTCTGAAATGAATGTTCAAACGGGAAATTTTAGTAGTATTGTATTTAAAAAAAATGTATGATTTTCAATTTATTCATTACAGCACATTTATGTAGCATGATGGCAAATGTAGATGTACAAATATATATCCACAATGATGTAAAATAATTTCTTTTAACAATGTAGAAAAATCATTTTGTCATCATTTGTATACCGAAAATGCAAGATTTATCAGTTTGTTTCAATTAATTGTTCCTACGGAAATATTTCGGCATTTAGAGTTAACTGCTAAATTATTGCCCATTTGTATGTTTTTCAAATAAAATGGATATATAGTATATACATCAACACACTTTATCATGCAATATAAACAAATAACCGTGAGGGATACGTGTAGGATAACACAAGTACATTTTACGTTTTAACAAAAAAAATCTTTTTGTAATTACGAATGTGCTAAATATGGGAAAGTTCAAAATAGTATATCGTTCCCGAAATTGAACATTTCATTTCATTCATCATGTCAAGCCATGGCAGTTACGTGTACTACAATGTACGATAAGATCAAAGGGACAGTAATGCATCGCAAGACCTCCGCTGTGACACTGAAGGAATCCGACAACAAACGATTTGATTGGTCATTCGATCAAAAGGAGTAAACGGAGGGGCGGAGCAATGAAACGCTAAACTTCAATGCAGTTCCCTGTACATGTATGTGCATGTAATCGACTGTACCTGTAAATTTTTGCTTGTTATTGTTTTCCAGTTTCTGACTATGGAGTCTTTTGAATAACATACTTTATATGGTTATGATTTTATAACATTCCTGTTATCAGGCCTATTCATTTCACGATTGATTTGATTTCCACTAAATGCCGATCATGTCAGTTCATGCCGCTTTTCAGATATGTACAGTAGGCCTATTTATCTCGGGTTTTCCACCTCGAGTTTTCCACCGGAACTGTCAACGAGGAAGATGGTTATGAACCAGGATGTGAGGTCTGTAAATTGAAGTTATTTCATTTTAAGGTCGTCTCACTGACCAGGTACTATGATCAATACATAGAAAAATGAACAGTTATATACTTTGATGTTAAATGTGCTGTTTCTTTTTATGCTCCGCCATCAAAAAATACATCTACAATTGTTTACTTTTACTTTCGGTTTCCCATATCTGTCGGTGATAAATATACATTGTACATGTGTGAAACCCCAAAAGAATGTGTTGTAACTACTCATTTAAAAGTAGATAGAGGCAAGTCATAGTAATATTTTCAGAGAACAAGTTTATAAACATGACTCTCTCTCGTCAACTCCTCTTCTCCCCGAGACATGTCATAAAAATCCAACCATTTTTAAAATGTGATAATATGAGTGGTTGTTGTAAATGGTATTTCTTTCACTTGAGCTTGTTTATTTTTCCAAAGTTACAAAAAACATGATCTTTAGATATGTAATGTTGTTTCATCCACAAAACACTGATATACCACTAGTTGTGTATGATATATCTGACATTCTAGTCTTTTGATTGTTTGAGATTTTGAATTTTGACCTAAACTACTGAACTACATGATCTTTTGATGATGTCACCAGGAATCCCTACAACACATACAGTCCTGTCCAAGTTCTTAATGTACAAACAGGCTATCGCCACGTGCACCCTTTGCAAAATATTCATGATCCATATGCATGTAATAACTTTTTTTTTAACACAAAAATTTGATTCCTTTCAAAAGTTCTTGAGGACAATGACCGAGTAGAACAATATCTGTCACACAGAATATTAATGCATCTCCATTACTATTTTGAGGTTATCTAAATAATGGCACATTCAAGCACAGATCAGTCTTGCAGAAATGTCCCAAACCAGGTCTTGAACTCTGACAGTGACAGTGATTAGTTGACAATTTGGTCTGAAGCAGCTAGCACGATCCATACACATTCGAGCAGATTGCTTATAGTTCTATGCACTACAGAACAGCAGACAATGAAGTTTGAAAGAATTATGTGGTTTGTCATAAACAGTAATTATTCTTTACTAAATTAATTTGAAAACAGTGAATTTTTATTTATCAAAATCTATAATTTTTTTTTATCTTAAGTAGGTACACAATGTACTTAACATTTTAAAATATCACTACACCATA
The DNA here is from genome assembly GCF_902652985.1 of Pecten maximus. Lineage (NCBI taxonomy): Eukaryota > Metazoa > Mollusca > Bivalvia > Pectinida > Pectinidae > Pecten > Pecten maximus. Next base: position 21,248,341 of record NC_047016.1, on the reverse strand, counting down.
TTTGTATATGTCAGATGTATTTTTGCATTCCTGTATTTATAGTGGCCTAATTGATACACAGATGTATTTTTGCATTCCTGTAATTATAGTGGCCTAATTGATACACAGATGTATTGTTACATTCCTGTAATTATAGTGGCCTAATTGATACACAGATGTATTTTTACATTCCTGTAATTATAGTGGCCTAATTGATACACAGATGTATTTTTACATTCCTGTAATTATAGTGGCCTAATTGATACAGACGTATTTTTACATTCCTGTATTTATAGTGGCCTAATTGATACAGACGTATTTTTACATTCCTGTATTTATAGTGGCCTAATTGATACACAAATGTATTTTTACATTCATGACATAGTTGTATTACATGGTACTATTAGAACAGGCCAGTTAATAAGCGATTCATTGTTAGCATTTTACAAGATAAAAATAAACGGTTGCGAAAAATTCTGGCTATTCTGTATCCTTATGCATCTAAAATACAGAGATAATTGTGGTTAATGTACATAAATGCAATTTGCCATGTTACATCCAAACATCTAGTACATGGTCAAGAAGGTTTTTTGACACTGTCGGCATAATAATGTACAATAATACATTTTACCTGTAGTACTTAACTAACTGTTGTACTTAACTAACTGTATTACTTAACTTACTGTTGTACTTAACTTACTTGTAGTACTTAACTTACCTGTAGTACTTAACTTACTGTAGTACTTAACTAACTGTAGTTCTTAACTAACTGTAGTACTTAACTAACCTTTAGTTCTTAACTTACCTACCTGTAGTACTTAACTAACCTGTAACACTTAACTAACCTGTAGTACTTAACTAACCTGTAGTACTTAACTAACCTGTAGTACTTAACTTACTGTAGTACTTAACTAACCTTTAGTTCTTAACTTACATGTAATACTTAACTTACCTGTAATACTTAACTAACCTGTAGTACTTAACTAACTGTAGTACTTAACTAACCTGTAATACTTAATTTACTGTAGTACTTAACTAACAGTGGAACTATAATTCAAATGCAGTACATAACTAAGGGACCATGGTGGCCGAGTGGTTAAGGTGTCCTGACACTTTATCACTAGCCCTCCACCTCTGGGTTGCGAGTTCGAAACCTACGTGGGGCAGTTGCTTGGTACTGACCGTAGGCCGGTGGTTTTTCTCCGGGAACTCCGGCTTTCCTCCACCTCCAAAACCTGGCATGTCCTTAAATGACCCTGGCTGTTAATAGGACGTTAAACAAAAACAAACCAAATGGTACCAACTGTAGGTTGGTGGTTTTTCTCTGGGTACTCCGGCTTTCCTCCACCTCCAAAACCTGGCATGTCCTTAAACGATCCTGGCAATTAATAGGACCTTAAACAAAATAAACCAAATCTAGTACTTAACTATTTATACCATAATACTAATAACTGAAATGTAGTATTTAACTAAACTATAATTATGATGCATGAAATTATTCATGCTTACAAATAAGCATAGAAACAAAACATAAGTCATTGGAAGTGTATACAAATCTGTTATTGTTTCAATATATATTGTGTTGTACTATAATTAAAAACTGCTAAATAGACTATTGTTTGTTTACTTTTGTAGGATTCTTCTAACATGACACAAAAGAATAAGAACCAGTAAAACGATGGATGCACCAGATAGTTGTCCTATTTGTTGGGATGACTTTAAAGAGCCAAAATTATTGAAGTGCTGTCATTCATTTTGCTGCAAATGTCTGAGGAACTACACAAGAAAAAACAGAGGACGTAGTGAGTTGACATGTCCGCTGTGTCGACAAGCCTGGGATATACCGGACAAAGGTGTGGATGGGTTCCTAACTAACTACTTCATAGCTGACACACATGTAAAACAGGAGGCAGTTCTTCTGCCTTGTTGCTACTGCAGGAAAGAACGAGTTCTTAAAACATGTTCACACTGCAATCAGACTATGTGTAGTGAATGTGCAGTGGATCACCGTGAAGCACTGCGATTGTCGGGGGAGGATCATCTCAGTGTATTTGAGTGTAAGGACGATAACACAATCGACTCTGATTCTGATGAAAATGACTCGACGGACTCTGGACGGCGTCAGCAGCGACGGAATTCATCAACCATGGCTATACCATTTTCTTTGTCTATTGCCTTGCCTCCTATCCGGACCAATTTCAAGGTAGAACCTTTATCAACATTTGTTATTGAGAGTGATTTTCCTGGTAGTAGTGAGCGTCCATTTATCAACTGTATATACCCAGTATCAGAGGATGAATGTTGGATAATTCCAACTGCTGGACCAGATTTGGTCCGCTACACCTGGGAAGGCGAGAGAAAGCAGATTATTCACCTTGGTGGTATAATAACATCACTGGTCTTTCAGCCAGATGGGAACTTCCTCATCTCTCTCTGGGGTGACAGGTCAATCGTGGCACTGCTGTCAGACTCCATGGTGAGAGGATTCTCATACACAGGCGACATCCATCCTCATTCTTTGGCTGCTTTCCCTGATGGCCGTGTGGTGTTTTGTGGACCTTCAGCGAAACCTGCTGAAAAATCAGACCCAGAAAAGGAAAAAACAACCATCAATGAGGGCAGCCTCTCCATATTAACTAAAGATGGATCCCTTATCAGAGAAGTCAGACATTCCAGAACAGTTTCGATATTTGAGAATCCTGCAGCGGTTGCTGTTAACCCTTTTAATAATTCCATAGCAGTGGCAGACAAGGGAAGGGGTTGTGTTTTCCTTCTGTCACAACATGGTGAAATCTTTTCACAGTACAAGGGAGCTAACCGCAGGCACCACTTCCCATTTCTTTTAGCTCCACAGGAAGATACCCAGTTCCTGCCCCTCAATCTGTGCTATAATAGAGAAGGAAACTTGTACATACTAGATGCATCGTCTAGACTAATACATGTCCTGAATCCTGATGGAGAATTTCTGGGTATGATTGCACCAGGGGACATTGAGGAGTTTTCACATCCATTTAGTATTGCAGTAGATCATAAAGGCAGAATCTGGATTGGAGATGAGTCAGATCACTGTGTCCGAGTTTTTAAGATATCTCACTATGTCAATCATTTTCCTAGAGACAATTGATCGTTAAATGAAAAATGAAGTGTGATAATTGATATTTTCCCAGTTATGAAAGCTTTTATGAGATTTTTAGCCCACCATCATCAGATGGTGGGCTATTCAAATCGCCCTGCGTCCGTGGTCCGTCGTCCGTCCGTCCGTCCCTCCGTCCGTCCGTCCGTCCGTCCGTCCGTCCGTCCGTCCGTCCGTCCCTCCGTCCGTAAACAATGCTTGTTATCGCTATTGCTGAGAAAGTACTGATGGGATCTTTCTCAAATTTCAGATGTAGGTTCCCCTTGGTGCCTAGTTGTGCATATTGAATTTTGGGACCGATCGGAAAACAACATGGCCGACAGGCAGCCATCTTGGATTTTGACAATTGAAGTTTGTTATCTCTATTTCTGAGAAAGTATTGAAGAGATCTTTCTCAAATTTCATATGTAGGTTCCCCTTGGTGCCTAGTTATGCATATTGCATTTTGGGACCGATCAGAAAACAACATGGCCGACAGGCAGCCATCTTGGATTTTGACATTTGGAGTTTGTTATCGCTATTTCTGAGGAAGTACTGAAGGGATATTTCTCAAATTTCATATGTAGGTTCCCTTTGGTGCCTAGTTATGCATATTGCATTTTAGGACCAATCGGAAAACAACATGGCCGACAGGCAGCCATCTTGGATTTTGACAATTTGAGTTTGTTATCGCTATTTCTGAGGAAGTACTGAAGGGATCTTTCTCAAATTTCATATATAGGTTCCCTTTGGTGCCTAGTTATGCATATTGCATTTTGGGACCAATCGGAAAACAAAATGGCCGACAGGCAGCCATCTTGGATTTTGACAATTGAAGTTTGTTATTGCTATTTCTGTGAAAGTACTGAAGGGATCTTTCTCAAATTTCATATGCAGGTTCCTCTTTGTTCCTGGTTATGCATATTGCATTTTGAGACTAATTAGAAAACAACATGGCCGACAGGCAGCCATCTTGGATTCTGACAATTAAAGTTTGTTATCGCTATTTCTGTGAAAGTAATGAAGGGATCTTTCTGAAATTTCATATGCAGGTTCCCCTCAGTGCCTAGTTATGCATATTGCATTTTGAGACCAATCGGAAAACAACATGGCCGACAGGCAGCCATCTTGGATTTTGACAATTGAAATTTGTTATCGCTTTTTCTGTGAAAGAACTGAAGGGATCTTTCTCAAATTTCATATGGAGGTTCCCCTTGGTGCCTACTTATGCATATTGCATTTTGAGACCAATCGGAAAACAAAATTGCTGACAGGCAGCCATCTTGGATTTTGACAATTAAAATTTGTTATCGCTATTTCTCAGAAAGTAATGAAGGGATCTTACTGAAATTACATATGCAGGTTCCCCTCAGTGCCTAGTTATGCATATTGCATTTTGAGACTAATCAGAAAACAACATGGCTGACAGGCAGCCATCTTGGATTTTGACAATTGAAGTTTGTTATCGCTATTTCTGTGAAAGTACTGAAGGGATCTTTTTCAAATTTCATATGTAGGTTCCCCTCAGTGCCTAGTTTTGCATACTGGGACCAATACGAAAACAACATGGCCGACAGACAGCCATTATAGCTAAATCTTAAATTCTATATATAGGTTCCCCTTGTTTGAATAGTACTAGAGGGCTGTTTCTGAATTTACACAGATAAGTAAGACTTAGAGGAAGGGAAAAGTAGGGAAAAGATCAATCTGACATGGAACCTATAAAGATCATTCAATGGTGGGCGCCAAGATCCCTCTGGTTATATATATTATGTGATATATTTATAAAACCATAGAGAGTATTGGTGTGTTTAAGTTAACTAATCCTTCCTCGGTTTTGATATGAAATATCCTATATTGAAGGACATGAACAAATATTTACCATTGTATGGCACTGCCACTATATAACCCTACCAATTCAGTTGTGAGTTCACCAGCTTTTAGGCCGAGTGGTTAAGGTGTCCCGACACTTTAACACTAGCCCTCCACCTCTGGGTTGCGAGTTCGAAACCTAAGTGGGGCAGTTGCCAGGTACTGACCGTAGGTCGGTGGTTTTTCTCCGGGTACTCCGGCTTTCCTCCACCTCCAAACCTGGCACGTCCTTAAATGACCCTGGCTGTTAGTAGGACGTTAAACAAAAACAAACAAATCACCAGCTTTCAGTTGGCATTCATAGTCAATATGAATGCCAACTGAAAGCCGTTCAATGCTTAAATGATTGAATTTTTTATTGTGTTTCATTAAGTGCTTATACATATGTCAGATGATAAGTTTTACTAATTCTTACAAGTGTTGCATCATTCCTTAATATCTTTACAAAAAAAAAGACAAAAAAAAAGACACATACACACACACACAGACAGAAACAATTTTTGTTTCGTTTAGGAAACGTATAAAAATGATTGAGATAACTGAGTGAAATTGATTGGTGTTGAAATACACTGTATATACTGGGATGTTGATATGTTGTAGTTTAGGGTGGTATGATTCATAAAGAAGAATGAAATAAGAATTTTAAGGACTTTAGCATTGGCTCCATTAAAGTTTTGCTACAGGTTATTGAGGTACAAGTCATTGAAATGCTCTAATATGTAATTTCATGTGAGGGGATCATGTATTTCTACTAAAATGTGCTGTTTTATGAAGCAGTTTTGTAATGGACAAGTTATCATCTTGTACTGATCTGATGGTTAATCATTTGTTATTATTATAATGGTTTATGATTGTTGTTCAAATGATATTATTTTTTGTGTGTTTCATTACTTATGTTTTCAGAGTTTAAGACTATAGATTATAGGTATCGTGTCTAAAGACTGTTGATTGGGTGAAGATGATATAGTATGATGCCATCATACACATTGTTCGTAGGATTGACACCATACATGCATATAGTAATAGTTTACAACATCACTCACTATATTGCAAACTATATAGTTGATACAATATATGCAATGTCACATACTTTGTTTTCAGCTCCAGTAAATAGAATGAAGTGTGACACCTATACACTAATGTCAGTATAGTGTGATATCTATACACTGATATCAGTATAGTGTGATATCTATACACTAATGTCAGTATAGTGTGATACATATACACTAATGTCAGTATAGTGTGATATCTATACCCTTATGTCAGTATACTGTGATATCTACACTGATATCAGTATAGTATGATATCTATACACTGATGTCAGTATAGTGTGATATCTATTCACTAATGTCAGTATAGTGTGATATCTATACACTATTGTCAGTATAGTGTGATATCTATACACTAATATCAGTATAGTGATATATATATATACACTAATGTCAGTATAGTGTGATATCTATACACTGATGTCAGTATAGTGTGATATATATATATTGGGGTCAGTATAGTGTGATATCTATACAGTGATGTCAGTATAGTGTGATATATATACAGTGATGTCAGTATAGTGTGATATATATACACTGATGTCAGTATAGTGTGATACATATACACAAATGTCAGTATAGTGTGATATCTATACCCTTATGTCAGTATAGTGTGATATCTACACTGATATCAGTATAGTGTGATATATGTACACTAATGTCAGTATAGTATGATATCTATACACTAATGTCAGTATAGTATGATACCTATACACTAATGTCAGTATAGTGTGATATCTATACACCCATGTCAGTATAGTATGATATCTATACATTAATGTCAGTATACTGTGATATATATATACTTATGTCAGTATAGTGTGATATCTATACACTATTGTCAGTATAGTGTGATATCTATACACTAATGTCACTATTTAAGCATTGAACTGTTACCAAATGGTAGTATACAGTCGATATGAATACAATTTGGGTGACAGATAAATAGAATGTCGCCAGGGCGACATAAAATATTTATCTGTCACCCAAATTGTATTCATATCGACTGTATACTACTATTTGTTATGTGTGTGTATGGACATGACTCAACACAGATCAACAGTAATACCATGTATTCACTTGAGGTCATTTACATCAATGTGTACATGCCGCCATGCCTGTCGGAAGAGGCCAGAACGAGGCTCGCTATAGTCTATATCACATAAGTGATTGTAGTCCGTTTCAATAAACTAGTACACAACATCTCCCCTCAAGTTTCTGAGTATTATATACATACTTCATAAAAGATATTATTAAAACAAGTAAAACTAACTCGAAAAGTTACTGACTAGATATTTTCCTAATATCTGACACAAACTATTGCATTAACTAACAAACAACATTTGACTAGAAGTCTGAATTGAACTTGAACACATAAATGAATTACATATCCATTTTCTGTGGGACCTTCGAAACCCTACCACTGCGCGTTCTAACTACACTTGGCTCAACTGTCTTTGACACGTTAGGGCTAGACACACTGACACTAACAGGCTTCCCCGGGGTGCCAACTACCATCTGACTAGAACAATTTTTAGCAAAGGATTTTAGCACAGTTTGTTCATTTGGAAAATTATGCATTCCTTCTGGCTCATCGGGTTCCAGGTTTTCAGGTTCCAGCATTAAGTGACGACGATTCCTTCTAACTGTGCCAGAGGGGCCGTTTACGAGGAATGACCTGTCTGACACTGGTTCTCTAATGGTACCACTATATCCTCCTCCTGGGCCAGATACCCACACCATATCACCAGAGCGTAGCGGTGGGCGTTCCTTAGCCCTTTGGGACCTATCAAAGTTTTGCTTCTGCAACACGCGGTGCTCGCGTTCTTTGGCTCGAAAGTCTGTCAAGTCGGGCCACTTAGGTTCCAGATTATTTGGATTTTCTGGAAGAGTCGTTCTGATTTTACGACCCATTAACAGCTCAGCTGGACTGTGTCCACATCTGAGGGGTGTCGCGCGATATGCCAACAGGGCGAGATACGAATCCTTAGAACCACCAAATAAACGTTTTACCGTTTGGACAGCCCTCTCTGCTTCTCCGTTGCCCTGAGGGTGATGAGGGCTGCTTGTCCTGTGGATGAATCCATACTTGTCTGCAAACTGTTGAAACACAGCGCTCGCGTACTGCGGTCCGTTATCGGACACTAGTGTCTCTGGTATGCCATGTCTTGCGAACATGGTCTGTAAGTGCAGTACAATGTCCGGTGATGTTGTCGAACTCAATTTCGCCAACTCGATATACCTCGAGAAATAATCAACTACGAGAAGGTAGTTTGACCCTTTCCAATGAAAAAGGTCGGTGCCCAATTTCTGCCAAGGGCGTTCAGGGAATTCTGAGGGTTTGAGCGGTTCTGGAATGTCCGCCCTCTTTCTGATGCATGTAGTACAGTTCTTAACAACGTCCGCGATTTCACGATTCATTCCAGGCCACCATACAGAGTCCTTGGCGCGTTCCCTACACTTAACAATACCCTGATGACCGTCGTGTAGTTTCTGCATGATTTCAGCGCGAAGTGACGTAGGAATGACTAAACGATTTCCTCTGAGAAGCAGACCTTGACAGACCGACAACTCGTCCTTCACTTGCCAGTAGGGTCTAGTTGCGACCGAGATAGACGGCTTTTCGTATCCAGGCCAGCCGTCCTGACAGTAACTTAATATGATTCCACAGACAGAATCTTCACGGAGTTTTAGTCTTATCTCCTCCAACCGTGCTTCTGAAGCCGGTACGTTCATCAGTATACTGTCGACGTATGCTTCTACTTCCTGATGGAAAGATTCCTCCTCTGGGGGTTCTGATTGTCTTAAAGGGGCTCTCGATAGAGCATCAGCAATGTACAAAAGTTTCCCTGGGACATGGTTGATGTCATAATCATAGCGCATGAGACGCATGCGAAACCGTTGAACTCTGGGTGGTAGTTCGGATAAAGGCTTTGATCCAAGCAAAGAAACCAAAGGCTTGTGATCAGTTTCGATCTGGAAATGCATACCAACCAGTAGGTCTGAAAATTTTTCACAGGCCCAAGTCGCTGCCAGAGCCTCCTTTTCAACTTGCGCATATCGTTGTTCTGTGGCATTCATCGCCCTAGATGCGTAAGCGACTGGTTTCCAGTCCTGGTCACTGTTATCTCGCGGTTTCTGAAGTAGAACGCCTCCCAATCCATAAGACGACGCGTCTGCAGATACCTTAGTAGGAGCAGCTGGATCATAGAGCGACAACACCGGGGTGGAACTTAATTCCTGTTTGATCTGTTGGAATGCTGAAGATTGTGGCGGTCCCCATAGCCAAGTCGTGTCCTTTTGTAGAAGGTCTCTGATAGGCTTAGATTTTTCCGCGATATTGGGTGAAAATCTTCCCAGTTGATTAACGATACCCATGAATCGTCGGACTTCAGACACGTTGCTGGGGGCCTCAAATTTCAATATGGCTTGCACTTTCTTTGGGTCTGGTCGAATCCCAGTAGAGTCAATGATGTGCCCTACGAATGTTACCTGTGGTTTGGAGAACTCACATTTCTCCTCATTCAATGTGACACCAGCTGTCTCAAGTTTTTTCAACACGCTTTCAAGTCTTTGGTCATGTTCCTCTTGATTAGTACCAAATATGAGTACATCGTCCATTTGGCACACTACTCCGAGCTCACTATCAAGTAACTGTGACATGCGTCTCTGGAAGTGCTCCGGGGCTGACGAGATACCAAATGGTAAGCGGTTAAAGCAATACCGTCCAAAGGGTGTGATAAATGTTGTCAGTAATCTTGAGGTTTGTTCTAGAGGAATCTGCCAGAATCCAGCTTTCGCATCTATTTTCGAAAACACCTTAGCACCGGTCAGACTGTGTAAGGTTTGTTCCACACTTGGAAGTTGATGGTGTTCTCTACGCACTGATTTATTCAACTGAGTAAGGTCTACACATATGCGAACTCTCCCATCTTTCTTAGGTACGACCACTAGACCGGAACACCAATCTGTAGGTTCCACTACTGGAGAAATAACGCCCTGCTGTTCCATTCTCTGAAGTTCGTCCTTCACCTTGTCGAGTAATGGTAAGGCTACCCGTCTAGCCGTTGTAATAGCATAGGGCTTTGCGTCCTCTCTTAATTCAATCTTGTATTCTCCATGAAACTTACCAAGTCCACTAAATAGCTTTGGAAACTGTTTCTTTTTCTCTTCAATCTGGACTGACTGTTGATGTATGTCTGCGACTGTTTTAACCAAGTTAAGTTTCTCTATAGCAGGTCTACCTAGTAATGCTCTGTTCAAAGTTTTGATGACATACACTTCTGTTGTAGCTTGTACTCCCTTCTCTGTAGTGAGAGTGCTCATGAATTTACCCAAAACTCTTAATCGGTTTTTTTCCTGGGCCCTGTAGTAGTTTAGAAGTTTTCTCTAACTCCAACCCTTTTAACTTGTTGAATGTCACTTCCGGTATGGCAGTGACGTCTGCTCCAGTGTCTATTTTAAACTCAACCGGCAGACCATCCATACATAAACTAACGGTCCATGGTTTACTGCTATCATCGATAGATCCTAGAAACTGGTATCCATCATCCTTGTACTGCTCAATTTCACTGAGAGTTGTTCTACACTTCTTCTCAAAATGTCCTTTCTTGGAACATTTCCTGCACGTGGCATTAAAAGCTGGACATTTGTCCTTTCTGTGTTTGAAACCACATCTCTGACACTCCTGGTTAGCTTGACCTTGAAACTTACTAGTGTGTGACTTATCATATTGTCTCTTACTGCCATGATGTTTATATCCTTTCTTAGAATTCTTTGACAGTGCATCAACACTAGAACTTGGGGTGGTGGTAGTAACTACAGAGTCTCTGACGACTGTTTGCTGCTTTTTTACAGCTTCACTTTGTCTCACCTGGGCCACAGCTTTCTCCAATGTCAGAGTAGCATCTAGTTGGAGCTTTTCTGATAGTTTACTATCGCGTATACCTACTACGATCCTATCTCGTATCATCTCATCCCTGAGTTGTCCATATTCGCAGTGCTCCACCAGTCCGTATAATGCTGTGATAAAACTATCAGCCGCCTCACCTTCGTTTTGTTTTCTGTGGTTAAATTTGGCGCGCTCAAATATGGTATTTCTCCTCGTGATAAAATACCCGTTAAATCTAGCTGAAACAACGGTGTACTTTTTCATATCGGCAGCACTCATTCCAAATGATTTCACGATATTTTCCGCCTCTCCTCCCATGGAGTAAATAAGGGTATTGACTTGAACAACTTCATTTTTCGTCAGTAGCTCAGACGCAATTCTAAAACGCTCAAAACGTTTAAACCAGGAAGTCCACTCTTCCGGCTTCGAAAATGTGAAGTTTTCAGGGGGTTGAACATGATATGAAGCCATGATTTGTAATATATGCAAGTCAACACGTACCCAAATGGCAAAAGTTCGTTCAGCTAGGCTCCTCTCGTCGAACACGTGGTTCAGATCTACGAACAGGACGATCGTTATTAACCACACTTTTTAACGGCATTCATCGTCAAACTGCCTCTGTGCTGTTGTAGGTTCATTTCTGACACCATGTTATGTGTGTGTATGGACATGACTCAACACAGATCAACAGTAATACCATGTATTCACTTGAGGTCATTTACATCAATGTGTACATGCCGCCAGTTCAATGCTTATATTTACATTCATAAAGATTTTTTATTTACTGAAGGTTATGACGCTTTTAAATTTGCCGCTTACTCTATCACTGACGTCATCAAGTTCAAATACCGGAACAGCCGAAATTTCCAGAAGGAATAATATAGTCCCTGATGACGTTATTAATAGCAAACACATAAGGCGGTTTTTGCACAATTTGGCTTTATTCTTTATTTCATATACGTTTGTAGGTATCGTCAAATTGTTCACAATTGCATGATTTCTGATTGTTTAAAATCGAAACTGTTTTTCTGCGCAGTGATATACAGTTAACATTTAGAAGTGATGCGGCGTTGAACGGGCATTGCAATGGACAGACTCGATTCCTCGAAAACACTTATGTTTCTATCGGCTGGATTTACGTTATTTTAAGAAGAATATCAGCTCTTGAATTCTAAATGAAAGTCGTCTTCACAGTAGGGGGAAGCGATTCCAAGGATATTTCGTTTGAAACAGATTCCAGTCTAACCGGTCACATCAGTGTCGCTAACTTAGCAGACGATTTTCAACTTCACAGGGGCTCGATTTGGTAAGGTAGGCCTTTGCCATCAGTGAATAACCACAATATTAAAATCCAGTAGGCCTACACATACACAACCGGAAACCATGTCGATACTCCCGATGATTAGCCTATACAAGATTTTTTTTATAAATACAATGTACTTAACTTTCAATGTTGACGTGTCTTGCATTTCTCAAAATTCGGAACGAGCCCCTGTGAGTGTGACGACATTGACAATTTGATCATATTTCGTATAGATCAAGAATGGCACTTAAAGTAATATCGTGTTGACTACATTTTTTCTACATTATATGTAATTATAAAATTATACTCTCATAACTTGTGACGTTGCTTTATTTTTCATTGTGGCTTCTGTAAATAAATACTAGCACTTGGAGCTGTATTCCTACACTGACCGAATCACTGTAAATTGTAGTATACAGTCTCATGAATACAATTTGGTTTACTAGCGACATAAAGACAAATGCAACACTAATGTCAGTATAGTGTGATATCTATACACTAATGTCAGTATGGTGATATATATATATACTAATGTCAGTATAGTGTGATATCTGTACACTAATGTCAGTATAGTGTGATATCTATACACTAATGGCAGTATAGTGCGATATATATATACTAATGTCAGTATAGAGTGATATCTATACACTGATGTCAGTATAGAGTGATATATATACACTGATGTCAGTATAGTGTGATATCTATTCTCTAATGTCAGTATAGTGGATATCTATACACTGATGTCAGTATACTGTGATATATATATACTCATGTCAGTATAGTGTGATATCTATACACTGATGTCAGTATAGTGTGATATCTATACACTGATGTCAGTATAGTGTGATATATACACACTTATGTCATTATAGTGTGATATCTATACACTGATGTCAGTATAGTGTGATATCTATACACTGATGTCAGTATAGTGTGATATCTATTCTCTAATGTCAGTATAGTGGATATCTATACACTGATGTCAGTATAGTGTGATATCTATACACTAATGTCAGTATAGTGTGATATATATACACTGATGTCAGTATAGTGTGATATCTATACACTGATGTCAGTATAGTTTAATATATATACACTGATGTCAGTATAGTGTGATATCTATACACTAATGTTATATAATGTGATATCTATACACTGATGTCAGTATAGTGTGATATATATACACTGATGTCAGTATAGTGTGATATCTATACACTAATGTCAGTATAGTATGATATATATACACTAATGTCAGTATAGTGTGATATCTGTACACTGATGTCAGTATAGTGTGATATTTATACACTGATGTCAGTATAGTGTGATATATACACACTTATGTCATTATAGTGTGATATATAAACACTGATGTCAGTATAGTGTGATATCTATACACTGATGTCAGTATAGTGTGATATCTATTCTCTAATGTCAGTATAGTGGATATCTATACACTGATGTCAGTATAGTGTGATATCTATACACTAATGTCAGTATAGTGTGATATATATACACTGATGTCAGTATAGTGTGATATCTATACACTGATGTCAGTATAGTTTAATATATATACACTGATGTCAGTATAGTGTGATATCTATACACTAATGTTATATAATGTGATATCTATACACTGATGTCAGTATAGTGTGATATATATACACTGATGTCAGTATAGTGTGATATCTATACACTAATGTCAGTATAGTGTGATATATATACACTGATGTCAGTATAGTGTGATATCTATACACTGATGTCAGTATAGTGTGATATCTATACACTAATGTCAGTATAGTATGAGATCTATACACTAATGTCAGTATAGTGTGATATCTATACACTAGTGTCAGTATAGTGTGATATCTATACACTAATGTCAGTATAGTGTGATATCTATACACTAGTGTCAGTATAGTGTGATGTCTATACACTAATGTCAGTATAGTATGATATCTATACACTTATGTCAGTATAGTGTGATATATATACACTGATGTCAGTATAGTGTGATATATATACACTAATGTCAGTATAGTGTGATATCTATACACTCATGTCAGTATAGTGTGATATATATACACTCATGTCAGTATAGTGTGATACCTATACACTAATGTCAGTATAGTGTGATATCTATACACTAATGTCAGTATAGTGTGATATATATATACTAATGTCAGTATAGTGTGATATCTATACACTAATGTCAGTATAGTATGATATCTATACACTAATGTCAGTATAGTGTGATATCTATACACTAATGTCAGTATAGTGTGATTCCTATACACTGATGTCAGTATAGTGTGATATCTGTAAACTAATGTCAGTATAGTGATATATATATACACTAATGTCAGTATAGTATGATATCTATACACTAATGTCAGTATAGTGTGATACCTATACACTAATGTCAGTATAGTGTGATATCTATACACTAATGTCAGTATAGTGTGATATCTATACACTAATGTCAGTATAGTGTGATATCTATACACTAATGTCAGTATAGTGTGATTCCTATACACTGATGTCAGTATAGTGTGATATCTGTACACTAATGTCAGTATAGTGTGATATCTATACACTCATGTCAGTATAGTGTGATATCTATACACTAATGTCAGTATAGTGTGATATCTATACAGTAATGTCAGTATAGTGTGATATCTATACACTAATGTCAGTATAGTGTGATATCTATACACTGATGTCAGTATAGTGTGATATCTATACACTTATGTCAGTATAGTGTGATACCTATACGCTAATGTCAGTATAGTGTGATATCTATACACTCATGTCAGTATAGTGTGATATCTATACACTAATGTCAGTATAGTGTGATATCTATACACTTATGTCAGTATAGTGTGATATCTATACACTAATGTCAGTATAGTGTGATATCTATACACTTATGTCAGTATAGTGAGATATCTATACACTGATGTCAGTATAGTGTGATATCTATACACTAATGTCAGTATAGTGTGATATCTATACACTAATGTCAGTATAGTGTGATATCTATACACTAATGTCAGTATAGTGTGATATCTATACACTAATGTCAGTATAGTATGATATATATACACTGATGTCAGTATAGTGTCATATCTATACACTGATGTCAGTATAGTGTGATATATATACACTAATGTCAGTATAATGTGTGTATATACACTGATGTCAGTATAGTATGATATCTATACACTGATGTCAGTATAGTGTGATATATATACACTAATGTCAGTATAGTGTGATATCTATACAGTAATGTCAGTATAGTGTGATATCTATACAGTAATGTCAGTATAGTATGATATCTATACACTTATAATGTCAGTATAGTGTGATATCTATACACTAATGTCAGTATAGTGTGATATCTATACACTTATGTCAGTATAGTGATATATATATATATACACTAATGTCAGTATAGTGTGAGATCTATACACTGATATCAGTATAGTGTGATACATATACACAAATGTCAGTATAGTGTGATATATATACACTCATGTCAGTATAGTGTGATACCTATACACTAATGTCAGTATAGTGTGATATCTGTACACTAATGTCAGTATAGTGTGATATCTATACACTCATGTCAGTATAGTGTGATATCTATACACTAATGTCAGTATAGTATGATATCTATACACTAATTTCAGTATAGTGTGATATCTATACACTAATGTCAGTATAGTGTGATTCCTATACACTGATGTCAGTATAGTGTGATATCTGTAAACTAATGTCAGTATAGTGATATATATATACACTAATGTCAGTATAGTGTGATATATATATACTAATGTCAGTATAGTGTGATATCTATACACTTATGTCAGTATAGTGTGATATCTATACACTGATGTCAGTATAGTGTGATACCTATACGCTAATGTCAGTATAGTGTGATATCTATACAGTAATGTCAGTATAGGGTGATAATGATATCTATACACTAATGTCAGTATAGTATGATATCTATACACTAATGTCAGTATAATGTGTGTATATACACTGATGTCAGTATATTGTGATATCTATACACTAATGTCAGTATAGTGTGATATCTATACACTAATGTCAGTATAGTGTGATATATATATACTAATGTCAGTATAGTGTGATATCTATACACTAATGTCAGTATAGTGTGATATCTATACACTTATGTCAGTATAGTGTGATACCTATACACTAATGTCAGTATAGTGTGATACCTATACGCTAATATCAGTATAGTGTGATATCTATACAGTAATGTCAGTATAGTGTGATATCTATACACTAATGTCAGTATAGTGTGATATCTATACACTGATGTCAGTATAGTGTGATACCTATACGCTAATGTCAGTATAGTGTGATATCTATACAGTAATGTCAGTATAGTGTGATAATGATATCTATACACTAATGTCAGTATAGTATGATATCTATACACTAATGTCAGTATAGTGTGATATCTATACACTAATGTCAGTATAGTGTGATATCTATACACTAATGTCAGTATAGTATATCTATACACTAATGTCAGTATAATATGATATCTATACACTAATGTCAGTATAGTGTTATATCTATACATTAATGTCAGTATAGTGTGATACCTGTATATTGTATTGTATTTTGTACATGCGCTACATAATTGTATGAGAATTTTGACCCTGTCATTCGTTATCAGTCTTCTTCATTTTAGAGAACAGAAATAAATTTACATATATGTATGACTTGTATCACTAATTAAGTGCTCCCCATTATACGTACAGTACTTGATTCCACCAGTAATTGGATGAGTTATACACAGATTACACAAAACTCTAGTTGTGCCAACGTCTTTATTACAACACCTTTTGGTAAAAATGATGTGTAGATGCACCAGTAAGCTAGACATCAGTCGGGAAGCTTGATGCAATACATATATATATATATATAATAGATTTAATGTTACCAGGTTTACTTATAAAGAACAGTGACAGTGCAACATTTAAAAGATTATTTTTTTATTATTAAAATTAACTGTATAATTTCATGATATTAAGAGTAAATCATGACTTTAAATCTGTGGATGGAGAGATTACATTATATTGGTATTCTAGCCGAAATCTTTGAAATGTTCTTTTACAAACATCAGTTCGCTTTGTCGAAGAATTGATAAAGGACGGGATAATGATAATAGAATTTGTAAATTTTGTCCTCTGTGTAGAAAGTGAAGATGACTTTACTATAAAGTTTACTTTGTCCAATATATACATGTAATCACTAACATTTTCCCTTCTGTAATACAAAAACAATAGGTCAATTCATAAGTTTATGTAACTTAGATGTTTCAGACTTGAGAGACAATGTGGAATGACAAGTAAATTATATAACAATGGAATTGCATTGTTATTGTACCACCTGTACGGTGTACTTTGTTAGGTACATATGTGTGTACCCAATGCTACGGAGAATACTGACGATGATGTTGTTATTAAGTTTCCAAAATAAAAAAAATCTGAATATCATTAAATGGCATTATAAGATTTCAAAATGTTTAAGATACATTACTAAGTATATATCAGTCGTCTGAGTTTCCTTTGGCCCCCACACCAGACGTTAGACATTTGTCAAACATGTGTTTGATGTTTGGTTTGGTTTGGTTTATTTTGTTTAACGTCCTATTAACAGCTAAGGTCATTTAAGGACGGCCTCCGTGCGTGCGACATGTATGCGTGTGGTGAGTGCGTATGTGTGTTTTGGGAGGCTGCGGTATGTTCGTGTTAAGTCTCCTTGTGATAGACCGGAACTTTTGCCGATTTATAGTGCTACCTTACTGAAGCATACTGCCGAAGACACCCAGCAGCACACGCCACCCGGTCACATTATACTGACAACGGGTGAACCAGTTGTCCCACTCCAAATATGCTGAGCGCTAAGCAGGAGTAGCAACTACCATTTTTAAAGACTCAGGTATGTCTCGGCTAGGGGACAGAACCCAAAGCCTTCCTCACAGGGGCGAACTCAAAATGTCTAATGTCTGGTATTGGGGTCTTAGGAAACTCGGATTACTATCACAGTTAAGACATTTTTGATAGAATCTCATGACACGGGATTGGTATTGATTCAGATTATGATGCAGGTGTGGCTTAACGGGTTAACTGATTTAGGGGTTATTTCCCTTTAGTTGTAAAACATAGTCAGGTGATGTGATTGACTTACATGTATTTCAAAATACAGCCCATATTATCTGGGCTTTTTATGTGTGTAAAACATTGGAATTGAACATTAAATTAGAACAGGACAATTTGTGAAACTATGATAAATCCCGAGACTCACTCTTGTTGAAACCTGGAACGGAAATGGAACACTCATAGTTATAAGACGCAATACAAGGGTTTAATATGTCATTTCTGTTCCCGTTTTGGGGTAACCGGAAAAAATAATATATTTGGTTTGATGTGAACACGCTGACACAGCAACCCTGAGACATATGAAACATGTTTCACATAATTCATATCAATCACGACACATCACAAAGCAAATGACCTTAGCTGAATACACACCCCGGATATATCCCCGTCAGTACTTACAACTCGAAATGATTGGGAGTTGGTTATATAGTCTTACTGGCAGGTTGAGACATATTCCACGTTTTAAATCGGAAACGGCAGTACATTAGTATTTGTAACAGGGAATAGTGATTCTCTTTTTCATCTCGTATACCAGGTACAATATACCCGATTTAATGTCACATGATAACAAGGGACAGGCAAGCTATTATTGGGGCAAAAATAGGTAAATTAGAATATGATAAAGCAGCAAAAGGTGAGATCACAGATTAATATGGTGGCTCGTTAGGGCCAGATATCAAATGTTGCATTCTCGCTCTCTCGACCTTCGGTCGAGAATGCGAAAACGCGGCGACTAGGGAGCGAAAACGCGATAATGCGAAAGAGCGAAAACGCGAGAATGCGATCACTCGACGGCGAGAATGCGAAAACGCGACAGAGAAAACGCGAGATTAATCGCGCACTCCCGCCGTCGCGATTTCGCCCTCTCGCGGTCGTGTTTTCGCATTCTCGCATAAATGAGAGAATGGGAGATTTGATACTTGGCCCCACCGAGCCACCATAGAGTAGCGGCATTGGGATTAAAATCAGCCTAAAACAGGATGTTCATTTCAGAGGGATATTCATACACACACGAAATTAGATCTAGAGACATGGCTTTAAACTATTCATAAACTGAATCGTACAAGCTAATACATGAAAGAGTTAGTGAAACTGGAATATCGTGAATAAAAGAGATGTAGACAGTGTAGTAAAAACAGCAGCAGGTGATTGGTTAGTCCTTACCTACTAAACTCTCTAGCCTCTACAAAAATACAAAATTCAAAAAACGAAAAAAATATATATAGACTCGGATAGCAGGTTAATAGGAAATCGGCACATATTAAACTCTGAAAAAATATCAATATTGCAAAAGATAACAATTTAGAACGTCTTGGGCGGGGGGATAAAAAAAAGGAGAAGAACTGATAATTGCCTGCAAGATATTGAATTGACAGATGGGATCATCGCAGGAGTAGACCTACCTCCTGAACCTCCTGAACTTCTAACAGTTTAAACTATTACAAAGCCATTTGGGAATTTGTTCCACACTAGGAGGCATCAACAGAAAATGAGTTTTACAAATCTTACCGCGTAACGGTACCTCCCTAAGGGCATGCTTTGAGATTCTGTAACAAACACAGTTATGAATATATTTAAATGATACACTTTTATTTTAAAAAAAACCCCAAAAAACAACCTTGCGCCATGTCTTTCAGACGTTGTACATAAACCTATCGCCTCAGGGAAAATCCAGTAATTGTGAAAAGGAAGAGTTGTCTTTCTTGTATCTTAACTTGTGCAATAAAATGCCACGCTTTACTGACGGCCATTGATTAAATTACAAGCCGACCCTGTTAGGTCAAAAATATCCATTCTCTTTGAGACAGAGCAATTGGAGGACTTCTCTTACTAATATCTACTTCTACCTCAAAGTTTTAAAGGGTGTCAAAATGCACACAATTGAATTTTCAAGAACAATATGACTGCAGCTCAAATACTGAAAGATTGCATCTAAAGAAGTTTTGTCAATACAAATGACCTGCAAATTTGATTGATCTGCTTCTGGTTTGATTTGAAAGGAAAACAAAGATGAATTACTGCGATCACTTTCAAGATATGTTTTTATAAAGGAAACTCGATGGCTACAGCCATAGACATTGTTTTTCTTCTATCGTCGTGAGCCGTCCGTGGTCCTTAAACTTTTCACATTTCTAACTTCATCTAATGTTCCACCAGTGGGATCTAGTTCGGACATACCTGCCGAGATCTTCAGATAGTTCTGACTAATTAATTGTTGTTATATTTGGAGATGATCCGAAATTCAATTCAGGCACCATTTGAATAGGTGTTAAGAAAGGAAAGCCGACAAAGTGTTGTTATTTATCAGCCGTGTCAAAACCTTTACTTATCAATAAAGGCGGCCATTTTGTTACATGATTTTGGAAAAAAAAACAACAAAAAAACCCAAACTTTTCTTCCTAAGAAGCCAAATACAGGTATTCTGTTAAAACTTGCCACCAATAGCGTTCTTCTATATGAATCTCCTCCCCCAATCCATTAAATTAATAAAACAAGTTTGGAGTACTCGATGTTAGGATAGAAATCAGTGGACAGAAACAATTTTACATCGACAAAATGTCATCGACATCGCGCACTAAATCTCAATCTTTGAACAACGCCTTTGAGGGAGGTTTTCCACTTTTGAACAATGTCTGAGGGGGTTCCCACTTTGAACAATGCCTTGGAGGGAGATTTCCAACTTTGAACAATGCCTTGGAGGGAGATTTCCTACTTTGAACAACGCCTTGGAGGGAGATTTCCTACTTTGAACAGCGCATTGGAGGGAATTTTCCACTTTAGCATCTCTAGAGGTAGGCAGTACTGGCCTTTATTTAAACCAATAACTGTGTTGTTATTTTCATGGCTATAAAACATATTATTTACAAATGCATCAAATATAGAGGGCCCTGCAGGGACCCCTGATGGACTCCCTACAGAACTCCCAGCCAGTTGGATTTACCGTATACACATTTTCGCGATATCATAAAAGATGACAAAGAAGAAAAAAAGTGTCATTAACTAAGCGCGAACTCGCATTTGTGATAGTTCATTATATCATATGATGGATCGTGAACACTTCATGTAAATTTTCTAAAGGCTTGAAATCGTGGAACGTAAACCTAATAATTTGGAATCTTAACTTATTCTACAGTCATCAACTTGTAATCTAGTCAGTCTCGCAAAAAAACCCAACAACAAACAACAAACAAACAAACAAACAACATAATCCGGTCCGACTTGCAGGTAGAGCGTAAAAATTGTAACAGCTGCTACCATCATAAGATTCGTAAGAAAAGACTGAATTTAAGATATTATCTTTTCACTTTTTCCTGAAAAACGTTCTTCTTCTTAATGAAATCCAGACATTGATTGTGCATCAAGGGTCGTCTTTGTGCGGAAGGCTTTGGTTTCTGTACCCGGGTTTAGATATACCAAAATCGAACAGTTATTGTGTCTCCTGCCAAGCAGGCTGACAGGGATAACTTTGTCCGCCGTCACGAGTCGTCGTTGACGTCTTCGACATCGCCAGTCACAATAGATTTTTGTTTTTCCTGACCGTGTGTCACACCAATTTGTATCTTAGTATGTGGCTTTGTCATAATTATGACAGTATTCCAATTTTGCTGGAGTTATCGGCCTTTGCACAGTTAAAAAATCTCGTAATTACCTGTTTTTTTTAACAACTATTTTCGCTACCGCTTGTTACATCAATTTGTTACTTAGAATATGGCTTTTGTCATAATGAATTATAGTTTGAGTCCGAACCCTGTGTCAATATTCTATTTCACTTCCTCTTGTCACATCAAATTGAAACTTAACTTGTTTACAATGAATTTCAGATCAATTTTGAACCCTGTATTACTTTTCGTTATTTTGCTGAAGTTATTGCCCCATGTACATAGGAAATTCACATTATTCAATGTTTTCAATATTTTTCTAATAGGATGTTTGCCGTATCAATTCTGTATGCGAGTTATCAACCTTTGCGCATAGGAAATTCTCATTATTAACTACATATATTTTTCGCTACCATTCTATTCTAATCTAGTAAGTCTCGCTTACACTCTTGTCCAGTGAGTTTCACTCAAACTCTAGTCCAGTGAATCTCACACATAAACTAATCCAGTGAATCTCATACATACTCTAGTCCAGCGAGTCTCATTCAAACTCTAGTCCAGTGAATCTCACTGAAACTCTAGTCCAGCGAATCTCACTCAAAATCTAGTCCAGTGAGTCTCATTCAAACTCTAGTCCAGTGAGTCTCATTCAAACTCTAGTCCAGTGGGTCTCACTCAAACTCTAGTCCAGTGGGTCTCACTCAAAATCTAGTCCAGTGAATCTCACTGAAACTCTAGTCCAGTGAATCTCACTCAAAATCTAGTCCAGTGAGTCGCACCCCAAACTCTAGTCCAGTGAGTCTCATTCAAACGCTAGTCCATTGAGTCTCGCTCAAACTCTAGTCCAGTGAGTCTCACTCAAACTCATGTCCAGTGAGTCTCACTCAAACTCTAGTCCAGAGGGTCTCACTCAAACTCTAGTCCAGTGGGTCTCACTCAAACTCTAGTCCAGTGGGTCTCACTCAAACTCTAGTCCAGTGGGTCTCACTCAAACTCTAGTATACAGCGAGTCTCACACATACTCATTTGATGGTGTTACTATAGTTATCAATGCTATTACATTTGCTGGTAGTTATACGTTCAAATGATTCATCATTATATGTGATAGCGTCCTAGATTTTGTTACATTAATCTTATTCACTTTTTGCCACGTAAAGACATTTCACTTGAATGTAACAGAAACGCTAGGATGATGCTGTTTTCCGTGACGTTCGTTATCAATTTTTAATCATTCCTTTCGGCTTTTTACGAATTAAAGGTATTGAGGTTTTCATATATCTATGGTTTCGCATTCAGAACATATACAACAAGTTTGAAAATATCAGGCGACGACTAAACTAGCCGTAAGATGGCGCGATAGTCTATCAGGGATATCTCCACACCCGCCTCGTTGGCTGAAATGATTAACAACCCGAAAGCGTGAAAAGGAATCCTGCGACCGTCGACGTGTCGAGGGTATTGTCCTCTATAAGTCATCAACATTTGATAAAAAATCCAAACAAACCAACAAATCAACAAACAAACACACAGGAAAAACATGCGATAGACGATAAATAAAGTAGTAATGTAAGTAATTTGGTAATGGTTTTATTTTTCGGGGTGACATGGTACTGAATATAATTCGTGTAGAATAGTTATTGACAGAAACAACCAAACAAGTAAAATACATGCACTGGGTCCCTTTAAAGACTTCTAATACCGTGTTAAATATTTTACCTCTGAAAAACTCAAATACATGGCACTATGATATAATACATGTAGATACACCGTCAGGCCTTGTGCCTGTAGATGTCCACGTTCTATACATTGTATTACGTGTTAAGTGTTACTTTATACTCCCTTTTGTTACCCTTATTCCAATCCATAATGATCATCGTTCGAATATCCCAGGAGATGTACACTGACATCAAATTATTTATATATTTATCTTGTATAATTATATCTCTAAACAGAGACCTATACAAATTTTATTATGTCTGCTCTAAATATATCATATCTTTGATAAATATCATCCGAAACCTAATACAGTTAAAATGGCCTTTTATATTACGTGTAAAGTATGTTATATAATATCATTTTAACATATCCACAACGTAATAATGAAGTGTCTTATACATGTTTAATTCTAATAGACACTGGATCAGCATTGCTTCACGAATAAATGAAAAATCGCCATATTGGGTCCAAAAATGTATAAATATTGCTACATGGACAATTGTTCTATAGATACATAATATGCGTTATCTGGACATCAGCGTTTCTGTACCCTTAAAGGGTTACCTTTGGATGCTAATTGTAAAGATAATACTGTGTTTACTGACCATTTATACTATTATACAGTTATAACAAAGCTTTGTTTACCACGGTTTGATGTTTTGAAGCCTGCCAGCACAATGTTTGATCTTGTCTTGTTGCCGTGCGATGTCGCAATAGAAATCCGACTCTCCTGGCGATACCTACACGGATCATTGTTTGGATGGTCTTTTGTTTCTCAATCGATGCTAAACTGCCCAAATATCAGTGACTTGACCTCCGCAACCCTCCCATCAACAGCTTGAAACATAAACCCATCTGGCGTAAAGCGCTTTACAGATGTGTTAACCGATAGCGCCTTATCTCTAACACTTTTGAAAATAAATTGTAAAATATTGTTACGTTGTTAAGTCAGTATTGTTCACCTAAAGTGTTTAAAAAAATGTTCGGTCATATTGTTTTTTTGCCATAACAAAGAATACTTAACTTCTGATTTTATCAGAAAACACAAAATATGATGCTTTTGTTTTGAAAATGCAGGATTTGCGGGCCGATAAGTGTGAAAAAATAGTATGTCGGAAGATGTCCTATCCGACTCCATGTACTGTGATGTTAGATAAAGCAGACTTATTACTTGGCCTGTTTTGGAGATAAAACATAATGATGTATTATCAGTAAGGCATCTGACGACTTGAGAATGTTTAAGTCTGTCTGATCCCACTAGACTGTACGGGTTATGTAGGGGGAATATTATATGAACTCAAAATATTTCAAAAAGTAGTCAATTTGTACTTTATATGTGTCTCATTAGGCTATAATTATCTAATCAATATATTGGTTGTATACCTGTATGTTACCATATGATTTTTACCTGTAGAATTTAATGGTGTCTACCTTAGGGTCGATTTGCTGAAAACATGACACAAAATGGTAAATATATTACGAAATGAAACTTACATATGAAGGTTTTATTTATTATATATTTGATTTCTCTGGTGACTTGAGCGTATTGATGTGGGGTTCATAAAATGTAACATTTCATATCCCACATATCCCATACTATTTTACAAGTGAAATATCGAAAAATATTCATTCTATAAAAATGATTTTTTCCCTAATGAAAAATATCACTTTTTATGATTTGACAAATCAAAACACTACTTATAAAGGACAATAAGGAAAATATTAAAACACTATCCGATAAAATTTGCAAAAGAAAAAGTAATAAACAGAATATCTAACAGTATCTTCAGTAATACCAAATATATTTCACTCGTGTGGCTAAAAAATGTTTTTTGATTATTTTTTTGCGCATTCGTAAAAATATCAAAATTTTAGCCCCACTCATGAAATATATCTGGTATTATTGGAGATTCTGTTAGATATCCTCTGTTTATTATAAAAGCAGAGTCAGACTTCTTCTAGGACTAAGAACCTTAAGTGGTGATACCTATGAGGCGACGGAACAAACTCTAATTAGGCGGAAAACAACAAAGAATACCGACATACAGTTGTAGGTAACCACGATTTCAACTCTAATTTTAGAAAACGAGGGCTAAATATGGCAGGAATGTAAAAATATGGAAGCGAATGTCATAATATGGAAGGATTGTAAAAATATGGAAGGAATGTCAAAATATGAAGGAAATGTCAAAATATGGAAGGAATGTTAAACTATGGAATGAATGTCAAAAATATGATAGGAATGTCAAAATATGGCAGGAATATAAAAAAATATGGAAGGAATGTCACAATATGAAAGAAATGTCGAAATTTGGAAGGAATGTCAAATATGAATAGAATGTCAAACTGTGGAAGGAATGTCAAAATATGAAAGAAATGTCAAAATTTGGAAGGAATGTCAAATATGAATAGAATGTCAAAATATGAAAGGAATTTCAAAATATGAAAGGTATGTCAAAATATAAAAGGAATGTCAAATCTGAAAGGTATGTCAAAATATGGAAGGAATCTAAAAATTTGGAAGGAATGTCAAAATATGAAAGGAATTACAAAATATGGAAGGAACGTCAAAATATGAAAGGAATTACAAAATATGGAAGGAACGTCAAAATATGAAAGGTATGTCAAAATGTGAAAGGTATGTCAAAATATGAAAGGATATGAAGGAATTTCAAAATATGGAAGGAATGTCAAACTATGGGAGTGAATGTCATAATATGGAAGGAATTTCAAAATATGGAAGGAACGTCAAAATATGGAAGTGAATGTCAAAATATGGAAGGAATGTCAAATTTATGAAAGGAATGTCATAATTTGGAAGGAATGTCAAAATATGAAAGAAATTACAAAATATGGAAGGAACGTCAAAAGATGAAGACGATGTCAAAATATTATGAAAAGGAATGTCAATATTTGGACCTAGAGGTACAATAGACCCTTAAGTAAATAAATTTGATTATTTTACAATACTTCATAGCACTCATGACAACAATAGATAAAGAGAAAAAGTAAACTCTGGATGTTTACAATATTCAGAGTAGGTCCTGCTAATGTAAACCAATATTCCAAAAATATTAAACCATGACAAATATCAAATGTTAACCAATATTCCAGAAACATCCAACACCTACCAGTGTCTAATGTTATCTTTTATTCCAAAAACATCCAACATCTATCAGCATCTAATGTTAACCAATATTCCAAAAACATCCGACACCGATGAGCATCTAATGTTATCCAATATTCCAACACGTACCAGTGTCTAGGATTAGTGAAGTATTGTTGAAACTAACAAAAATAATGCATGTCCACTCTCAGATAATATCAGCGCTTGATATTAGCTACTTTATGAAAGTAAGGATATTTATTTAGGTACTATATAGAAGATTACTGTAGGCCGGCATTAATGGAAAAAGATACTAATCAGAAAACGTAAAATAGTAACCGTTATATATATATAGGCCTTTATTAGTTGTCAACGGAATAAATTGATGTCAGACATATCCTACTATTTGGTGAAAAATATAGGAAGGTGAGAACACAACCTTCATTTATAACATTGTTGATGTTGTTATGAAGACAATTCAAGCGATATATAGTCCGAAAGACACAGTTAGTGGCGTTCTGAATATTTAAAGTATCTCCAAAAGATACTTGTTATTTCATACGAATAAATATTTCACAGAAAACAGGCAACAAATTGCAGAGCGAATATCGCACACGTGTACCGAACGCTGCACACGTCGTAAAGGACATTGATATCATGCATAACATATTTGGTACCAAACATCATTCATTTGAAAGTTTGTGGGTGCTAAATGATTAAACGGCCTTCTGTATTAACCGGTTTGCCAATATATGCAGTTTATGAAAGGAATCAGTACATTCTATCTGGTGTTAACAGAGTAAAATGAGATGTTTAGGTTTTACCCAGTACATTAGTAAATTGGTCCCATTGTTAGCACAATCCCCTCTATTGTCGTCAAATTGTCCGTGTCACTTCCAAACGTAAAGTAGTCCCTGATTTTGAAAGTAATCTTCGACAGATCACCGCCTGATTAAGAAGGCACTATCGCTTTATCTCTGTAAGCCCAACGCTTGCTATAATTGTAGATAATTGCACACAATATAGTTCCCGTTAACGGCTTTTTCTTGACGCCACACTGTCACGAATGAGTGCCTATATTTTCTTTAGTGTAAAAACATTTCAAAATTTTGACAGGTACTTTTTGTAAAAAAAATGTGATTATTTTACAAATATCACGAGAAACGAAAATTATCTAAACAAAAATACTGTTTCATGGCATTTAGATTCAAATAAAAGAATCCACTCCAGAAATTTAGAACTAATTGGGAGTGATTATGATAATTCAAATATTAACGTATCAGTTCATTTAAAGTCTACTTTGTGTGAATTTTAAAATAGTTACATTATAATTCCTATGACAGAAGTTACCGCATGCAAACTGACTAATACTATTAGGAGACGCAATACAACTGACCTGTTACATGTCACGCGATCTAATATATTTCTAGGGTTGTTGTACCGCATCGCTAAGTATAACGTACATATTAGTCTTCACAAACTGCAAAATAATTAAATCAAATTAATAGAATAAGCATAAAAAGTCAAGAAAAAGATCACAGGGCTGTATTATTGTTTTTTGACTTCAAGCTAAAAAGAAACTTTAAATCTCAGAGAAAATCATCGAAAAATAAATCCAGGGTAATGAACATTTTTGCGTGGTGAATATGTGGTGAGTGTGTTGTGAATTTGTGTGGTGAATTTGTGTGATGAATGTGTATGTTAAATTTGTGTGGTGAAGATGTGTGGTGAATTTGTGTGGCGAATGTTTGTGGTGAATTTGTGTGGTGAATGTGTACGGTGCATGTGTGTGTTGAATGTTTGTGGTGAATGTGTGTGGTGAATGTGTTGTGAATGTTTGTGTTGAATGTTTGTGGTGAATGTGTGCGGTGAATGTGTGGTGAATGTGGGTGGTGAATTTGTGTGGTGAATGTTTGTGGTGAATTTGTGGTGAATGTGTTATGAATGCGTTTGATGAATGTGTTTTGTTAATGTGTGTGGCGAATTTGTGTGGTGAATGTGTTGTGAATGTGTGTGGTGAGTGTATGGGATGAATGTGTGTTGTAAATGCGTGTGGTGAAATTATGGTGAATTTGTATGGTGAATGTGTGTGGTGAATGTGTATAGTATGGGTGAATGCTGTATGCTCATGCTTGAACAAATGTTGATGTTAGGGTGATAACGGGCGAGCCAGTCCCACTCCAAAAGAATGAGCGTTAAGAAACTCCGCAGAACAGAGCCCAAGGCCTTCCTCACAGAGTCAAACGTATTGTTTACAATACAAATATCCCTTTAATCTCCTCTTTCGATCATGCGATGGGTACAGCAGTTGTAATTCTTACGTCCAAATATTTTATATTGTTTGCATCAATTTTAGTACAGAACAATCAGAACCTTAATATAGCTAATCCTGTCATTGGCGCCGAAGCTTGAATACTCCTTCTCCCTCGCCACTTTCCGAAGCTTGTTGACTACCCCACCCCTCACCGGTAATTGGTGTGTATACTGCACCTTACCACAGTAAGCGATTCCCGCACTTTTACGATACCCACAAATGTCGGCAGATATATACGATGAACTACTGGTTATCATCATATATGAGATTTCAGTCTTCAATAAAAAAAAGTCTAGTAAAACAATTCATTGAGCGTCAGATAAGTTACAATGGTATTGTTATTCAGGTACACTTACAACATACAGAATATGTTTTCTCAAAATAACGAGAAATGTTATGTTCGCAGCATGATATATGTTTGATATAGACTGCTGTCAAATAAGTCTTACGGCTTTAATCGTAACACTATAAGGCAGTAATCTACTGGATATTTCTCTGCATGATATTCAGCACTATATGTACCAGGTTTATCTAGTGATCTCATTGTCACTTTCCCATTCGGATAATGTGACTGTGTTACAAACACGTGTTACAAACACTTATATTTTAAACTCTAAATCATGGATGTTTTCATTGAAAAAAAAGCCAACCATTAAAGAAAACCACGTGTTATTTCTTTCTTTCGTTTACTTCTAGTAATTCACAAGCAGGTAATACTATTTTCATGCCTTATCCTTGCGTCCTATCATTTCAACTTAACACAAACGATGTGAATTATGTATCCTATGATAGAAGACCTGTACAGAGGAGGAGGAGGAGGAGGACGAGGAGGAGGAGGAGGAGAAGGAGGAGGAGGAGGAGGTCTTGCAATACCGTAAGGACAAGGGTGCCGAGGTATCCGTTACTAGTGGTTCAGTTACTGATAACAATGAATGTCAGCAGAATCCTACAATGACTAATTTAACTGCAGCATCATTCAGAGGGTCTAAAGAATGTGTGATTTATTTCATGGATGTTACTGACATACTTTTCCGGCGATACAATACATCAATAAGTTAAATTCCAATTGCTAATGTGTCATTGCAAAAATTAACCTCCAATAATCTTCACATTTTGAAAAATGTCTGCTTCTTAATTGATTCCAAAATTATATTAAATGACTAAACAATACAAATTCAGGAATTTCTATTTGTCCTAAGGTGTGTGATAATGCCAATGCTGTCCAGTATTCAGGTGAATTCTACATTATGTATATATGGTATATCAACAAAAACATCTAACCTATTTCTGTTATGAATATTGTTACCGAAAATCGTCGGTATAAAAGAAAAAAATATCGTATCTAAACATGCACGTAAATTGCCTTTTTCATGGTAACTTAAGCACAATATGATACTATTGAGAACATACCCTACTCTACGGCGCTGCTCTGACATAGGTTAAGTAGACGATTTGCTGATACGAAGAAGCATTTAGCCAGCGCCAAAGGCGATCTCTTGTCCATGATAGCCAAATACGATCTTGCCCTTCTAAGCAGCCTATAGAACCAATTCTATCTAATGTCATGTACCGCCGAAGTTACAATTTAACCCAACCATTTAATTCACAGAAGGAATAGACAAAGGCTGACAATACCTAGCCATTAACCCCCTCGATCTGATCGCTCGTAGGAAGAGCGTGATAGGTTCCATAGCGTTTAATTTGGGTGTAGCGTCAGATTGAGAAATTAGCTCCTCCATTTAACACTTGTAGATTGTCACAATATGTTTACAAAACCTTGACGCATTTCAAACAATCATCACTGGGCAATCCTTAACTTTAATGGTGGTTTATCATTAACGTAGGATAAGTGTCACCGAGCCCCAATTTAGATCTAACTACTGACACAAAGACTCGGCAATAACGCACAATGAATCAAAACGGACAACTTTTAAAGCTAAATTGGCCATATTAGATTAAACAGATCGAACCCGCATTGTGCGATATGAAGACATTCACGCCGAATTGATGGCCCTATAAATTACTACAAATTTAAATGATTATATCAATGTGTGAACAGTTTATAATAGGTGAATATAATGTGTAGACATATTACGATCAACAGCTTTGCTCACGGATTGAATTATCTTTGATTTTGACAAATTAACACTAGAGATAAGTGTTTGCACCCTAAAACCCGTGTCGGCCATTGTCGGACAGAAATACCCGTTGTTATCGGTCGTATACCTATGTTATTAACACAGCCCCGTTGGTGAGAACCAGTATGTAGCTCGACACCAGGTCTAATGCCTCGGTGTTCATTACGCATCCCATGTAGTTAAAATGTCCTATAATCGTTTGTATTGTCATCATGTATACAATCTGATTATACAGGTGTTGAATTGTAAGTTGTCTAATAGTTAATAAAACATTAAAATATTTTTTATGAGTTTAAGTGATTCATCGATATTGCAGTACTTCCATTTCTTCGCTATCGAACTGAGCATCCCGAAATATGTTGAGTTAACCGATACCCATATATAACCGATACCCATATATAACCGATAGCATATATAACCGATACCCATATATAACCGATAGCATATATAACCGATACCCATATATAACCGATACCCATATATAACCGATACCCATATATAACCGATACCATATATAACCGATACCCATACATAAGCGATACCCATATATAACCGATACCATATATAACCGATACCATATATAACCGATACTATATATAACCGATACCATATATAACCGATACCCATATATAACCGATACCATATATAACCGATACCTATATATAACCGATACCATATATAACCGATACCATATATAACCGATACCATATATAACCGATACCCATATATAACCGATACCTATATATAACCGATACCATATATAACCGATACCATATATAACCGATACCCATATATAACCGATACCCATATATAACCGATACCATATATAACCGATACCCATACATAAGCGATATCCATATATAACCGATACCCATATATAAACCGATACCATATATAACCGATACCATATATAACCGATACCCATATATAACCGATACCCATATATAACCGATACCCATATATAACCGATACCATATATAACCGATACCCATATATAACCGATACCCATATATAACCGATACCATATATAACCGATACCCATATATAACCGATACCATATATAACCGATACCATATATAACCGATACCCATATATAACCGATACCCATATATAACCGATACCATATATAACCGATACCCATATATAACCGATACCCATATATAACCGATACCCATATATAACCGATACCATATATAACCGATACCCATATATAACCGATACCCATATATAACCGATACCATATATAACCGATACCCATATATAACCGATACCCATATATAAGCGATACCATATATAACCGATACCATATATAACCGATACCCATATATAACCGATACCATATATAACCGATACCCATATATAACCGATACCATATATAACCGATACCCATATATAACCGATACCCATATATAACCGATACCATATATAACCGATACCCATATATAACCGATACCATATATAACCGATACCCATATATAACCGATACCCATATATAACCGATACCATATATAACCGATACCCATATATAACCGATACCCATATATAACCGATACCCATATATAACCGATACCCATATATAACCGATACCATATATAAGCGATACCATATATAACCGATACCATATATAACCGATACCCATATATAACCGATACCCATATATAACCGATACCCATATATAACCGATACCATATATAACCGATACCCATATATAACCGATACCATATATAACCGATACCCATATATAACCGATACCCATATATAAGCGATACCATATATAACCGATACCATATATAAGCGATACCCATATATAACCGATACCATATATAACCGATACCCATATATAACCGATACCCATATATAACCGATACCCATATATAACCGATACCCATATATAACCGATACCCATATATAACCGATACCCATATATAACCGATACCCATATATAACCGATACCCATATATAACCGATACCATATATAAGCGATACCCATATATAACCGATACCCATATATAACCGATACCCATATATAACCGATACCCATATATAACCGATACCATATATAACCGATACCATATATAACCGATACCCATATATAACCGATACCATATATAACCGATACCCATATATAACCGATACCCATATATAACCGATACCATATATAACCGATACCCATATATAACCGATACCCTATATAACCGATACCCATATATAACCGATACCCATATATAACCGATACCCATATATAAGCGATACCATATATAAGCGATACCATATATAAGCGATACCATATATAACCGATACCATATATAACCGATACCCATATATAACCGATACCCATACATAAGCGATACCCATATATAACCGATACCCATATATAACCGATACCCATATATAACCGATACCATATATAACCGATACCATATATAACCGATACCCATATATAACCGATACCATATATAACCGATACCCATATATAACCGATACCATATATAACCGATACCATATATAACCGATACCATATATAACCGATACCTATATATAACCGATACCATATATAACCGATACCCATATATAACCGATACCATATATAACCGATACCTATATATAACCGATACCATATATAACCGATACATGTCTTCATTTTCATTTGGCATAAAAAGATGTCTGGGTATATCGGGCTATTTTTGCACTGTACAATTTGTATAGTTACAAAACGCATAATTTTCGCAAGCTTATTTCATTTTTCAATGTTTCCAAATTCTGCGTCAACAAGCTCAGTAGCCACGTTGTACTAAGGGTTGTTACAAGTGGTATTAGACGAAATTCTAGTCTCTTTCATTGAATTAATATGTATATTATGAATATATGGACATTTCAACATCCCCCTGTTAATTACTAGATATTCTAGTCGTACATATAAATGTTTATTTTAGGAGTGCTTATGACCTTGATATATAAGAACGAAAAAGTAACTCCTACAAACAACTGCGGGCGTGGGCAAATGTCTACAAAACTATGCTATATAAAGGTAACATGGAATTGATTTATTTATACCATTGGAGAGAACATATTTTTACAAAGGAATGTCATAGTAATAGCAGAACAGTTATAGAGACACAAACCAGACGAAGCTTTTGAAATTGTTATCTAAGCTTAATTCAGCTCAATATTATTTCAAAAACTGCTTCGAATCACAAAAATCACAAAATCTCTCATTTCTCAATTACAAATTATTTCGGAAACATCGAAGTGAATTACCTGCTGTCAGAAAGAGTCTATTTGATTAAGTATACATTATTTACAGAGTATAAATCACCAATGTAAATTTTATTTGTTTACAACAATTGCGGAACAAATAACATCAATTTATTTAAACCATGCTTTCTGGCCCAGATTGAAGCACGAGAGTGACCGTAATGTGGAAGGTAACAGGAGCAACAAGGAAAACCCACGTGGTCTGGTAGGTGACCCAATCGGTAAATCGAATCCCCGGTCACCTAGGTGAAAGGAAGGTGTGCTATCACTGCGCCACCGGACCACCTGTAAATATTCAAAATAGCTGAAGAAATGATGAGGAACTCACAACATGTCAAATGACGGCTGAAGTAACTACAACAGGTTATATGATAATTATAGACATGCTCATTTTGAATAAAGCACCTTCCAAATTAAGATATTTAATGGAGTCTGCTGCATGTTCACATACTACATATATAATCGCAAGCAGACTTGAGTGAGTCCTATGTTATTAAGTATAGATCGAGTACGTCTTGGTGTTAGAGACTTCAATCCCAATCCACTCCCAATTCAGCGTTGAAAAAGAAGAATATAGCAAACTCCGCTGCCAATACCTTTAGACGTGTAGGTGTGTTTATAGTCGACATAGGTTACAACCTAAATATAGTCTATAACTCTCACTTTTCATTGCTATATATAAAGGACTAATATAATCTTACATGGGTCTGTTCCGTGGACAGGGATATCTCTCATGGAAAAGTCTGGCTGGTCAGCACGAGACTTATCTCTTACAGAAATGTAGCCCGGACAGGGATATCCAACAATACAATGACGTCATGGCTACAACTAATGACGTCACGGATCGACAGTTCAATCACGTCACGGCAACATTGTTGATTTTGCAAAATTCATAACCGGAAGTGTCGCACATGTGTTCTGCTGGCAAATTCAAATGCTATGATTAGTACGAGAGTAGTTGCCGTAGATCATAAACTGCCCTGTTACTTATTTATGATCATAAGCATCTCAGGCTCGTGTTATTAATTGAACAATACATAATATTAAAATAAGAAAAAAATCTGAATAAAAAAAGAATAATAATAAAAGGATAAAATAAAATAAATAACTATGAAAATAAGCGCTATCAATAAACGTAAAAGAAACTGAAAACGGTTCTTTTAAAAAGGGACATAGATATAAATATAGATTGATATAAGATAGCTACCAGCGGACTTTGAATGACAACATAAAGTGTCAAATATCAAAAGGAAAAGTAATCGTTCGGCAAAATACAGAAAAAAACGTAGGGCTCGTAAGCGGACGAATACTGTCGATATAATACATGTGACGTCATGCAGAAGTAGAGTTTTATGGGTAATTATAAACCAGCTATTTTGTGTGGTCTTGAGGTATTAAGCCTCCGCCATCGAAACTAAAATTGCTGTTTAATTGTAGTTTTTAAAATTTAATGGCTGATACCTTTAACCCTTTCACTGCCGGATTTTTGAATTTGCCAAATATGACGTTACAATATTGATGACGTCAATATTCCATGACGCGACATACAACAAATAGCCCGCTGGCTCTCGTCACGTCAAAGATAATGACGTACGATTTGCCAATAACATACACGCGCGTAATCACGTCAGAGATGTGTAACTTATATAATTTATCCGATGTGAAACAGGTCGGTATTTCAGTTAACAAGTGACATTTTAAACAACTTCAATTTAGTTACTTTAACATAAACTTATTTTGTTACAATATGCATCAAGAACACAAGTTTTAATACTGTAATTGTAGTTCATTCCGGAACCAATTACCATACACACGCAGTAGCAGTAACCTTTAAACATGCCAACCCTTAGAGTAGAAAATACCCGTCCGATACGTTGGAAATCAATGACCAATTCAAGCCTGTACTTTTTATTGTTCAATATGTTTGACGTGCCTTTTAGACCGTGTTTGCAAACTTTATTTTTCACATATGGCCAGGAAAGTCGGCCAACCACTATTGCGAATGAATTCGCAGACTAGAGCTAGGGGACATTAGTATTGCAGATCATTATATTTACCACTCAATTTTATCGAAAACTAGAGATGACTGTAAGACAAAAATGCCCCTGCCTCCATAAGAAAGTAGTCTATTTGTGGTCATCTTGAATGTAATTCCGTATTTTTTATAAAGTATAATGTCACATTATCATGCCACCCGCTAAGTTTCATCAGCATTAATAACACAGAGCAAAAGTTTGAAGCGGGACGAATATAGGTAGCACTGTATGCCTCAGCCCCACCTACAACCCATTTCATGGCGGGACCTTAAAACATATCATGGTCAGTTATATTTACATATACACAAACATAGTATGGTTCGATCCATGAAATACTCTCTTCTAGAGAGTCTTCCACTGGCCATCAATTTCGTCACCGGTTAATTTTCTTCTAAAAAGCAATTTATTCGGTACACACCGGTTCTCTTCGATTGTATAAAAGATATTATAGGAAGGTGTTACTTATTTTGAACGGTTTGGTTTGGTTTGGTTTATTTTGTTTAACGTCCTATTAACAGCTAAGGTCATTTAAGGACGGCCTCCCGTGCGTGCGTGTGAGTGCGTATGTGTGTTTTGGGAGGCTGCGGTATGTTCGTGTTAAGTCTCCTTGTGATAGGCCGGAACTTTTGCCGATTTATAGTGCTACCTCACTGAAGCATACTGCCGAAGACATCCAGCAGCACACCCCACCCGGTCACATTAAACTGACAACGGGCGAACCAGTCGTCCCACTCCAAATATGCTGAGCGCTAAGCAGGAGTAGCAACTACCATTTTTAAAGACTCTGATATGTCTCGGCTAGGGGACAGAACCCAAAGCCTTCATCACAGGGGCGAACGCTCAACCAAAGGCCAAAAGTGAGGCATTGTCAAGGGAGACATTAGGAAGAAGAAAGTTGTTAAGAAAGAAGAGAAAAGATAAGTCCACAATTTAGTCGCCTGTTACGATCATGCAATGGGGGCAGCAGGTACAATTCTTACGCCCTATACCTGCAGGGCAGATTTTGAACGGATTAGTGTAGCAACGTATTATGTATTTGAAGTTCATATCTTTAGTCTTAACGGTGTTTGAAATCAAGTTTTTCACAGTAGTAATTCATCGCCAAATAACCTTTTTTTTTTACAAAAACTGATAATTTTGTCACTATACGATGTTCTCTTTGATCGCTATTTGTTTCAAGTAAGTATGTTAGTAATATGGAATATTCTCTGGTATAGTTAATAATTATATATTTACGTGTATATCACTGTCTGTCGTTAGATGGAAAAGCAAACTCTTTCTTGGCATGTAAAATAGAGTAACCCTGTTTAGTAACGGATGATCAAATTTGCTGGGGCCGCGGAGGCCGCGTGCTTTTACACATAGCTCTCCACCTCTAGGTCGCGAGTTCGAAACCCATGTAGAGATCAAAGGTCGCTGGTTTTTCTCGGGGTATTCTGATTTACCCCCACCTCCCAAACCTGGCACGTCCGTAGATGATTCTGACTGTTAATAGGACGGAGAACTAAATCAAATCCTATTTTTGTTGGGCCCGTAGTTTAGCGCACAAATTTGATGACCGGGCTTACAATCTACCGTTGGATATTAATAATAACATTTTACTACATGTAGTGAAATTATATTTTTTACGGATTTCTATACATTAAAGGATTACCGGAAAGATATGTACATTTGTAAACAATGATGATGAAAAAAATCTCGTGTGAAAATGTTTAGTTTAATTTAAACATACATGTATTTCATTGACATGAAATGACAAAGGGCTTAGTCAGCAAGTTTTACCAACTTATAAACGACTTCTCCCATAATAACAACACAATGATAAACAATAGCATAGTCACATGATGACATTAACAAATATTAAAAAATGTGATAAAGAAACGAAAATATGATAATTGACATATCAGAAATAGTATTTTTATAGGAGAGAGAGAGAGAGAGAGAGAGAGAGAGAGAGAGAGAGAGAGAGTTTATTCAATTATACTTAATCGATTAGAATTTTTTTATATATATATATATATTTGCCTTCCCTGCATTGTGATAAGAAATAATTAACAAACATTAGTGTTCGTTTAAAAAACCACTGGCCTAATCCACCTCAATGCTGTGAAGCTCTGTTTGCGCATGGAATTAAAAACTCAAACACAAATATATATGGCGGAAAATGGCACACTTTCTTGTTAAAGTGGCCTTTGTAGTTTATTTTGCATGATAATGAATTCTTTTATAATTCCAGTTCCAGATTAGATAAAGGAATGTAAATATATGTAAACCGCAAAGGTGAGCGGCCCAAATTCAGCATAAAATAAAGACCCAGTCCTGGGCTAAAAACCAGAGATAAAAATTTAATAATGCATAATGTATACATTAAAAAAAAAAACTCTGGAAAACCTTGGACTGATCCATAAACTAAAAGTACATAAAGTTCACAATGGTATCAATACAGAAATATTTAATTACTAATTAAAACAAAATACAACAACAAAGATATGTAGATCAAA
The DNA here is from genome assembly GCF_902652985.1 of Pecten maximus. Lineage (NCBI taxonomy): Eukaryota > Metazoa > Mollusca > Bivalvia > Pectinida > Pectinidae > Pecten > Pecten maximus. The sequence goes on along the minus strand of NC_047016.1, from coordinate 21,209,267 downwards.
TGTCCTTCACTTACAGGGTGGGAAGGGTATGGGATTTTGTACTTTCTTGATGCTGATGCACGTGCTAAAGTTTTATTGACTTTCACTTTCACTTCTGATGAATCTTTTTCAAAAGATATTGTCCAAGATTGGTATAATTTTTTTGTTTTTCCTAATGTCTGTTTTTTCCTAATCTAATATGGCGTCGTTTTTTCAAGAAGGGGTAAGCTATGGGGTACCCGGAGGCTGAGCAGGGGCCAAAATTTATCCTACTGACCAATGACATTTGACCTCTCGTATATGACCCGGATGTAAATTTCCTTATATGGAAATGGGCGGTGCTTGCCAAGTTTATGTATATACACCTAAACATGGCCTGGCTCAGATTTAAAATGAAAATGTGTGCAGCATCGGCAAAAACTTGTTTGCTCACAAACTTTTATTTATATAGTATATGGATAAATGGAGCATTTTGGATTAAGTTGTTTTTGTAATTATAGGAAAATGGCATGAAAAGAAGGGGAGAGGGGGAGTTAGGAAGTGATAGTTAGTCGAATCTTCCCGACCTTCTCAAGAAGTGAAAATGTTAATGTTTGGATACCAAATTAAAGGGTTCAATTCCTTATCCCTGCTATTTCTATATATTTGAAAACAAAACAATTTCTTACTTATGATATCGCAGTTTATAACGATGTGTTGAGAAAATTCCTCATTTCTGCTAAAATGACAGATGGAGCAGCCAATCACATTGTGGCTGTCTGTATGGCACTGATACTAGATAATTATATACGCTCACGGAAAAATATTTGTATGGCACTAGTGAAATCTAGACGCCTTAGAGATACCCATATAATACGTCCGTATAGTTTTGGAGAAACATGTACGACATTATGCCATGTTTCACTTAACAATTTTATACATTATGACAGTGTTTCCAATTACATTTGTAGTTTGCCTGGGTTAATTTTGGACGTTGAATGATACAGGTATCGTTTTGAGATTCATTTTTTTCCAAAATTAAATCCGTCTCCAGTTACTGAAGAAGTATTTATTACAACAAGAACAAATACTGCACATCATTTTAGCACCTAAAATGATAACTAATAGGAAAACATAAAAATAATACACATATTAAATGAACTCTATATTTCAGCGCATCAATGAATACATAAGTATAGAGTTGCAAAATGATAAGTTAAACTCAGTTACTGCCGCGCTAAAATATGTACAGTACATGTACGTTTACACCAGGTCACAGTCATTCTTTGTGTGAAACCGGGGGTACATTTTGTATAATGGTCGAGTATCGTGAGTTGTACGTCCATGTATCTAACGAAACAAAACAACTATTTATGTAAAATCCGATAAATATTTTGTGACCCGATTCTCACAGACACGATATCGGGTTCGATGGATGTCTCCTAGGAGACACATTTCCTCAAACATTATTTTACATGTCAAGAAGATTGTATAAACAGAACAAAATAATCTAACGATAGCAAACAACATAGTATAATAAATCATGAAAATAAAACATATGTATACAATCTGATTAAACAAAATATCAATAGATCAATAGATTAATTTTAGATATCTTTCACTTAAAGGAAGTACAATCTGATTAAAATAATATGTTCATGGCTTTTGCGTATTTTTACGTAATCTTTGCCTGAACAAATGATTTATTTAATCAAATCGTAGGAAACAATGTATAATAACTGCGACGTATGTATGCAAGTCATAATATAATGACGTCTGTGACGTCATAATGACGTCATCAAATGACGTCCGCTATTTTAAGATTTACCCGATTTCCCGTATAAGGTCAATGAAAACGAATCTCAATTCAATTAAAAACATTTACTTCTAAAAATCCTTATGATCGGCCCAATCGGCCCTTTGGCACTCTGGAAACCAAAAGATCGGCCCAATCGGCCTTCTGGCACTCTGGAAACCAGAAGATCGGCCGAAATCGGCCCTACGGCACTATAAGGGTTAAAGATAAACTTGTGATATAAAACATCATCAAATAGCTTGGTGGTGAACCATTCTGATAACCTGTCCACGAGTTGTACAAAAACACATGATGTGGTGAGTAATGGGTGTCTTTGAACAGACTAAATGTATCGTGAAAACTTCAGTTTACATTTGAAATTGATCGCTGCGCCAGTTTATTAATGGGTGTAAACAGATTATCAAAATGCGCTAGGTACTACTTATAAGGCATTAAATGGGAAACGCATTGTGCTAAAGAAACTGTATACGTCCAATGGAATCTACTGAGAATTTGTCGAACACCGAGATGATACACCTGCGCAATCCGGTGATGGGATGCACGTGTTTATGTACAGATATATCAGAAGGGATAACGATACAGGTGTATCTGGATATGTACATCAGGAGGGGATAACGATACAGGTGTATATGGATATGTACATCAGGGGGATACCGATACAGGTGTATCTGGATATGTACATCAGGGGGGATACCGATACAGGTGTATCTGGATATGTACATCAGGGGGATACCGATACAGGTGTATATGGATATGTACATCAGGGGGATACCGATACAGGTGTATCTGGATATGTACATCAGGGGGATACCGATACAGGTGTATATGGATATGTACATCAGGGGGATACCGATACAGGTGTATATGGATATGTACATCAGGGGGATACCGATACAGGTGTATCTGGATATGTACATCAGGGGGATACCGATACATGTGTATCTGGATATGTACATCAGGGGGATACCGATACAGGTGTATCTGGATAAATACATCAGGGGGGATACCGATACAGGTGTATCTGGATATGTACATCAGGGGGATAACGATACAGGTGTGTCTGGATATGTACATCATGGGGGGATACCGATACAGGTGTATCTGGATATGTACATCAGTGGGATACCGATACAGGTGTATCTGGATATATACATCAGGGGGGATACCGATACAGGTGTATCTGGATATGTACATCAGAGGGATACCGATACAGGTGTATCTGGATATGTACATCAGGGGGGATACCGATACAGGTGTATCTGGATATATACATCATGGGGGATACCGATACAGGTGTATCTGGATAAGTACATCAGGGGGATACCGATACAGGTGTATATGGGTATATGCATCAGGGGGGATACCGATACAGGTGTATATGGATATGTACATCATGGGGGATACCGATACAGGTGTATCTGTATAGGCACAATATCAGGGGTATAACGATACAGGTGTATCTGGATATATACATCAGGGGGATACCGATACAGGTGTATCTGTATAGGTACATCAGGGGGATACCGATACAGGTGTATATGGATATGTACATCAGGGGGATACCGATACAGGTGTATCTGGATATGTACATCAGGGGGGATACCGATACAGGTGTATCTGGATATGTACATCAGGGGGATACCGATACAGGTGTATATGGATATGTACATCAGGGGGATACCGATACAGGTGTATCTGGATATGTACATCAGGGGGATACCGATACAGGTGTATATGGATATGTACATCAGGGGGATACCGATACAGGTGTATATGGATATGTACATCAGGGGGATACCGATACAGGTGTATCTGGATATGTACATCAGGGGGATACCGATACAGAAGTATCTGGATATGTACATCAGGGGGATACCGATACAGGTGTATCTGGATATATCAGAAGGGGGGATACCGATACAGGTGTATCTGGATATGTACATCAGGGGGATAACGATACAGGTGTGTCTGGATATGTACATCATGGGGGGATACCGATACAGGTGTATCTGGATATGTACATCAGGGGGATACCGATACAGGTGTATCTGGATATGTACATCAGGGGGGATACCGATACAGGTGTATCTGGATATATACATCATGGGGGATACCGATACAGGTGTATCTGGATATGTACATCAGGGGGATACCGATACAGGTGTATATGGATATATACATCAGGGGGGATACCGATACAGGTGTATATGGATATGTACATCATGGGGGATACCGATACAGGTGTTTCTGGATATGTACATCAGGGGGATACCGATACAGGTGTACCTGGATATGACCATCAGGAGGGAAAACGATACAGGTGTATCTGGATATGTACATCAGGGGGGGATACCGATACATGTGTATCTGGATATGTACATCAGGGGGATACCGATACAGGTGTATATGGATATGTACATCAGGGGGATACCGATACAGGTGTATATGGATATGTACATCAGGGGGGATACCGATACAGGTGTATATGGATATGTACATCAGGGGGATACCGATACAGGTGTATATGGATATGTACATCAGGGGGATACCGATACAGGTGTATATGGATATGTACATCAGGGGGATACCGATACAGGTGTATATGGATATGTACATCAGGGGGGATACCGATACAGGTGTATATGGATATGTACATCAGGGGGATACCGATACAGGTGTATATGGATATGTACATCAGGGGGGATACCGATACAGGTGTATATGGATATCAGGGGGATACCGATACAGGTGTATATGGATATGTACATCAGGGGGATACCGATACAGGTGTATATGGATATGTACATCAGGGGGATACCGATACAGGTGTATATGGATATGTACATCAGGGGGGATACCGATACAGGTGTATATGGATATGTACATCAGGGGGGATACCGATACAGGTGTATATGGATATGTACATCATGGGGGATACCGATACAGGTGTATATGGATATGTACATCAGGGGGATACCGATACAGGTGTATATGGATATGTACATCAGGGGGGATACCGATACAGGTGTATCTGGATATGTACATCAGGGGGATACCGATACAGGTGTATCTGGATATGTACATCAGGGGGGATACCGATACAGGTGTATCTGTATAGGCACAATATCAGGGGGATACCGGTACAGGTGTATCTGTATAGGCACAATATCAGGGGTATAACGATACAGGTGTATCTGGATATGTACATCAGGGGGGATACCGAATGTGTAGAGATACAATAGGGGTACCGATGCATCTGTATCTGTACAGGTACATCAGTTAACTAGAGGAATTTAATCTATGTATGTATAGCGATTGTGTTTGTTCCTAATTTGATACCAATTGTTAACCCCACACAGACTCTCCCAGCGCTAGGCCCACACATTCTCTACAAAATCCTAAGCCCACATACTTCCTTTTGATCCTAAGCCCACTAACTCATCCCTTAGCTGACCCAACATACTCCCGTCAAAACCCTACCCCACATACTCTCCCCCAAACCTAGCACCACACATCCCCTCTCAAACCTAGCCTAACAAACTCCCTCCCAAACCTAACCCACGAACTCACTTCCGTACTAAACTACAAACACCCCCTTTAAAAACCTCACCCCTCTCAAACCTTACTCCATAACTCCGTTCCAAACCTAAACCATTGCACTCTCTCGCAAACCTTATTCCTAACACTTTCTCTAAAACAGTAATCTGCACACTCTCCCAAACCTTACCCAACCCCCAAAACATAACCCACACGTGTGCAATCCTTCCCAAACCTAATCCCGTACACTCCCTCCCAAACTTTACACCATGCTTCTCCCAAATCTAGCCCAAACTTATTTTGTGGATTAAAAATGCTATTTATATAGCTGTTGATAGGTATGAACGTATTGTTATGTTCAGAGTTCAGAATACCAATCTTGTTTTGATATCCTTTTGAAAGTAGGGCTGAATGAATAGTAGTAACACATAGCATGCCATGCGAGTTCATCACTGGCTACCATTTTTTTGTCAGCATTGCTCTACTAAATTCTGATACTCTCATTCTCCCCTTATTTGAAACTTTAAAATCATACATATCCTCTAGACCGAAATCATAAACCTGAATTAAAATTATAATTTTGATATTCTTAAGACATGTGGCCAATCTAGTTTGATACACTTCCAGCCGAGATCATCACATGTCTGTGGTATCAAAGATAGAAATGTTCAGCAGAGTTTGGTATACCATTCTAGCATTTCAACATATGCATGTGATACTTATGAATTAAAAGTTCAGCAGAGTTCGGTTCAGTATTGCAGGCGAACTAAATAAAGAGTTCTGTCTGTGGTATCAATGAACTGAAAGTTCAGCAGAGTTCGGTATATATATCGAGCTGAACATATTGGTTGATAGAGACGTAACCTATCTTTGAAATATAATTCTCAGATCACCTGTTTTGGCACTTTATACAAGAAGTGTATATCATACGCTTATATATAACCGTTATCCACAATACGATATTAATATACGATTATGTGGAAGGATTAAACAGAAATAACGTACAAAACAGCTGTACATTGAAATGTATGAATACCAAGACAGCCATTAGTAACCTGGCGGAACATATTCTCCTAACAATGAGTGGTGTTTTCATTGGAATCGCGTACCGCTGTATACCCCGATCAATAATATATATATATATATATATATATATAGGTTACACGGTGGAAAAACAGACCTGGTAGTTCATTTCTAGGCATACAACACTAAAGTGTGTATTATCGTCTCATTTATAATTGAGAATTTGCAATAATGCTATTTAATAGATGATCGCTTTTCTGGCACCATCCGCATCCAGGTGACTGTAATGCAACGGTATATCATACTTGATGCTTGTGTTTGATATATTCATTGCAGATGTAATATAGCGAACGTCAATTGTTTGTGCCGGTGTATGTATATAATAGTTTTACACGTATGTTGTAATGTCACATTTCACTTTTAATGTCAGAAGCACATTTATATTACACGCCAGTAATTCTTTTAATGCTAGTCAAGAACATGGTCTCCAAAATTTGGATGGGTCCCAATACCAAAAGTTAAAGTGATTACTGAGAATTTAAGTGCCAACCAAAGAAAAATCTTATAAAGCCAAGAGTCAGTTATCCGAGTCCCAGAAATCACTGCACGTGATTTCATTTCAACAAATTTTATTTCTCAAAGAAAATAATTCTGAAAGAAAAAGGATGGAACAACAGGCATAGCCTATGTAAGTTCTCTCCATTTAGTAACAATGAGTATATACATGTTAACATCATTCATATAATATATAATATAGTGAGATATCAGTTAAGTAGGGACAACTCTGAGTCGAGTATAATTAGTCGATTTTATTTAATGTATTTCATCCAGTTTATTTTAAGAAAATTTTGAAATCCTGTAACCAAAACAGGATTCCCTCAGCCTATGGGATACCGACCAGTAAAGTCCATAACAGCTAGGTAGCTGCTGGTCATCCACCCATAAGCTTTGGGGACCAGTCATGGATACAACATTCTGAGTTTTAATTTGATAATGACAGTTAAGAAAGGCAAAATTAGTTTGATAATATATTTAGTGGATTCCGTAAGGTTGCATAGTTGGAGAGTGATTACTTGAATTTGATAGAAGTATGATTGAGAAATGATTATAAGAAAAATAATTAATATAGGGCACGACTATGAGCAATAGAAATATGTAAGCAGTAAATATGCAACCAATTTTAATCCACTAATTAATAAGGTTGTCCATACTATATTTCATCTAATAAGTGTACTAATTCATAACATTCATACTATCATAATTATAATATAAAATAGAATAATATACGTCACTGCACGTGATGACGTAAGTATCGTAGTCCCATTGCACACAAGGATCAATATGTACATTTACACCAAAATGATATCGAACACACCTTCATCAGCTTAGTTAGATCTATGTGAAATACATCGTGTTTCAATATCATTTTTCCTTAGTAACATGCAGGGTTCCTATATGTATATATGCCACAGCTTTATTGTACTTTGGGGCCTGCTCGTGGTATAAAGTTCTGTTTGCTAAAAGTCTAAATAGTTGAGATATATTTAGGCTAGTTGATGTCACAGGCAAGTATCAAAGCCAACACCAGTATTGGGAAATGACCCTGGCTGTTAATAGGACGTTAAACAAAAACAAACCAAACACAGTATTGGGAAATACTCTATTCCATTTTATGGAGGTAGACAATATATTTTTTTACACATTAGTCTGTGTGGGTGCTTTATAACTTATTTGATTTTTAAGACATTATCTTCAACCATGCCCGACACAGCCCAAAAAGGAAATAAATGTTTGAAAACTTCATCAACCTGTACCACTCGAAACCTTGTATTCGTTTTTGTCACTTGTCGACATCTGTCACGGAAACCGTCATAATGGGGTGCTACTATCTAGAAATTGGAAATTGGAAATCAAATTCATTGCGCTTATCGTACGTCTTACTTGTAAGTTGTCTCTATAGGTTATGTTGTCAGTTAAGATCGAGTTAAGCGACAGGTGTTGAAGAGTTTGTGTTGTCATTGTCCTTTTGTTATTTATAGATAACACACCATCAATGATTAAAGGTTTCAAAACGAGAAACGTAATAGTAACACCGATTTGATCAGTCATACTACCGAGCTCTCCCGAACCATGAAATGCTCAAAGTACAGTAAATTGATGCACATGTTTTGTAGTAAAAATCTTCATCTGAGGAGGAAATAAAGATTTATGCATTATAATGCGGTCCACAATGGATATATCTCTGACCACCGTCACCATATACATATATCTGTCTCTCCAGAGTAGTTTCGCCACCAACAGTCGACATTCTCCTCGGAAATATTCATAGTATTTCTTATTCGGAAAGAAAGATGAACGCATTTTCTTATGGGCGTGACAAAAGTTGTTTTTTTTTATTAAGAGAATAAGAAGTAATGATTGTAGCAAACATCTTTGGAGAAAAACTTCCACTTCTGGAAGTCGTCTGTTAGTGCTATTAAACATTTTTTATCGAGTAATTAATCGATCCAAATTTATTATTGCATTATTAATAAGCTACCTAATCAATTTCTTGTAATGGATATACTCCTACAATATCTTTCATTGGAATTACAAATATATATACATGTATATGTAAATAAATGAATAGATATATTACACAATGTCATATAAGTATTTTGTGTAATGTTCACATCTCACAGTTACACCGTTTGTTACTCGGTAAGTCCATGGGTGGTTTGTTGCGTTGAGATTTCTAAATCAGCTAAAAAAACAATGTGATTTGATGTTACTCAACAAAGCAATGATTTCGACATAGATATGTTTCCGTAGACCTTGGTGAGATAGATGACAAGTGTAGATCTCCGTGCTTAGTGAGCCGTCAAGGCACCAGATATAGCACCCGATGCAGGCTATTGTACTTGTGCACTGATTGAAATTTTAAAGGGAAAAATTACGAGCCTGTTGTGTTTATAAACGGCAACTTTAATCACGATAGTTTGGTTAAAGAAAGAAGAACTAAAGCAAGCATGAGTAGTGTTATCATCTCAGACAATAGAACGGAGCGAGAACAACCAGCATACATTAACACCTATGATAATCTGGTGTCAGTTAACAAAATGTGCGAGATAACATTGTATTATCCTACAGACAAACAAATTAAAACAGAAACACTTATAACGCTGGGCGGTACCGTGGTAAAGTACACGTTATTACCCTTCTCCTCATAAAACATGGCAACGAGGTGTCTTAAGTATGACAGACAGATTAAAAACGTTACAATTGATTATGATTTTATTCATTAAATTAAAATGCATTTGCACGATTTTGATGTCCAATAAACATGATCGGTACAATGTGATTTTGTCACAAACATTGAGAAACATTTCTGTCTGTAGTGAATGCATATCTACATGGATACTCATCAACACATATACACTTATTGATGAAATAGCAGGTGCTTTTCTTCTCATTTGACTCATCAATATGTTAGAATTTGATGAAGTTGTTGCGCTTGGCAGTTGCAAATCTTATTTGCTGGGAGTGGACGATGAACTTGTCAGGAAACATTCATATACATGTGTGTAGTCATTTTTCTATCAAAACGTTTAATTCAAATAAAATCTTAATTTCAATTTGTATTTTGTATTTTAAATTCATCCGTAACTCAAACAAATTTAGAATATATATATAAATAAAAAAAAGCATAAAAACAACTTTAAAATAACAAGAGGAGTGTGATCATTTCATTCAACAGGTTAAGCCGACTGGAAAATCATCTATTTTCACCAACATTAGATAAATGTACATTTCTGGGTATAGCTAAATATCGATCAAGTGAGGGAATAATGATTGTATGTGAGAAATAGGATGATTTATTAAACTATGTGTTGGGCCCAAACTGTTAATGTTTTCCTTATAAATGAGATACGGTATTACTCACGATAGTATTTCTTGTGAAATTGTACTCGTTTTATAAACGCTGGAAACCAAAATTGTGTAGAAATCGATAAGAGGGAATTCGAAATAAGTTCAATGTAGAAGGGAAATAGTAATAGCACTATACTTGCATCAGTTTGGTACAAATTGTATATTGGATGATTAAAAAAATGAAATTATCGCAAAACTGGCATGTTTGGTCATGTCATACCGCATAGACATACATATAGTTATATATCCATAGATGCATGTGTAATAACACTACTGTAACGTCATAGATAAGGCATGTTGTGATGATGCCACGTGATTGTTTTAGTGGTGACAAACTACCCGTTCGAGTGGCAGCCTGTATTATATGAACATTTTTTTAGTGAACATTTTTTTAGTTTTGTGATAAATAAAATCGCCAAGGCTGGAGACATATTAAATTATAAAAATCTTATAAAAAATGCCATATTACATCGACACTCGTGTAATGTCCTTCACACGCGTATATTCCGAGCCTTGTTAAGGCCAATCTATTTTTGCTCATATCCCTTTCTGATCTTTAACCGACTAACTTCAAAGTGTTAAATTTTATTTATCATAAACTACTGCTGATGCATTTGATCGATCCTACATGACCTAATTATGTAACTGTGGCAACTAAAATGTCAAATTCATTATTAGTGCATTTTCCTAGTTATCTTTACAATATAATTTCGGCTCGGAAATTTCTATATTCTCTTTTTAATTATATTCCCTGTGCCTCTAGCATCAACAAAAGATAACTTATAAAGCATTAGTATTCATTATTCGTCAGTACAAATGAGATAAACATACTTGTGTGTGTAAAAAGTATTTCTTAAAAGCCACCCAAATCGGAATCTGCATTTCACAACTATTGCTACTGTTTGATATTTTTCACGAGTGAGCAGCATGCATGGAAGGTACAAAACTATTAGCCGCACCAATATATTTTTTATTTTACTAAAGTTCTTATTGAATATCTTCTATTATCCGGTTTTAGTGATTTTATTAGTGAAAGAAAACAATATGTAATATTAGGTGAATTAGATTTGAGCCATTACATGCAAATTCCTCAGAAAATATAACAATAGTGATATGATCAATGCATTTTCTCGAATGTATACAATCAAATGTGTTCCATGATGCTATTCGAATTTTGCTCCAGAGGCGTTTTTTTTTTTTGCATTAGTGAAATCATCACTTATCTGATACTTATCCAGAGTCTTTGAAATAACTGTAGTAATATTTATGTATTTATATGATGTAGCCAGTGATAAAAGCTTCTTTTGTTTTTATTTCGTTCATCGATACTCATTTATTTTATATGAATAATTTCTCTCTAAATATTCTTATAACCATATAAGTGCTTCAGGGTTGAACTTATTTTAAAGATTCTAAATAATCGAATTCAAACAGAGGTCAATAAGTAAAGAAACGTGATTTTAAGGGAAAACTTAATTGAGCTGTGTCATACTATTCATTGTTTACATTTATGTCCCTATAACAGCAAAAGCTTGTAAGTTGGTTTTGAAAGCATTATCCTTTACAAATGTGTACGAGTTAAACTATTTTTTTTATTCGTTATCAATATGATGTTATAATGTGCGGAGATAATGTAAATAATAATAATATAAGAAACACTCAATTATAGTTTGAATGATTCAAGTCCGTAATTGTAACAAAGAGTGAACATTCTCACTAACCAAACGATAGGTGCCACCCTGCCAATGTCTACGATAACCAAATACAATACCATGGCTATTATGAAGTTCCACAACGAGTCACCTCAACGTAACATTTGAAATTATTTGCTTTGTATGATGGCGCCATTAAAACCAGAATCACTGGACTATATAAAGCGTTGGAAGATTTGTGATTGCTATCTTTCCGCACTTCCACTAATCTAAGTAGAAACACTGTAATAGTATACCTTCCCTGTCCGTGCTTACACACATACGTCAAATACAAGGCTTAGTTATGGTCTAGGTACAAAAAGACGTTTTCTTTTAAATGACAACTTTAATGAATTCATAGACGCCTTCACAGATAAAGGAAAGATAATGCAATTTTCATTTGAAAGAAAAAGAAATATGTGTGACAGGTTTAGTAAATACAAAAGTCTATTATTATTGAAAGATGTAAGAGTAGGTACATTCTATATATGCTATATATTTTAAAAGTCTCCCGCCTATTTATATGAATGCAATATAAATCAAAACATATACATGTTTCTAAATAAGATGTTATCGATGCTATCATGAACGAAGCAGATTTCCTAAGAAAGACAAAACTCAAGTATATTTTGTGTGTCAACTTCACCTGCTGGCATGCATTCCATGAGGAAATAAAGGATGCCTTGCTAAGTAATTGATACGGATATACCTTTTACGATAAATGACCACCGCCAGCAATAACACTGAGCGCTGATTAAGCGATATGAAGCTGGAAAGAAGTATTGTTTCCGTATTGTGAGTGTTGGAAAACATATTTCAATTACTTTAATATGAGTGCTGTGATCAGATCATACTGTTCAATTAAATGAACAAACAAATCAACAAGTGTGATATATCTTTAAAATATTTAATATAAACATAAACTTCTTATCATAAAAGTGAATAACAATACATATTTTAACAAAACAGTTCTCGTTAAACATACCAACACGTATCATTGCCATAATCATTTCAGCTAATTCCCTTCTAAACCGTTGACATGATTTTGAAGGCATCTTCTTATTATTTGTAAGGGAATCCAGTTTTATCAGGAATCTGATCAATAAGTCTCTATAATTACTTAGTACATAATTTATGATGGCGATCTAAAGAAAAACAGGAGGCATAAGCGGCCTCGTTGGCAGTACAGGCGGCGATAAATGGTTCGTATGTTGTAGATAAAGTCCATTAGGGAGAAACGAAGAGGCAGGTTCGCCATACCCTGACCAATAGGGGTTCGTCACCATCATCCTTTGTACACTAGCGAAATTCCCGGCCTCCGCCAAAAGTTCTAATCCAACAGCAGTCTGTCGCTTCCATTTAGTTCTGAAAAAAAGGAACCTTTTTTTTTCATTTCCTGTTTGTTTTGTTTTTATTATATTGTACATCTCATCCCATTATACATCATTGATATACAAATGGAATGACAAAGTTTTGTATCATTATTCAATTCCAAACAATGACATTATCACCAGCACTGTCACGAGACGCCTTGCTCTATCTTTAAAGATCTCGTATATCTCTCACGCCTTCCAATCGTCCTAAAGTTCCAAATTAATATACGGCATTTGCAGCATCACAATAGCTTTAAAAAGCTGTTTCGATGACTAAACGTAGTTCTACTAATATATAATTTACTTTCGACATAATCATATCCCTTTCTATGTTATAGCTGAATACCTGATATGATTGTGCACGTGGCTTGAAATAGGTTCGGTGAATAATTATTTGGATTTTCGAGTGACTGGTGTGCTGTCGTATATTCAATATTCATGATCGATAGCATTCTCAGGCACAAAATGGCTCCATAGTAATAATTGATGACAGCAATTTATTTATCATAAACAACGAGAAAAAGGTTGACACGAGCCTAATAACTGATGGTGTGAAAGAGAATATTGATTTTCATTAGAAATCGGCATGAAATTATCATTATTGATATTTATCGATAACGGTAAAACTAAGATCATTACAGGACTTGAATACGTCATATACAGCGTTAATGATTTTACATGTTACATATATTCTCACAGAACACAAATAAAACCGAAGAGACGCTAACCAACTCGATAAATTGTTATGGCAGTGCTAATTTCTCTTTCCTGAACTACCCACCTTCTATTCTGGTACCACGTCTTCACTTGAGTGTCCGTCAGGTTGAGTTTTGCAGCAAGCTCCATCCGATCCTGGACACTTAGGTATTTTTGACGTTCGAAAATTTTTTCCAAACTGTTTAGCTGGTGATCTGTGAATGCAGTTCTTGCCTTTCTAGGCTTTTTCACTTTCGAACTGTATGTTGTATGTTCATGGTGGCCTAGTAATCTATCTGTATAACCTGCAAACGTATCAAAGCACATGTTTAGTACTAACACATGATATCATCAATGCCTAATATATATATACATATAAAAGAAAAAAAAAAATAATAAAAAAAACCCAAAACAATCGTATTATTTAAAATATAGTTATATTATTTACTATATATTCTACAATGTGTTTTCGTATATTTTAGAAAGTTTGAAAGTATCATTTTATCCGTTTGCCATACTGTCCAACTATCCATATAAGTAGAAATCAGTATAAGATATAACTGGTGATGATTTACATACCTTCTTGTGGTGAATCTAAGGAGCCACTGTAGACAGAATCACTACTAACTGACGGCACTCGTTGGTCACTAGGACTAATGATACCAGATAATCCCTGACAATTGTCTTTGTTATAACGTGAATCTGAGAGAATGTCTGTGATGAGGAAAGATGGTCGTTGTGGCGTCTTGGCTGGAATAACATCAGAAGATGAACCACAATCGCGACATCCACCTCCAGTGAGCATTGTCTGTATGGAATGGGAGGTGTTGTGTGTAACACTTTCCTCGTCATCGTCAATATTGACGTCCTCCTCACTGTCAGAATAATCTCGTTCTTCACTCATATTTTTCATTACTGATTCCTCAGGAAAGGCTCCCGATCTGATAATTTCTTGAAAAAGATGTTTTAAAACGCGAAACAAGTAGGTGCTTAGACGTCCTACCTGTTGTCCAAGACGTGATACCAAGCAATATAATTTGTTGTTATAAGTATCAATTCTGTTGCATGTGTGTATCCTTTCATATGTCTATTTCGATGAGTAGAAGGACTCGATTACCTATCATAACCCGTTGTATAAACACATTAGCAGACACCTTACAACTATCTCACCACACACAATGCATTAGTATATTAATATAACTGCATTTAACTCCTGTACTGATCAGCCAATCACAGCGAGGGGGCGGATCCCTACGACAGGTGTCGATTAAACGCCGTATGTTTAGACACGGTGTGTGACAGTAAGCCGGATGGCTGGACGGTTTTACTATAGAAAACAATATTGGAGCATAATTACATACCTGAGTACAGTTGAAACAGAAGTTCAAAAGTCGAATCCTTTTCCTGGATGGGTGGGTTGGCGACATATATACAAATACCGCAATTTGATAGCTGGGTGGCGATATAAATCTCCTGACGCTACGCATTACATTGACAAGAAACATGTTAGGTATTCAAGTCACATGACTTTCAGGTTCAACATGCCTCTTTCTATTTTATTTCAAGGCAATTGATATGTATAAAATGCGATTATATGTGACTTTCAGTACAAAATGAACAATCCAAAAATATAAATAATGCCTGGCCGCATGAATACATTGTACGACATTTACAATAAATAAGCTCATAATATATTCAGAAACTCGAAACCGAAATCGATTTATTTTTCATGTTTCCCTGTTGCCTGTAAAAGGTTGAACCAAAACACCACGTACTTATATATTGATTTGTATTATTTACCTGAATACAGTAATCTAATGGCATGGTTTTGTTTTGTTTTGTGTTTCGTTTTGTTTCCAAAGTTAGAGTATCTATTTCCTTCTGCGCTAAAGCATACATATGGTTTATGCTTATGATCCAGTTATAGACTGGAACGGATGTTATTGCAATTATTATTGTTTTCTTCTTTGAAAATGAAATGACGATTTTTAGATGATATTACCATAGTATCACTTACGCACGAGACTAATTTCCTCAAAGATGGAAATCATTTATATGTTGTTTTTGTGTTTTTGTTGTAGTTGCTGTTTGTGGTGTTGTCGTTTTTTTCTGTTAATATTTACTCATCTTTTAATTCGGTTGTTGTTTTTGTTAATATTAACTGTTCTATTAATTCAGTTGTTACTTTTCTTTTCCAGGAAAGACGAACGCTCTCTATATGTTCTAGTAACATCGGATAGAATGCGTCTCGTGTAAAAAATGAAAACATGTCGGCATATTATCGTCGTCAGTGTAACTACATTTCGTAAAATATTACATGTGTTTATGCTATATTTTCATTTTGATAACGCCGCATTACCCGAGGTTGGCAGATAGACATGGAGGGTGTCGTCTGTCAAGCAAAAGACGGTTCCCCTTTCTGAACTCTTGATATTATGGTATTGTTCATTTTCACATGCATATTATGACCTTCTTTCTGATAGTTCTGTGTGAAAACATATGTTTCAACTTGCTCCTTTTAGAATTAGTGATATTATTGAATACCACAGTCCAAGGGATGGTTCATGTTTATATTACTTCATCCGAAATCCGAAAAAAATCACAGGTCACTTCAATGTTATCTGCAATGATGAAAAATATACATGAAGATCAATAGAGGATGCATACAAATTGTCAAAATCCTTAAATAGAGGAAGGAGAATTAACATCGACAGTGAGTAGACAGAAATTCTACAAACAATATGAAAACAATATACCAACCCAGTGTATTTGTTTTAAATGATTCCACTGCTGTATACTTTTCTTCACTTTTCATTTAGTTTGTTTATTGTCATATATTTCACCTATCAAGGTTTATTATCATATAACCAAACGTTTCTTATTTATTTTCATCGATTTCACTTTTTTCTTTACATAATACCCTATGTGTTATATTTATCAAATACCTCTCATTGTGTAAGGTTTATTTAATACGCCTCACTGTGTTAAGTTTATTTGATACATCTCGCTGTGTTAAGTTTATTTGATACATCTCACTGTTCGAGTTTAGTTGAAACATCTCACTGTGTTATATTTATTATATACATCTCACTGTTTTGATTTTATTTGATACATCTCACTGTGTAAGGTTTATTTGATACATCTCACTGTGTAAGGTTTATTTGATACATCCCACTGTGTAAGGTTTATTTGATACATCTCACTATGTTATATTTATTTGATACATCTCACTGTATTATATTTATTAGATACATCTCACTGTGTTATATTTATTTGATACATCTTACTGTGTAAGGTTTATTTGATACATCTCACTGTTTTGTATTTATTTGATACATCCCACTGGGTTATATTTATTAGATACATCTCACTGTCTTATATTTATTTGATACATCTCACTTTTTATGGTTTATTAGATACATCTCACTGTGTAAGGTTTATTTGATACATCTCACTGTGTTATATTTATTAGATACATCTCACTGTGTTATATTTATTTGATACATCTCACTGTGTAAGGTTTATTTGATACATCTCACTGTTTTGTATTTATTTGATACATCCCACTGGGTTATATTTATTAGATACATCTCACTGTGTAAGGTTTATTTGATACATCTCACTGTTTTGTATTTATTTGATACATCCCAGTGTGTTAGGTTTATTTGATACATCTCACTATGTTATATTTATTTGATACATCTCACTATGTTATATTTATTAGATACATCCCACTGGGTTATATTTATGAGATAAATCTCACTGTGTAAGGTTTATTAGATACATCTCACTATGTTATATTTATTTGATACATCTCACTGTGTAAGGTTTATTTGATACATCTCACTGTGTTAGGTTTATTAGATACATCTCACAATGTTATATTTATTAGATACATCTCACTGTGTAAGGTTTATTTGATACATCTCACTGTTTAAGGTTTATTTGATACATCTCACTGTTTTATATTTATTTGATACATTTCACTGTGTTATAGTTATTAGATACATCCCACTGGGTTATATTTATTAGATACATCTCACTGTGTTAGGTTTATTAGATACATCTCACTGTTCGAGTTTATTTGATACATCTCACTGTGTTATATTTATTAGATACATCTCACTGTGTTATATTTATTAGATACATCTCACAGTGTTAAGTTTATTAGATACATCTCACTGTGTTATATTTATTCGATACATCTCACTGTGTAAGGTTTATTAGATACATCTCACTGTGTTAGGTTTATTAGATACATCTCACTGTGTTAGGTTTATTAGATACATCTCACTGGGTTATATTTATTTGATACATCTCACTGTGTAAGGTTTATTAGATACATCTCACTGTGTTATATTTATTTGATACATCCCACTGTGTTAGGTTTATTTGATACATCTCACTGTTCGAGTTTATTTGATACATCTCACTGTGTTAAGTTTATTTGATACATCTCACTGTGTTATATTTATTTGATACATCCCACTGGGTTATATTTATTAGATACATCTCACTATGTTATATTAATTTGATACATCCCACTGTGTAAGGTTTATTAGATACATCTCACTATGTTATATTAATTTGATACATCTCACTGTGTAAGGTTTATTAGATACATCTCACAATGTTATATTTATTAGATACATCTCACTGTGTAAGGTTTATTTGATACATCCCACTGTGTAAGGTTTATTAGATACATCTCACTATGTTATATTAATTGATACATCTCACTGTGTAAGGTTTATTAGATACATCTCACTGTGTAAGGTTTATTAGATACATCTCACTATGTTATATTTATTAGATACATCTCACTGTGTAAGGTTTATTTGATACATCCCACTGTGTTATATTTATTAGATACATCTCACTGTGTTATATTTATTTGATACATCTCACTTTGTATGGTTTATTAGATACATCTCACTGTGTTATATTCATTTGATACATCTCACTTTGTATGGTTTATTAGATAAATCTCACTGTGTTATATTTATTTGATACATCTCACTATGTTATATTTATTCGATACATCTCACTGTGTAAGGTTTATTAGATACATCTCACTGTTTTATATTAATTTGATACATCTCACTGTGTTAGGTTTATTAGATACATCTCACTGGGTTATATTTATTTGATACATCTCACTGTGTAAGGTTTATTAGATACATCTCACTATGTTATATTAATTTGATACATCCCACTGTGTTAGGTTTATTTGATACATCTCACTGTTCGAGTTTATTTGATACATCTCACTGTGTTATATTTATTTGATACATCCCACTGGGTTATATTTATTAGATACATCTCACTATGTTATATTAATTTGATACATCCCACTGTGTAAGGTTTATTAGATACATCTCACTATGTTATATTCATTTGATACATCTCACTGTGTAAGGTTTATTAGATACATCTCACAATGTTATATTTATTAGATACATCTCACTGTGTAAGGTTTATTTGATACATCTCACTGTGTAAGGTTTATTTGATACATCTCACTGTGTTATATTTATTAGATACATCTCACTGTGTAAGGTTTATTTGATACATCCCACTGTGTTATATTTATTAGATACATCTCACTGTGTTATATTTATTTGATACATCTCACTTTGTATGGTTTATTAGATACATCTCACTGTGTTATATTTATTTGATACATCTCACTATGTTATATTCATTTGATACATCTCACTTTGTATGGTTTATTAGATACATCTCACTGTGTTATATTTATTTGATACATCTCACTATGTTATATTTATTCGATACATCTCACTTTGTATGGTTTATTAGATACATCCCACTGGGTTATATTTATTAGATATATCTCACTGTGTTAGGTTTATTAGATACATCTCACTGTGTAAGGTTTATTAGATACATCTCACTGTGTAAGGTTTATTTGATACATCTCACTGTGTTATATTATTTGATACATCTCACTGTATTATATTTATTAGATACATCTCACTATGTTATATTCATTTGATACATCTCACTTTGTATGGTTTATTAGATACATCTCACTGTGTTATATTTATTAGATACATCTCACTGTGTTATATTTATTTGATACATCTCACTTTGTATGGTTTATTAGATACATCTCACTATGTTATATTCATTTGATACATCTCACTTTGTATGGTTTATTAGATACATCTCACTGTGTTATATTTATTAGATACATCTCACTGTGTTATATTTATTTGATACATCTCACTTTGTATGGTTTATTAGATACATCTCACTATGTTATATTCATTTGATACATCTCACTTTGTATGGTTTATTAGATACATCTCACTGTGTTATATTTATTAGATACATCTCACTGTGTTATATTTATTATATACATCTCACTGTGTAAGGTTTATTTGATACATCTCACTGTGTTATATTTATTGGATACATCTCACTGTGTAAGGTTTATTTGATACATCTCACTGTGTTATATTTATTATATACATCTCACTGTGTAAGGTTTATTAGATACATCTCACTATGTTATATTTATTAGATACATCTCACTGTGTTATATTTATTAGATACATCTCACTGTGTTATATTTATTAGATACATCTCACTGTGTTATATTTATTAGATACATCTCACTGTGTTATATTTATTTGTTACACCTCACTGTGTTAGGTTTATTTGATCAATCTCACTTGACTTAGTATATAAGATAGATTTCACTGTACTTAGTATATAAGATACATCTCACTGTACTTAGTATATAAGATACATCTCACTGTACTTAGTATATAAGATACATCTCACTGTACTTAGTATATAAGATACATCTCACTGTACTTAGTATATAAGATACATCTCACTGTGTAAGGTTCTTACTGTCATCTTACTGTACTAGGTGTTACTAGGTATAATACTCTTTATGTTATATTTGGCATGATTTGCAACTATTTATATATTTAAATTTTACGTTCGTCATATTTTTTTTCTATACTGTAGGGCCAGAAACTGGTGTTAATCTTTCCGATTCAGGTTACAGTAAAGCCGAAATAAATGCCAATGGCACCACAGGAAAACAAATTGTACAGGAAAACACCGTGTACCGCTTTATCATATCGCATATAACTTAGCAAACAAGCACGATGTTGGTATATAAAATATG
This sequence comes from Pecten maximus, assembly GCF_902652985.1. Taxonomy (NCBI): domain Eukaryota; kingdom Metazoa; phylum Mollusca; class Bivalvia; order Pectinida; family Pectinidae; genus Pecten; species Pecten maximus. The sequence goes on along the minus strand of NC_047016.1, from coordinate 21,188,099 downwards.
AACTAGTATACAAACTTGGTTAGATTATTATCATATATATGTTGCTGTGATACGTCTATAGATTCCCCTTCATGTCTTCGTGACTACGTTTTTTATATAGTCGTTTGCTCATTTTCTTATATTCCACTTTTTCAGACTTGTCTTTTATATATATACCTCTTATATTCCACTTTTTCAGACTTGTTTATCTATATATATACCTATTATTTTCCAATTTTTCAGACTTGTTTTTTATATATATCTATTATATTCCACTTTTTCAGACTTGGTTTTTTTTATATATACCTACTATATTCTACTTTTTCAGACTTGTCTTTTATATATATACCTCTTATATTCCACTTTTTCAGACTTGTTTATCTATATATATACCTATTTTTTTCCAATTTTTCAGACTTGTTTTTTTTTATATATACCTATTATATTCCACTTTCTTTTTCAGACTTGTTTTTTATATATATACTTCTTATATTCCACTTTTTCAGACTTTATTTGATATATACCTATTATATTCCACTTTTTCAGACTTGCTTATCTATATATATACCTATTATTTTCCAATTTTTCAGACTTGTTTTTTTTTATATATATATATCTATTATATTCCACTTTTTCAGACTTGTTTTGATATATATCTATATATATATATACCTATTATATTTTACTTTATTAGGTTTTCTGTTCCTAGTATATTAAATTGTGTCATACTTTTCATAACCACTGGGATATATTAATGATTTATAGATTTCATGTTCGGTTTAAAATATTTCATTTGTGATACTCTCTTATATCACTGCATTTCTTTATTTCTTAATTTCCGAAATAAGATCAAATGTAGACAATAATTATGTGTCTAATTTTGTAAGCATTTTGTTAAATCATGCTGTCTTTTAGGACATGATGTCACTCTGACATTTTTATTTGTATGATGTCCCTAGCATCACTGGCGCGAGTCCTAGAAGGACGAAACAGGTGTATGATTCCCTAGCATTACTGACGAGACCTAGAAGGCCAAAACAGTTGCATGATATCCCTACAGTCACTGACGAGTCCTAAAGGACGAAAAACCGTATGATGTCCCTACCATCACTGACGAGTCCTAGATGGACGAAACAGCTGTATAATGTCCCTACAATCACTGGCGTGTTCTAGAAGTACGAAACAGCTGTATGATGTCCCTAGCATCACTGACGACTTTAACATTTTTGAACATTGTATTAATAAAGCTTATTAAGAACGTGTACTGAACCGTGTCACTATTTAAATTAAGTTATAAACAATTAAATATATATTATCTTTAAAAAAATAATCTTTTATTTTTTGCAATTCACCAACTGCAATAAAATACTGATCTATGTATTCTAGAGAATGCATTGCTAAATAATCTAGTCCTAAACCATGCTCGTTGTTAAAAGAGCGTAAGGATTAAGTGAGAGTTATTTATTCGTGTTTATAGATACAAAATGTATTAACATAATTATCATATATGTATATATATCGAAATAAAACACATTTATATTCATATTTTCTTTTGCATCAGGATGAAATTAGTCATATTTACTGAAGATGGAGTGAGCAATCAATCAATGTACAGTGTGACTTCCCAACACCCACCCTCATCTGTATAATCAAAGTGTTACAAACATATAATAGGCATATAAACATGTAAATATGACTTAACACAAAATCAAATGGCGTCTTGTAATTGCATCACACTTCGTTATATTTCTGATAGTGTCACTTGTTTGAATAGGTACACAGGACTATACATCATGACATAAAAATACAATAATTTCACGTTTTCGCAAAATTCTTTTTCTTATGTGTTACGGACACAACGTCCGAAACACATATCAATAATCTCCTGACCAATAATAAGATATTTACGAGATTTAAGAACACAAAGTTTCTGATTTATAAACTAGAGTGGTGTGAATATTTTGTTGTCGGTGAGTTATTCCGCTGCTATAGAAATGTACATGAATTTTTCAGAGGTACATCAGTGGTAGTATTGTGTAGATATTGGGATCATATACAAATGTCTATTTATCTGGTAGTGTCAATGAGGACTGGGGTCCCCTGTCGATCAGTACTCATTATCGCCGTAAATGAATCTATCTCGCCAACATTAACGCTTAAATCAATGTATAGGGAATATTACTGAACCGACTTACCAACAATAATTGATCCATGCTGACTTACTCGACCATGATAGTGGACATTAATGACCTGACTTACCTGGGTATAATTGATCACGGGATAATCTTGTTGTAATCCCATCATCCCTAAAATTATCTTTCGCATCTAAATTTCTAGTCAGGAAATAGGCTACCTGTTGGGAATTCGTGTAAAACGTGTTACATAGGGCATACTGTCAGCAGGTAAACTCTATATAGCGTTATTAGATATTAAGATGTACTGTCGATAGTTTCTATTAGCTCGTTATACCTAAACGCTGTTTCAGATAAACTTTTAAATGCTTCAATGCATCCATAAATACCCGGTCGACGTGTGTACGCGAATCATAAAATTTTCACCGTTTCGCTATCAAAGGTAAACTGATTATGAAAGCTATCCACTCATCCGTGCGATATTTCAATTTCCTTTTATTGTAGAATGGGAGACGAAGCGTACTGGGTGCAGTTGACACATCGTACTCATTAAGTTCTAGCTCACTGCTACAGCGATTTTCTTTTGATTTCTATAAATGCCATTTATTGGTCAATTAAAAATTAACTAGCACCGGTGAAAGAGCAATTGTAATAATGGCCAGGGACACTATCAAGGAAAATGAATCTTAACTTGGAACAACAGTGATGGGGGTATTGAGTCCAATATCGCGTAATGGATATAACTACGATTATTAGAAATTTTGAAAAGATAAATTTGCTGGTATTGTCATGAGCGCCAGTACAAATTTATGAACCGGTATATTGACGGGTACTCGTGACACATCTAGCCTCAAGGGGGTTGCAAAGGTACATGATGTGTTGTATTCGGCTTAATATCAGTTTATACTCCATGAACTTGATTGAAATGCATTCGTTGCTGACAAGATGCTTGTTAATGCAATGATGTTGACATCATGTTTTAACTTATCTCTTGACTATTATGGGATTGGGAAATGATGTATCGGCTAAATAACAAAATACAACATTCGAGATAAGTTTATTCATATTAAGATTTATTATTCTGTTCTGTATTTGTTTTATAGCTTTTTTTATGTATTTTTTTTTTTAAATATTTAATTAACCGAAAACGTTTACAAATCATAATCTAGGTCAATGAATGTTTCTGGGTTATATGTCTCGATAAATATTTCGATCAGGATTCTGATGTTTGATTCTTTTAGTTTGCTTACGATTCTGCTTTGATATACAAAATTGGGAATATCTTTTTTATCGCCACGTATCTAAAAGGCAGCATTCGTAGATTGGTATGTCAAGTTTCCTAGTTACAATATGTCTTCTCCTAAACAGTGTATTGCTTTCTTCTCTATTTTGTTTTACTTTTACTTGACGTTTGAATCTTAACATCTAAAGACAAAATGCAAGAATTTGAAGATATTCAATATGACAGATAAGAAGTTGAAACAGGAACACACATACGCATATAGAGTATAATTACAAGGAAATCGGGATCCAAATAAGTTTAAACGCTTATCTCCCAGTCAAACAAGACCGGGTGATCTGGTTTACCATGCATATATGATTCACTAGCATAAAGTCATTACACAAAGGTCATCTCACACAAATATGGTGTGACAACCACTCATGAAATTCTCTAATTTTACATGTATTAGGCTATCGTAGAAATCTTAAAAGGATAGCTGGTTTCTATTGACACAGAATTTAAAACAATTTAAAATACTATAAATCAGACAGGGTGTTTATTTAAGTCTGAAGTAAAAGTTATTTGATGATAACGGTCAGTCAAGTTGCCTATCGAAATATAAGCATAATTATAGCATTTAATAGGAAGACGCCGATTATCGTTCACTCAGACCAATTAGCTAATAATCTGCGTTAAAACGGTATGAGACATTCACTAATGTGATCCTGACAGCCAATTAGTGAAGAACACGACAGACATTTCTTTATGATAAGTAGATATGTGTTTAGACTAATATGTTAATTTAGGTATCATATTAACCATTTAGGAATCCGAGGTGAACAGTTGGTAAGCGTGATTGCTTATTTAAAACTAAATATAAATTTTATTTGAATCTTGATGAGAAATATTCAGACGGTCCCGAAATTAAGTCGAGACAGTGTGATGGAATCGAAGATTTTTTATAGGGGAGTACTGAGGTCCTACCAATCATACACGACGTTTAGTTCATTATTACGTTATCCCTATGGATTGTGCTTTATTGGTATTACCTCGTACAAACCCATACACGAGAGCATTTTTGTGAATCTACATATATCTGAATCAAAGACATTTTACAATACATATTCGCATGGCATGACTTCAGTAATTTAATTCTAGTATTGTTAAGCTATATCTTGTAACATTAAATTTATTGCAGAGACACACAGTTTCATCTCGGTATTATTTACCAATTATGCAAACATTCGATATATATATGATAGACAATCTCAAATAAAGTCTATTCCAATAAATAAAATCTATATATTTGGTGTCGTTAAATTCTCTTTCGGGTCGAATGAAAGGAATACAACTTAAGTTCAAGATAAGAAAGCCCAGATACAAATCACCGAGATGTGTCTTGGTGAGAGTACCTATTTAATCACCGAGATGTGTCTTGGTGAGAGTACCTATTTAATCACCGAGATGTGTCTTGGTGAGAGTACCTATTTAATCACCGAGATGTATCTTGGTGAGAGTACCTATTTAATCACCGAGACGTGTCTTGGTGAGAGTACCTATTTAATCACCGAGACGTGTCTTGGTGAGAGTACCTATTTAATCACCGAGACGTGTCTTGGTGAGAGTACCTATTTAATCACCGAGACGTGTCTTGGTGAGAGTACCTATTTAATCACCGAGATGTGTCTTGGTGAGAGTACCTATTTAATCACCGAGACGTGTCTTGGTGAGAGTACCTATTTAATCACCGAGACGTGTCTTGGTGAGAGTACCTATTTAATCACCGAGACGTGTCTTGGTGAGAGTACTATTTAATCACCGAGACGTGTCTTGGTGAGAGTACCTATTTAATCACCGAGACGTGTCTTGGTGAGAGTACCTATTTAATCACCGAGACGTGTCTTGGTGAGAGTACCTATTTAATCACCGAGACGTGTCTTGGTGAGAGTACCTATTTAATCACCGAGACGTGTCTTGGTGAGAGTACCTATTTAATCACCGAGATGTGTCTTGGTGAGAGTACCTATTTACATATTTATAAGATGAAAATATCTTTCCTTGCTGTCCTAATTTTAGAGTTTTTTTTTCAGCATCTGATTCCGATTTCGTGGTAAAGAAATACTATAACTGTTGTTTTATTATCTAGATAAATTTATACTTACTATATGATACAGATGTTTGTTGTTGAATAGCTTACCTATACAGACACAAGTTCTTCAAGTGACATTCCCTCAACTCGAGAATAGTTTCATCTTGGTTGTGTATTTATCAATTATATTTATATTCTGCATACTTATAATTAATATAATAACCGCGATGAAAGATAAATATTAAACATCATCATTACATCATAAAATATATCGAAGCGCTATTTACAATTTGTAATATCGATACGAAAACTCATTAGGACCATAAACCTACCGCTTCGTGTACCTTATATCTAGATTCGACAGGCATATTATGGTCCGTCCAGTTGAAGTTTTGGTAAAAGTTACTTCAGAGTTCAACAGTTCAGTCAGAGTATATATTATTCTCCTAATTTTTGGCATAGTTGTTTATATGGGGTCTAACAAGGACATTATGGATTTAATTCGAAATGATTTATTCATGTATTTTTGGACATGTTTGGGACTTTCTTGTCCAATCATCTGTTAGAGTTTAGTGTAAATGCCTTCTGTGTTGTTTAGTTTGGTTTGTTTGGTTTGTTTTCGTTTAACGTCAGGTATTAACAGCCAGGGTCATGTTGTGCAGTTCAGTAAGATAATGTGTTCCTTTCCCTATGTTGGCATGGATGTTCATGTGGGATCTTATTTAACAAGGAAAATAAAGAATGAATCTTATTTTTTATTTTGAACGTGTTTGGGACAATATTGATTTTTTTTTCAAATATCTGGTAGTTATTTCTAATTTCTAAACCTTTCGGACAATTGTTTCTTTGTCCAAGAATATGTCAACATGTATGATTTGGAATATTTCAAATTTCATTTTGTCTCAACTACCGATCAGACAGTGTTCTTGATAACCATTGCATTCATTTTATGAAATGTCTTAAGCAATTTTTAAAAACTGTTTTCACCTGTGTCCATTTTGTAAGTCTTTTACATATAGATGGACGTACTGGTGACTGATTGTTATGATTGAATATATGGTAAGTAGCCAGATATATATTAGTGCATGTGGATATGTAAGGTCAATACACTGCCTCATTGGTAAGATCTTCAATAGAACATAGAACAAGATAGTAGTAGCAGGATAAGGAAAACGCGTAAAAACCTTCCCTATTCAGCTGTCGAGAGCCACTTGAGGATGATGTCAGTAACTAGTGACTGAGATTCAGGTCCAGTTGTGCCTACCTAAAGCACCGTAAACAGCTATTTGATGTAAGGTAAACATAATAGCTTCATCTGCGGCCATTTGTCAAGGTCATCACTTTCCTCAATCTAGAGACCCTCCCCATGCTCAACACCATACAAAGGACCTTCTGTCGATATAGGCAGGACATGGTCAACTTTGACTGACACCGGCACACGACTTTAAACTTTCTGATTGAACACTAACAATTTAAAAGATTTAAGATAAACAGTTTCTAATTATTGTTAAACGAGTATTTTGGAGGACGCTATGATAACCATCGTTCTGACTAGTCTGCCATACTTGTTCTTTAATCAGGGAGACGGACTCGGCTACCTGTAAACACACCTCACCTGTGATAACGAATACCACACTCAGCCCACCTGTAAGGGAAGCATTGATTTGAAGATTGTTTGCTTTAAATGGTACGCATTTTTGAAGTTTTAAGAAATTAGTGCCTACTCTTGTCGTTATCAGACAAACGACTAGTCATATTTGTGGATGTTTGGTTTATAAACATTCCCAAAAAATATAATTACACGAGAGCCTTAAAAAGACGGAAGGTTCTGTTTCATTGTTTTCCCACACAAAACAACACAATATTGTCTGGTGATTCAGTGATATAAATGTTATCATTCATTCCTTGTTTTAATGGAAAAGGAGACAACTTTATCCGAATCTATTTACTTTTACTTCTTCCAAAAATGCTGAATTAATACAATGGCAGCACAATTTATTACAAAAATACATTTAATTGATCAATCTTAATATTTTAATTTCAAATGCAGAAGTGGTTTAATCTGTCCTTAAAAGTTGTATGATGGTCATAACGAATTATTTCATTCACACTAGTAAATGTGCATTGTACATTTAATGTATATATACATGTACCTCTTCCACAGGCAAGGTTAATCTCCAGACGAACAGCGTTAAAACAGAGCTTATACACTATAAGTCGATTCGGATATGCTTTGTTTTAAAAAGACTTGTGCACTATTTACCACAACAGTGCTCATTAAATCAAGTGTAGGCGAATATACCTGTCTATTTGATTACAATCTCGTACACTTCACAACTTAACGTACATATGTTTCACGGATCATTTGTATGGTGCAGGTGACAAAATGTAGTCAAATGATTTTAATGATGGAATACTGTATTATGAAACAACACTTTTGATTGGATAAAAAATCAAGCATGTGATGAAATAGCTCCCAATTAAATGGCTTATATGTAACCCAAAAATTACGAGCATTGCTAACGTTTTTTTCTGTGTATTTTAATAAAGTTTATCCCGTTTGTATTTTTGTTGTTTGATATGTCACGGACAAATGAAATACCAGGAAAACAGGTATGTATCCTATCGATGTGTATTGATTTTCTAATTTGTTGGAATTAACATGAATTATTTGATTGCATTTTCTTACCCTTTTTTAATGTGAACTGATTCTATTAATGCTATTTTGTTATTATTCATATTAACTGAAGTTACGGTGAGTTTTTATCTACATGTTATGTTTGTGTAATTAATATTATACCTAATATTTGTTTAAATATTCATTTTGAGTGAACTCTTTGGTATACAATTTGTATACCTACAGATAATGACCAAATGAGTACTGAGTCTGTACATGTATGCACGTATTATAGGAACTGACTGTTCACTAATACTTCTTTATCATATTTCAATAAACATACAGCTAAATGTACCATTATGTACCATTAGCGGATTGTCGAGTGACTGTGACATATTGTAATGGTCTATCTGATTCTGTACCTTATATCTGTATTCACATTCACCAGTCGCCTGCCTCGTACTAGATGATTCCAGCTCCAATACATCAATCTTTCCCCAAACGTATGCTTTTGATAACCTCTAAACACAGGAACTGAGTTGATATTACCATGTTATCATATAATGCTAATTTTCTATTGTGTTTAAGACAGGATAAACAGCTCCGATGTTCCTCTACCAGCTCTCACTCATTGTGTTAAGTCTTGTTCCGATTCCCGCTGCCGATGGTAGTGAGATAAGCATGATTTATGTACATATTACGACAGTCTGACCACGTCGCTTCTTGCTACCTGTGTACGTCACCATCCTAACTGACAGATGGCGCGTGCATGCAGTAGGCTTTACAGGTCAATGTATGCCCATTGACTTTGTGATAATCTATTTCAACTGCATATGGCCAATGTATTACGGCACACTTTCGGCAAACTGGCAAATTATTGTATAGCATTCAATACGGCGAAAGGCGATGGAAATGCACAAGTTCAATAATTAGTCGTGTTTTAATCCTTTTTAATGCCGATTGTTAAAGCGGATTACAATGTGTCATTAAATCAACGGGAATTGCAGAAATCTATTAAAGTAAATGAAATAATTGAACATCCGTTTCTGCGCTGAGTTTTGCATACACCCCAACAAAGACCTTTGTAACTACAATCGTCTAGTTTAAAGCTGAACATGTCATCAATTACGCTGGTAATGTTCTCATACAATTTGCTAATGAATACCTAATGTGAATATAATACCGTACCTGTAGTCTTATTCCGTTTAAAACGTTTTGTAAGGCAGAAATATCTGCATATAAAATACATTATTTGAATTTGTCACCATCAATATTTAATTATTAATGATGTGAAGAGGAGCGTCCGAAACACAACATAAAAGGTACAAATGTATATCCGGACTCGTACAAAATATAACATTACACGGCCGAATAGTTCGCCAAGTATCACATTCAAATCAGGTCTAATAGATTTCTGTGTATGGCTTAAAATGGATGAACAAAAATATTGTCCAATGTTAATAAACACTGAACGATCTGAGAATTTAAATAATATATGTAGCATAACATTAGTTACTATTCGATCAATAGAAAACGAGAAATAGTAGTCATGTTCTTCATTTCTTCATGTATAACAGCGACAGGTGTAATAAACATTTGTCTACATATTTTATACGGACGAACGACGTTTATTTCCAAAGGTAACAAAGACAATAATTATAGCACGTATCGTACCAATCAGTGATTAACAACACTTAGCTATAACGGCTAATCGTTATTACATAGCATTATTCCGTCCCAATGGAATACAGAAAATTACAAATATATTCTAGTTATCGACAAAACAATCATATTACCTCATAAAGGTTACCGATATGAATTTCCAAAACTGGTTGGTACCGATGAGTCTGTGTGATAGTTTCGCCATTCTTCTCCCGAGTACACAGTCACGTAGTCTCGGGGGTAAAGGGGCTTCCTTATCTCACTGTTTCTCCATCAGGCCAAAAGTAAACCTTAAAAGCATATATGGACCGATAAACATCTCCCCTTTATATACACAATATCATAACAAAGGCAGGGCATTGTGGACAAAGAAATATACATTATCAGGCTAATTATGTGAAATGTTGTCTAATCTATCGGGATACATTTTGTTAAATCTTTTATCCATCATTTTCGACGGTACTCTGATAAACCACCCGCCGAGGTACTCGCGGGGTACTGCAGGGGTACTTCCGAGGTACTGTCGGGTAATTTATAAGCTGAGGTACTGCCGGGGGTTACTGCCGGGGTACTGCCGGGGTACCGCCGGGGTACCGAGGTACTGCCGAGGTACTGCCGGGTAATTTATAAGCTGAGGTACTGCCGGGGGTTACTGCCGGGGTACTGCCGGGGTACCGCCGGGGTACCGAGGTACTGCCGGGGTACCGAGGTACTGCCGAGGTACTGCCGGGGTACTGTCAGGTAAGCTGAGGTACTGCCGGGGTACTGCCGGGGTACCGAGGTACTGTCGGGTAAGCTGAGGTACTGCCGGGGTACTGCCGGGGTACCGAGGTACCGCCGGGGTACTGCCGGGGTACCGAGGTACTGCCTAGGTACTGCCGAGGTACTGCCGGGGTACTGCCGGGGTACCGCCGGGGTACCGAGGTACTGCCGGGGTACTGTCAGGTAAGCTGAGGTACTGCCGGGGTACTGCCGGGTCCTGCCGGGGTACCGAGGTACTGTCGGGTAAGCTGAGGTACTGCCGGGGTACTGCCGGGGTACCGAGGTACCGCCGGGGTACTGCCAGGGTACTGTCAGGTAAGCTGAGGTACTGCCGGGGTACTGCCGGGTCCTGCCGGGGTACCGAGGTACTGCCGAGGTACTGTCGGGTTACAGAATATACTGCCGGGGTACCGCCGGGGTACTGCCGAGGCATATCATAAGTAAGAGATGAAGACATGAACAAACACCGATTTTTATTTAGGAATTCTCTGTTGTAACTAGTTTCGTTTTAGGGAAAGTCTGATAAAACTTAAACTCTGGTTGACTTATATAATTTACATATGTTCCATGGCTTGCCAACATCATCACATACTTTCAGAGCTATTTCTTCGTTACGCAGTAGAACTTTATACAAACAATAAACTTGAACAGTTGTTAGTATAGTGGATATTGAGCAGATCTGTTAGTCATTTGACTTCAAACTCAAATATCATTACCGTTCTTCCTATTGTATATGGAAATACGGGAAAGTTCAAATAGTTTCGTGCTGACAAACTGTTAAGATATGATAAATATCTTTTTAGAGAAAAGTTTAGTTACCCTGCAATTAATCTACACAAAGCGACATAGCGTGCTGCGATAGCAGGTGGAGAAAACTGGTAAAAATGAGGAATTTATGCGTGTCATATGTCCATTAGTCGATTTCCTTAATTATATTAATTGCTTCTTCAGGTATTTAGCATTCTTGATCCTTGAATTGAAGACATTACTGTTAAGAAAAGAATATAATATACCGTTAAAAGGTCCATTACATTATGAACGAGCAATCACCATTACTCCGGATTCCTGCCATATCATTTACGCCTGTTTAATGTTCAATGGCTGTCTTATGTAAATGGATACCTTAATATAGAAAAGCTGAATAGATAGTTATAAAGGAGAAAGAAACAGATTCGGCCAGAACGGAAGCTATTGGGCTCTGATTTGAATTAGAAATCATTTAAACATACTAGTAAACATTGACATCGGTACACATGGGATTATTTGATATTAAGATTATATAAGAAAATCATTGCCACTTGTCCCTATATTAGAACAGACCTCAAAGGAGAATATGAACGTAACAGCAATACCTAATGCACGTACAGGACCTCGTTACCCAGTCAAAGGTTGAAACAAAAGAAGTGCTCGTGCTAACATACTTAGCACTTTATAGTCTCTATCATTGTCGTTTTTTTCATATATCAACATGGGAAAATGTATATTACAGTGACAACAAAAATCGGGCTTGCAATCATTCTGTTTTTGTAGGCATATCAGCATATAAAAATGCCAATGACATACTTTTGTTTGCTATACTAAGGAGTCATCACTCCTATTATGTTTGATACGCTGCATAGTTGTTAAATTTCACGATTTTCTCTGTCGATGTTCTCGGGTATTACTTATCGCGTTGACACATCTTGGAAGCATCTGCAACACCTTAGTACACTGTATATACATTTCATTTTCGCGGTTTATTTACTTATCGCCAATATGCCATCAATCTGTTTTCCTATACTTTCGAGACATCTCCGTAGTCGGTTTTTCCATATTAACGGGCCATCACCATACTTCTGTTACACTATACTAACGAGCCATCACCATACTTCTGTTACTCTATACTAACGAGCCATCACCATATTTCTGTTACTCTATACTAACGAGCCATCACCATACTTCTGTTACTCTATACTAACGAGCCATCACCATACTTCTGTTACTCTATACTAACGAGCCATCACCATACTTCTGTTACTTTATACTAACGAGCCATCACCATACTTCTGTTACTCTATACTAACGAGCCATCGCCATACTTCTGTTACTCTATACTAACGGGCCATAGCCATACTTCTGTTACTCTATACTAACGGGCCATCACCATACTTCTGTTACTCTATACTAACGAGCCATCGCAATACTTCTGTTACTCTATACTAACGGGCCATCGCCATACTTCTGTTGCTCTATACTAACGGGCCATCACCATACTTCTGTTACTCTATACTAACGACCCATCACCACACTTCTGTTACTCTATACTAAGTAGCCATCACCATACTTCTGTTAATCTATACTAACGAGCTATCGCCATACTTCTGTTACTCTATACTAAGGGGCCATCACCTTACTTCTGTTACTCTATACTAACGGGCCATCACGATACTTCTGTTACTCTATACTAAGTAGCCATCACCATACTTCTGTTACTCTATACTAACGAGCTATCGCCATACTTCTGTTACTCTATACTAAGGGGCCATCACCTTACTTCTGTTACTCTATACTAACGGGCCATCACCATACTTCTGTTACTCTATACTAACGAGTCATCACCATACTTCTGTTACTCTATACTAACGAGCCATCACCATACTTCTGTCAATCTATACTAACGGGCCATCACCATACTTCTGTTAATCTATACTAACGAGCCATCACCATACTTCTGTTAATCTTTACTAATGAGCCATCACCATACTTCTGTAAATCTATACTAACGAGTCATCACCATACTTCTGTAAATCTATACTAACGGGCCATCACCATACTTCTGTTAATCTATACTAACGAGCCATCGCAATACTTCTGTTACTCTATACTAACGGGCCATCACCATACTTCTGTCAATCTATACTAACGGGCCATCACCATACTTCTGTTACTCTATACTAACGAGCCATCGCAATACTTCTGTTACTCTATACTAACGGGCCATCGCCATACTTCTGTTACTCTATACTAACGGGCCATCACCATACTTCTGTTACTCTTTACTAACGACCCATCACCATACTTCTGTTACTCTATACTAAGTAGCCATCACCATACTTCTGTTAATCTATACTAACGAGCTATCGCCATACTTCTGTTACTCTATACTAACGAGTCATCACCATACTTCTGTTACTCTATACTAAGGGGCCATCACCTTACTTCTGTTACTCTATACTAAGTAGCCATCACCATACTTCTGTCAATCTATACTAACGGGCCATCACCATACTTCTGTTAATCTATACTAACGAGCCACCACTATACTTCTGTTAATCTATACTAACGAGCCATCACCATACTTATGCAAATCTATACTAACGAGCCATCACCATACTTCTGTAAATCTATACTAACGGGCCATCAGCATACTTCTGTTACTCTATACTAACGAGCCATCACCATACTTCTGTTAATCTATACTAACGAGCCATCACCATACTTCTGTTACTCTATACTAACGAGCCATCACCATACTTCTGTTGCTCTATACTAACGGGCCATCAGCATACTTCTGTTACTCTACACTAACGAGCCATCACCATACTTCTGTTACTCTACACTAACGAGCCATCACCATACTTCTGTTACTCTACACTAACGAGCCATCACCATACTTCTGTTACTCTACACTCTACACTAACGAGCCATCACCATACTTCTGTTACTCTATACTAACGAGCCATCACCATACTTCTGTTACTCTACACTAACGAGCCATCACCATACTTCTGTTACTCTATACTAACGAGCCATCGCAATACTTCTGTTACTCTACACTAACGAGCCATCACCATACTTCTGTTACTCTATACTAACGAGCCATCACCATACTTCTGTTACTCTATACTAACGAGCCATCACCATACTTCTGTTACTCTACACTCTACACTAACGAGCCATCACCATACTTCTGTTACTCTATACTAACGAGCCATCACCATACTTCTGTTACTCTATATTAACGGGCCATCGCCATACTTCTGTTACTCTATACTAACGAGCCATCACCATACTTCTGTTACTCTATACTAACGAGCCATCACCATACTTCTGTTACTCTATACTAACGAGTCATCACCATACTTCTGTTACTCTATACTAACAGGCCATCGCCATACTTCTGTTATTCTATACTAACAGGCCATCACCATACTTCTGTTACTCTATACTAACGAGCCATCACCATATTTATGTTACTCTATACTAACGAGCCATCACCATACTTCTGTTACTCTATACTAACGAGCCATCACCATACTTCTGTTACTCTATACTAACGAGCCATCACCATACTTCTGTTACTTTATACTAACGAGCCATCACCATACTTCTGTTACTCTATACTAACGAGCCATCGCCATACTTCTGTTACTCTATACTAACGGGCCATAGCCATACTTCTGTTACTCTATACTAACGAGCCATCACCATACTTCTGTCAATCTATACTAACGAGCCATCACCATACTTCTGTAAATCTATACTAACGAGCCAACACCATACTTCTGTTAATCTATACTAACGAGCCATCACCATACTTCTGTAAATATATACTAACGAGCCATCACCATACTTCTGTAAATCTATACTAACGGGCCATCACCATACTTCTGTTAATCTATACTAACGAGCCATCGCAATACTTCTGTTACTCTATACTAACGGGCCACCATCATACTTCTGTTGCTCTATACTAACGGGCCATCAGCATACTTCTGTTACTCTATACTAACGAGCCATCACCATACTTCTGTTACTCTATACTAACGACCCATCACCATACTTCTGTTACTCTATACTAACGAGCCATCACCATACTTCTGTTACTCTACACTAACGAGCCATCACCATACTTCTGTAAATCTATACTAACGAGCCATCACCATACTTCTGTAAATCTATACTAACGGGCCATCACCATACTTCTGTTAATCTATACTAACGAGCCATCACCATACTTCTGTTACTCTATACTAACGAGCCATCACCATACTTCTGTTGCTCTATACTAACGAGCTATCACCATACTTCTGTTAATCTATACTAACGAGCCATCACCATACTTCTGTTACTCTATACTAACGAGCCATCACCATACTTCTGTTGCTCTATACTAACGGGCCATCAGCATACTTCTGTTACTCTATACTAACGGGCCATCACCATACTTCTGTTACTCTATACTAACGAGCCATCACCATACTTCTGTTATTTTACACTCTACACTAACGAGCCATCACCATACTTCTGTTACTCTATACTAACGAGCCATCACCATACTTCTGTTACTCTATATTAACGGGCCATCGCCATACTTCTGTTACTCTATACTAACGAGCCATCACCATACTTCTGTTACTCTATACTAACGAGCCATCACCATACTTCTGTTACTCTATACTAACGAGTCATCACCATACTTCTGTTACTCTATACTAACAGGCCATCGCCATACTTATGTTACTCTACACTAACGAGCCATCACCATACTTCTGTTACTCTATACTAACGAGCCATCACCATACTTCTGTTACTCTATATTAACGGGCCATCGCCATACTTCTGTTACTCTATACTAACGAGCCATCACCATACTTCTGTTACTCTATACTAACGAGCCATCACCATACTTCTGTTACTCTGTACTAACGGGCCATCACCATACTTCTGTTACTCGATACTAACGGGCCATCGCCATACTTCTGTTACTCTATACTAACGAGCCATCACCATACTTCTGTTACTCTATACTAACGAGCCATCACCATACTTCTGTTACTCTATACTAACGAGTCATCACCATACTTCTGTTACTCTATACTAACGGGTCATCACCATACTTCTGTTACTCTATACAAACGAGCCATCACCATACTTCTGTTACTCTATGCTAACGGGTCATCACCATACTTCTGTTACTCTATACTAACGAGCCATCACCATACCTCTGTTACTCTATACTAACGAGCCATCGCCCTAGTCTGTTTTCCTATACAGTCGAATCTGTCCAAACGACCATCTCTATTAAGTCACTGTCTGTTCTAAGCGGCCATTTCAATTCCTCCCGAGCGTTTTCGCTATATATTTCAACTCTATTAAAAGACCCTCTGTTAACGTGACTAGCGACCGCAATTTTTCATTCATGTCATAACAATAAATCTCTAATAAGCGACCAAAAGTCTACAAAATGTATTCCATTACCATTTCATGAAAGGACGGGAGAGGAGGCGAAGAGCCGGTCTAAAATTCTGACGATTTTCAGACGTTTTGACTCATAAACTATATAATGCATGAGATATATTATAATTAAGGAATGCAAAAACACTCAACTTACAGTTAAATCGTGATTTGTTATCTTTTTTGAGATATTAAAACAGATATTTGCAAGAGAAAAAGTCGCCGTTTATCAAGTAGGAAAAGCAGTAACGTAACTAATAATCGGGGCGGATGTCCGGACCAAGATTTCAGGAATAAAAAATATATATATATACATTTTGTACAGGGATTGGACAATAATCTATTAAACCAATAAAATATATTTCTAATGTTAAATCGATGTGCTTTGCTATGTAAAAGAATTACAAAATATATATATATACAGTGTACATTATGAATCATTATTGCGAATTTATAAAGTTAATAAAAAGCTTATGAACATTAATTTAATCTAACATACAATCTCTATTAAGAGACCACTCTCCATTAAGAGACCGTTTTTTCAACTTCCCTTGAGTGGTCGCTTAATACAGATTCATCACCATAGTCTGTTTCCTTTATACACGAGCCATCGCCATAGTCTGTTTCCTTTATACACGAGCCATCACCATAGTCTGTTTCCTTTATATACGAGCCATCACCATACTTCTATTTTCCTATATATACGAGCCATCACTATACTTCTATTTTCCTATATATACGAGCCATCGTCATACTTCTATTTTCCTATATATACGAGCCATCACCATACTTCTGTTACTCTATACTAACGAGCCATCAACATACTTCTATTTTCCTATAACGAGCCATCACCATACTTCTATTTTCCTATATATACGAGCCATCACCATACTTCTATTTTCCTATATATACGAGCCATCACCATACTTCTGTTACTCTATACTAACGAGCCATCAACATACTTCTATTTTCCTATAACGAGCCATCACCATACTTCTATTTTCCTATATATACGAGCCATCACCATACTTCTATTTTCCTATATATACGAGCCATCACCATACTTCTGTTACTCTATACTAACGAGCCATCACCATACTTCTATTTTCCTATAACGAGCTATCACCATACTTTCGTTTCCTGTACGTATTCGCAACTTATTTCCTGACCATGTATGTAGTTTGATCATGGTTATACTAGTAATATGATACCTCTGATGTTCTTCTGCTTTGTATAATTAGTATTTAAGACCATGCTCAATTACATTTCAAATATAATTGTATAAACGTGTGTCTTAATTATACATGGAATATTAAAGGCACACAAAGACAGCGATGCCACTGAGGGTAAGTACTGTATTTAACTGTTGTTTAAACTACCGACAGCATTATTAAATAGGAAATGTTTCATTTGATTTGTAGAATGGAAAGGTGACTACTACGGTTTTAAGACAAGGTTGAATTACAGCATACCTAGTGATCATGAGTGACCCTGGGCAGCATAGGAGGGTGAGAAGGCTGGCCAAGCTATTAACATGCCGCAGTGTCTTTGTAAACTTATCATACTCATCACAACTGCTATGCATTATTTATGACCTATGTACACTTGATTTCTATCTACTATCCGCGATATATGGTTAGATATCATATCGAAATGCAAGTTTGAAATTAAATCAACGTCCCTCGTTTAAAAAAAACATTAATGTATATTTTTCAAAAATTATATGGCTATAGATGCTATCATACAGGAACGCTATATATGAGATTATTATGATAAAACTGCGAAGTCTTTTGATCAAGTATTACCTGACCAATTAAAACTTTCCTGCATATTGCCTCCAGTAATTAAGATACAAGTAATACGATTTTTTTTATATTCTTACAGATTTATTCACGACGCTGGTTAGGTAAGGACAAATCAGTGTGTGCTTTTTGTTAATTTTACAACCCTTTATATACCCAGTACACAGATAACACAAACTTCCACTAATATGCACTGTCCACAAACTATTTAGTGTACAGTGTATTTACAACATAAACTAAATGTATATAGTGTATAGCGTATCTGCAACACAAACTAGATAGTGTACAGTATATCAACACAAACTAGTTAGTGTACAGTATATCAACACAAACTAGTTAGTGTACAGTATATCAACACAAACTAGTTAGTGTACAGTATATCAACACAAACTAGTTAGTGTACAGTGTAGCAACACAAACTAGTTAGTGTACAGTATATCAACACAAACTAGTTAGTGTACAGTATATCAACACAAACTAGTTAGTGTACAGTATATCAACACAAACTAGTTAGTGTACAGTGTATCCTCAGTACAAACTATATAGTGTTTTACAACAAGTACGAATCGTGCTCTTCAAGCAATATGCAAAGTGGTGAATATGATAATTTACCATTTGAAGAAAAAAAAACCTAGATACATTTTCGTGTTTTGGGACTTGTGCTGTGTTTCCTTATCCGTGGTGGTTATGTTCGCGTCTTCTATTGCGTCCGTTTCCCTTATGATCCTGATGTATAATGTAATACTATTTCTGCTGCCTGGTTTGCCCCTGTTCCTGATTTGGCTTTGTCTTGGAATTCAAATGTTCCTTATGTAAACTTCTTTCTTGTTTGACTTCGCTCTTATCATGTCCTTGTTCCTACCAGCGTGCCCTTGTTTCTTGTTTGCCACTGTTTTTAAGTATTCTCGAACTCCAGGTTTGCTTCGTTTCTGGTAATCTCCTATCCATGGATTGTCTTTTATGCTTCACAGGCCCGTGTTTCCGGTTTGCCTTTGTTCCTGTTTTTGTCTTACATGTACTACTGATGAGCTTTAGTTCCCGGTTTGCATTTGTTCCTGTTTTCGCCTTACTACTGATGAGCTTTTGTTCCCGGTTTTGTGCCTGTTCCTTGTGTGTCTTTGTTTTTGTGCTTTTGTTTGCCTTTGTTTTCTTCTTTTCATTTTCTCTTTTGTTTTCTTGTTCCACTTTTGCATTTGTTTTATTTTTTTCCCTTGTTATTAGAAACTCCTTCCATTAAAAGTAATATGTGTTTCTGGACACTTACGGATTCTGTCACAGAATATGCCAAAGGAAAGGTAAAACAAGCATTGTCGCAATGGATTCACTGAGTAATTATTTGAAGATTAAGCCATGTACAATCACAAAGGAATCAAAAGATATTTTTTTTATCCTGATATAAAACACCGCACTTAAATACTACAAATAAGGCATCTACTAATAACCATCTGTAAATACTTTTGGATTTTCTATTTCTATTGTAACACCATCGCTTCTCCAAACTACGGCGATTACATGTCTCGGTTGATTCAATATCCATGTTTCCCAATACCACGAGTTCACGAGAGATACAGGCTGATAAAGACCTTTGGAAACGTTTTATTATGGTCGACATCAACATCTCATTTGGAAAATATCCCTTTTTCTTGTGTGAAATGAAGACAAACGCGTTCGATGATTTTTGATATGCCTAATGTCTCCTTAGTCACCATCATAGTTCGCTCTCATTCAGAGAATAAGGTAACACACACGTCGTAAAGACGATTACTCTCCCGGAACGTTTGGTCTTATTCTTCTTGTTGATTTTCAAATCCATATTATTTTTTCAATTTTGCCCTCGTTTTCTTGATTGTCAGTGGAAATTATGGTTTCTATATAAGTTCGGTGTTGTTAGTTGTATCTTTTCACGTTTTGTCCATCTTCGCCGTTTGTCCATGTTCACCGTTTGTGTTTGTTCGCCGTTTGTCTTTGTCCACCGTCTGTCTTTATTCTCCGTTTGTCTTTGTCCACCGTTTGTGTTTGTTCGTCTTTTCGTGTTTGTCCACCGTTTGTGTTTGTTCGTCTTTTTGTGTTTGTTCGCCGTTTGTCTATGTTCACCGTATGTTCCCCTTTTGTCTTTGTCTTTGTTACTACCTTTTCAATATTCCTTGTTTGTCTTTGTTCCTACTTTTCCTATGTTCCTCTTTTGCCTTTCTTACTAGGGACATCATTGATTCTGTTTTACCTCTGTCCCCGGTGTCAGGGTAACAAAAGGAAGGTTAATACATCTGTCAGTGTGTTATATTTGAGGTAAGTTGCTTGTATTCATAAATTCTCTATTATATAATGATCAGCGTATTAAGTGTGATTTTACATTAAAAAACCCAAAGTACTATTAAGTTTGACCCACACTTTATTTGACTGTACCGTTAACAGTGTTTTGACAGCATCAATTGTTAGCCTGTCAGTACCGGTATTGAATACAAAGGAATGTTTATATTACAATATATCACGTCATACTAGTAATCAGTTCGTCACTTTAACGACTTTTTAAGTGTTTCCCATTGCTACAGGGCGCTGTGATGAATGGACACAATTACTTCGGTTTAAATAGTAAATACGTCGTACTAATTTGTTGGTGAAGTTAAATTACTCATGATTAATAGTATAATCTGCAAAGTATTTAGGCCTTTTAAGATATTTAGTTTATAAACAAGATCATGACATATATTTCAAATTAAGTAAATTTGATGTAAATTGCAATTGCATTTAAACCAAACTTCAAATTCGGCTACAACACCGATGGCACACCACCAAAGTCGAAGAGGAACGGTAAAAACAGGACGGTAAAATGACTGTTGGTTTATACCATGTACATTGTGTACATTATAAGGGAAACTACAGACACGTTCTTGTAGTCCGGACAACTCATTAACATTTTTAAACAATTAAGATTGTGTATTAAATAAACCTAAGCAGAAGGACTTAATAGTGGTATGTGAACCTCAGGTCGGAGAGAGATAGAAAAGAGACATATTCCTTGCTATCTAAATTCACCTCGTGGTGAATCGAAGGACATGTTCTCTAGGAACACCGTATCGTGTCATCATTTCAGGGCCATTTTTTCAAACCAAGCTTCGTTTACAATGACACATTTTATTGCCAATAACTTTCTCGGAAATGTAATACTTTTTGTTTGTATAATAAAAAAGTTATATTAGTTGATATCTAATATGAAGTAACTAGATCATGAAGAATGTTTTCACGTGAGTGACAGCATATCGGATTTAAGTTTTTAACAGCTGTATACAGTTCAAGTAATAATTTGGAGCTTATCAAGACATTAATTCAGACGTATAAAATTAAGAGTCGTAAAATGATAAAACAAGAATAATGTTATGGACGTCTTTTGTCGGGATATTTGATATACAAAGAATGAGAAATATTTCTTTTTTAATATATCAATTCTCGAAAACATTTATAGAAATAGATTAAAAGCACGCATATTTTTGTCAAAAATGAAGATAGTATTATATTCAGGCAATTTGTGTATATTGTTAGTTGAAAATACAAATACCAAATCGTCAGAAGGTACAGTGTAAGAAATAAGAATTTGTCTTAATTATTCCCAGTGGATACACATTCAAAACGGTGAAGCGACCAATCAATTCAGGGTATTGTCCTGCTATCATAAACCTATCTTATAATGGAGTGTAAGCCGAGTCCAGACCTCGAGGAGGATAACTTCTGGTGATGTGTAAAATCTGACGGGTGGGATGTTCTTATATCAACATTGTCACATTTATGTTATCCTAAAGTATTCAACGTTTAAATTCCCACTCACATTACAGATGTACTCTTCCCTGCGTAGTCTACGTAACAAGAAAGGTGCTGAGATGTCTATGTGAACCCCCTCACAATTACCCCCAAATGCACGACAATGCCTACACAAAACGTGCCGCAGACAAAGGGAATATCTGGTCGTATTAGGGATGAAACCGACATTAAGGTATACAGTTTCCGCAAAAGGCTTTAATACAGGACGAGAGGCACAGTTTGCTTCAGTAACCATTATACCTGAAAATAATAACATTGATGTTAAAACTGTATGTAGCAGGTGTCATGTGAGAAGGGATACCTGTTAAAAATGATGGTTTCATAAATGGATAAAGAGTTTTAACACATTGTAGCAAACAGATTTAAACATATCAAAATAGACGACTTTAATTCACTGACATTTATAGGCTGTTTATTGTTAGTCGGATAAATACTTAATTATAGGACGTGGTTTATTGTCAGATAATCATATCTCTAAGTGATACAGATGTGGTCCACACACAGCTATACCAACATTTAAAGTCAGCATTTGTCAACCTTCCTCGGTTTGAAGATAGACCAATTTACTGGCAGTAAAAATCATTAAAAAGGGTGTTCAAGCTTTTATAGTTGTACAAACATATCCGATTATCTTGAGTTTTATTTCATGTTCTCTGTGATATTTAGAATAGTTTCGTAATATCTGGTTCATGTGTCAAAGTGTACTTCTAAACACACCGTTTTCCTTCCAAGCGCAATGCAAAGAGATTTAGAAAATTAGAAATTTTAAGACATTTTAAAGTATTTATTTATTTATTTATGATCGTTACTCTATCTATTTGTCTACTTAACAAAGCTCAGTAAATTCCTATCTATGGCTGGAGAATTAAATTACGAATTAAAAAAAGCAAATTATCCAGTAAATGCAGGGCGATGTTGATATTCCTAATTTATTAAATCTTGACTTGAAACTAAGTATCCAGGAGCAGGCTATGTATACAGTAATACTGTAAATATTGTGCAAAGCTGTCTGTTTGAAGTTTCCCCTCAAATTTCCCTCAAATGTGATATCTCTCCGCTATACCAAGTATGTTTAAATCGACAACTGTTTACCATTTCGTTACAGAGAAGCTGTTTGTAACCGTGCTAATATCTATCCAAACCAGAGAGGCATTTTCATGGATGTTTAGAACAACTACTTGTAGGTACCTGTCAAACACATCACCTGAAGCCTATGTTTATTGGCACATTTAATCAGAGCTCTACATTGAAATGCTCAAATTATGTTTTCTGTACAGTTACAAAGTTTTAATTTGGAAAAGGGAATAACATGTGAGGCAGATGGCTATGATATAGGTACACTTTAAGAATAGTTTACGGACTTTGTACTTGGAATATCATCCTTCGCTTTTATATTATTGCTATTTCTGGGGTGCCTATCTTTTTCCAATTATATTTCATCAGTTTACAAATAACTACATCCTGGACAGATTTTGTTGTCAGCACGTCATATGATAGTTATCTCATCATTTGCCCGATCTGTCGTCACAAACATGCACTCAATCAAGCTTGAAGCTGGATCTGGAGACGTATTCATACCGCCGATGTTCAAACCCACAATCTATGTGGGTCTATACATCCATACCGGAATCCGGACAGGACGGTCAACTTTACCAGAACTCGAATGGATGCCTTTGTTAATTAAAGTCCTCATGTATATACATTTATAATTGAAGATAAATGTCAGATATCTCCAACATGACTACAGAAGTGGATAGATTTTGTCTAAATATTACAGACGATATTAGAGAACAGCAGTATTTTTACAGTGAAGTTGACAGCACATATTGTACGTGTACCTTTATCGTCCACCTCCATGTTTTAGTCGACATGAGCCAATTTCACTTTATAAATTGCCGTGATATTCAAGCTTCTGTTTTTGTTTATTTATGTTTAAAATGTTTTGTCGGTCGATTAGAGGAAAACAAAACAAAAAACTTGAATAGTTCGACCTGGACGAAGCTATAAACTACACTCAATGGCTCTGGTTCTACGGCAGATGAACAAATACTATGACATGTCAACTGTTTTGTGAGGTCTGTTTGCCGTGCTATTTTACAGGTATTCAGACACAGGATATCAGCTTTGTGCCTTATTAACACGTGTAATGGAGTGAAGTTGACACTTGCCTTCAGAAACAAGAGATTTTCCAAAAGTAGTGGAATACAAATTATTCCTCTCCTAATAGTAAGCGATAGCGAGGACGATAGTACGTGCGATTCAGGACAACCCTTTTCCCTACTTATTTGCTGATTGTTAATAGAGATAACATTATTTTGTTAAAAATGTTTAGAGCATGAGCCATGCTGTTGATTATACGCAAAACCAACCAACAGCTGCACTGTGTCGTTCCTCCATCGTTGTAGAAATCCATTTGTGAGATATTGTGAGTAAATGTCAGAATTAATGAAGGCATAACAATGAAAATACTTTGACAGGATTATCTTTCAAAATAATTTCATGAAAACAAAAGTATATATGATAAGAAGAGGTTTTAATTCGATGATTGATATCAATTTACTCCTAAGTCCAATTTTGTTGGCGGCATCAATACCACATTATAATCAATTTTTCTTTGTTTTCATGGTAAATACTCAAATGTGATTGGTCGAAAAATTCTTTTCATTCTTCTATGAAAGAAATTCCGAGAATGGCGCGAAAAATGTGACGTCAAAATACGACAATTGACGTTGCGTATTGATTTGAGAAAAAGAATCCCATTTAAAACCAGTAAAACTGTACATAAAACATCTTTTAAATTAGAAAATCATTTTCAAAAATTGATTATAAGCGTTGATGTCAATTATTTTTTAGTTTCATCGGGGTATGAAACAAATTTTGTTTGCAAACTTCTGTAAGAATCCGCTACGCGGATTCATACAGTTTGCAAACAAAATTTGATTAAATAATCTCCTCATTACGTTTTAATCAAGTTTATTATGTGTATTATATTGAAAAGTATCATTACAAGTAAACGTATTTATGCATCTTCGGTCCTGTCAAAGACATCAAAGAGAATGTATAGATTGAAAATAGCCACCATACATGGCATATGGGGACATTTAATATAAATTTTAAACATATTACAATTTAACAATACAAAATTAACATAGCATAACACAATCATTAAAAAACGTCTAAAAATAAACATCTCAAAATGACAATGGTAGTCAATTACAACAAAAGCCTGTGTGGGGGTTGCCAAACTCGCCACAAAACAAGCCTGTGAAACACTGCTGGTTTCCCCACATACTGTGTATCATAGATGATAATATTACTTTACAAAGTATCATAATGAGCAAACATATTGTACTGTGTATCATAGATAATAATATTACACTGCAAAGTATCATAATGAGCAAAATATTTGTACTGTGTATCATAGATGATAACATTACATTACAAAGTATCATAATGAGCAAAATATTTGTACTGATAATAATATTACACTACAAAGTATCATAATGAGCAAAATATTTGTACTGTGTATCATAGATAATAATATTACTCTACAAAGTATTATAATGAGCAAAATATTTGTACTGCGTATCATAGATAATAATATTACATTACAAAGTATCATTACAAATAAGCATATACCATAGATAATAATATTACATTACAAAGTCTCTTTGAAAGTAAACATATTTGTACTGTGTATCATAGATAATAATATTGCATTAAAAAGTCTCATTGAAAGTAGACATATTTATAAAGAGAATAATAATATTTTAGTACAAAGTATTATTACAAGCTACAATATGTACTATGTGTAACATAAACTATATTATTATATTATATATTGATATATATTATCATAATTCAATGACATGCTGACGTACGTAAGTGATTGTTTAAGTAATGAAAACTTCGCATTCTCATCTATTTGAAAGTTTGCGCTTATTTTCTCAGAAATATGAGTTATGTGATAAAACAAAATGCTACCCTCGTGTTAATGCAATTTCTCATTTATTGAACAAGTTGTGACGTCACGCAATGGATAAGGGGGTGTAAGAGTGACTTCCGTATGGTCTTCACGGATCATGATGTAGTAAGAACCTAACAAGGACGTAGTAAGGGCGACATTGACGTAGTGGTGACGTAACCAACACATTGTGGGGACTTCAGTGAGGCAGTAGAGGCGTAGCGAAGATGGACAGACTTGTAATTGTGTTATCGGTGCGTTGTCCCTGCGTTCTTCCCTCGTCAATGCAGTTCTCAGTACGACAAGACAAGACACGCATAAATAACTGTTTAAGACCGAAATCATATGTACATTACAATATTTACCTGACGATCAGTTTCCTTATTGTACACATGGATATAAAGGCAACGTTTTATTGCGTCCATCAAATTAACTTATTACTGATTGCTATATTTTGTTACAGGTAAGTTATATTATATAACAACACCTATACGATATATTTAAGCTTTAAACTGTTATCAGATGAAAATATATAGACCATATCAATTCAAACTGAGTGATAGATTTCCTAAGAAACGAGATGATTATTTACATATCTGTCCATCAAAATCAATCCATATTACCCGAATTTTGGCTGAATTTTGCGAATATTTCTGGTTGAGAATAAAAGCCATTGATCGTGTAATTATTCAAATAGAGCGATAAATTGCAGAATTGCCACAAAAGCAGAAAACAGATAGTTTTCTTTTGTTAATTTCAATCATCATATAAATCCATTTAACGTGAAAATTAGCTAAGGTTCATAAGGTAACGCTCTTTAAATGGAAAATTTAAAACACCATTTTTTTCAGAAAATTAACATCAACGTACAAAATGTATGGTATCAAAGGTAACGAATCACTCAATGCATTAAACTGCATTCCGTTCAGGTTTATAGGCATATGAACCGCGCTGTTAGAGTCACACACTTTTAGAGTCACACATTATTGGATTCGTTCACTGTTCGAGTTATTGATAGAGTCACGTACAGCTAGATTCGTTCACTGTTACACTCATTCGCTGTTATAGTCATACACTGTTATAACCATTCATTGTTAGACTCATTCACTGTTAGAATTTCTCATTGTTTGTGTCATTTATTATCAAACTCATTCACTGTTAAAGTGATGCTCTGTAATCAATTTACTGCTATAATCATTCACTGATAGAATCATTCACTGCTAGAATCATTCACTACTAGAGTCATTCAATGCTAGAGTCATTCAATGCTAGCGCATTAACTGCTGGCGTCATTCACTGATAGAATCATTCACTGATATAGTCATTCACTAATAGAATCATTCACTGATATATTCATTCACTAATAGAATCATTCACTGATATAGTCATTCACTGAAAGAGTTATTCACTGATATAGTCATTCACTGATATATTCATTCACTGATAGAATCATTCACTGATATAGTCATTCACTAATAGAGTCATTCACTGATAGAGTCATTCACTGATAGAGTCATTCTCTGATATAGTCATTCACTGATAGAGTCATTCACTGATAGAATCATTCACTGATAGAGTCATTCACTGATATAGTCATTCACTGATATAGTCATTCACTGATATAGTCATTCACTAATAGAGTCATTCACTAATAGAGTCATTCACTGATATAGTCATTCACTGATATAGTCATTCACTGATAGAGTCATTCACTGATATAGTCATTCACTAATAGAGTCATTCACTAATAGAGTCATTCACTGATATAGTCATTCACTGATATAGTCATTCACTGATAGAGTCATTCACTAATAGAGTCATTCACTGATATAGTCATTCACTGATATAGTCATTCACTGATATAGTCATTCACTGATAGAGTCATTCACTGATAGAGTCATTCACTGATAGAATCATTCACTAATAGAGTCATTCACTAATAGAGTCATTCACTGATATAGTCATTCACTGATAGAGTCATTCACTGATATAGTCATTCACTAATAGAGTCATTCACTAATAGAGTCATTCACTGATATAGTCATTCACTGATATAGTCATTCACCGATAGAGTCATTCACTAATAGAGTCATTCACTGATATAGTCATTCACTGATATAGTCATTCACTGATATAGTCATTCACTGATAGAGTCATTCACTGATAGAGTCATTCACTGATAGAATCATTCACTGATAGAGTCATTCACTGATATAGTCATTCACTGATAGATTCACTGATAGAGTCATTCACTGATAGAGTCATTCACTGATAGAATCATTCACTGATAGAGTCATTCACTGATAGAGTCATTCACTGATAGAGTCATTCACTGATATAGTCATTCACTGATTGAGTCATTCAATGCTTGACTCATTAACTGTTAAAATCATTCATTTCTAAAGTCATTCACTGTTAATGCTATTCACTGCTAGAATCACTCATTGTAATGGTCACGCACATTATATTGACACATTGTTTTATTCCTTCACTGTGAGAGACATTCACTATTAGAGCCACTCACCGTTAGAGTCATTCATTGTTATACTCACACACTGATATATTCAGTCACTTCTTGAGTCATTCACTGATAGTGTCATTCACTCTTGGGGTAATTTACTGTTAAGAGTCTTTTACTGTTAGGGGCATTCTCTGTTAGAATCATTTACTGTAGGTACCGTTCACTATTATATTTATTAAATATTAGAAGCACTCACTGTTAGACCCACTCACTGTTAGGGTCATTCACTGTTGGAACCATTCACTGTTAGACCTACTCACTGATACGGTCAATTACTAATAGGCCAATTTACTGTCAGGGTCACTCACTGTCAGGGTCACTCACTGTTAGGGTCACTCACTGTTAGACCCACTCACTTTAAGACCCACTCACTGTTAGAGCTACTCACTGTTAGGGTCACTCACTGTTAGAGCCACTCACTGTTAGGGTCACTCACTGTTAGACCCACTCACTTTAAGACCCACTCACTGTTAGAGCCACTCACTGTTAGGGTCACTCACTGTTAGAGCCACTCACTGTTAGAGCCACTCACTGTCAGGGTCACTCACTGTTAGGGTCACTCACTGTTAGACCCACTCACATTAGACTCACTCACTGTTAGACCCACTCGCTGTTAGAGCCACTCACTGTTAGAGTCACTCAATATTAGGGTCACTCACAATTAGACCCACTCACTGTTAGACCCACTCACTGTTAGAGCCACTCACTGTCAGGGTCACTCACTGTTAGGGTCACTCACTGTTAGACCCACTCACTTTAAGACCCAATCACTGTTAGGGTCACTCACTGTTAGGGTCACTCACTTTAAGGCCCATTCACTGTTAGACTCGCTCACTGTTAAACACATTCACTGTGAGATCCATTCACTGTTAGGTCACTCACTGTTAGACCATTCTCATTCTCTGTAAGGGTCACTTAATGTTAGACTATTTCACTGTTAAACCCACTCAATGTTAGACCCATCCGTTGTTGGACCGATTCACAGTTAGAGTCACTCACTGTTTGGGTCACTCACTGTTAACTAGTCCTATTCTCTGTTATGTTCACTCACTGTTAGACCCGCTCACTGTTAGACCCACTCACTGTGAAACTCATTCTCTGTTAGTCTCAGTCACAGTTAGACTCATTCACTGTTAGACTCAGTCACAGTTAGACTCATTCACTGTTAGACTCAGTCACAGTTAGACCCTCTCACTGTTAGACCCACTCACTGTTAGACCCATTCACTGTGAAACTCATTCTCTGTTAGACTCATTTTCTGTTAGACTCATTCACTGTTAGACTCATTCACTGTTAGACTCATTCTCTGTTAGACTCATTCACTGTTAGACTCACTAACTGTTAGACTCATTCACCGTTAGACTCACTCACTGTTAGACTCACTCACTGTTAGACTCACTCACTGTGAAACTCATTCTCTGTTAGACTCATTCTCTGTTTGACTCACTCACTGTTAGACTCACTCACTGTGAAACTCATTCTCTGTTAGACTCATTCTCTGTTAGACCCATTCACTGTGAAACTCATTCACTGTTAGACTCATTCTCTGTTAGACTCATTCACCGTTAGACTCAGTCACAGTTAGACTCATTCACTGGTAGACACATTCACTGTTAGACTCATTCACTGGTAGACACATTCACTGTTAGACTCATTCACTGTTAGACCCATTCACTGTGAAACTCATTCACTGTTAGACTCATTCTCTGTTAGACTCATTCACCGTTAGACTCAGTCACAGTTAGACTCATTCTCTGTTAGACTCATTCACTGTGAAACTCATTCTCTGTTAGACTCATTCTCTGTTAGACTCATTCTCTGTTAGACTCATTCTCTGTTAGACTCATTCACTGTTAGACCCATTCACTGTGAAACTCGTTAACTGTTAGACACATTCACTGTTAGACTCATTCACCGTTAGACTCACTCACTATTAGACTCATTCTCTGTTAGACTCATTCTCTGTTAGATTCATTCACTGTTAAACTCATTCACTGTTAGACTCAGTCACAGTTAGACTCATTCACTGTTAGACTCACTCACTGTTAGACTCATTCACTGTTAGACTCACTCACTGTTAGACTCATTCACTATTAGACTCATTCACTGTTAAACTCATTCACTTTTAGACACATTCACTTTTAGACTCATTCACTGTTAGACTCACTCACTGTTAGACTCATTCACTGTTAGACTCATTCACTGTTAGACTCATTCTCTGTTAGACTCATTCTCTGTTTGACTCACTCACTGTTAGACTCAATCTCTGGTAGACTCATTCACTGTTAGACTCATTCACTGTTAGACTCACTCACTGTTAGACTCAATCTCTGGTAGACTCATTCACTGTTAGACTCATTCTCTGTTAGACTCATTCTCTGTAAGACTCAATCTCTGGTAGACTCATTCACTGTTAGACTCATTCACTGTTAGACTCAATCTCTGTTAGACTCATTTTCTGTTAGACTCATTCACTGTTAGACTCATTCTCTGTTAGACTCATTCTCTGTTTGACTCATTCTCTGTTAGACTCATTCTCTGTTAGACTCATTCTCTGTTAGACTCACTCACTGTTAGACTCATTCTCTGTTAGACTCATTCAATGTTAGACTCACTCACTTTTAGACTCATTCACTGTTTGACTCATTCACTGTTAGGCTCATTCACTGTTAGACTCATTCTCTGTTTGACTCATTCACTGTTAGACTCATTATCTGTTAGACTCATTCTCTGTTAGACTCATTCTCTGTTTGACTCATTCTCTGTTAGACTCATTCTCTGTTAGACTCATTCTCTGTTAGACTCACTCACTGTTAGACTCATTCACTGTTAGACTCATTCAATGTTAGACTCACTCACTTTTAGACTCATTCACTGTTTGACTCATTCACTGTTAGGCTCATTCACTGTTAGACTCATTCTCTGTTTGACTCATTCACTGTTTGACTCATTCACTGTTAGACTCATTCTCTGTTAGACTCATTCACTGTTAGACTCATTCACTGTTAGACTCATTCACTGTTAGACTCATTCACCGTTAGACTCACTCACTGTTAGACTCATTCACTGTTAGACTCATTCACTGTTAGACTCATTCACTGTTAAACTCATTCACTGTTAGACTCATTCACTGTTTGACTCATTCACTGTTAGACTCATTCTCTGTTAGACTCATTCACTGTTAAACTCATTCACTGTTAGACTCATTCACTGTTAGACTCATTCACCGTTAGACTCACTCACTGTTAGACTCATTCACTGTTAGACTCATTCACTGTTTGACTCATTCACTGTTAGACTCATTCTCTGTTAGACTCATTCACTGTTAGACTCATTCTCTGTTAGACTCATTCACTGTTTGACTCATTCACTGTTAGACTCACTCACTGTTAGACTCATTCACTGTTAGACTCATTCTCTATTAGACTCATTATCTGTTAGACTCATTCTCTGTTAGACTCATTCACTGTTAGACTCACTCACTGTTAGACTCATTTTCTGTTAGACTCATTCACTGTTAGACTCATTATCTGTTAGACTCATTCACTGTTAGGCTCATTCACTGTTTGACTCATTCACTGTTTGACTCATTCACTGTTAGACTCATTATCTGTTAGACTCATTCACTGTTAGACTCATTCACTGTTTGACTCATTCACTGTTAGACTCATTCTCTGTTAGACTCATTCACTGTTAGACTCATTCTCTATTAGACTCATTATCTGTTAGACTCATTCTCTGTTAGACTCATTCACTGTTAGACTCATTCACTGTTAGACTCATTCTCTATTAGACTCATTCACTGTTAGACTCATTCTCTGTTAGACTCATTCACTGTTTGACTCATTCACTGTTCGACTCATTCACTGTTAGACTCATTCACTGTTAGACTCATTCACTGTTAGACTCATTCTCTGTTAGACTCATTCACTGTTAGACTCACTCACTGTTAGACTCATTTTCTGTTAGACTTATTCACTGTTAGACTCATTATCTGTTAGACTCATTCACTGTTAGGCTCATTCACTGTTTGACTCATTCACTGTTAGACTCATTATCTGTTAGACTCATTCACTGTTAGACTCATTCACTGTTTGACTCATTCACTGTTAGACTCATTCACTGTTTGACTCATTCACTGTTTGACTCATTCACTGTTTGACTCATTCACTGTTAGACTCACTCACTGTTAGACTCAGCACCAGTTAGACTCATTCACTGTTAGACTCACTCACTGTTAGACTCACTCACTGTTAGACTCATTTTCTGTTAGACTCATTCACTGTTAGACTCATTTTCTGTTAGACTCATTCACTGTTTGACTCATTCACTGTTTGACTCATTCACTGTTTGACTCATTCACTATTAGACTCACTCACTGTTAGACTCATTTTCTGTTAGACTCACTAACTGTTAGACTCATTCACCGTTAGACTCATTCTCTGTTAGACTCATTTTCTGTTAGACTCATTCACTGTTAGACTCATTCACTGTTAGACTCATTTTCTGTTAGACTCATTCACTGTTAGACTCATTCAATGTTAGACTCACTCACTATTAGACTCATTCACTGTTAGACTCATTCACTGTTAGACTCATTCTCTGTTAGACTCATTCACTGTTAGACTCACTCACAGTTAGACTCATTCTCTGTTAGACTCATTCACTGTTAGACTCACTCCCTGTTAGACTCATTCTCTGTTAGACTCATTCACTGTTTGACTCATTCACTGTTTGACTCATTTTCTGTTAGACTCATTCACTGTTAGACTCATTTTCTGTTAGACTCATTCACTGTTTGACTCATTCACTGTTTGACTCATTCACTGTTTGACTCATTCACTGTTAGACTCATTCACTATTAGACTCATTTTCTGTTAGACTCATTCACTGTTAGACTCATTTTCTGTTAGACTCATTCACTGTTTGACTCATTCACTGTTTGACTCATTCACTGTTAGACCCACTCACTGTTAGACTCATTTTCTGTTAGACTCATTCACTGTTAGACTCATTCTCTGTTAGACTCATTCACTGTTAGACTCATTATCTGTTAGGCTCATTTTCTGTTAGACCCACTCACTGTTAGACTCATTTTCTGTTAGACTCATTCACTGTTAGACTCATTATCTGTTAGTTATTCACCGTTGGAGTCCCTCACTGTGATATTTAAGTGTAAGAATCATTCAATTTGCCGTAGAGTTGACACTGTGATGATACTAAATATCTGTTTTGGTAACACTTTCACAAACAAATGTTGAAATGTTTATTTGAAATATATACATAGATATATGTACAATCCATCAGACACCGGTATTTTGTACAGTAGTGAACTGGTGTATGAAACCATCCCAGTTGAAGTCACCATGATCGAAGTGTTTAAGACATCCGTAGTTATATCCCTTTGAACATGTTTCGCTTGTTGATGTTCCTGTCTCTAGGTCGTGTTAGATCTTTTACTTTGGTTATGTACGATACTAAGTGGATGCATTTGTATTGATTGTATGTCACCTGTAGTGACCTATACCTGGATAACTACTAAGACAATGTCCTTATCATTATAGAGATCTTATCATTTATATTGAAATGAAAACACCATTGAAGGGAGATAATTTGCAGGTCGATTAAATATGATGTACAAATAATCTGAGTTAAAGTTGTCTCCCTTCTCACAAGAAAGCTAAACTAATCTTAACACAGTGTAAACAATGATAGTACACCCCGACACTGGTAAAATATATATCATTATGATCAACCGAAATAAATTTACATAATTACGATAAACCGTATTATTATAAAATGCAATTTTTTCACGCTTTGTGATTTGCTAGAATAATGTTACGTGTTCACAGATTAAAAAAAAACATCATTGATAAAGGAGGTTGACTGGGTAACCCTTCCCCTCAGTGTCAAATACCTTGCTATCAATTAAACATGAATGTGTTTGAAAGTTATTTATTAATACACTGTAAGTGCACTGAATTTATATCAATATACAAGTTTAGTGTTTTCAGTGTGTGTGTTTAAAAGATATAACTGCATATTTACAAATGCTTCACAGAACAGTCTTATCATTGAGTAAAAAAAAAAAAAAAAAAAAACCAAAACGTTTTATATAAGAATTGATTAATTCAAATGGTTTTATCAACCTACTAACACTATCACAAGGTATGTCCTAATCAACCTGTCTAAGTATATGTCTTAATAACACTGTCTTAATGTATGTCTTATTGACACTGTCTTAATGTATTTCCTTATAACACTGCCTAAATATATGTCTTAATAACACTGTCTTAATGTATGTCTTATTAACACTGTCTTAATGTATTTCCTTATAACACTGCCTAAATATATGTCTTAATAACACTGTCTTAATGTATGTCTTATTAACACTGTCTTAATGTATTTCCTTATAACACTGCCTAAATATATGTCTTAATAACACTGTCTTAATGTATGTCTTATTAACACTGTCTTAATGTATTTCCTTATAACACTGCCTAAATATATGTCTTAATAACACTGTCTTAATGTATGTCTTATTAACACTGTCTTAATGTATTTCCTTATAACACTGCCTAAATATATGTCTTAATAACACTGTCTTAATGTATGTCTTATTAACACTGTCTTAATGTATTTCCTTATAACACTGCCTAAATATATGTCTTAATAACACTGTCTTAATGTATGTTTTAATAACACTGTCTTAATGTATTTCCTTATAACACTGCCTAAATATATGTCTTAATAACACTGTCTTAATGTATGTCTTATTAACACTGTCTTAATGTATTTCCTTATAACACTGCCTAAATATATGTCTTAATAACACTGTCTTAATGTATGTCTTAATAACACTGTCTTAATGTATGTCTTAATAACACTGTCTTAATGTATGTTTTAATAACACTGTCTTAATGTATGTTATAATAATGCTGTCTAAATATATGTCTTCACAACACTGTCTTAATGTATGTCCTTATAACATTGTTTAAATATTATATATATATTATAATAACACTGTCTTAATGTATGTCCTTATAACATTGTTTAAATATTATATATATATTATAATAACACTGTCTTAATGTATGTCCTTATAGCTCTGTTTAAATATATATGTCCTTATAACACTGTCTAAATGTTTGTCCTAATAACGCTGTTTAGATATATGTGATAATACCACTGTCTGAATATATGTCCTTATAATACTCCTAAATATATGTCTTAATAACGCTGTCTAAATATATTTCCTAATAATTAAATACATATTGTTATCATTAACTCTAATATAATCTATATAATTGTGATTCAGATGGTCTATATAACGCACCAGACATTATTCGAGGAATGTATAATTAATGTCAATGACTTTTTTTTACAACAGATGCCAATTAACACTATGGTATGTAGAGAACTATATTATTATTCTCCACTATCGCCAGATATTTAATACAAGTCACAGCAACCATAAAATAATATTGTCAGCAGGATTACTTAAATCCTAGCTACAAATAGAATCAGGGTGGCCCCTATTGACAGGCTAATTCCTCGGAACGACAATTCTCTTATCCTTCCACGTGCACCATTGTAATTTACCCCGTCAATAAATTGCTAACCCGGGTACTTTCAGGGTCCAATGCGCATGTTCAAAACCTCTCTGCGTGCGCAATTGGCCTATTCCGGTAGCGCCGATTTACCCCCTGCGAAGTCCATTTCAGACGGGTTTTACCTCGGGCTGAGATATTATCCTCACAATTGAAGTTGTAATTTCACTATTAAAGCTCTCGTTGGGGCCTCTTTCTCTCTAAATAGGCGCAATTACCGTGAAATTGAAAAGTAAAAGGGTTGGCATCAATTTGTATCAATGACGTCAACACTTCTACAAAATATACCTATTAAAGATAAATTCGTTTTAACCACTACACAATCTGTACTACAACACGTATTTTATATAACAAACCATGGCTAACTAAATGAGAGGTTGATGAGATACTGGTATCGCATTAATTGCGGAAATTGATATTTCGTAACTTGGTGAAGTTGATAGGGGTGAAATAATAGGGCTAGTTAATGGAACCCGCATGCTCTACGGAATCACATCGGACACCGTGGTCTGTATACAAAAAGGCATCACGCCAATCGTCCTTTGTAGAATTTAATACGTCAAATTGTATGACACAATTTGTAATATTATACATGTGATACAAATCACACACCTGTACTGTAGCGAGTAAACAGAACAGCACAATATACAAGTCACTGTCGGGTGTTGAAAATCGTCATTCTTCTAACAAATCTGAGCTACAGTATAACTGGTGTCTACTTCAAAATGCAATTAAGTTACAAAGTTGACAGGCACGCTGGTCAAGTTTATTGTTGAAAGCGGTAATGACCCGAATTCTTAGGAAACATGCATAGAAAAAATATCCTAAGAAGCATACATCAAATAGATAGAGGTTATATGGGGGAAATACCATATAAAGTATCACTTTATTATTGTTTGTACCCCAGAACAGCAATACATACAGGATGGACAGAGGTACTGTAAACACTGACAATGGTATTGTCCAAAATACAAGTGATTAAATGCACTGAAAAGTTCCACCGCTGTTCTTGTTACCTAAACTATAGTTAACAGACGTGTGTACGTACAAATACAGTGCTCCACATTTTAACTATTTATTCATTTCATTTTTTATTACTTCCCCCCATTTTTTAACATCAAATGTAAAGTTGCTACAAATGCCGCATTTAGCGATCGCTTCAGAGCCACACAATGCCGTTCTCGAACCGGCGAGATTTAACGAGATTTGACATGGCGGATGGAATCCTTCCTTTAGCAATTACGAGAACTAATTCAATCGCGATATTTGTCACATTACATGAGCTATCCGTCTTTTGTCTCCAAGTACTTGGAAAATGTTTGGTTAACACACACTCGTGGAATCAGCCAACCAAATGTGGTATAATTATAGCGCTATTATTTCCCCCTTATCGAATTTGTATTGTCAACTCAATTACTAGTGAGTGTTGACTTTCGACTAAAAAGACAAGAAACCTGTTCTATTTACACAAAATCTGAGAAAATGCCAATTTTCAAAATCAAATGAATCGAGAGCCTTGTCAAACCGATTAAAGTAATAACTAGTCAAAGCATAAATTGGTCTCTCGGCTGATGAAATTGTCGCTAATGCTCTCTAACGCCAAACAAGCTGTTAGCATACATTTACCGAAACCGTCTGGCTCGCTATCCGCTACACCGTAAACCATCAATCCACGCATTCACAGCTTAGGGCAAAATAATTCAATTCGCTACTTTTACAACATAGGGAACGCAGTTTCGAACAAAGTTGTAGAGCTTTTAAACACGTTTAAATATTATCAATAAGTATATAGGTATGAAACGTAATCGATCAGTTTCAAAATCAATTTACATGGATTTTAAAAAGACTAATAAAAATCGAGAATGAATGTAGCAGACTAATATACACAAAGGCAATTTTAAAATGACTTTCATATATCTCTACCACTGCGAAATAGGCAAGATAGACCGACTCCCCATATGCCTGTCACATACACGACACAGATCCCCCGTCACAATAACAGACAGATACGGTACATATCCCCCGTCACAATAACATATAGATACGGTACAGATCCCCCGTCAAAGTCACAGACAGATACGTACAGATCCCCCGTCACAGTCACAGACAGATACGGTACAGATCCCCCGTCACAGTCATGGACAGATCTGGTACAGATCCCCCGTCACAGTCACCGACAGATACGGTACAGATCCCCCGTCACAGTCACAAACAGATACGACACACATCCCCCGTCACAGTCACAGACAGATACGGTATAGATCCCCCGTCACAGTCATGGACAGATACGGTACAGATCCCCCGTCACAGTCACAGACAGATACGGTACAGATCCCCCGTCACAGTCATGTACAGATCTGGTACAGATCCCCCGTCACAGTCACAGACAGATACGGTACAGATCCCCCGTCACAGTCACAAACAGATACGACACACATCCCCCGTCACAGTCACAGACAGATACGGTATAGATCCCCCGTCACAGTCATGGACAGATACGGTACAGATCCCCCGTCACAGTCACAGACAGATACGGTACAGATCCCCGTCACAGTCACAGACAGATACGGTACAGATCCCCCGTCACAGTCACAGATAGATACGGTACAGATCCCCCGTCACAGTCATGGACAGATACGACACAGATCCCCCGTCACAGTCACAGACAGATACGGTACAGATCCCCCGTCACAGTCACAGACAGATACGGTACAGATCCCCCGTCACAGTCATAGACAGATAAGGTACAGATCCCCCGTCACAGTCACAGACAGATACGGTACAGATCCCCCGTCACAATAACATATAGATACGGTACAGATCCCCCGTCAAAGTCACAGACAGATACGTACAGATCCCCCGTCACAGTCACAGACAGGTACGGTACAGATCCCCCGTCACAGTCATGGACAGATCTGGTACAGATCCCCCGTCACAGTCACAGACAGATACGGTACAGATCCCCCGTCACAGTCACAAACAGATACGACACACATCCCCCGTCACAGTCACAGACAGATACGGTATAGATCCCCCGTCACAGTCATGGACAGATACGGTACAGATCCCCCGTCACAGTCACAGACAGATACGGTACAGATCCCCCGTCACAGTCACAGACAGATACGGTACAGATCCCCCGTCACAGTCACAGATAGATACGGTACAGATCCCCCGTCACAGTCATGGACAGATACGACACAGATCCCCCGTCACAGTCACAGACAGATACGGTACAGATCCCCCGTCACAGTCACAGACAGATACGGTACAGATCCCCCGTCACAGTCATAGACAGATAAGGTACAGATCCCCCGTCACAGTCACAGACAGATACGGTACAGATCCCCCGTCACAGTCACAGACAGATACGGTACGTATCCCCCGTCACAGTCACAGACAGATACGGTACATATCCCCTGTCATAGTCATAGACAGATACGACACAGATCCCCCGTCACAGGTAGATACGGTACAGATCCCCCGTCACAGTCACAGACAGATACGGTACATATCCCCCGTCACAGTCATTGACAGATACGACAGAGATCCTCCGTCACAGATAGATACGGTACAGATCCTCCGTCACAGTCACAGACAGATACGGTACAGATCCCCCGTAACAGTCATAGACAGATACGGTACAGATCCCCCGTCACAGTCACAGACAGATACGGTACAGATCCCCCGTCACAGTCACAGATAGATACGGTACAGATCCCCCGTCACAGTCATGGACAGATACGACACAGATCCCCCGTCACAGTCACAGACAGATACGGTACAGATCCCCCGTCACAGTCACAGACAGATACGGTACAGATCCCCCGTCACAGTCATAGACAGATAAGGTACAGATCCCCCGTCACAGTCACAGACAGATACGGTACAGATCCCCCGTCACAGTCACAGACAGATACGGTACATATCCCCCGTCACAGTCATAGACAGATAAGGTACAGATCCCCCGTCACAGTCATAGACCGATACGACACAGATCCCCCGTCACAGATAGATACGGTACAGATCCCCCGTCACAGTCACAGACAGATACGGTACATATCCCCTGTCATAGTCATAGACAGATACGACACAGATCCCCCGTCACAGGTAGATACGGTACAGATCCCCCGTCACAGTCACAGACAGATACGGTACATATCCCCCGTCACAGTCATTGACAGATACGACAGAGATCCTCCGTCACAGATAGATACGGTACAGATCCCCCGTCACAGTCACAGACAGATACGGTACAGATCCCCCGTAACAGTCATAGACAGATACGGTACAGATCCCCCGTCACAGTCACAGACAGATACGGTACAGATCCCCCGTCACAGTCACAGATAGATACGGTACAGATCCCCCGTCACAGTCATGGACAGATACGACACAGATCCCCCGTCACAGTCACAGACAGATACGGTACAGATCCCCCGTCACAGTCACAGACAGATACGGTACAGATCCCCCGTCACAGTCATAGACAGATAAGGTACAGATCCCCCGTCACAGTCACAGACAGATACGGTACAGATCCCCCGTCACAGTCACAGACAGATACGGTACATATCCCCCGTCACAGTCATAGACAGATAAGGTACAGATCCCCCGTCACAGTCATAGACCGATACGACACAGATCCCCCGTCACAGATAGATACGGTACAGATCCCCCGTCACAGTCACAGACAGATACGGTACATATCCCCCGTCACAGTCATAGACAGATACGACAGAGATCCTCCGTCACAGACAGATACGGTACAGATCCCCCGTCACAGTCACAGACAGATACGGTACAGATCCCCCGTAACAGTCATAGACAGATACGGTACAGATCCCCCATCACAGTCATAAACAGATAAGGTACATATCCCCCGTCACAGTCATAGACAGATACGACAGAGATCCCCCGTCACCGTCACAGACAGATACGGTACAGATCCCCCGTCACAGTCACAGACAGATACGACAGAGACCCCCCATCAGAGTCACAGACAGATACGGTACAGATCCCCCGTCACAGTCACAGACAGATACGGTACAGATCCCCCGTCAAAGTCACAGACAGATACGGTACAGATCCCCCGTCACAGTCACAGACAGATACGGCACAGATCCCCCGTCACAGTCACAGACAGATACGGTACAGATCCCCCGTCACAGTCATAGACAGATACGACAGAGATCCCCCGTCACAGTCACAGACAGATACGGTACAGATCCCCCGTCACAGTCACAGACAGATACGGTATAGATCCCCCGTCACAGTCACAGACAGATACGGTACATATTCCCCGTCACAGTCACAGACAGAAACGGTACTAATCCCCCGTCACAGTCACAGATAGATACGGTACAGATCCCCCGTCACAGTCATAGACAGATACGACACAGATCCCCCGTCACAGTCACAGACAGATACGACACAGATCCCCCGTCACAGTCACAGACAGATACGGTACAGATCCCCCGTCACAGTCATGGACAGATCTGGTACAGATCCCCCGTCACAGTCACAGACAGATACGGTATAGATCCCCCGTCACAGTCATGGACAGATACGGTACAGATCCCCCATCACAGTCACAGACAGATACGGTACAGATCCCCCATCACAGTCACAGACAGATACGGTACAGATCCCCCGTCACAGTCATAGACAGATAAGGTACAGATCCCCCGTCAGAGTCACAGACAGATACGGTACAGATCCCCCGTCACAGTCACAGACAGATACGGTATAGATCCCCCATCACAGTCACAGACAGATACGGTACAGATCCCCCGTCACAGTCATAGACAGATAAGGTACAGATCCCCCGTCAGAGTCACAGACAGATACGGTACAGATCCCCCGTCACAGTCACAGACAGATACGGTATAGATCCCCCGTCACAGTCACAGACAGATTCGGTACATATCCCCTGTCATAGTCACAGACAGATACGACAGAGATCCCCCGTCACAGTCACAGATAGATACGGTACAGATCCCCCGTCACAGTCATAGACAGATACGACAGAGATCCTCCGTCACAGACAGATACGGTACAGATCCCCCGTCACAGTCACAGACAGATACGGTACATATCCCCCGTCACAGTCACAGACAGATACGGTACATATCCCCTGTCATAGTCATAGACAGATACGACAGAGATCCCCCGTCACAGTCACAGATAGATACGGTACAGATCCCCCGTCACAGTCACAGACAGATACGGTACAGATCCCCCGTCACAGTCATAGACAGATACGACAGAGATCCCCCGTCACAGTCACAGACAGATACGGTACAGATCCCCCGTCACAGTCACAGACAGATACGGTACAGATCCCCCGCCACAGTCACAGACAGATACGGTACATATCCCCCGTCACAGTCACAGACAGATACGACAGAGATCCCCCATCACAGTCACAGACAGATACGGTACAGATCCCCCGTCACAGTCACAGACAGATACGGTACATATCCCCCGTCACAGTCATAGACAGATACGACAGAGATCCTCCGTCACAGACAGATACGGTACAGATCCCCCGTCACAGTCACAGACAGATACGGTACAGATCCCCCGTAACAGTCATAGACAGATACGGTACAGATCCCCCATCACAGTCATAAACAGATAAGGTACATATCCCCCGTCACAGTCACAGACAGATACGGTACAGATCCCCCGTCACAGTCACAGACAGATACGACACAGACCCCCCATCAGAGTCACAGACAGATACGGTACAGATCCCCCGTCACAGTCACAGACAGATACGGTACAGATCCCCCGTCAAAGTCACAGACAGATACGGTACAGATCCCCCGTCACAGTCACAGACAGATACGGTACAGATCCCCCGTCACAGTCACAGACAGATACGGTACAGATCCCCCGTCACAGTCATAGACAGAAAC
Source organism: Pecten maximus (assembly GCF_902652985.1). Classification (NCBI taxonomy): domain Eukaryota; kingdom Metazoa; phylum Mollusca; class Bivalvia; order Pectinida; family Pectinidae; genus Pecten; species Pecten maximus. The sequence goes on along the minus strand of NC_047016.1, from coordinate 21,144,787 downwards.
GACAGAGATCCCCCGTCACAGTCACAGACAGATACGGTACAGATCCCCCGTCACAGTCACAGACAGATACGGTATAGATCCCCCGTCACAGTCACAGACAGATACGGTACATATTCCCCGTCACAGTCACAGACAGAAACGGTACAAATCCCCCGTCACAGTCACAGATAGATACGGTACAGATCCCCCGTCACAGTCATAGACAGATACGACACAGATCCCCCGTCACAGTCACAGACAGATACGACACAGATCCCCCGTCACAGTCACTGACAGATACGGTACAGATCCCCCGTCACAGTCATGGACAGATCTGGTACAGATCCCCCGTCACAGTCACAGACAGATACGGTATAGATCCCCCGTCACAGTCATGGACAGATACGGTACAGATCCCCCGTCACAGTCACAGACAGATACGGTACAGATCCCCCGTCACAGTCACAGACAGATACGACACAGATCCCCCGTCACAGTCACAGACAGATACGGAACAGATCCCCCGTCACAGTCATAGACAGATAAGGTACAGATCCCCCGTCAGAGTCACAGACAGATACGGTACAGATCCCCCGTCACAGTCACAGACAGATACGGTATAGATCCCCCGTCACAGTCACAGACAGATACGGTACATATCCCCTGTCATAGTCACAGACAGATACGACAGAGATCCCCCGTCACAGTCACAGATAGATACGGTACAGATCCCCCGCCACAGTCACAGACAGATACGGTACATATCCCCCGTCACAGTCATAGACAGATACGACAAAGATCCTCCGTCACAGACAGATACGGTACAGATCCCCCGTCACAGTCACAGACAGATACGGTACAGATCCCCCGTCACAGTCATAAACAGATAAGGTACATATCCCCCGTCACAGTCATAGACAGATACGACAGAGATCCCCCGTCACAGTCACAGACAGATACGGTACAGATCCCCCGTCACAGTCACAGACAGATACGACACAGATCCCCCATCAGAGTCACAGACAGATACGGTACAGATCCCCCGTCACAGTCACAGACAGATACGGTACAGATCCCCCGTCAAAGTCACAGACAGATACTGTACAGATCCCCCGTCACAGTCACAGACAGATACGGTACAGATCCCCCGTCACAGTCATAGACAGATACGACAGAGATCCCCCGTCACAGTCACAGACAGATACGGTACAGATCCCCCGTCACAGTCACAGACAGATACGGTACAGATCCCCCGTCACAGTCACAGACAGATACGGTACAGATCCCCCGTCACAGTCATAGACAGATACGACAGAGATCCCCCGTCACAGTCATGAACAGATCTGGTACAGATCCCCCGTCACAGTCACAGACAGATACGGTACAGATCCCCCGTCACAGTCACAGACAGATACGGTACAGATCCCCCGTCACAGTCATGAACAGATCTGGTACAGATCCCCCGTCACAGTCACAGACAGATACGGTATAGATCCCCCGTCACAGTCATGGACAGATACGGTACAGATCCCCCGTCAAAGTCACAGACAGATACGGTACAGATCCCCCGTCACAGTCACAGACAGAAACGGTACAAATCCCCCGTCACAGTCACAGATAGATACGGTACAGATCCCCCGTCACAGTCATAGACAGATACGACACAGATCCCCCGTCACAGTCACAGACAGATACGACACAGATCCCCCGTCACAGTCACAGACAGATACGACACACATCCCCCGTCACAGTCACAGACAGATACGACACATATTGACGTCACAATCACAGACAGATACGGTACAGATCCCCCGTCACAGTCACAGACAGATACGGTACAGATCCCCCGTCACAGTCACAGACAGATACGACAGAGATCCCCCGTCACAGTCACAGATAGATACGGTACAGATCCCCCGCCACAGTCACAGACAGATACGGTACATATCCCCCGTCACAGTCATAGACAGATACGGCAGAGATCCTCCGTCACAGACAGATACGGTACAGATCCCCCGTCACAGTCACAGACAGATACGGTACAGATCCCCCGTCACAGTCATAAACAGATAAGGTACATATCCCCCGTCACAGTCATAGACAGATACGACAGAGATCCCCCGTCACAGTCACAGACAGATACGGTACAGATCCCCCGTCACAGTCACAGACAGATACGACACAGATCCCCCATCAGAGTCACAGACAGATACGGTACAGATCCCCCGTCACAGTCACAGACAGATACGGTACAGATCCCCCGTCAAAGTCACAGACAGATACTGTACAGATCCCCCGTCACAGTCACAGACAGATACGGTACAGATCCCCCGTCACAGTCATAGACAGATACGACAGAGATCCCCCGTCACAGTCACAGACAGATACGGTACAGATCCCCCGTCACAGTTACAGACAGATACGGTACATATTCCCCGTCACAGTCACAGACAGATACGACACAGATCCCCCGTCACAGTCACAGACAGATACGACACACATCCCCCGTCACAGTCACAGACAGATACGACACATATCGACGTCACAATCACAGACAGATACGGTACAGATCCCTCATCACAGTCACAGACAGATACGGTACAGATCCCCCGTCACTGTCACAGACAGATACGACACAAATCCTACGTCACATTCACAGACAGATACGACACAGATCCCCCGTCACAGTCACAGACAGAAACGGTACAGATCCCCCGTCACAGTCACAGATAGATACGGTACAAATCCCCCGTCACAGACACATATAGATACGGTGCATATCCCCCGTCACAGTCACAGACAGATACGGTACATATCCCCTGTCACAGTCACAGACAGATACGGTACAGATCCCCCGTCACAGTCACAGACAGATACGGTACATATCCCCCGTCACAGTCACAGACAGATAAGGTACATATCCCTCGTCACAGTCATAGACAGATAAGGTACATATCCCCCGTCACAGTCATAGACAGATAAGGTACATATCCCCCGTCACAGTCATAGACAGATACATTTGATAAACCCTTTTACGTTACATAGTTTGGTTACAGCAGTTTGTTAGTTTATACAGATCATGCACGTCTATGAGGATACATTGTCTAAAATGAAGGCACAGGATAGCTGATTGGACACTGTCTGTAGATGCGATTTGGTGGGGTTTAATTATGAGTGTCGATGTTAAACGAAAATATCAGATAACATGTTTCGAATCCGAATCTCTAAGTCTAAAAAGGCTACAGGAGACATGAACAGGGATGCAGATGCGCGTTCAAAATGTCGACACAGGACAGACGGAATCTGCTAATGGCTTAGAGGCAAAGTATGATATGAGGAGTCCTCCCCGTCTCGATAAATATGGCGACGAGAGTCGCAAAAGGAAACGTGAATAATATATGTTTCCAGCCGAATTACTTCATCAACTTGTGCTAATGTATCAGACTTCTGCTTCCTTAACAACGAACATTGACATCTCCAATAACAAAGTTGTTAACATTTATAACAATTGCTGGATTTGTATTATATATGCTTTTGAAGATTTAATTTCAGTTAGGTAAGCCTTCAAACTCTCTATCGACGACTGTAGGGAACACAGAGTTTTATTGAAGTCTGCTGTGTCTTCAACATCCCCAGTTTCAGTGCGCCACTGTCCCCAACACGTCTGGCGTAAAGGAAAGTACCTTTGTTTTGCCCTTCGTCAAGTTAAAATGCCTGAAGTTTGATAGCTGCCCAAATAACCTCATTAAGATTAAACGGCCTTTTTTTCGTTGAGTCTTCAAACGTAATTCTGAATCATATAAAACATCAATAAAAACACCCATTGCTTATAATTCAAGTGAATCCGGAGCTGCTCCTAGGTACGCCAACTGCACCAATCGGAGAATTGCTTGACTCAGCTTAGACTTTCATCAACTTTGAGATGTCGTTCTTTGAACTGACCGGTAAAGATCTATTTGGTTTACTGGAAAGAACCGTCGACGCAAAGCCTAAGAAAATTTAGCAAAATCAGTTATGTCTGCCTGTTGAAGATTTCCCAATATACCTTGCGCTAGCCCTCTCAGGCTCACCGCAAGGTAGTGTCCCTTCTGTACACACGACCAGTTGTTTAATGTTACCAAAATATCAAATTGTGTCTCATAGACTATCCAAACATGTGTCTTGTTTCATCTTTGTAGTGGACTTTTCTGTAAGTAAAAGTCAAAAGATCGAACATGGGTACATGAATAAAAATAGTAGAAGCTGGGATGCATATTAGGGGTATGGATATAAATTGAAACAAAAGAACTATGTCCTGTTCGAGAACTATGTTTTCTTTCTTTAAAGAATGGAATTTCGACCTAGACGAAGTGAAGGTAGTACAGAAGTGGCCTACATCGATCCAGGGTTCGGAAATAAGTAGTTTCGTTGGACTTTGCGGCTGCTTTAGGACATTCATCGATAAACACCTCATCACAGAAAAAGTAACTGCCTGTACAGCGTCGCCAAGAAAGCGGCTCTTGTCTTTTGCTGTAGTGCATTTCGTACGGTATTTCAATAACTACTGGTTAGTAAGGAAATTCTCCTAAGTTAGATGATGGATACGAAAGAGCGAGAAGACAAGCTGGCAAGTGTCACTGTCAGAATTTCAGTTTGACGTATAACATCGGCCAGGCTGACGCTACGAGTCGAATCCCATGTCAGACATGGTAGTCAGGCGATAAACACTCGAATCTCCACATGATTTATTCAATAACAGTGTCAATCTACTGTCTGTGCAGGACAAGGAGAATGTCATCGGTATGTGGATGATTGGAAGAAAGGAGAATGTCATCGGTGTGTGGATGGTTGGAAGAAAGGAGAACATCATCGGTGTGTGGATGGTTGGAAGAAAGGAGAATGTCATCGGTGTGTGGATGGTTGGAAGAAAGGAGAACATCATCGGTGTGTGGATGGTCGGAAGAAAGCTGTGTCAGTGGCAAGAGGATGATTTCAAATACCCGTTCATTATATTTGACGGAACAGAATTGTGCTTGGGTTAAAAGCATCCATTCACCATGCACAAAATATATCTGACTTAACAAAATTTACCAATGTAATGTTGTTATCTACAATGATGCACCTTTACGATATACAAGTAGTTATGCATGCTCCACACATGGTACACTGTCATAGACGTGAAAAGGCCATCATATTTAAGATGGCAATTTACCTCATCAGATTTTCACTCACGAGAACAGTATGAAAAATGTCAACTTGAGATGCCTACAATCAAAACATCATAAAAAAGGCCATCAAAACATTATAAAATCAACATAAAAGCAACTGATAAAAAGGTGTTACGACAAAGAAGACGACTAGTTGTTCATCTTAAGGTGGGGATTCAACAGATTTACACCCACAGTGAACTTAAAACAAAGGATTCAACAAATTTACACCCACAGTGAGCTTAAAATAAAGGATTCAACAGATTTATTCCGACAGTGAACTTAAAACAAAGGATTCAACAAATTTATTCCGACAGTGAACTTAAAACAAAGGATTCAACAGATTTATTCCGACAGTGAACTTAGAGCAAAGGATTCAACAGATTTACACCCACAGTGAATCTAAAACAATGGATTCAACATAACTACTCCCATAGTGAGCTAAAACAAAGAATTCAATATATTAACACCTCAGTGAACTTAAAACAAAGAATTCAACAGATTTACCCCCACAGTGAACTTAAAACAAAGGATTCAACAGATTTACTCCCACAGTGAACTAAAAACAAAGGATTCAACAGATTTACTCCGACAGTGAACTTAACACAAAAGATTCAACATATTTACCCCCACAGTGAACCTAAAACAAAGGATTCAACAGATTTACTCCGACAGTGAACTTAAAACAAAGGATTCAACATATTTACCCCCACAGCGAACCTAAAACAAAGGATTCCACATATTTACTCCGACATTGAACTTAAAACAAAGGATTCATCAGATTTACCCACACAGTGAATTAAAACAATGGATTCAACAGATTTACACCCACAGTAGTTTTAAAACATTGGATTCAAGATACATGTAATTACTCCCAGAGTGAACTTAACACAAAGGAGCCAACATATTTACCCCCACAGTGAACTTCAAACAAAGGATTCAACAGATTTACCCCCACAGTGAACTTAAAACAAAGGATTCAGCATATTTACACCTCAGTGATCTTAAAACAAAGGATTCAACATATTTACTCCTACAGTGAACTTAAAACAAAGGATTCAACAGAATTACCCCCTCAGTGAACTTAAAACAATGGATCCAACAGATTTACACCCACAGTGAATTTAAAACAATGGATTCAACATAACTACTACCATAGTGAGCTAAAACAAAGATTCAATATATTAACACCTTAGTGAACTTAAAACAAAGGATTCCACAGATTTACTCCGACATTGAACTTAAAACAAAGGATTCAACAGATTTACCCACACAGTGAATTTAAAACAATGGATTCAACAGATTTACACCCACAGTAATTTTAAAACAATGGATTCAAGATACATGTAATTACTCCCAGAGTGAGCTAAACAAAGAATTCAATATATTTAGACCTCAGTGAACTTAAAACAATGGATTCAACATATTTACCCCCATAGTGAACTTAAAGCAAAGGATTCAACAGATTAACACCCACAGTGAACATTGATTAATGGATTCAACAGATTTACTCCCACAGTTAGCAAAAAACAAAGGATTCAACATATTTACACTCCATGCGAATATTAAACAAAGGATTCGACAAATATACACAAACAGTGAACACAAGAGGATTGAACAGATTTATACCCTCAACTTACAATAACTTAAAAAGTGTTTTGTTACAAAAGAGATATTATTCATTTGTTAAGATGGGAATTCGAAAAAAAAACGAAGGTTAGTTTAAAAGATAGGCTATAAAAAAAGCAAATTGACAATTTGCAGTTATACTTTCGAAACAAAATTACGATGCAGCTTTTTTCAATAACTAGATGAAAGTAACTAGCATATCAGCAAGCAGTAAAAGCATATTTGTTGTTTTTATTTCATTCTAACACACTAAGAGGTCAAAAAATACATAACAATTGTATAACATGGCAACGAGAGCAGATGGACAAATTGACAGATCCAACAGGCTTAAATGAAATGATGACATTTTCATATACTCAAGTAATGCATTTTTTTTTTATCTTAACTGTTTTTTTAGAATTGTTTGTAATTTTGCAAGAAATATGCTTATCATTTTTATTAATCGTACGTTAGATATTGCAAACAATCCTTTCATTTTGTTAATATTTGGATTTGTATAATAATATTTCGCGATCATTTACAGCCATATCGCTCAGTTTGAATCTATTCAGTTAATCTTTATTCTCTGGTATCTGCTTTACATATTCATACTTATTTGAAGTCAAGCTTTCGAACGAATACTTGAAATATTGTGTTTACTATGGAACAGTGTGGTTCTCATTTATTACATTTACAAACTGAATATTTGTTCAAAGTATTATGCCTTTTATTGACCTTTCAGGGACTTTCATATGCTCCTTATAGACATATGGCAGTTTTATGTGCTTCAGATTCTCAATGATTTTCTTTATATAGTTGTTGCTATTTTCTAGTTTTTTATTTAATAAATATTTCTATGTAATTTTTAGTGATAATAAATGTCTGTTTCTATTTGCCAATTTCCTATTGTTATGCAAGCCTATAAATAAGGTCTTTGATGAATTCTGCAGTATATTTACGATGGCAAATTCCGCTTTGATAAGTCTTTGATGCTCGATTGTTATATTTCAAAGAAACACATATCTTCGCTGAATTTAAACACTGCGAAAAGAAAAGCTTAAGTGTAATCCATTATTCCGATTGAAGGTGTTTACTTTCTTCACTCTTTAATCACACGAGTTTGGAAAAGCTCAATAGCTGTTCAACATGCACGTGCATAAATAATGGAAATGATTCGGGTGTAGAAATACAACGAATGGCGCATGCAAGGGAGTTAGAAAAAACACCTAGAGACCACAGATAGTATCAGTGTGAAATATGATTTAGATGAAAGGAAAATACACAGAGGGTGTCACGCTAACAATTGCTTACATCTTATCTAAGTATTAGGATAGATTTTACTGCTCAACTTTATATTAATGGTAGCCATTTCCTTTAAATTTCAACTAAATTAATTATAAGTAAGATTGATGCTTTAGAAACAGCATTGTTGATTACAATAAAACACAATATTGTTGGTTGATTTAAAATCGAGTGAGAGACACCCTTCGATAATATAGCGAGGGCGATAAACACCATTCGGTATTGACGAGTGTGGCTTGGAAACAACATGAATATTTTAGAACATGGTTATAAGAATATCAAGCTTCCATGGAAGGCGTCCACCACCAAGGACAATAAAGTCATTCACCCAGTCTCTACACCAGTGATAAAGCTGCACACTTGGCACTATAATACAAGTGTATCTACCCACAATTCCTGCCAGACAGTTTTCGCTACAATCTGGGGCAATATAATGTAACATCTTTAGTAGGTAAATTTGTTCATGAGATGCTTGTACTGCAATCACAACTTTTTGTGTTACACACTTGGACTCCTTAAACCATGTTTATTAGATTTTTTAACTTCAAAGTCCTTGCATGCCGTTTAAATAACACAGCTATTCACTTTGTATTTACTTTTTATTTTATAAATACAAGATGTTTATTGTTATATCAATTACTAAATAGCTTATAGACTTTTTTACTTCAAATTTCAAATCAACAGAATATTATATCTTTCATAATGCATTTTCTTCTAACGACAATTGTTTTACCGCGAAAGTATATTCAGGTAATTCTTTTCTTGGTTTACCTCGCATTTGTTATTATCCATTGGTTAGAGAACCTCTTAACACTTTTGTTATAGACCGAATTATCACCAAAAATCACGATGCCCGTAACAAGCACCTGTCCGTCATGAAGGATTTGCATCATTTTGTACGCCATTTGTTTCGTGATCACGATCACAGCTTTAGTTAGGTTGATATTATTATGTGAATGGTTAAAGTAGGAGAAGCTGTGACCCCATTTAGATGAACAGTCATCATTGTAATATTTGATGTTTCTTATTGTTAAATTTATGCTTCGTGCAGTAAAGTCGTTCCCGTTAGGTTATGCTTTATAAAATAGAACTTCAGAATCCCATGAGATTCCAGCGCCAGACAAGATCGCCCATATGAGTTGAAAATGAGATGGTCCTTGTTGCTAAGGGAAGTAATTGAAATTGGTTTTAATCTTTCATTGTGAATGCTTATCGAAGAACAAAGTAAAACTGTTTTCACATGGGAAAAAGAGGATTGTATTACCCGACCATTGCTTTACCTGCTCCCTTGTCTTACCTGCTGTGAGGGTTATAATGTAATATAAAAGACCCCAGTTTGACGGTTTAAACACTAATTAATCATGATATTTTCCCTCGATGAGATATAGACGAGTCAGGATTTTGGTATCGCGCTGGGAGATTGGCGTAGAATGATGGCTTCATTTATTTGATAGCAGTTTATGTCTTTTCGTGATGATCAATGAGCAGAATAGTTAATGTGGCATATGCCGCCTGTATTCTACAAAGTCCACGTGTTGTTTGATGCTCACTTGGGCGTGTTTTCATCATATGGCTATCTTAGGTTAGGTCTAATGTCAAAATTAATTGGATGTGTTTCGTTTCATTTACGTCCATGTCATGATGGAATATTGCAGATTTCCCCCAACTAGGTACAATTGTGTAATATAACAATGGATCTATTTTGACAAGCACAACAAAACGAATTAAAAAACAAGTGTATTTAATGTAATTATTTAAACAATGATAAAGGAGACAATTCCCATAGAATATGTACACACAACATTCTCCCTCGTACAAAAGTAATGTACATATAAAGTGTCCTGATTGATTTCAAATCTCTCTAATAAAGTAGTTTCCTTTGCAGTTAATCAACTTTTGGTCATTGTTAACATAATACAAAATAACCGTTTCTACTATCGGAGCTGTACTCTGCGTTATAGGTCAACCGTTTAAAGTATACAATAGTAAGTAATTGCTACAACTAGTACACAAATCATTATGATTACTTTTGAATTAAACACCAATATAATATTGCTTCAGGTTTAAGTGGCACTACTATCACGATTATACCAGCTTGTATTGAGGAGACGGATTCCAGTGCATTACACCGAAAGCCTATTATAAACAGGTACGCTATAACTGGGATACAGGTGAGAATATTTGTTAGTTAGTTCCAACTGGTATGATTTGTCAATGACGTTAGATTATAAACCGTGTGAGAAAACGATCTCTTAATCATAAAGATATCGCTTAAGTTTGCACTAAAGCTATGCGTCATTCGAACTATACATCACTGTGTTGCCCCGTGTTATATGAAAGAGCGAACATACTTAAAATTCAAACGACGTTCTACACTCGATCTTTGCACTGAGTGGCACCGGACATACAATGGCAGCCAAAGAAAGGGCTTGTTTTACATTTTATACCATATTACCTCCATTTGAGTAAATATCATTTTGACATTCCGCCTATACTAGCCCGGTTTGTTCATCTCTCAAAAATGCATTTAATATATAAATAATGTATGCGCGGGACTAGTAAATATTCCATAATACATGCTTCAATGTATCCTGGGTAGATGCTATTCACGAGACACTAATATCCACCGCGGAACTCAATAAATGTTCTATAAAACTCTCTCTGATATTAATTCGACCCCACTTTCTTACAAATAGCGATGTCAATTCAAATGTAATTTTCTTTCAGCGCTGTATTGAAAGGTAGTGATGGGATAAAAACGAGCATTAAAGTCAGCATAAAGTACACAATGGCGGGATAACTATCATGTTAATAAAAAAAGCCAAATCCGATTTATACCGGTGATGATCTGTTCCAAATTAGGTACCTCACCGCAAACATATGGTCGGGGTATTAAAATCGGGATTCCTATAACAATACTACCTCTCTATAAAAGGAGGAGCGAAACACCTATACCATGTTTTCGAGTGCCAACCACAATCAATGTCAATTGGGTTAGCCCTGTAGGTCATGTGATATGGTTATCTCCTCCCACATCGATGGGATACATCAAGGGGCTACGTTTTACCTCGAGTGTCAAATTTCAAATGAAGATGTATAATTGTCAATAATTACACTCAAAAACGAAATCATTTACACCTGCCTTGTACTTAATTCTAGCGTCGGCCCTTCATTATGCCAGTTGAATACTATAACTATCTCCGATGACACCAAGCAGTTTGAAACTATTTGTTTATTTTTGTTTTTTCTTATTAATGAAATATCATGGATCATGGATCATGGATTATACAAAAACAATCTTGTTTCTGATTATTTATATGATGTTACATTAAACTGAGAAGTTGTATTTTAGGTACAATATGGAATTCGTTATTGAATCGAAAAACGCTTAATTTTTCGAAACATTTAGTCGTCAGCTCCCTGGTAGTTTTGATGGTAAGATTAATGCCCTCACTGACATCATTCGTTGTTCAAATTACTTCTTTGTACTTTATACCACTGTATCATTACGCTGCAATACTCTGACGTATTCGTTCCACAGTTTATTGACGTATTGTTTATATATATCACGTGACAAAGAGAGATAACATATTAATATGAATGAGTTACATATTAAAATTTATTTGGCATTGACCCGAATGATAAAAAACGTTTGATTGTAATCTATAGAATAAAATCATCAACAGAAACTGATGACGTCATCTTTATCGGGATTACATTTTTTAAAAGTATGTTTTTGATATTTCTAAAGGGGCGTATACTAATTACTGAGCACTTAGAGTATTATCATCCCATTTATTACAGCACACCAAGTGACCAGGATGTAGGATACATATGGTCTATAAGCATATTTACTAATATCGCTTTTCGAATTTAATTACATATCCTACCAAAGGAATCCTATCACATCTTGGCTATCAGATAATTACACTAAACCCGGCTGGTGCATTTTGTTGACGGTAAAACGCTTATTCAAGTACATCACAAACAACATTGTGTGAATTTTTGTAACACTTCAAAACATCATAGTATTATATTAGAGATGACTCAGGACAACTCATACAAATATTCTAAAGTAAATTTAAGTGAAGAAATAAAGGAATTGTATTGAAACCCGTTGTTAAATGTAATATCTGATGAACAGTATTAGGGTTGTCAGAACTATGCAATGTCGGTCTTTAGCACTCCACACACACATCTCACAAAATCCATGTCCTTAACTGGCTGGTAAAACATATAAACGTTTATATCCATGGATTTTGCATACAAACGTTTAATATTACGGAAATTAATAGAAATATCCAAAAATTAAAATTTCTTTGCAACATCTATATAAAGGAGTTCATTGAATATCCCGGGAAAAATATTTGCTTAATGATTATATCAGGACAAGAATGAATCGCTCTAGAATGTAGAATATATGTTACTTTGTACAAATTCTGGAATGTAGAATATATGTTACTTTGTACACATTCTGGAATGTAGAATATATGTTACTTTGTACAAATTCTGGAATGTAGAATATATGTTACTTTGTACAAATTCTGGAATGTAGAATATATGGTACTTTGCACAAATTCTGGAATGTAGAATATATGATACTTTGTACAAATTTTGGAATGTAGAATATATGTTACTTTGTACAAATTCTGGAATGTAGAATATAATTATGGTACTTTGTACAAATTTTGGAATGTAGAATATATGGTACTTTGTACAAAATCTGGAATCACAAATACATGGTACTTTGACAAATTCTTGAATGTAGAATATATGGTACTTTGTACAAATTTTAAACGTTGAATTACAAATACATAAAAACAGAGTGTGCCATATCAAGCGTGAGCTCGCACATCTATATAGAACGCTGATATAAAGCTGCTGTAACTGAGTATTACGTATTATAGAAGATGGCAATTGTTTATTTTATTTGATTATATACTGATATTTCATTATATATTTTTACCCTTGGTAAAGGAAAGGTAGTAGTGTTAATAAGTAGACGCTTATATAAGAAGTGGAATGCCTGTAATTAAATCGTCACGCGATGGCAAACAAAGCGTTATCAGAAATATTGTAAGGCGTTTATTGCAAACCCTTGTAGTCCAAGAATGAAAACTACACCTCCTATATAACGAAGCACCTCTATATCCACATAAAAATATAAGGTTTAGTGGGGTACATATATGTTCAAGATATGAATGCAATTTTCACATAATAAACTAGATGCAATGCTTTGCGGTTTACTCTTTCAATCAATATTTACATAGTAAAGTCATTATTTTCTAGAAAGGGAAATTGGTTTGCTTCTAAAAACACCAATTGCAAGAAATTCCCCTGTTACAAACATCATTTCGAAACTTGGGCACGAATATCAGGACTGAATTAAACAGGAAATCACTATGTAACTGACAATCGTAAATCTGCATGTACAATACTAGTTTTACAATATGAACCTTCAGAGATAATTACTTCAGATGGGTCTTAAACCTAGACTTTCTGACGTTATTTCAAATATAACCAACCATGTGAAAACGACGGTTCCGTCCAAATTATATATCATTGAAACATTGTTATATCATTTGCATTTCAATAAATACGTTGGTTTTAAAAGGAAATTGTTTAATGAATAATACTCTTTATAATTATAATGAATGCTTTTAATTACGTAATTCAAAATTGCACTTAAATTGGCTCTAATGAGAATTTTAAGTTATTAAATGCAAATAAATTCATACAACTACATGATTATCCTTTCACCTTTCAAAAGTGTCATTATCACCTGACTGGCACGAACCACTTAGAGAAATAGATTTCTGATCATTTAGTTTGACTTCAGTTACTTTCATTTGGGCTGCAATTGGTATATTAATTTCAAAGAAGAAATGAAAGTATAAAATAAATAAATAAAAAAATCTAAATAAAATAAAAAATAAAAAATGAACCTGACGAAATCCTGTTAGAATTATTTATTAAAATGACGTCTTTCAAATGCCAGTATGATTGTTATAATAAATAATATTACATTTAATATGTTAAATGGGCTACATAATTTACCAACATCCATAACGACCGTATCTTATATGTTATTTCGTTCCTGTTTGCTTTCACTTATGCCATAGCTGGGCCGTTGGATAATCGGGAAGCCAGTGAGATATTAAAGAGATATTGAAGATAAATTTGATAATTTCAATATTCAATGTATGCTGTGAACATTTATAAGGCGATAATTAAAGGCCTGTTATCGATGCACTAGTGTTTGGCGTACTGATTTTATAAATCGAGTTCCAGATTGGTTGTATAAATAGAAATACACAATCCTGGGAATTGCATCAGAAAATGGGTGTTGATATCCCTTCGGGAATCCATTGATTTCAAGGCAGATTGGTAAAGTAACTTCAACATTAGTTTGCCAATCTTTGTTAACTTCTAAGAAATGTTGAACGAGTTTTTGCGCGATAGATAGATAGCCGTATTCACGCGAACCATTCAAGTTTTAGGGTCAGCAGATATCATCCGATATGTACAGTCATTATGTTTATCTCGTACACTGTAAGAAACTGAGGATTTTAGATGTTGCTATTCCCTGTGTTTTACATAATGCATTAGTTTCTGCAGCACGTTTGTAACTCCGAGCATTCTGACTAAATCACAAGTGCAAGTTGACACGCAAGCCTGCTATTATATGAACAAGGTCAAACACTTTGAGTTGGAACTTGGATAAGACTAGTATTCAGTTTTATCAACTCCAGAATAAATAATTAAACACTTAAGAAAACGACGGGAGTGATCCACCATTGTTTGTGTTAGTGTATAACTATGCCTTATATATATGATGGGACTTTTAGAAAGACGATTTATCTTATTTAAGATAGTTGATGTACCTTGTTTTGGCACATCGTAGCCAAATAAAGGAATGTTTGATTTTTGTGTTTGGAAATATTTGAATGATCAATCGGTAACCGCACGAATTTACCTATGCAACCTACATATGTAGGGCCAATATACAAATGTAGAAATATGTCATTCATATGCTCTAATGATGCCTTCTTTCCATACCATGCATTATTACTGTATCGGGGAAACAACAATAATAAGTAATAATATATTTTTTCATATATTAATATGATTTTATACATTAATATTTTAATTGATTCAAATTGACCACATAGTATATATAATGTTTATCCTAATGAGTGATAGGTAGATATATCACTTTTCGCTTGTTCGATAAATCTATCCCTTAACAATACAATATATTACAATATGATCATCTTTATTTAGAAGTTTTATACAGACAGCATTAGCTCATGAGATCTATTAATGCGACAATGATAAATGAACAGCAAAGATTAAGATCAAGTGTAAAGACAGGTTAGATAGAAATGAACACTGGTATTTATACAGAGCTCAAGTAAAGGTACAAGACAAGTGCAATTTACATATATGCTTATATAGCAAAAGTTAAACAATGACACAATATACACTAATACTGTGGAGTAAATAGAGTCTCAGGAACTTAATAAATTATGTAATGAACTAAATATAAAACTGACAAGTCAAAATCATTAACATAAAATAAAAAACAATGTCATGAAATAGTCAAACCGCATCAAAGAACAAAGTACATGACATAAGATCAAATATTAAGTCAAATAAAACAATCAAGTAGGCAAATAAAAAGCTATAAGAAGACACAAAACATACATTGCAGCGAGCAAATAAATATACCATGAACACATTAGGCCTTCCTAGATGTGAATAAGACTTTTAAATACATTAAAGATTTCCACTTTTCTGTATTCGTCTGGAAGGATGTTCAACACACAAGATCCACCAATCGAGAAAACGTTCTGGCCATACCCAACTGTGATTATACTTCTAATTAGACGAATTATGGTGAATGCGTCACCATGATTTATCTGGTTACAAAAATAGGATATATCTAAGAATGTATTAAAAAAAGTACTTATTAACACCAGATATAATCGGATATCGTTATATATAGTATATATACCAAAGTGCCAGGTGAATATATGTATGTATTATATTCTTTATTTAACGCTGTCGATTTCTATTTTTATATACAGTTAAATCATTTTCTCAATTTACATCCGCGGATTGGCATGCATTTGCATTATTTTGTATAAGTGACGATTCTTCACTGATTTTACTTAACATTTGTTCACATTAAACTTTCCAGAAACCAGCAATGACACTCTCGATTCTGTCACATTCGCAATTCGATTCCTGAACCAGAAATCTGCAATCTGATCCCTGGCTGTTTTATGCGGTTGCCTTAGTAAAAGCCAGTGGTGTTACTCCCGATTGTGTTATGTTTGTAACTAAAAAAGAAAAAGTAATGTAACCCCTAGCTATGGTATGCGATTATTGTACCTAAAGCAGAAAGGAGCAATCTGACTGTCGATGTTACCAGTTAGTTACCTTAGATAAATAAGCTCTTTGATTTGCAGTTATATGTATGCAGCTCCATTACCTTACCCATGATAAAACGGTGGCCAAATGTATAACGTAATTTGACTGCAACACGATACAAGTGGAAACAAAGGTAAATGGGTACTTTATGTTTTAATTGATAAAAATGATAATTTCGGACGTGTGCTAAGCTATATGATCTTTACATCACGCCTATATAATATATTGTTATGGCCAAATTATATTGAATCAAATGAATTAATAATGATTTCCTAATTATTTAAAATATAATGAATAATGGCTATACTGTTGAAATTAGTATGTAAACAGTATCGAGTAAAATGTGTGCAAGTACGCGCAACTTAATTAAAACATTTGATACTGTATTATACCAAACACAATTAATACCACTAGTTAATGCGATTGCTGCATATGTAAACATATATAATATTGAATAGCTCAAAAAATTATTCACACACATGATATACATACAGTTGTACATTAAAATTTATTACATTCACAATTTTGTTACGTGAAGTACATTTACTACACAGTTTATGACATAGGGATATATCTTGAAAATATGTCTAAATATGTCTAATGTTTTATCAGATCAAGTGTATTGTATACAACACATAATAATGATACTAATAATAGAAAAGCCAACGATAGTTAATGATATATTGTATGTATTATATTATATCATATTTTAGTGGCACATCGTAAAAAGGGGATTAATACATTGAATACATATATGTACCTACACACGATTTCAGAGTAATTTCACACGATAAATTAGTAAAAAAGAAATGCAATCCTCTCAGATACGCTAGACGACATTTTTATCATTTTCTTTTAAAATACAATGTTATTGTATGTAACATATGTTCCAGTACATGTAGGTGATCATAATATTTAAAAGTTATTCATATAATTTGATATAATAGACAATCATATTGTTCACTTTTGAAATACCAGTGAAATATCTTATTATTTAATATTACATATCTTATAAATGATGTGGATTACGGATTATATCTCACCAATTACACATAGAAGATAATGTGTAACATGTAGTCCTGCAATTATTGACATTTATAGTATTTGCCAAGTCATTGCACAAGGCAGGATATATCATGTATTACTGAATTACACCAAGTACACATATCTCGCGCATCTTCTATACGTGTACGTGGAAATTAACTTCACAAAATTACAACCCATGATAAGCTAATTTTAATAATCTTATTAATTGGAGCACTTCTTGTGCTTCATCACTCCCACTAACAAAAGAAGGAGGGACATTTTCTAACTTTATATATAACTTTCTAAGCATATTCAAAGTATTCCTTGAATATTTCATTGTCGCCTCAATTGTTAAATATACCTCAGTATTATGTTCGCATTGGCCAAGTTTGTTAGGTATCACCCAAATATACCAATGATAGCGCCCCTTCTAAAGTACGTTTGATTAAAACCAGGATAATTATCGTGTTCGTTCCCCTTCCCTTGTTTGGTTAAATAATTCAGGATAAAGGTTTTCAGACAATCACATTGTCTTATTTCTGTTTTGTGATTAGGACTAGCGTGTAGTCGATCATTACCGTATGCTATGGTATGTGTAGAGTGTTAGGGAAAGTACTCTACTACTGTAGCTACAGATTTCCTGGGGCGATGGAACAAGTTGCTAATTAGGCTATTTAAGTGATGTGGAAACCTGTTCATCATGAATATATATCTGGGCTGTGCCATTCAACACCCGATAAGATAAAATGAAACGTTAATATTTTATTTTAATGACTCTATCTTTTTAAGCTTATGGTTGCAATTTATTGTAACTAGACATTAGAACCTGTGCAAGACTGAGGTACACTATAGTTATTTATCTTAATAAAGCATCCTAGGAACAGAGCGCTCCTAAATGTCAGATATTTGTTACATTAATGACATTAATTACAACAGAGTTGGAATAAGTTAATGGATATGTAATCTACAAAATGTATATCTACAAAATGTATGTGTTCCACGATTTTTGTTATATAATTATATTGATAGGTAATCGTAAGAAGTATTCGTTCTATACATTAAGCGATGCATTGTTTCGGTAAGTGTAACATAATGTTTTGGTTTCCAAAAGACAAACGTATATCAAACAAATGTGCGAGTTATTATGCTTACTTTCAGGAGTTGTTTGTCAGTAATATGAATGTATCTTCAATATGAAATGTTGTTTTTGAAACTATATTTTTAAATTACATCAAGGTAAATTACATAAGGGTTTATAGCAAACGGGTAAATTGCGTAAATAAAAAAGTAGTTCATAAAGTACTCCAAAATATGTGTCAGAAGTTTGTTTACAGAGAGAAATTAGAACAAAACACTCATTAAACTTTAGAATATGAACCATTTAATAAAGGCACCTGTAAAATGGAACTGGTTACATAAAACGTATTGAATGTAACAGAACAACTATTGCAATAATATGATAGCTTTGAAAGTGTTTGAAAATATTATTTAGCTTACGCTTATATTGAAAATAAGCATTAGATAGGTATATATTGGTTAATATGACAATGATATATCAAAATAGAAATAACATTTAAATTTTATCGTCACATATAGGTTTAAAAATCAGTAAAATTTATTTCTGGATGAAGAAAACTTTCAAACATTTCTAACAATAGCAACATTAGCGTTTTGATTACACACGTTTTGTCACGTTTAATGTTTTTGAATAAGTGTTTAATTGTATTCAATACTAATATGTTTATGGCTACATAATTTGTGGGAGAAAATCCCGCTTTCAAATCGTTTGTAAAATCGTCAGATAAACTAAACTACCAACACAAAAATAAAACCCAGCCTGGCAAACTTCTTAGATACAGGCACCGTCTAGAAAAGTCATCTCCCTCGTTCTGAGCTTTGCAATTTCCGTAATTCAAAACACACTCTTTTTGTGTGTTGTTTAGTTGTATGGAAGTGACAGCCAGCTCTTCACATAACGGAATCTAATTCGTCTCTCATTTCGAGAAGCAGTCATTTCTGTCATTGTTTAAATAAATCAAACTATAAATTAATCTTGTTATCATGGTATAAATCTGTTTGCTGTTAACAATGAACGTTACATGTAATTTGTTCCCGTTGAGTGAACTATGGCTGCGACATTTATTGCTTCCGATCTGTGATATAACTATTCATAATAACACTCACAAGATGACACGCGGGTGTCGATAACTCCTCCCACTTATGGTAAGGTCGTGTCTGATTGGTCAAGGGATACAGTAAGGCTGTATACCGAACGCTGATGCCACACCAGACACAGGTGAAGATTAAATTAAATGCTAAATCGATTTATAAAATTTACAATTATACAGACATAATAGAAAGAGAAAAAACGAGTCAGTTGAAAGAGAAAATCTCTCAGTGGTCACAAATACCTGCCCTTCTTGACCATGTAATCCTTTGGCTTACTGTTGACTGATTGTACCTCACCCGACCAGCGTACGGATGTAGATCACATATCGCGTAATTGGAGTCGGTGTATAGAAGAGTACACATCGACCATTGTGCATTTTTCATAACTACTGACTTTTAGCCGTCTTCGCTTCATCTGTCAAGTCTTTCTAGCGGACAATCGATGTCTGAGGGGCTACCATTCACGCCTAGTGGACACAATTATATGTAGCATTGTCGTCGATGAAGTGTGGCTATATCGTTTCCTACCTATGCTGTGTGAAAGACACGAAGATACTCCCTATATGGATACGATAAAAGCTACCTGGATCACTAGAACGTAGATTTGGATTACGTGATAACTGTATTTCTCTGTTTATCATTAGGATAAACAGATAAAATGAAATGACAACACCTGTCAGCTGACTCTTCTTAAAACTTAGTTTCATTAGTCTTACTAATCTTTTCGTTGTCTTACTTATCAAAACGGATCATCATGACACTAAATCTGATAAAAAACGACCGAATGGCTTCTTCAGTGGACGCGGTGAGTTCTTCATCTTCATCCCCAATACCTAGAGTAAATGATGAGGTTGATTGTCATTCTGATAAATCTGACTCTGAAAACGAAAGAGTTTGCAAAAATAGCGATGCCCCCAGTGATACGGACCGTGTGTCAGTGCCGTCAGTAATTGACCGACAGGAAATTTCTTTGGATTCTAACATTCCAGAAACACATACAAGACTTAGTGACACAAATGGACCTTTAGTAAGTCCACCGAGGAGATCTTTTTTTATCACAGACATTTTATCAGAAGGACATCGAGAACGGACACAGACATTCTCGGCATTTCGACCTCTAAGAGTGCCGAGTCGATACTTATCGTCACATAGTTCTCTGAACACCGAGGCTATTGCTAAACACAATTTTGTAAACTTTGCATCTCTGGGTAGAACCGGCAACGCCGATGAGTATCGTAATGATACAGTCGATGACAAAGATGACGATGAAGATGATAGTGATGATGCTAGTACAGATATACTAGAAGAAGGTATATATATATATATATCCGTGTCAAACGAATTTTATCTTTTAGAGGATACGCTTCTATTATCATAACGGCACATTTTTCTGAATTAGATATAATTCACCATTTATCTTCGGTATTTTTTTATTTCTTTTCCTATCGAAATGAATAACAGTAATATGTCCATTTGATTTCATTGTGTTCTACAAAATTCTTTAAGATTATCTTTCTTTTGCGCTAAAGTGGCAGTTAACACACCACAGGTAACAGATACATGTGTTTATTTCATGTAAAAAATAAAAGAATGATTTGTTAATACAGTTATTAACAAACGCGTAAATTATTTTGGATTTCTAAATCAAATTAAGCTAATACGATTAGATTATAAATAACATTCAGAAAACAATGCTTGTTAATAACGAATTAGGTAAACACCGGTATATAGAATTGCAACATGTGTCGAAAAAGAATTCGGTCATTCTATAATCATTTTATTTACAACAGGAAAGACATGTTTTAAATTATCTTAATATCTTCTCTAACAAACATATATAATAACTTATCATTAGGCATTGTCGTTTTGTGTAAATCACAGTGATAGCGTTTTTATTTTACTTTATAATGAATTTTATAATGAATTGTCAATTCATTTTGTGTTTGTTGTAGTATTCAATATTAAAATAGGAATCAGATTGATTGAAAGTTAACACATCAAAACATAAAAATGGAAGTGATTCCGGTTAAAAACATGTCTTAAAATTTATTGAGTTTTGTTGCCTGATAAATCAGAATTAAATTAATAAATGAAATCATTTATAATTAAATATAATTAAATTCATGTATTGGGAAATGGAAATGGTATTTATAATTCATTTTGAAAAAAAACCTCATTCCATATTTAACTACTTGAAAATATATTTCCAATCAATTTTGGCTCTGTAATTTTACAATTCGGTTCGTGAAATAATGCCTGTTTTATATCGACTTGTCACACTAACACTTGTCACACTTAGGTATACGTCTTTGTGTGGACACATACAGTTCATAAAGGATTGTCGCTCCATTAGTAATTGTATATGAGGATAATGACTAGAAAATAACGGGTAATTTCGTGTTTACAAAATAACAGATGAGGTTTTCTGCGAGATCCGATTTTGATGGAGAACAGTGTTGTTGAATAGGATATCAAATTTCCATTAACAGTTTAAGTAAAGAAATCGTTTCATCACTACTTAAAGATTGGAGTTCACTATCCTCACGGACAACGTTTAACTTATCTCGCGATTTCTTGTCGACAATACTTACGTACGAAATCACTCACCAAAAGCGTCTGTTGGTCAATTAAGGAGTGACGCTCAAGGTATCGTTTAATCATAATAGAAGTTAATTTAGATTTAAAACATTGGGTAATTCATCGAAACTATCAAATAATCGTGGTAAATACTTTTTTTTTACAATTGCATTGTGTTATTACTGTATAATTTTATAAAATACAAATGACTTTTATACTGCAATGAAAACGGTTCATATTGTCTGTATGTACCAATAGCTATCAGGTCATATTTACTTTACAAGCAATGATAACTATGCATGTTGTATGATTTACTTTTTAAATTAAATTAAAAGAGATGTAATGAGCTGCTTTCATATATTACTGGAATATAGTATGGCCCTAGAATGAATGTACATGTATTATTAGATGAAATTGACATTATGTTTCCTTATGCATGTCATGTGAATAATGATCGACGCTAAACTTATTATGAAATTCAATTATTTTTATTTCACAACAAATGCGATTAAAAAGGGTATATGACCGTAAAATAATGTATAATATAATTATGCCTTTCTAATAAAATAAGAATTGAAAGTATGTTTATAGGATGATTAAAAATACTAGAGTTATCAAGATGACATCATCTACACACATGTACGCAAAACGTGTAAACACTTTAAACAATGTAATTACCAGGATAAGTTGATACACGCACCCTGTTCGACATGGCGGCAGATTCCGGTAACAGTAAATAAGGAAAATCGTCATTCCGACGTTGACATTTGCCGGTTTTCCTGCTATTGGCGTGGCACGCAATCATGGAGGTGGCGTTAATAGTCTTTGCATTAGCTTAATTAACGATATTATATTAACAGATTCCTCGATTAATTAGGACTTGGAAAGAAACGATGTATAGCCTATCAATAAATATGATTATACGTAAACAAGGGAAGTGGTTGCATATTTCCCGATGTAATTACATAATTGAAGATGTATTTTGTTTTTCTGTTGTTTTTCTCTCGGTATTGATGATAGCCATTTGGACTGTTTAATGGAAACACATTGCTATATTCCCAGTAATCAATATTAAAGAATGTTCTTACGGCGTTCGTTGTAGCCGTGAAGGTGGTGGATTTGGCATATTACCGGCTAGCTCAGTATGCGTGGAATCAATAAAAAGGGCTTTCATTTGGCGACTTGCTTGGGTGTTATAAATTATTTATCATTTTAAGACAATGGACAAACAAAGAAACTTTGAGATATCATGCAAAGTTTTTGTTTGTAAATTCTTTAGCCAATTAATATGCAGTTCTGCAATACCAGTCACAGTAAGCATTACCGCTTGCTTCCATTTATATGCATATCTTATAAAATGAATAAACAAACAATTAGAATTTAAATGCGTCCCGTGTCTAAATATTCCTATTGTCTGTTTTTTGTTTTGTTTTGTTTTTCTTTCTTTTTTTGTTTTTGTTTTATTTTTTTTCTAACACTATTTATATACCACTTAATCGTTCTTTTGGTTTTTGCCCTATGCTATGTTGATATATATATATTTCCTTTTGATCTATTTAATGATTTGGGTAAGTTACACAATATAGAAAGATAGAAAAGTTTTGTTCCATAATGCCGATTCTCATAATGTAGATTTCAACATGTCCGGTTTCTTAGGAAATGTACATGTATCCGGGTAGATTTCTACATGCCAAATATTATATTCGCTTAATATTTATGCGTCACACAAACAGTAAAAATTAATCGTAGCTCAACAAATAAATCGATAAATTGATTATGAAATTATTTATAAATAAATAGATAAAATACGATTGTAAATAAATTGATGTTTTCGTTTGGTTGAGTTTCACATTTACTGTGGACAATGTAATGAGTCCCTCCTGGTGAAATAGGTTGCTCCTAAGTCCTAATATATACAATCGGACATTATTACGGTTGATGATCCTTTATAGAATTGTTTGGAATGAATACTGAAAAAGACTGTTCCGAGATAAACAACAACATAATTTTCATTACCACTACAAGTACATTTATTAATAATATGCTGTAAATATGTTTTGGTTGGTGTAATGTTTTGTAAAAACAATTTTCAGTTTTTAATGATTTTGCAGTTTTGTTTTTATAAAGTTGTATGGTGTTTTCATTTCTGTGTGTTTGTTTATTTATCTATTTATTTACTTTTTATTCATTTATTTGTTTGTTTTGCAGTTTCATCATCTGAAAAAAAAAATCAATGAATATAAATGTCTTGTAAACAGCTGTATCGTTTAGTATTGACAGCGGCAATGAGAAAAATAAGTAGGAATATCCACCTTTAGATCTTTCCAAGCGCATAATAGTGAGCTGTTGGGTATAATTTATTTCAGCGTGTTGTCTAATTTGCATAAATTGAACATAAATGTCACAGATAGAAGACACAATTTGAAATATGATATGAGGAATATCGTCCTGGCTTCATCCCTGGGTTGAAATTGAGGATTGAAATAGAAACCTGATCCATGTACGATGTGACAAAGATGAGCATAGTTGCTCCGATCTGAACAGCAATAGACCTCTCGCTGTGAACGACTTTAATCCATTTAACTCTATTTAGTCCACCGTATTTCCACCCAGAAAAACTTCATCTTGCCCACCCAGATGTTTTAGTTATGATAACACACGAATGGCCCTGGAATAGGAACAAATTTGCAATGATCATACATTGGAGGTATTGTTCGTGTGTTTGACAGTCAACAAACACTTTGGGCATGCAAACAGTTCTTACTATCGAAGGCGGTCCTACAAGACAGCTCTTGTCAAAGAGTTTTGTAACGCAGGTGAATCCGCTTACCCAGCTTCATTATAGTACGGTTTTAATTAAGTCTTCTGACAGCTTTACAACTAACGGAGTTCATGAAAATGTCCGCTCTGTTAAATAGAAAGATTTAGAAAAAGTAAATTGGGGGCGGATAAATATAGGAAGCTTAACCCCGGAATTGTCACGTTTGCCGAGAACAGATTTGCGTGCGTCGTGTTGGTTCCATACATGGAGGTCCAAGTTCACACAAGACTATCTCTAGATATGCAAAACCATATTAATAATTTGGAGTGATTATCAAATTATAAATTCATTTTACTCTTACCCTCTTGATACATATCAATTATATTGATAAGATGTCAAGGTGTCTTTGGACACAGGCCTGTTTACTCTCGGCTCCTCGTACTTAGTATTACAAATATACCCGTATTGTTTAGCACACGTACATCTCGATACAATCCGCATTTTTCTTATAATACTGCTATCGAAATGTGCCAGAAAATTTCAACGCCGAATCAACCTATTCATACAACTATTATCACGAATAAAATAGTTTCGAAGCTGCTTTGTTCGAGTTATATACATAACGTTACCTTAAACACAATGAATTATAAATATATTAAATTTCTACAGATTGTTATACGTTAATCTCAAGTCCATTCATTCTTGGATAAAGACATATACTTAGGAATTATATGATGGAAATCATTATTGAAAAAAAACCCATTCAAGATAAATGATAAAAAAGTGGAATGGCAATCAAAAGTTACTGAAATATTTAAATGTTGATCATACTGCAAAACATTCGTATATAATGAAATAGTATTGTGGAAATCTGCACATTTACATATTCTCTGAATTCGCCGACTCTGATAACGTGTAGAGTCTTCTTAACTCGAAGTAAAAATTCATTTCCGACAGCGAAAATTGTATATAGAATATATTCGGATACTTTGGATACTCGGGCTATCTCGAAATATTTTAATGATCAATTCATAATATGTTCGTCATATGATAATTGTTGTGAGAAAATGTGCATGCGACTCATTATCACCTAACGTTTAACTTTTCAACCTCTGATCATATCCATGTTTTTATCCTCTTGCTAGTGCACATTAAAACAAAGGTATTTATACTATGCAGAGCTGTTTGAATCAGACCCTTAATTGATGTCAATTCCGATATTTTATTTTTGTAGACAAAAAGGAAGATGGATCTTCTGATCAGCAAACAGATTCTGTAACTGGATTAATGAAACCAAAGAAGCCCAGAAAGGCACGAACGGCTTTCACTGATCACCAATTAAACAGCTTGGAAAAAACATTTGAACGACAGAAATATCTTAGTGTCCAAGATAGGATGGAACTTGCCGCTAAACTCAATCTCACTGACACCCAAGTAAAGACATGGTACCAGAACAGAAGGTAGGTACTCTGGTCACTACAACATAGGTTTATGTTAGTCCGCTTGTAATGGCAGAACAGAATGTAGGGTGCACATATCTACATGCTTTCAAAAGAACATAGTTTGAAATTTGCAATGGATTTATACAGTATAAGTACAAGTGAGTTTTCTTACCCTATAACTCTTCTCTTTTCCTGCTCATGTTCTTTGATATTGGGGGTAAATAAAGCTTATGAAGAAAACATTTAGACAAAGCATCATCACATAGGTGAACATGGAGGCAGTCGAAATGACAAAAGTGGCTGAGATAATCATTTCTACAGAAAGGGCAACCTCGGAAGAAAGATATGCATTGATTTTCTGGATATAAATTAAAATCTTGATTGGTGTGAATTGTTATTAATTTAAGTCTTCGCAGTTGTTAACTTTAGTATCATATTTGCGTTGATTTAAAAAAAAATCTGTAAATGACATCAAAATTTCACTTTTAAAACAATACAGTAAGTCCTGCACCTATTATATTCTGAAACATATATTATTTCCCAAGTGTTTACCTTTATATTTATTTTTGTTTTGATATTTTCATTTTGAGAGGGGAAATATGGATTTATTTATTTATTTATTTATTTATTTACGTCTTATTTAACGTATGTTACAATGTATTATGACAATTATGATGTCATTAAATGATAATAAACTATGATGTCACACTGACGTGATCAGGAGCCATGTTAGATTCAATGGCTCATGATAAACTTCTTTTTGCAATATTTGCATCAAGTTTAACCTTGACTCAAAATTGTTTAATTTGACTTTCAATTTCAAACAAGATTCGTTAAACACATCAAAATTCATATTTGTATAATTAACAATAACTATGTTATTGGTACATATTATTTTGTTATCCGTACACTAGGATCAAAATATGTCAATCTATAATACATTTGAATGAAAAACTTGATGTTTTTATAACAATAAAGGTAGTGTCAAGTTGTCATTAACGTCGCGATTCCTTCTCAAGTTTACCGTAAAAATGAAATTTGCATAATATGCATTTTAATAACAATTAAACATATGAAATTGAAATAAAGTAATTTTTTTTACTGCAAACTCTTGTTTTAAACCTTTTGATGATTTTTTTGTTTTATTATACCAATCATATATTTATAGGCGTTGTTTTTATACATTATTTGTCCTACCATTTTATCCGCGACTTCTAAATTCGCCATGTATTTGTGTTTATTGTTTCAACGCATAAAATCGTTTTTGAGTTTGAATTATGTTTCCGTTATATGTCGATTGGAATCAACCAAACGAATTAAAAGGGTCGTACTGATTTCAAAACTGCTGCACGAGTAATTTTAATGATATCTGAATACCTAGTAACTAGCTTCAAGAAAAAAATATCTCCGTTAAACAAGAATAATAATCAGATAGGATTTAAATCACGATGTATGGTTACATCAAAAACTAAAAATAACTGTCAAATATGATTAGCAAAGGAAAATTATTTGAAAACCTTAAAAACCTGCATCATTTTGAAGCTAAAGATACTGGCAACATTTGAATGCATCAACATAGAACGACTTATACCAGATATGTACGTAATATAAACATGTCACCAATCAACAACAATCAATATGTATTATCCATCTTGTTTATCGAAACGACGACTGGCATCTTGTTTACAATGGCCGACAGTTGTGTGGCATCAACAGTTTATAGTTGTTCAGCACTGTATTTGATGGATAAGGTTGAAATATACTTGTATTTAATTTCCAAAAAAATATACTATTAGTTAGAATCAGTATATGAAATGTAATTATAACTACGAATTCGTTATACAGAACATGTTTAATCACGGAGGGTGTACTACATTTGTTAATTATAAGACTTTTTTTTTTTATATATATTCATGTCTTTGTTGTTCTGTTATCTACCAGATCAGTTGGATGCCTCTGCTTAGTTTCTTAGATTATTGTTAATGGCATTCATTGTAATGTGAATTTATTTGACTGGGAAACATATATATTGCATTGCATTAAAATATACCTACCTACATGTATGTAACTTACAGATGTATGTATTTGACGTCATAGAAGAATAATTCATGAAACTAACATGAAACAAAAGATAGTCTACCCAGAAAACATATATTATAGATGTGTATTTTGTCATCTAATCGGCAGCAATAAAGAGTTGTTCATTGACTTTTTTTATACATAGGATTCGATTGTTTTATGAACATACACATACAAAGAAACACTTGTATACACTTACATGCATTCGCATTCACAATACCCATACTCATATACTCGCACACTCACATTTACAAACAGACACACCTATATACACCCATACTTATATAAAAAAAAAAGTACATATACTCACTCACCTTTGTATAGATATCTTATCATACTAAGTGGAGCATGAGTATATACCTATGATATTTTTATATAGGTCGCATATTTATAATCAAAACATTGTTACGCTCATTTTAATTAGCCGTGTTGATATGTAACCTATGCAGTGTTTTCATAACTTTTGGTTGATGATGAGTTGAAACCCTTACGCAATAAATTATGGAATTGTTTACAACTGCCTCTCCGTTATAGTAATACTTTGTACTCGGTCTGTGAGATTTCCTGGATAGCGTTTGGTGATAAATCGATGGGACAAACAAGAATAACGTAAGACAACGGTAGAGATTATTGATCGTATCCATGTTTACTAAAACGAGATTCAAGATTTCAACTGAAATTAACATAAATTCGTACAAGGATATTTATACGTAATAGAAAATAAGAAACAGCGTAATACTTTACTTCCATCATATATAAAAACCTAAAATTAATATCACACTTTGTCTCCTATAAACTGTAGGACTAGTCGTTTAGTTACTACACGGTTTATGCGTATTTCTGACCCTCCCCTTACATGTTCTGCTATGGTCGCTCGGACTCAATCCTTATACATTTACAAATCGTATTTTAATACTGTACAAATACACGAGAGTTAAACTGACCAAAGTATATTACAGCTTGAGTAGGAATATTCTTTTGCGAACAATCTTTGTCGGATTTTTAATAATGGACATTGAAACATACTTTTGGTAAAAATGTCTTTAACAATACGATTGTTTATAAGATTTAAAATTTTATTCTAAACCGGGGAAAAACAAAACAAAGACATTGTCGTGATTTTTTTTTTTTTTTTTTAAATGATACAAAATGGCGTTTGTACAGTATCTTATGCGCGTCTTTCTAAATCTATAATACAACAGCAAACAAATATAATATTATATAACAAGTTATATTTATATCCTGTAATTTGTATAACTTATTACAGTTACAGAGATGATTTATAGTATAATTGCTATATATATACTAGCTAGTAACACGTGGGCTTTACTTAGAGCCAATGATTAACGTAGTATATCATACCATGTCACAAATATTTTATATCTATGCTATATCTAACGTGTTTGCCACAAATACTTATATTTATAATAGCTTTACAAATGATATATTTTTTTAGTAATCCAACACACTTTGGTTGATTGAAATACAGTTTATTTCACTATTTAGAAAAAAATTAACATGTAATATGTCAATATATATATATATTTGTCGACATGTAGTATTATCAATAAAATATAAACTGAAATATATAATTAAGAAACTATATACAAGCAAAATCGTAGCTATCATATTTTACCATCATATGTTTAACACATAATAAATTGTCAACGCCCTGTTCCAATGTAGCAAATTAGTGAATCCTCGTTAGTTACTTCTACTTTGCTATTATCTTATATTGGTTGTTCATCAAAACCAATACCACCAAACGATAATTACCGACTCATGGAAATGAGATAAACAAACATTAAATGCGGACCGTGGAAAGTGTGGAGTGGTATTTTGAATTGAACATCTGGGCCAATCTAACCCAATACGTCTACCCCACGCAGTCAGGAATTTGTATTCTATTAACACGTATGAATAAGCCAATAGAGCGACATCCCACTCGGCGTATGATGGTGCATTTCGCCTCAATATACCCCCGGCCGTATAATAAGGCCTGGCCATTATCCGTACAGGCGAATTAAAATAAATTTTCCATATGACTTATACTGACTTCATTATTTTTCAATTTCGACTTTTAGTGCACTCAATCTTGATATGTACAAGTTCTTGTTACATTGCACGCTTGCTTTACCGTGTAACGTTGTACAAAGACAGGGAGATAAGGACTGAAACCGAAAGGCGATTGTTACAAGTTAGAGATTCTGTCGAGTATCCCGTGTATCAGCTGTTGTAGAGAGCGTTTGTGTAGTGAAGTGCACACAGGTATATTCTAATAGTTTGAACTGAACAGTTTCCGGTAAGTGAATGTAGGATTTGCATACGGTACTGGATGACCCGAAAGCAATAAATGGCGTGTATTTAATATATGCAGGTAAATCATTTATACGTGATGGGAAAATTTAGACGTTAGGGAAGACATTATATGGGTGAACAGTTATCATTTTACGCCAGATAAATTCTTACGGGTACTGTTCCCTCTTTACATTTGACAAACCGTTCTACAGTGACTTATTCACTAGTTAGATCATGTGCCAAAGTGGTTTGCGAAGTTCTCATGCATAATTCACTACCATCAGTATTTGATGTGTTTTCATAACAAAAAAAGCCTTCGATTAACTTTTTGTTGAGATGTTTAAAAGGCAAATGCGTAAATAGAATCGCTGATTTCTAGAGGTTGATCTGAAAGAGAAATTACAGAATCTGATCATATCAATTAGTGTTGAACGAGTGGAATCTGTGACCAAATAAATATATGCAACCATAACACTTTATGAAAGAAATCAATATGGATATGATTGAGGGCGGTGGTACAAAGAATATACACCAATCCTACTTACAATCACTCACACAACCAGCGCCGTTATAGTTACTTCTGTGTTAAATATTAGGGAGACGTTATCGGTAAATTAACGGATCAGACAAGTGTTTCTTAATTTTCCGAAGGACGCGATGACGCCATAACAGCTCCATTCATTACACAAACCTGTACTGAATCAGTCCAGATATAATCACAGATACAAAGTGTTCAATTTTTTATGCATGAATACTTTGAAAATGTGAAACTTCTTTTTTCAGTCTGTTCATTTTATTTATTTATTTACTTTTGTCAATCAATTGAAAGAAGATTATTATCATTTCAGGTTTGGTGTCCGTATAATATCACCTTATTATTTTTTTATGATTCGTACATTTATGTTAAAAAAGTTAGTTAATTTAAAATGAATGCTGTGTTGCAGGACAAAATGGAAGCGACAGACAGCCGTGGGCTTAGAGCTTCTAGCGGAGGCGGGTAACTACGCGGCAGTCCAACGTTTGTTACAGACAAATCCCTACTGGTTCACATATCATCCTCAGGCGGCAGGAATCATCTCTAATATTGACGCTTTGTACTATCGCCATGGTGAAAGTTCAATGACTCCACAGCGCCCAACATTGCCCAGAATGTTTATCCATGGCCTACAGCAGCATGTTAACCATATTTCAACGCCTCCTCCGATTTATTCTGAAAACCGAAGTTGAGAGAATGATGTCCACTTATCTAGGGCATAATTATAGAATGATGAAATGACATTAGTTACGTAATGATAAATGATAAGAATGTGCAGCGAGTGCAACAGTCGTTAAGCAAACCTGTCCTGGAAAAGTTACGCTTAGTTCATTGGGGAGTTTTAACTCCGTGTTTAACTTGATACAAGACACGTAAACAGGGAACCTCCAACTCATTAAGTGATGCAACAATTTGAAATGGCAGAAATACCTGTACTTTCGTCTGCTACAATCCACGATGTTTAAAAATGCATCCATACCAAACGCTTTTATGACGTATATGGTGACCTTAGAAAAGTGTGTGTTATTAATGGCGTTTATTTGTGAACGACAATGGACATTACATATTTCACATAGATGACAACCATGCTTTCAAAAATCTATACACACAATGATAATGTACATGTATTTAACTAGTCGATTACATCCGCCTTCAGAATGGCAAGTCTGCATGCAAGATGTGAATTCAAAAGTGCTTCAATATTGCATTTAGTTTTATCTCTTTTCCCCCATTTTCTCACATGCATTTATATAAAGAACTAAGGTGATTTCTGTGTGTCACGAAATTATCTTTAGACTTTAGTTATGAATAAAAAGGTAAAACGATATGATATCACTTCATTTATTCCTAATGTGTTACCATAATAACGTGTATTTGACAAAGCTTGGAGCATATTTAAATGTCAAATGATGACATGTTCTATGACATACAATCATCTATAATAGGATTCCAAAATCAAATCATAAATTAGTCCGTAATATTGATGATACTTCGTAGTAATGAAATCAACTGCTAAACATCTTCCTTGCGCGCGCAGTATAAAGACAACAACTGCACACATTATAATCTGCATAGTAAATGATTGCTTCAAATAGATATATTTTATTTATCATATCTTTTTCCGTTCTTTCGGTTTGTTCCAGAAAAAACACAAGACACATGGACGCATCATCTTCCCCAACATGTGGTCCCGATATCCGATTTTGAGCTATATTTGCGGTTTCGTTCACATGGCGGTATTATCCTCTACCTTTCCCGAATAATGTTTTGTCGCTGCGATGATCACCGTAACATTGTATTTCATGGCCCATTTCCTACTTCCTAGGCATTAACCTCTCGTTAAGAAGTAAAAAAAAAAAAAGGCAGCCATCATTTGTTGATAATGAATTTGCCACTTCACTATTTGTAAATACGACAATTAGTCGTGTCAAAGAACACAAATTATATCTTTAGAGGGGTTGTATTTTCCCCCTTTTTCTTGGAGAGAAATAAATCTTTGTCGCTTTTAAAGTTCTCCCTCGCCAAACAAATGAGCTAGACTTTTTTGTGGCGGTAAATAGCGGAAAAACTATCTATATTATGCAAAAATCGTAAAACATCTTTTCTGATTCTCGGTAAAAGAAAAAAGCGATGAAGCAAAGATGGTCCTAAGCAGTCACTATAATTATCAACTGTGTTTTTTTCTGATAGAGGGATAGCCAAGCTGTCGTTTTATACACACTGTTGTTTATCTTCAGCGACCTATTTACAAAGGCTTACAAAGTGAAAACGTTAATAATAAAAAGATTATCGACAAGTCAACGCCATTCAAATTTACATACCAACCAGGCGTATTCATTTTATAGGTTATATCATGGGCTAGTTCATAATGTCGTTTGAAGCGTGCCGATACCAGGGACAGTGGACTCGAAATGGACTCCAATAACCTTGGATTTATTCGATAAATAAATCAGCTTAGCATATGGTATTATAGACCAAAAAACATATGATATCAGAAGGCTTTATCGGCTTAGGCAGTCGTATTATCTTCTTGTTTACAAATTAAATTTGTTGAAACGGAAAACTTCCTTTTGTCAATAATATATTTCACCCGTATAAATATTGGAAACTGCATTTTAAAATTCTTTAAAATATATATTTCTTATTTCGGTTACATCGTAGATATGGAATGTTTTAAGCTGTTGGTCCGTTGCCAATACCAACAGCTGATTGATGATGCAGTGCCATCTAAAACATATTTTGTTGTTAATACTTGCGCCGTTTGTTTACACGTTGTAGAGTGCATCGGGTACTGTGACGTATCCTATCAGCGACAGTCTTTTACGCGAGTGGTAACTAGGCCTTATTTATGGCCCTGCGAATATTAGCTGCATACTTGTGCATTGATCGTAAACCAGAATACCATCTCTTAATTCTACTCTTTAAATCCCGAAATATCACACTCAATTGAAATTTGAAATTAAAAAAATAAAAGGACGGTCTTCTTTATCTTTAGTTTATTGTGCTATTTCGCTACACATAAATATTATCACTTACGGATCAGCCTGGCCACACAGTATGCGGTAAGACACCGCCCCAGCCATATCTCCTGTAACGTGTTAGCATATGACTTCAATTATACCTATAAATGTTACCTGTTGACAATGTAGTTTTTTGGTTACATATAAATCTAAAAAAATAGCTATGTGTGACACCGGGTGAAATCCAAAACCTTCCCCATTATACCTCCCATTCTTAACAAAATGATTACAAATATGGCACCCTAACTAAACATTTAAGTTTATTGCGACAGGTTATCAGATAATATAATTTATACCTAGATAGACGAAACTTCTCATTGTGTCGATAAATACAACGCTTTTCTTAACCCAAAGCTGCGACATGACAAATGGCGTTCTCTTTGTAGATGCTTTAAACGCCATTGTGGAAAGTTAGGAAGAAATCTGATAGGGAATATTAAACGTGGTGAATTTGGAGACGGTGACTGTTCAAATCTCTACATTGGTGAGTGAGTGAACAGTGTGTAAGATTAGGACAGGCTCGCTTAATCTGTCCGGTTTTTTACCTCTAAATTTGATCAAGAATGGTACGGTAATTGTACCAAGTATCAACTTGGATCTGGTAATCACCAGGTGGGTGGATCGTCATGTCAATTTTCTTTACTATATTTCAACAACCTTATTGTGTCCGGAAATGTTTGTGTACGATTTAAATGCCTGTTCCTATCTATGACAATCAAAATAAACAGATAAATCTATAAATTATAACATATACCTGTACCAGTATCAACCTGGCCATCATAGAGTCAATACGGAACAGTATAGTCATTTTGCACATTAATAGAGGATATCACGATTGGAGGTGTTCACTTACAAGATAGCTATCAGGTCATATGTGTAATTATCAATTCATGTTTGTATCGTTGTCGAACCCCTCGTTTGTTATCCAGGGGAAATGAGTATGATGTGACACACATGTGTCCCAATATTGTTGTACAATAAACAGTATCTGGGTTGATATCAATATTACCGCACAATTCAACACTTGTTTTGGGCAAACAAATCTCAAAGGATGACTTCGGCCATAATTTGACATTTTTTGGAGTCTGCACTTTATAAGATGGTAGGTTCAAAACTGTACAAGTGGGTTGGTAGGATTGTTTGTTAAAGGTACAATATGATACACAGGTCGTTCCTAAGAATGTTGTACGATTATACACCTGGGTTGATGTAAATGTGATAAGACGATTAATCTATTGTGTTTTCTAAGGAATTTGATATTGTATGGCCAACAGGTTAGTCTAAAGAATCCAATATTAAGTTAATACAATCAATCCAATCGTGTTTGCACATTTGTAAATCAGGAGTGTACGATATAATGAATCAATTTTCAAATTGGCTAGTATATTTGACCGCTAGGAAAATTAAATTCTTCTTTACTAGTATATTTGACCGTCAGAAAAATTATTTTTTCTAAAACATGATATTATAATGTTGTTCATATCATATATATATAGATAATTTGTTTCTGTTATTTGTGATTGGCATGGTCAATTGGAATTATAATATTGTTTGTATTATCGTGAGTCAATATTGGTTAAGAAGCATAGATTAATTTTAACGGTCAGGAAGTTAATGTCACCGTTAACATCACGGAGGTTTATATCATTGGTAATTTGAAGAGATATATAATTTGAAGTCAGCATATTATAATAAGTACCCGGTTTAATTTCTGTACAAAAACAGAAGGAAAAAAGGAACTACCATTTCATAAGTTTTCAGGTGGTTACTCGTTAAACGTTCCTGCTGTTCACTCGAATTTACATAATAATATTAACTTTTCATCTTTCCACTACATTATTAATGACAATATGTCTGGACCTTGTTCCATCAACGTTCCTTAACTGAAGGATATTACTTAACATGAATGAAGAGAAGTATTATTGATGAAACAAAGGCCTGATGGTAGTGACAACTGACTGAAAATATCAGGTATGATATTTAGAGCATCACGAGTATTACGATAAAAGGTCGATACTATATGTATCAACGTGTAGAAATCATATACGCATTACGTAGCAATGATTGGTCGTAAAACTTTTATTTGTTAATGAGCTGGTCATGTCGCAGGTATTTTACTATAAACAGGACACGATGACTAGTCGCGGTAGTGTAAAACACACCTGTTGTATCTGGTCGCGGCTACGTTACCACGTAGTTAGGCGTGTATTGCCGCATGGCTACTGATACGGTCTGCACCTGATAACATTACCAATTAGACGAGTAATTGAAGAAAGCTTGGGAGATATCAATATTGTATGAAGATGTGTTTTTATTTACTTTGCACGCACCTGCTGTATATGTACATTCCCCTTTTATCCATTTATTCAACGGAGAACACTATGTATGTATACTATCGCTAAACTTGGAAACCTTGGCTATAGTCAGACAATCAGAGTTATTTATATCCGCGCTTAGCATTTGAGTTTTACAAGTTTTTTCTTCGTTATCGTCAACAAATTACCTTAATTAGTCTCTTGAATTGAAACATTTGTATATATGGCTAAGATGCTGATTTTTTTTTAAATGCAGTAGTAATATATTCTATGACACCTGCAGTACGTACTGCGAGCTGGGGATACTCCATCCAAACAAATTTATAATTATAATCAAAGATCGCATAGTGACAAAACATTAACAAACATATACTTACAGATAGATCTTTGTTAATGTTGTAGAAAAGGAAGACCATGTGTTCCTGAAGAGCAAGCCATTGGTTTCATCGTTGATCACGCCATAGAAATATAAATAATATACATGTAATACATGTCATGGTGACAAAATATGAACAAGTCTGAGCACAGAACCACCGTGAATATCAAATACAATGTAGCTGATCTCTTGTCATTTGTTTTCATTCTGATTGGTTTTATTTTCCGCTATATATATTATCAGACATTTAGATCTAATGCATATCATTTTGCTCACCTGAGGATAATGCAATAAATAGTTTTCATAAAAGTAAAATATACAATACCACGGATAAAAACAGTAAAAAATGAGCAAACTTGTCCAAAAAGAGCATTTTTAAGTAAATAATAAAACGGTAACAAAGAATAATTAAATCGTTATAGCCACATAAGAAATACTGTTGCTGCTAAACTGTTATCAACCTAATTGTCAACACACTAAATCACTATAAAATGAAGAATATGAACTATAAAACCAACAGTTGACATATAAAGAAAATAAATCATTCATCAACGTCCAAAGTACACCGAAAAACCTTAACCAATAAAGTCAACTTACAAAGTCAAAAGAAAGTTAGACACCTGGTCTTAATAATTATCCTTGAACTTTTTACAACCCACCGTGTAAATCATTGTGTTATTAATGTGTCCCCGTTTTATCGATTTCAGGCTAGAATTACGGTTTTGTTATTATATATTATTATTGTATCATTGTTCATATCATCTACAAGACGATCTGTCACTGGGATCAGGCCAGAGTATCTGGCTGTTTATCAACACGATATAGAAACATGTTATGGATGTCGTCGTGACGCTGTATTAAAGCAGATTGATATGTATTTTGGTTTGGGGATTTTGTAGCGCAGATCGATAGTTCGCGAATACAGTAGTCAAACATTTATTTCGTCCAACACCGTCATTTAAGTTTATATCTTAAACGTCATATCATATAATTTTAAAGGTACATTGAAGTGAGCAACACAAAAGCCATAGAATGTATCATAATTATAGCGGTTCTTCCAATAGCACAAGAGCCATAGAATGTATTATAATTATAGCAGTTCTTCCAATAGCACAAGAGCCATAGAATGTATTATAATTATAGCAGTTCTTCCAATAGCACAAGAGCCATAGAATGTATCATAATTATAGCAGTTCTTCCAATAACACAAGAGCCATAGAATGTATCATAATTATCACAGTTCTTCCAATAGCACAAGAGCCATAGAATGTATCATAATTATCACAGTTCTTCCAATAACACAAGAGTCATAGAATGTATCATTATTATCGCAGTTCTTCCAAAAACAAGAGAGCCATATAATGTATCATAATTATAGCAGTTCTTCCAAAAACAAGAGAGCCATATAATGTATCCATAATTACGGCAGTTCTTCCAAAAACCATTTGATAAGTAATGTATAATTTAAACAAGGGTTGCAAGTGGAGGATTTAAGTTGTCGGGTTTTTTAGTTTTTGTTTTTGTTTTTTGTTTTTTTTTTTTGTGTTTTTGTTTTTTTTAGTTTTTTGTTGTTTTATTTTTTTTATTTTTTTTTTTTTTTTTGAATTCTTTTTTTTTTCTTGTTTTGAAGACACCGCATTTAACATTGAATACCTTAAGTAATAACACCTCAGGAATTAACACCGGTAGGTATAGCCAACGTTTGGTATGGAACAGCTTCAATGAGTAGAAACTAAAGTTTAAAAAAAAAAAGGCGAAAAGTAAACAAAAAACTCAGATGCTCAGAAGTCTGCTTTATCCCTGTGTTGTGTCTCATTTTAGTTGCAATATCTTCTCAGCCCGTTTTGTATTGATAATCTCTTCTATATTTTCTTTATTTTTAATAAAAATATTTACTAAAATTCATTATATATCTTATATTATCCATAGAGTTTAATACGTATGGAACCAAGAACCCTGAGCTTGTTACTATATGTACCAGCATAAGATATCATTAATTTATTATGTTTTACATTTTACTGTCTCTATCAAATTAGTTGCTATGTTTATGTTAAAGAGGCCAGGGAGTTATGTAGAAATCATCCGGATGCTGAACTTGGTACTACTATCATATAATATAGTTGGTATATTCATTCTAATTATCTCTATCAATTCTTTCATTACATTTATTGATGTATTATTAACGCTCAAGATTTTACATGAATGGTCAGAGAACCAGGACAGCAAGGAAGCTGTTTCTTGAGTAACATGTTATCAGATAGGATGTACAATGATTAAAAATATAAATATAAAAGGACGCAATTAATGTACGCGAAGAACATTGATATGATAAATCACGTGTTTATGCACTAATATTGTTGTTTGACATCACTGTCTCTGCTTAAATCACACTACATTGTAAATTGGTTTATTTTCTGTTAATTTCCAGTGTTTACTGTAAAAACATTGTATATAATTACATATCGAAATATTTAACATTTATTGCTGTATTGTAATAGATCAATTTTAAATGGTTTCGTCTACATACACATTGACGATCTGTAAAGCGGTACTATATCAAAATAACATATGTATGAAAAGATCAACAATTTTACCAATGCCCAAAACCAAGGTGAAGAAGAAAGCGAATCAAAATATGTTAAACGTATACCAATTGGATATTTGTTTACATAATCACATATAGAGAAGGGTAGCCCTGTATTATCGTTTGCAACTTGTGACATTTGAGGAAAACTAATTTACAAGTAAATGAAACCTTAACAATGAAAAATATGTTGATCAGAGTTTCACATTTGACCTACATATTATACATTGTCATGGTAATAATGAAGTAGAAGGAATTTTAGCACAATAACCTGTTCTGTCTTTTATAAATCAAATGCCTATCATCAAATTATATCCCGCTCATTCACGCATAGTCATCATGATCATCATTCTATACGCGGTATAAAAATTATGTTCCAAAATAAACATCTATCCCGAGATCAGTGTTAATAGAGGAAAATTGTTAGTTACGAGTTTATCCCAAAAAACAATTCAATAACCCCAAACCATTTGTAATTTATCAAGACCTATGATTTCAAATTACCTAGTAGTAAATCATTGTAATAAATTGTGATGTATTAGCGGTATCGATTTCAGGAGCGTTTGTTGACTGTGGAAATGTAACGAAGTCGGGTTAAATTCTTTATTGAATTTTTAAACAAAATTCGTTTAACTTTCCATAAATCGTTTAGACTGACAGTGAGATCCTTATCGGGTTATCGGTGCTAGGTCCCAACAATCACTACAAGTGATGAATACGACAGTTTTGTGAAAGCGTCATTGCAATTTATGAGGTTAACTTTGTGTCGTTTGAATAGTATAGAAAAAATAGTGTATGATCATTTAAGTGAGTGAGTTTCTTATTCTTCATATTTTCAATGTCGCGGAATTCATATGTTAGGAATATAATTCGTTAACATCATATTAAATGTTGCATTGCACCCATATCTCAGCACATGCATAACATGTATGTGTAATATACACAAAGTTTATTAATTGAATCGTTAATGACAATTCTACTTTTGTATTACAATCGTATTTTCAGATGTATATGTTGAAACCTAATTCCTGACTTTCGCTATAATACCATATACCATCCAATATAAAAAGCCGTTTACGTCGCCTTGACAACACTTAGCGCCATGTTTATGCAAGCCAAGTGAGGAAGGATATGCTCGGTTCGTTACACCATTAATCAAGTGAAAGAATTCCAAACAAAGTCATGGTGAGGTGATAGATTTCTGTGTAAGAGTGGAACAAGAAAACAAAGAAACCTCTACTCGGAGCACAACCCGGAGGAAATTCAGTTTAATAATCTCTTTTCCAGGATGTTGAAACGCATTGCAGTCCCATTGTACTTCATCGACGTGAAGCATTCGATAAAGTTGTGGTGAATAGAGGAAAGTCGACAGCGCCTTCCCTCTCCTAACAGCCACTGGTGCAATTCTAAGAAGGGAATTTAACGATGGCATTTTAATCATGTTCAACTTGACACGTTTCAAAGACTGATGTGTTGATTAAAGCATTTTCCTCGACAACGATAAGTGATACGGTTTTCAATGATGGATAGAATGGGAATTGATGAAATCGAGTCATTAAAGACTACACGGTCGGAAATCTTACGCTTAAACGGAAAAGCGCAACCTTTAAGTTATATCGATTGGTACGCGTTTCTATACAGAAATAAATAAGATTATAGATAGATTATACATCAAATACGATCTAGGAGCTTTCAAGTACACAGCTTCTTTTAACAAGTGTCAAAATTATGAATTAGAGAAATGTATCCACCGACTCAGAGTGGATTGACAAAGACAGGCAGTCGGCATTTAAGATGTAAGAGAGTCATCGATTGCCTGGGATTAGTAACAAAGGAAGTCCACTCCGATCAGAACATGTTCTGGATTGGCGAAAAGTAAATGTTATTTATGTGATGAATACGTTATGTATTCATATACTTTCTTTTATATCGATCGATCATTTAAACATAAAGATTAAATAAAAATGTACTGTGTAGCTTGATTGTACTAAGGAATCGCCATTGTAGTTTTATATACCCCATCAACCAGTGTTCGAGCTCGCATGGTACGTCATTAACTGATGTCTATATAAAGTAGGTAGCAGACTTTGGCGAATCATATTAATTAAGAAAGGTCTATTTGTTTAGGATTTCTATGAGATCCTGTGAATTGCGATAATAAAATAAGAGTTACGATAATGTACCGTTGTCTTATGTACATTTTAGATGAGGAGATGCGGCAACATTATCTAAATAAGAAATAATAAAATGGCATCCATAATATTAATGTACCTGTATTAAATTTCGAAAATAATACACATTGATACATCTCCACTTACATATCAAGTATAGCATCATCAAAATAGTGA
The DNA here is from genome assembly GCF_902652985.1 of Pecten maximus. Taxonomy (NCBI): domain Eukaryota; kingdom Metazoa; phylum Mollusca; class Bivalvia; order Pectinida; family Pectinidae; genus Pecten; species Pecten maximus. The sequence goes on along the minus strand of NC_047016.1, from coordinate 21,102,746 downwards.
ATAAAATGATCATCCATAAAGTTGTCATTTAAATCTATTTACCGCTAAAGTCACATTTGGCTTCTATCGAAACATCAATAATCAATTGAAAAAAATACATCAATACAAAGTAATTACGAATATACAAAGAGCAGTTACTATAATCTACGTATCAACGTAAACCACGTCTGAGTAGAATAAACCAATGTTATAAACTATATCACGAATAAGAAAAAAACAAAAGCAAAACATAATTTTTGTTCTTTGTAAAATATGTAACTTTATTTCGTGTTTCATGTCTATGATGGGCAAAAGTATGGACTACCTCGCTAAAATAAATATTATTTTTCACCGCATTCATTATTCTTTCATTGGTTAGATAGTCTTCTGATGTGCATTACATTGTTGTTTGGAGCTAGATACCTATATTGAAAATAAAATAGATAAACATATTAAAGATACAACAGATAAATAAATCAAAAATTAAAATAAATGGATTAAAAACAGATTAAAAATAGAGTTATAAAATAAAAATAGATTGGTACATTAAAAATATGTAAGTAGAAATTCAAATTTAAATGACGTATGTGGAAATATATGATGGTATAGGGTTAATAACTACAACATATTGACCAAAGTTTCACAGCAGATATACATATCAAATATGACTATTTATTTATTTATTTATTTAAATCTAATTCTACAAATACTATAAAAATATAGACAAACATATCGATCCTTAACAAATGGTGTTTTCAGAACTACGTGTTTAAATGTGTTGGAGTAGGGAAAGTCATGTTACGTGATCTGCCTTTTAACATGCAGATTAATTATGTCCATATCACATATGTATAAAACAAGCGATGGAATCGACCATAGCCGTTAATGGCATGCACAGCAACATTTTTATACCAGTTTGTTTATCAAATATTATCAAAGGAACATCACTTTAAGTACAAATCTAATATCATCGCAATGTTTCTTATTTGTAGGAAACGGTATTTGTTTGGTTGATTAGATTATTTTGTTTAGCGTCCTATTAACAGCCAGGGTCATTTAAGGACGTGCCAGGTTTTGGAGGTGGAGGAAAGCTGTAGTACTTGGATAAAAACCACCGGCCTACAGTCAGTACCTGGCAACTGCCCCACGTAGGTTTCGAACTCGCGACCCAGAGGTTGAGGGTTAGTGTTAAGTATTTGTCGTAGGGTTCTATACAAAATTTTTTTTTTTGGACGCTGCGTAGTTAGGGTGCGGATCAAAGAATTGCTCTCAAAAATAAGAATGGTTATTTATAACGGTTATTATTAGCAACCCCTGGGAAACATTTTAGGGAATTAACCAGCAGATGTATACACATGCATCAGTTTAACAGTAAAGAATCCATAAGATAAGATTTATATACAGTGTGTTAATACAACTAAAGATACAATATAATGAAATATATTAAACTGTTGTTAGTCGTGCTCATAAATGTTTACCAGTTACACATTAAGTTATATTCTACATAAGTATGGTATCTGTTATATATTGTATATATACATGTAGTTATCGTAGATGTAATTCTGTTTAACGTGATTATGCTTAAAAAATGCCTATAGTGTTGAAGAATTCACAGTAACCATCACTACTAATACATGTTTAAGGGAAAATCGTAAACATTCCTTGCATCTTAATCATGTCGAAAAGACCAACACAACTGATAATACTGTGTTAAGTGAATAATTCAGATATCACATGATGTATAAATGTTGAAAATATGATTAAAGTTAGGAGGAATCAAAATATTGATATGATAGATATATTTGGATTAGTGTAGATATCCTATTGTTTACCTAAGTCTACCTATTTCCTCTGGAACGCCCACGTTATAGTAACGGGTGGAGCTCAGCTCTGTAACAAAGACACCTATCGTGATATATATCAATACACATTACCATGATATGGTACGGTGTGTATGGGGATGACCATTGTCTGACCATGGGTTGTGTAAGGACGAGTGTCCACACCACATTGTCTGACCATGGATTGTGTAATGACCCTGTAAACAACATAGAAGGACGAGTGTCCACATCACATTGTCTGACCATGGATTGTGTAATGACGAGTGTCCACATCACATTGTCTGACCATGGATTGTGTAAGGACGAGTGTCCACACCACATTGTCTGACCATGGATTGTGTAAGGACGAGTGTCCACACCACATTGTCTGACCATGGATTGTGTAAGGACGAGTGTCCACACCACATTTTCTGACCATGGACTGTGTAAGGACGAGTGTCCACATCACATTGTCTGACCATGGATTGTGTAAGGACGTGTGACACACCACATTGTCTGACCATGGATTGTGTAAGGACGAGTGTCCACATCACATTGTCTGACCATGGACTGTGTAAGGACGAGTGTCCACACCACATTGTCTGACCATGGACTGTGTAAGGACGAGTGTCCACACAACATTGTCTGACCATGGACTGTGTAAGGACGAGTGTCCACACCACATTGTCTGACAATGGATTGTGTAAGGACGAGTGTCCACACCACATTGTCTGACCATGGATTGTGTAAGGACGAGTGTCCACACCACATTGTCTGACCATGGATTGTGTAAGGACGAGTGTCCACACCACATTGTCTGACCATGGATTGTGTAAGGACGAGTGTCCACACCACATTGTCTAACCATGGACTGTGTAAGGACGAGTGTCCACACCACATTGTCTGACCATGGACTGTGTAAGGACGAGTGTCCATACCACATTGTCTGACCATGGACTGTGTAAGGACGAGTGTCCACATCACATTGTCTGACCATGGATTGTGTAAGGACGAGTGTCCACATCACATTGTCTGACCATGGATTGTGTAAGGACGAGTGTCCACACCACATTGTCTGACCATGGATTGTGTAAGGACGAGTGTCCACATCACATTGTCTGACCATGGATTGTGTAATGACGAGTGTCCACATCACATTGTCTGACCATGGATTGTGTAAGGACGAGTGTCCACACCACATTGTCTGACCATGGACTGTGTAAGGACGAGTGTCCACATCACATTGTCTGACCATGGATTGTGCAATGACCCTGTAAACAACATAGAAGGCCGAGTGTCCACACCACATTATCATCACACAGTTTCCATAAAGCGTAGGAAATAGTCAATCACTTACAGACAGATCCTCTATGCGATGCATTAAAACAGGGTATGAATTCCACAGAACATTTCCTGCCCGAACAGATTCAATGATTGTCATGAATAATTTGGCATGTAACGTTTTATGGCGCTAAGTGGTCAACTCCGCCTTAAAAAGTCGGATATTGAACAATAAACACCCATTTCTGTGTCCAATTTGCACTGTTTTACTTGTAACGATATCGCTTAAAGCACCATTCATCCAATTATCGTAAACCAGGAATCTGTGTAGCACAGTGTTATTTCTATTGACGTGTGGTGTCCATATCCACATTACCAGAGGTAAAGAAATATAAGAAAATGAATATTTCATATGAATTCATCAGGCCAAGTATTGATCTTTTCAGCTTCTTTAGGTATAAAATAAATGTATTTCGAAATGTTTGAAATTCGAAGTGGATTCTAACTTCTTTATACACACACACACACACACACACAAATATATATATATATACATGTATAAGTAAAATAAAAAAAACCTCTCCATATTATTTTTATTTTACTTTTATAATTCGTCCGTAAGGATAAAAACAATTTATTATCTATATATATATATATATATATATTCAGTATATGATACTGTTTTTATGGACTACGTCAAACAAAGCGAACTGGTTAGATCGGGGAATTCTTCCAGCCTTACCTATATATTACTTAGTGTAGTTTTTGATACTCAGTACTCAAATAAAATATTCATTATAAATTCCTGTTGCATAATGAATTTCGTTGTATAGAAAATAGGAATTGTAGAATAATGATTCATTTTGTGCAAAATAAAATGTCAAGATCACGTTGTTTAGGCCATAGCCATCAGTAATAACATCGATGTTAATATGTCTTTATCGTGGAGTCCTCCTATTGATTATTGCTATTTCACAATGAACGATCGCAAGAGTTGCTGAACGCGGTTTAATAAATACATCCTGTCATTATCATGGAATGAAATCAACATTCAATCTGAGTGTAAGGTATGGGCGTGCCTATATGTAAAATCACAATTGGTCTCTTTACACCAAGATACATTATCAACTCCCTATCTCGCTGATTGGTTAGTTTATTAATTAGCTGCGATGTCCACCAATAAGAGACCAGTGCATTACCTTCTGGCGGATCTATTTTTAGATTGTGCGAAAATAAAAACCTTAACAATATTAAATTCAACATGACTCGTTATTTTCATTACAAGTTTATTAGATCATTTTTGGTTTGTATATGCTTATTTCTCTACAGTACTCTGGATAGTGTTTAAGATGAATGAAGGAAACAACTAACGCTATTTTCATTATATAACACTATTAATGTTTTAGTTGTCTTTTGATTGCTGAAGTGTAATTTCCAATATGAAGCTTAAATCTACAGCATGCACAAAATAGGCATGCAATAAAAACCCGTTTTGTAACTACTACGCAAGATATTACATAATGTGCACGGTTGATTCAGTCTCTCTCGATTATATTTCTGTCACGCATGATTCACCTGTAATGACTTCCATATCAGCCTCAGAATCCTACACTGTAGCTATACCTATGCCATGACAAAAAGCTATCATCAACAACCAGGGAAATCATCAGATGATTTGATGTTCATTAGCCTGCCGAACCACTGAGTAATTGGCTTCAACGATTGCTATTTGATTGTAATTAATATCAACAGCCAGTATGAAATGCGTTCCCAATCACATAATTGCGAGCCATCAGGCCAATTTACTTTCAAATATATACGTCAATAAGTCTTGATTGGCTGTAAAACAAGCAGCATGTTGGACATAAATTTATTAAATATTAACATTCCTCTTAATTAAATTGTAATTGGAGATATCTCCTTTAACGCGACTACCAGATACGTGTTCGGGCCCCGGGGTGATTGACTTTGCGATAAATTGGATGATTGTGGGAAAGTGTAGGCTTGGAGTAACATCACGCGACCTTTCGTTGGCTTTGATGATGCTATGTATTAATACCATATTGTGTTATTCCTGAGACATCCTAGGCAGGTATGAGATAATCTAGATTCGCTAATGAGTAATATACAGTTACTAATTTTATTTCCTCATTAATAGCAATAAGGTGAAGATCACAGCGAAGACAGCCGAATCCTCAGAGGAGCTTTCTCGCACCTCCACAGAATAACAGTTGGTCATAAGGAACATTTGTTTGATAGGAACATATTGTGTTTGCTTTAACGGGGAACCTCTCGTGTTTATTATCTTATAATTAGGGCCCCTTTTGTTCTCAAAAGTCGCACCAACTGTTTCTATGTGTATCTCGGTACAGCACACGAACACCCAACACAGATCAAAGTTCACTGACATTTCACAGGTACACTGAAACACGGATATCAAAGTTTACCGATATCTTACATGTACAGGTAGTTACACGCGTATCAAAGTTTACCGATATCTTACATGTACATATAGTTACACGCATATCAAAGTTTACCGATATCTTACATGTACATATAGTTACACGCGTATCAAAGTTTACCGATATCTCACATGTATATATAGTTACACGCGTATCAAAGTTTACCGATATCTTACATGTATATATAGTTACACGCGTATCAAAGTTTACCGATATCTTACATGTACATATAGTTACACGCATATCAAAGTTTACCGATATCTTACATGTATATATAGTTACACGCGTATCAAAGTTTACCGATATCTTACATGTATATATAGTTACACGCGTATCAAAGTTTACCGATATCTTACATGTATATATAGTTACACGCGTATCAAAGTTTACCGATATCTTACATGTACATATAGTTACACGCGTATCAAAGTTTACCGATATCTTACATGTACAGGTAGTTACACGCGTATCAAAGTTTACCGATATCTTACATGTACATATAGTTACACGCGTATCAAAGTTTACCGATATCTTACATGTATATATAGTTACACGCGTATCAAAGTTTACCGATATCTTACATGTACAGGTAGTTACACGCGTATCAAAGTTTACCGATATCTTACATGTACATATAGTTACACGCGTATCAAAGGTTACCGATATCTTACATGTAACAGGTAGTTACACGCGTGTACAGGTAGTTACACGTGTGTACAGGTAGTTACACGAATGTACAGGTAGTTACACCCATAAAAAGTTTACCAACATCTTACATGTACAGATAGTTACACGCATATCAAAGTTCGTCGACTAATCAAATATGACCCAACAAATGCAATATTACTCTTCTGCTACGGCATTTGCATTTACTATTAAATTATTTCTTGTTTTGTAATATAACAACTTGCTTTATGATAAATCATGACTTTTTTCGTTTTGCATTAGAATGGAATCGTTTTCGTCACATACTTCACAGCATGAACTCGTTGTTAGGGGAGATAGCTCTATCTCACACAGGATCAATCGCAACATCTCGGGAAATTTCCGGCAACACTCGGAAATCTAGTGTTGCCGGAAATTTCCCCGAGATGTTGCGATTGACACAGGATAGGGAATGACACCTGGAAGTTCTATGTCGTAATAGTAATCACAAAGATTAAATGTCTTTGTAATGCTTCCTTGGAGCCAAGCATTTTTATAAACTGTCAAGCATTCGTCCCAACCCTAGGGTTTTCGTTTTCAGTGGATGAAGAATATCAAATATAACTGTATCGAATTTCTATCGAGTTATAATGAATACGTTTTAAATATGATGAAACAAATACTTTTTCAACAAACACCAACTTAATCTGAAGAGTTTAACCTAAAACCCTGATTAAGTTGGATGACGCCGCCCATAATAAGGTGAGGTAATTGAATAAAAAGGGCAAAAACACATTGACTTTTTTTGGTCTGTCGAGGCTTTGATCATATCAATTACCACCCCCAGGCATAATTGGTGCTGTGTTCATCAATCACAATGGCGAGGCGAAAATCCGGACCGCTACTTGTTAATCACAGGTATGTAGTTTTTCTTCTCGCTTCCAAATAATTAGATACATTACCGAACCTAATGGGGATATTCCGAGGCGAGAAGCTAGCAGGAGCACGCAACACGTGCTTACTTTATGGGTAGATTTCTATATACATGACAAACGTATCTGATCCAACGCGATCATTTGGCACCAAAGTGTACATCATGCAAGCCCCTTGATGAGATGCGGTCGGGTTATTTGAAGTCACGGAAGTCCCTATACATTCTCACGTCCTTGTCACGATTGTAAACGTGGAGGTGTGATAGACATGCTTCGGGGAACACAAAAATAGCCAGAATACTTTCAAAGATTCCAATAAAATGTTGACCGTAAAATGGTATTGAGAAAAAAACAAACAAAAAATAACTGAAAATGATTGAAGCAAAAAACAATATTTGCCTCCATTTAAACGTAGAGCTACAAAATGTATAATCGCCATCTGTGGGCCTATTGCTTCATTTTTGTTCGAAGTTAAGGAGGTTGTTATTATATCTTCCAATTAAAATCTAATCAAATTAATATCTAATCAAATTATAATTGGTTTGTTATACTTTCATTTTCATTGTAAACCGGCCCGCGAGGGGAAAATCTAGCTTGACCTTCCCGCCCACACAGTCAGAGAATCTTGACATCCCCATCCGTACTCTGTCGAATACCTGACGTCCCGACCCGTGCACAGATGCAATTTTCACGTCCCGACCCGAACACCAAATTATTATAATAAGATACAATGTACATTCATCAAACACTTCTTAAAAGTCAATATTGTCATAAAATGTAATTTTACAGGCAAGAACATAACTATCAACTGTTACAATCTATCAAAACTGAATGTGTTAAATGATCTCTCAATATAATTGATGTACAAGCTTTAAGGTCAAATACATAGGAAATCAATTACAAAGTTTTAGGCCAGATATCTATTGATGTAAAACTGTAAATGTTTGATATATCTTGACCTATGCCACTTACAGCGATAGTCTGGGCTAGAAATACTGGTAAAATATCACGTAACCCCAGTGTTTCCCACAATGCCATCGTCCGTACTTTGCGTTGGGAATGCGTTGTGAATTATGTTCTCAATAGGTACCACATGAAATAAAATGAAATTGACACATTGAATAGGAATTTTACACTTTCCATCCATGTATGTCTCTTGTCGACAAGGTACATGTAGTTTGTTCAAATTTTACTTTTAGTAAATCGGTTATTTTACTTGGATTTTTTTTTTGGTGATATTGGTCAATAACCAACCGTATTCTATCTACCATGATGATATTGGTCAATAACCAACCATAATTTGTCTACCATGGTGATATTGGTCAATAACCAATGGTAATCTGTCTACCATGGTGATATTGGTCAATAACCAATTGTATTCTGTCTACCATGATGATATTGGTCAATAACCAATTGTATTCTGTCTACCATGGTGATATTGGTCAATAACCAATTGTTATCTGTCTACCATTGTTATATTGGTCAATAACCAACCGTAATCTGTCTACCATGATGATATTGGTTAATAGCCAACCGTAATCTGTCTACCATTGTTATATTGGTCAATAACCAACCGTAATCTGTCTACCATTGTTATATTGGTCAATAACCAATTGTATTCTGTCTACCATGGTGATATTGGTCAATAACCAATTGTATTCTGTCTACCATGGTGATATTGGTCAATAACCAATTGTATTCTGTCTACCATGGTGATATTGGTCAATAACCAATTGTATTCTGTCTACCATGGTGATATTGGTCAATAACCAACCGTAATCTGTCTACCATTGTTATATTGGTCAATAACCAACCGTAATCTGTCTACCATTGTTATATTGGTCAATAACCAATTGTATTCTGTCTACCATGGTGATATTGGTCAATAACCAATTGTATTCTGTCTACCATGGTGATATTGGTCAATAACCAATTGTATTCTGTCTACCATGGTGATATTGGTCAATAACCAATTGTTATCTGTCTACCATTGTTATATTGGTCAATAACCAACCGTAATCTGTCTACCATTGTTATATTGGTCAATAACCAATTGTATTCTGTCTACCATGGTGATATTGGTCAATAACCAATTGTATTCTGTCTACCATGGTGATATTGGTCAATAACCAATTGTTATCTGTCTACCATGGTGATATTGGTCAATAACCAATTGTATTCTGTCTACCATGGTGATATTGGTCAATAACCAATTGTATTCTGTCTACCATGGTGATATTGGTCAATAACCAATTGTTATCTGTCTACCATGGTGATATTGGTCAATAACCAATTGTATTCTGTCTACCATGGTGATATTGGTCAATTACCAATTGTATTCTGTCTACCATGGTGATATTGGTCAATAACCAATTGTATTCTGTCTACCATGGTGATATTGGTCAATAACCAATTGTTATCTGTCTACCATGGTGATATTGGTCAATAACCAATCGTAATTTGTCTACCATGGTGCTATTGGTCAATAACCAATTGTTATGTCTACCATGGTGATATTGGTCAATAACCAATCGTAATTTGTCTACCATGGTGATATTGGTCAATAACCAATTGTTATCTGTCTACCATGGTGATATTGGTCAATAACCAATCGTAATTTGTCTACCATGGTGATATTGGTCATTAACTAATGGTAATATACCTACAATCGGTAGTGGTTACACGTCTAAAAGTTTTCAAGAACAAAAATATAAATGTAAAGTAACATAAAGTATCGAATACATATCTTTTGATATTTTTTCAATTATTTTATTGAAATGCAATAGTGCAGCGCAAGTAGATAGGTAATTGAGCTCCAACTTTTTACTACTGCCACACTAAATACAACAAATATAAGAAGTAAATAAAGATATATAAATACGCCATTTAAATATATAATAATTCAGTCTAATGAGAGGGATTCTAATGATTCATGTGTGATACACGTGATTTTTTTTAATTATTATCTAATTTCTGTGTTAGACAATTAACGTGTATGTTATCTTTTGTCTACCTAAGCATATAAGACTCTTTCATATGTGTAGATGTAGGATAGGGATATTCCAACAGAGGGGTCACAAAATGTGGTGAAACCCGAGGCTTGCCGAGGTTTTTACCACATTTTGTCATCCCACGAAAAAGTCAATGCGACAGGTTGGTAGAGGCGGAGCACAATATAGCATTACTTCAGTATGCAATCAAGTAATTAATTAATTAATTAATTAAAATTTTCCACTTTAAATTTAAAAGATACAATTAGAAATACATTTTTGTCATTTGTTGTGGGGGGGGGGGGGGGGGGGGGGGGTGGTGGTGGTGTTTTGTTGTGTTGTGTTAATAACATAAAGTATTTAATTGGGTATTGTATAAAATTATGTAACAATCCATTTTTTGTTTTAAATCGAACCTAGTTACTCTTTGTCGACGTTGTAGCATCTTTAATTAATATAAGAGAGAAAGAGCAATTTGGCGATTTACTGTTTTTGACTATAAAAGTGCCATACTGGTGTACTTTTATAATTCCTGAAGCATATGGATGTATAAGTCATATCCAATTTCATCAATGCAACTTTTATGATATCATTACAACATTTGTCGACTCTCAGATGGCTTTTGGATCCATTATTATTGCAAGCGAACCGTAATTGCCATGTTTCTGGTATAGAAATTGGCCTGACGACCCGTCCGCCCGATCCCCCCTGTATTGTGCGTCAGTCTCCTAAGTTCCCCCCTGGGGTACCCCGGTGTCTATTACATTTCGTTTACATCGACAGATCAGTAAGGTAGTTGGATGTTATTAGTTTCATTATCGAGGCGATATCGGGAAGGTTCTATTTGATCGACGGTATCAACGCTGCCTAACGTCACCCCATGCAGGGATATTTGTTCTTATTGATACAGGCGACCAAACATGGCGGACATAGGTTTAACTTGGTTCACTCCTGATTGCCTAAAGTGTATGAAAACTTCTAATTTGATTAGCAACGGAATAATACTAACAACACTAATGATGATGAAAATGTGATTAAACGTATCGGTTTAACACAGAAAAGGGTTGAATAATTGCCCCAGAGACTTCTAAAGGGATGGTGAAATGGACGATTTTAGAAGCATGCTGAGTTTCCGCAAAATGCACGGAAATGTTCCATCAATACATTTCCTCCATTTAATTACCACGTGTTACATTGTTACAGTTCATCCAATAAGGGTTCGCACACTCTAACAACCTAAAATATTGGTTCGTGTTTATACATCAAAAGGATATGTCCCGTTGTCCTGTAGAGTATCTAGCCAAGCAACATTGTTACGCGACCATAGCATGTTACGATGTCATTGCTAACATAGAATGATTTCTGGGTACTGCACTGTCCTTAATGATTATGTATGTGAGTCTGTTTGTATGTGTGCGTGCGCATGTGCGTGTGCTTGCGTGTTTGTGTATGCATGCATGTATGTTTGTATGTTTGTATGTATGCCTTTTAAAAAGGGTGCTAATTCTAAATAACACCTCCACTTAGATTCGGCGTCACAATTTTTCATTGACGGTTCCAAATCGTTGAGCAAGGCCAAGCAGAAAATAACGAAAACAGGATACAGATTTCATAATGAATGTGTTTAAATTGGTAACGTGTTGTTTATAATCACTGTTTCTGTACATCGACGACATTTTTGTTTAATTTTCCTCGCGGTATGAAAAAAAACAGAGGTTTTTCTCTTTTTCATTTGGAAATCAAAGGTGTACCATCAAATATTTTATATTACAGATAATAAGATCGTACAGGTGTTCACCGAGGGAAAGATTCCACTCATTCTTAGTGTGTATTCGTTGTCTCCAAAAACCATTCGGTTTTCCGAACGAGTCAGTCAAATGTATGAACGAATTACTGGCGTATGTGTATGGTGATGTTGTACATTTTAGTGAAGTGGTCTGTATGTATGGCGATGGTATGTATGTGTGGCGATGGTCTGTATATATGGTGATGGTCTGTATATATATGGTGGTGGTGGTCTGTATGTATGGTGATGGTCTGTATGTATGGTGATGGTCTGTATGTATGGTGATGTGTATGTATGGTGATGTGTATGTATGGTGATGGTCTGTATGTATGGCGATGGTATGTATGTATGGTGATGGTCTGTATGTATGGTGATGGTCTGTATGTATGGTGATGGTCTGTATGCATGACGATGGTCTGTACGTATGGTGATGGTCTGTATGTATGGTGATGGTCTGTATGTATGGTGATGTGTATGTATGGTGATGGTCTGTATGTATGGCGATGGTATGTATGTATGGTGATGATCTGTATGTATGGTGATGGTCTGCATGTATGGTGATGGTCTGTATGTATGGTGATGGTCTGTATGTATGGTGATGGTCTGTATGTATGGTGATGTGTATGTATGGTGATGGTCTGTATGTATGGCGGTGGTCTGTATGTATGGTGATGGTCTGTATGTATGGTGATGGTCTGTATGTATGGTGATGGTCTGTATGTATGGCGATGGTCTGTATGCATGGTGATGGTCTGTATGTATGGTGATGTGTATGTATGTATGTTGATGGTCTGTATGTATGTTGATGGTCTGTATGTGTGGTGATGGTCTGTATATATGGTGATGGTTTGTATGTATGGTGATGGTCTGTATGTATGGTGATGGTCTGTATGTATGGTGGTGGTCTGTATGTATGTTGATGGTCTGTATGTATGGTGATGGTCTGTATGTATTGTGATGGTCTGTATATATGGTGATGCTCTGTATGTATGGTAGTGGTCTGTATGTATGTTGATGGTCTGTATGTTGGTGATGGTATGTATGTATGGTGATGTGTATGTATGATGATGGTCTGTATGTATGGCGATGGTATGTATGTATGACGATGGTCTGTATGTATGACGATGGTATGTATGTATGGTGATGGTCTGTATGTATGGTGATGGTCTGTATGTATGGTGATGGTCTGTATGTATGATGGTGGTCTGTATGTATGGTGATGGTCTGTATGTATGGTGATGGTCTGTATGTATGACGATGGTCTGCATGTATGACGATGGTCTGTATGTATGGTGATGGTCTGTATGTATGACAATGGTCTGTATGTATGGTCATGTGTATGTATGGTGATGGTCTGTATGTATGGTGGTGGTCTGTATGTATGGTGATGGTCTGTATGTATGGTGATGTGTATGTATGTATGGTGGTGGTCTGTATGTATGGTGATGTGTCTGTATGTATGGTGATGTGTATGTATGGCGATGGTCTGTATGTATGGTGATTGTCTGTATGTATGACGATGGTCTGTATGTATGGTGATGGTCTGTATGTATGGCGATGGTCTGTATGTATGGTGATGGTCTGTATGTATGACGATGGTCTGTATGTATGGTGATGTGTATGTATGGTGATGGTCTGTATGTATGACGATGGTCTGTTTGTATGGCGATGGTCTGTATGTATGACGATGGTCTGTATGTATGATGATGTGTATGTATGGTGATGTGTATGTATGGTGATGGTCTGTATGTATGACGATGGTGTGTTTGTATGGCGATGGTCTGTATGTATGGTGATGGTCTGTATGTATGGTGATGGTCTGTATGTATGGTGGTGGTATGTATGTACGGTGATGGTCTGTATGTATGGTGATGGTCTGTATGTATGACGATGGTCTGTATGTATGGTGATGGTCTGTATGTATGGCGGTGGTCTGTATGTATGACGATGGTCTGTATGTATGGTGATGGTCTGTATGTATGGTGGTGGTATGTATGTATGGTGATGGTCTGTATGTATGGTGATGGTCTGTATGTATGACGATGGTCTGTATGTATGGTGATGGTCTGTATGTATGACGATGGTCTGTATGTATGGTGATGGTCTGTATGTATGGTAGTGGTCTGTATGTATGGTGATGGTCTGTATGTATGACGATGGTCTGTATGTATGGTGATGTGTATGTATGGTGATGTGTATGTATGGTGATGGTTTGTATGTATGACGATGGTCTGTATGTATGACGATGGTCTGTATGTATGACGATGGTCTGTATGTATGACGATGGTCTGTATGTATGGTGGTGGTCTGTATGTATGACGATGGTCAGTATGTATGACGATGGTCTGTATGTATGGTGGTGGTCTGTATGTATGGCGATGGTCTGTATGTATGGTGGTGGTCTGTATGTATGACGATGGTCTGTATGTATGGTGATGGTCTGTATGTATGGTGATGGTCTGTTTGTAGGACGATGGTCAGTATGTATGACGATGGTCTGTATGTATGGTGGTGGTCTGTATGTATGGCGATGGTCTGTATGTATGGTGGTGGTCTGTATGTATGACGATGGTATGTATGTATGACGATGGTCTGTATGTATGGTGATGGTCTGTATGTATGACGGTGGTCTGTATGTATGGTGATGGTCTGTATGTATGACGATGGTTTGTATGTATGGCGATGGTCTGTATGTATGGTGATGGTCTGTATGTACGGTGATGGTCTGTATATATGGTGATGGCCTGTATGTATGACGATGGCCTGTATGTATGGTGATGATCTGTATGTATGACGATGGTCTGTATGTATGGTGATGGTCTGTATGTATGGTGATGATCTGTATTTATGACGATGGTCTGTATGTATGGTGATGGTCTGTATGTATGACGATGGTCTGTATGTATGGCGATGGTCTGTATGTATGACGATGATCTGTATGTATGACGATGGTCTGTATGTATGGTGTTGGTCTGTATGTATGGTAGTGGTCTGTATGTATGGCGATGGTCTGTATGTATGGCGATGGTCTGTATGTATGGTGATGGTCTGTATGTATGACGATGATCTGTATGTATGGCGATGGTCTGTATGTATGGTGGTGGTCTGTATGTATGGCGATGGTCTGTAAGTATGACGATGGTCTGTATGTATGGTGATGGTCTGTATGTATGGTGATGGTATGTATGTATGGTGATGGTCTGTATGTATGACGATGGTCTGTATGTATGGTGATGGTATGTATGTATGGTGATGGTCTGTATGTATGACGATGGTCTGTATGTATGACGATGGTCTGTATGTATGGTGATGGTCTGTATGTATGGTGATGGTATGTATGTATGGTGATGGTCTGTATGTATGACGATGGTCTGTATGTATGACGATGGTCTGTATGTATGACGATGGTCTGTATGTATGGTGATGGTCTGTATGTATGGCGATGGTCTGTATGTATGGCGATGGTCTGTATGTATGGTGATGATCTGTATGTATGACGATGGTATGTATGTATGACGATGGTCTGTTCGTATGGCGATGGTCTGTATGTATGACGATGGTCTGTATGTATGGTGATGGTCTGCATGTATGGCGATGGTCTGTATGTATGGCGATGGTATGTATGTATGGTGATGATCTGTATGTATGACGATGGTCTGTATGTATGACGATGGTGTGTTCGTATGGCGATGGTCTGTATGTATGGGGATGGTCTGTATGTATGACGGTGTTCTGTATGGTGATGGTCTGTATGTATGGTGATGGTCTGTATGTATGGCGATGGTCTGTATGTATGACGATGGTCTGTATGTATGGTGATGGTCTGTATGTATGGTGATGGTATGTTTGGATGGCGATGGTCTGTATGTATGACGATGGTCTGTATGTATGGCGATGGTCTGTATGTATGACGATGGTCTGTATGTATGGTGATGGTCTGTATGTATGGTGATGGTCTGTTTGGATGGCGATGGTCTGTATATATGGCGATGGTCTGTATGTATGTCGAAGTCCTGTATGTATGGTGGTATTTTGTATAAATGTTGTGATGTCCTGTATGTATATGTTAGCCAGGTGGGTATTTCCTAAAATCATACGGGACGAGATATTTGTTCCACCAAAACTATACAATTGGTACATGACGTTGTATCCTTGAAATGTCAACGGTGTTTAAACTTCTCAAATTACAAAAAAAAAAAAAAAATGTAAAACATTTCTAGTATTTGTAAACGTATGTCATTAATCTATTTTTGTTGTTATTTTTGTTTGCTTGTTTGTTGTTTTTTTTCAGGTTTTTTTTCTCTGATAATGTTTGTGCTGTTTGTTTTTATATTATTCTATTATGAGTGTGCCAATTCATCAATTCACTAATCTCTAAAACGTTGTTTATTTCCTTTTCTAATGTGCTTTTCGTTTATAATACGTTAACTTAGTCATATATGTCTTAACAGTGTCATTCTCCGCGTAACAAACTTCCTCGTGAAAATATAGGAATTTGGGAGAACATATCAGTATGTACGGGGAAATACCACCAGTTGTATAACGTAGGATCAAAACAACAGTTAAAACTTCGTCACTAACCCCTATGTGTTTCCCTATGATGGTATAGGATTGATCTTCTTCGACACTCCATAACATAATAGCTATATAATATCACTTTGTAACACGCATACAATAGTATAATGATAAAGAGATAAAGTGCATTACGGAGATTAATCTTACAGGAATCTCTTTCCTTAGTTTTTTTTAATTTATTTTTTGTTGTTGTTTCTTTTTCTTCCTTTTTTTACTTTATATATATATTTTTAATGATAAGCTTTCAATTTACCTACTTATCATGGAATAACTGGAGCCACAATCTTGACTTTTCACGTTCCTATTTATAGATGAAAGTTAAAGTATATACACAGTACAAGTTATCTCCCTTACCTTGTAAAAATCGATATGGTATAATGATCTAAAAGTTTTAATACAACCGCTAAATACTGTCATCCATATTGATGCAGGAGTTTAAAAAAGACGCATTTTCACCAGAAAACATTTAGAACGCGACACCAATATGAAATGAATTATTTATGTAGGTATATCACAATTCTACACAACAGCTTCTAATAACAAACCAAATTTAATGACATTCGACTAATTGTATACAGGTGCAAATTGCCAATAGAATCAATCGTCTTAGAGCAATCCGATTAACAAACACGAATATTGATATACCTGAATAATCTAAATCACCTAATACAAAGATAACTTCTGCTTTGAAGGCAGTGGTTATCACAAATTGTCAGTTGACCACTCTAATTCTTCAAGATAGAAATCGATTTATCGCGATTTAGGAAAATGTCATAAAAACTGAATTTCTATCGCAGAGAACCAGAGCTACGCTATGTTAAGATATATAAAAGAACTAATTCTATTTAATTTCATGAAATTAATGACTGATACCGTTGGCACAAGAGGCCATTCTTTTGAACAATTTTCTACCGACACACGTTTTATAAAACAGAATCGGGTGAAATGTCTCGAGGGGGACCTTTAGACAGAGGGTCATGCCACGATTTCGCGTTGTGTTACCGACACCTTGTGTAGCTAAGTCTTGATTTCTATGTGGGCCGCTCAATAAGCCACAGTGTGGCAACACGAGGCCACATGGCGTACAGGAAGTATTAACAGTTATCTAGGTTTTTTCTGACAGATGTTGTAGACGATATAAATGTCCGCATCACATGCGATTTAGTTTGATGAGTACGACCCGTTGAATGAAATTTACGACGGGGTGGAAATAAACACGAGTAATTAATGCTCATTGGACAGGTAGCGGTTTTTCATTGGCTGTAATTGATTTCATTTCGAGGCTATAGATAGTCATCAGCTGACTTGGGGACATAGTCGTGACTTTTGCATCTCTCACGCCAATGATCGTGTTTGAAGGCATGGTTCGCGATTCGAGTGTATCAGCTGTATCTCCAGCGAAGGTTTATGCAATTAATGATAACTGGTAACTAATGTAGCCAATCAGAAAGAGTTAGTCATGGACTTACAAAGTTGCAATCAAGATGAAGTTCCCTGCATGTTTCTGACAGCTCACACTGCTATTTTGTATAGATAAGCCTGACAACAACAGGTGCTATATATTATATATATATATATATTTATTTCATATTAAATTATATTATACATGTATTAATAGGAGAGGGAAGGATAAAGATCCTAACATTTGCAATAGAGGCTATCCAAGTCTGTCTATAAATACTGAACTAAAGACCAAGAAGCAATGTGGATAAAGAAACATACTAAGAAAAAACAGGATTGTCTGTCAAACCATTACAGGGTTAGTGTAAATACAGGTATACCATTTACAATACATAAAACATCAGATTATGTAATTATCGTCGGAGTGATGATGCGGGTTTTTTTTTTCAAATGGAATGTGAGATTGGAAGTTCGAACATCTTATTACTTCAGTTAGAAACTTAAACTCTTCAATAAACAAAGAGATATTTTTCTTTCTCTTTGTTAGTTTTTAAGAAGAAAGATAAAATATTTGTTTCGTGTAATATAACATATATCTTCTATGTAGCATACATAATAGGTTTATATATATATATAGCAAACTCTACGTTTTGTATCCATGTTATACTTAATCATTGGCTATGCTATAATATACATGTATACCTCTCAATTTGTGTGTTTTGTGCATTTTACTATAGTTCTTATTAATATATTTCGATATACATGTACATGTGTGTTTTATGCAATATCTATGCGGTTTTTTTTCTTTACATATATTTAATATGTTGGATGTAGCATGGATACAATTTGTTAATCTGATATGCATAAAAAAATGCATTGTGTAATAAAGATGCCATTGTTTATTTTAAAAAATGAAACATAACGTTGTGTTGGTCTTTCCATTACAAAACTATTTATTATATCATAATGACAAGGTTCCAATTTCCAAGTTTTGACGTTATTACGTACACTTCATATTGATATACAGATTCATCTTTATAACACGAAAATAATGCTTTTGGTCAACGCCATAGTATTGATAAATTATAAATACAAATTGATAATTTTATAATTCAGCAGGAATTGACTTCCACACACAATGTGGGTACCAATTAATATTCCGTGAAATGGGACCTCGTTGTATTTACCTGCCTTTTACTAATATTGTATGGTTATACACGTATAACTATGACCAGTTCAAAGGTTACAGAGACAAGGTTCTGAACAAGGTTCTGAGACTCTGTAAAATTATTGATGCTTTTTTTTTTATTTGCACAAATAACTCCTGATGGGACTGTCAGTACAGATAGCAACTGTGCATCAACTCAACACTTTAAAGCTGAATTTGTCAACATGGAAATAGATACTATAAACATCAGTACTATCCTACACAGCAAGTCTATCCAAAATACATGTAATATACCTGCATAGTTTCGATAAACAAATACCCCTGTAATTTCCTAACCTGATTCCTTACCCACTGCTTAAATATTTTTTAATTACAAGACAACGCTGCAACAGCTGAATAAGATGGCCTTCAAACGACTCCTCCTGTAACATGTACCTGTTCTACAGCTCAATACACCAACTTAAACACGTCGTAACTGGCCATCTTCTCATTATTTTAAATGAGAAGCAACGACAGCTTTTTATTTAGCGCTGGAATTATAAGGAGACTCCGTCCATTAAGTAGAATATGAATTTCACGATGGATTCCGTCGAATAAGATACTATAGAACGGATAAAAACAAAAACAAAACAAAAACATGTTGTATTGAATTCACGTAAGTTCCATAACAGAATAAGAGATTAAAATTCAAAATGAAAACAAAACAAAAGTCTGTATTTCTTTATCCCATTCTCAAACCCACACTAAGAGATTAACATGACAATTGTGATTGTGCCTGCAGAGATAAGACATGTACAAATTTGATCCACATCAGTACTCACAAAAAGAACTAGACCTACTCGATAACCAGGATATACCTGCCTACAACTTATCTATTTTTCTAAAGCCTAAATAATGACCAAATATTGTTCAGTATTACAATTATTCAAAACACCGGAAAGTGAGGAGGAAGCAGATCTACCACGGTTATACTGGATTCGTAAACCTCAGATGAATCATTACTGACAACGCATTATTGCGGGCACGAGAAGTTTATCAACTAAGCATTTATCCAAACTTCTTGCTACCTTTCATAGAAAACACACCAAAAACGAAATCGCGAGAATGACTGAATGTCAGATCGACAACATCTTTGTTGGGTTAAGTGACCAGATCTTCCAATAGACTATTATTGATATACCCTGGGGAACAATCTGTGCCCTGTTTCGGCCAACTTATTGTTGTCCCCATACGGGGCTTTTATATTGAAGAGCTTATCTGAACAGGTAACTGATAATTATTTAGTATCACCTATAGGAATATCGAAGATAGTTCAAGATGCTACAGAGCCGACAGTCTATGTTTTGTACAAAATGCATAAAATTGCACCCGTGACATTAAGACTATCTAATTAATACCAACAAATGAGAAAAAAGACGATAATGTCCTAATAATGTTCGTTTATCAGTCCTAAGTTATGATCCTAAAATAGTGACCTGCCGTGCTAATTCATGAAGGAAAAATAGATATATTGCATGCGTGTTTAACACTGACGAATCAGTCGTGAGCGTTAATTGGTTGCGTCAGCGAGTACAGATATAAGTGTAACGAGTTTGAATCCTGATTTTGTGTGTGTTTACTTTATAATGTAAATAGTTATTTTTTGTTGGTATGTTGTTTACATTTATGTGTGCATTTTTTGTTGGTTATTGTTGTATCCACATGCATTTTTCTTCCCCCTATTTATTTTTTCTTCATTTTGAGGGGCCGCGATGGCAGAGTGGTTAATGTGTTCCGACACTTTATTACTAGCCCTCCACATCTGGGTTGCGAGTTCGAAACCTACTTGGGGCAGTTGCAAGGTACTGACCGTAGGCAGGTGGTTTTCTCCGGGTACTCCGGGCTTTCCTCCACCACACAAACTTGGCACGTCCTTAAATGACCCTGGCTGTTAATAGGACGTTAAACACAAACAAACAAACAAACAAACTTTACATTACATAATTGTCATCATCCGTGCTGTTAAATTAAATTACTCGAGTACTGACACAGGCAACATTTAACGAGATGACTGTTGATTAGCCTTGTGTGATATGACGTCAGACCTGTGCGATGACTGTTGATTAGCCTTGTGTGATATGACGTCAGACCTGTGCGATGACTGTTGATAAGTATTGTATGATATGACGTCAGACTTGTTCGATGACTGTTGATTAGCTTTGCGTGATATGACGTCAGACATGTTCGATAACTGTTGATTAGCCTTGTGACTTTGTTGTCGCCACCATAGTTCTTATTTTGAGGACGTTACTTAACTCTGACCTAGATTTGTATGACCTGTGTCGATGAAGCAAAAGACGGTTACTCTCCCGGAGCACATTGTCTTACCCTTCTCGTACTGTTCCACGGTTCTTCATGCATATCAATTTTTTCATATTTCGGAGCTAGAATTACGGTTTCGTTATAATTCTCTCTTGTTTCTGTACATGTTTCTATCTCGTCTTCAGATGTTTCAGTAACATGCTGTCTTTAGGTAATAGGTTGATCAAAAACAATATTACTATATCATTGGAAGGTTTTCTATTTCCTTATAAAACATAAAGTTACACTTTTCATTTTGGTATGTCTGTATGCTCTACCTGCAGGATGAAACCATTTGCTTGTCGACATCTTGACTACACACACATTTGCGTTTTACTCTCACTAACCCGGCTCTCAACTTAGGTGCTGATACAAGCGGATTCGATGGTGCGGGTCTTAGCTTAAGTAGAATTCATTTACCATTCTGGGACATTTCGTTCTATTATAACATCCAAGTGGTAATGCATATCCGTCTATATGTCTTATTGTGTAGCAATGTCTTGGCTCTTCCATTTGGATTTTATTTATGTTTTTCAGCATCAAATCGTGGACATTGTCTTTATAGATATTTTCCTTAACCAATCCCCAATCATTCGAAAATTCGCGAGTTTCCTAAAAGAATATATGTTTGTGGTTACGCCATATGTACAGTGTATGTCTTACCTACATATGATAGTACTAGCACTTATGTTCATTATAAGCATATCAGCGTTGAAATGTCAAAAACCGCACCTATTTTAAAATTAAATTGTTAAATATTAAAAAGATGAAACTATAAATTAGAATCTGTTACCGTATATACATTTTGTACGGAACAATCGCAATGACCTACATGTTTAATAGTTAACTCTCATCACGACTTAAGGTGATATTTCTCATTACATTTACATTTGATACTGAAGTCGTCAACAATACTGCTGTTCGTTTCATTATGGGACAAACAAAAACTAGTATTATTGTCAGCTCTAATTCATGATTCCGTTATCACTACATCTTAGGAATAACTACAGGTGTTTGCACTTTGAAAGCGATGGACACAGAGCCTCGAGATTGGATTAAATTGATGAACAAGCTGACGCGACAGATGGGAACAAAGTTATAGCGAGACTATGATATTTAAAGCTGGAAACATGTAGAAAATGCCTGGCAGGTACATGTGTCAGTAAAGTAAAATATATTAGTGTTAAGTAATTGACTGTCGGCTGAAATGTTTCTCCTCCATGTTTCCAGTACGATAGCTTGATGACCATATACGTGATACATACAGCTAATCGAATTGCGGGGGATATTGGGAAGTGGACGCCAACAGTCACGACATGCTAGCTAATGTCTTAACAATTTCTTCTATATGATATTTCTTCTCTCAGCAATCCACGAGCACGGCCATGTATCATTGGTTAATTGGAATTATTCAGTTTATGTCATATAATCTACTATAGATATAATATAATTATGGGTGTCATTTTTTAATGCATACAACCCAGAAGGACGTGTCCATTAGCATCAGATTTGGTACATACAATTGTATCATATCTTGATAACTCAACAACACCATCTTATGCTAATACATGCCATATTTTGTGAAAAAAAGGTTTTATCGTGATGCTTAGCGTCGCTGCAATTTATTTTGTTTAAGTGATTATTAAATGATATCCACCTCATTCAGAAGTATGAAAATTGAGCTTTATGATTGTTGTAATAAAAACAGTAGACAGTTTTAAATATCATTGATTCAGAATACAAGAGGTAAACCTGTCGGTGAATGATGAAAAACATTTTAACACAATAGTAGGGATAACGTGATAAAGCATCTAAATCACCAATTAGTCCATATCATTGTAACAGGCTACAAATACAATGCACGTGACTTTAATATGGTCGTCTGTGGACCACGTGACTAAATCAAGGCTCGTGACATGCGCAATTAGATATTACTCAATGTGCTTGGAACACGCGATATCATTAAGCAGTGCCAAAAATAAAGATGTTGATGAATAAAGGCAGGAGAAAGAACTTTGTCACTCTACAGGAAAGAAACAAAGAAAATGCGAACATTTGTGGACCATATGGTGAAATGTTTTAATTTGCACTAACCATAAGGTGTGAGAAGGTGTGTTGTAGGAAGTAACGGTAACCAGTGCGTGATCGAGACATTCCAGCTGATGTATTTAATATCGTAATACGAGTAGTAATACCGTTAATGTGTTAGACAAACACGAAGGGAGTGATTCACACCGTCATAGACTGTCTCCACTCCCTCCTCCACCCCCTCCTCCTCCTCCTCCTCCTTCTCTCCTTCTCTGTTGTCACTGATATATCATTTGGATGATACTGTGTCACAATGTTATATTGTTATATGTATTTACTATATAACTATGTTAATGTAGAGCGAGGCTGTTATTTGTTATATATTTTAGGTATATTTCTATATCAATGCATGTTGACGTTCTCTAGCTTATTGTTTCCATATACGTTTGCTATAATAATGCATGTATATCCATGTAAGTTGACGTTATTGTTTAGGAACAGCTACTGTTAGACACCTTAGCGTATACGACCATTCTTTTCCTAGGTGACACATTGACTAACCTTGTATGTAAAAAAAAAAATGGAGAAAAAGATGTTGTGTTGACTACTTATATTTTCGTAATTACCACATTCATTATCAGGGTTTTTAAGTTTTTTTGGTATATAAGTCATTATCAACAGATAGAAATAGGAAAATATATTTTACATCCTTTATTTTCTGATTCAGTAATTAATATTGCTTTACGAATTTCAATTAGAATATCGGAAATGATTTAACTAACCTATGGGGAACGGAAATTATACAAAAAAAAAATATAATAAAAAAAATACTAAAATGGGAGACTAAAAGGGGAGATACATTAATTGGCAATACACGCCATATGCATATCAATTATTATGTTGTGCGTAACGATAAGGGCATTTCAATTATGCTACAAAAATAAGTGCATAATAGGTACACCACCCTAAACTGGAAATGGCAAAATTTCAAATGGAACAAAATATGTAGGTAACGTGACGGGATAATAAGGTAGCATTGGTATCTTTACTACCTAATTAATCCAACTAATTAAGTGTTGTCGTGCAGAATTCATCACTTTTGAAGTGTATTTACGGGATAGTATCCTCTAGGAGTAACACATCTGTCAGCTGAAGGTAAACAGTTGGTAGTTCACTGAACCGTACCGTCATCACAAGTGTAGTCAATCATGACCGCCCTTTTTGCTGCCTCATTGTGCGTGCCCGTAAGATAGGTTAGCATTAGATTAACTAAAACGACTTCAGCACAATTGTTCATTTGATTTCAATCACTTAATCATTCAGTGAGGCGCTACCTGGCCCGTTAGAACGACCCGGTTCGTTTGAAGTATCCTCGGGCTAGGTGAAGCGAGTAAACGAACATATTGCTCTACCTGTTCAGGTACAATGCCGCTACTTTATATTTCTATGTGAAACCTGTTATCTTGTCTTTTTTCTTAATTAAGTCTCATTTATGTAATTGACTCATGGAGATTAGAAATTGGAAAATATCTTAATTACAAACTACCGCCTGTTTAAACGACTTCAATATGGTCAATGTCACCTCAGTTTTAATTACAAGTAATGTATGAGCTGAGCGTGTTCTGCAAGAAAAACAATCATGGTCAGGACAAACCTTAACGCGACCACTTCGACAATATGAAGCAAACAAAAAGGCTGCTGTTAATACAATTTATTATATCATCCCTCCCGTGTCCCAATAATCTACTCTGTAACGATAATAGTATATCATCCCTCCCGTGTCCCAATAATCTACTCTGTAACTATAAGATTAAATCATCCCTCCCGTGTCCCAATAATCTACTCTGTAACTATAGTATTATATCATCCCTCCCGTGTCCCAATAATCTACTCTGTAACTATAATATTATATCATCCCTCCCGTGTCCCAATAATCTACTCTGTAACAATAACATTATATCATCCCTCCCGTGTCCCTATAATCTACTCTGTAACTATAATATTATATCATCCCTCCCGTGTCCCAATAATCTACTCTGTAACGATAGTATTATATCATCCCTCCCGTGTCCCAATAATCTACTCTGTAACGATAATATTATATCATCCCTCCCGTGTCCCAATAATCTACTCTGTAACGATAATATTATATCATCCCTCCCGTGTCCCAATAATCTACTCTGTAACGATAATATTATATCATCCCTCCCGTGTCCCAATAATCTACTCTGTAACGATAATATTATATCATCCCTCCCGTGTCCCAATAATCTACTCTGTAACGATAATATTATATCATCCCTTCCGTGTCCCAATAATCTACTCTGTAACGATAATAGTATATCATCCCTCCCGTGTCCCAATAATCTACTCTGTAACGATAATATTATATCATCCCTCCCGTGTCCCTATAATCTACTCTGTAACTATAATATTATATCATCCCTCCCGTGTCCCAATAATCTACTCTGTAACGATAATATTATATCATCCCTCCCGTGTCCCAATAATCTACTCTGTAACTATAATATTATATCATCCCTCCCGTGTCCCAATAATCTACTCTGTAACGATAATATTATATCATCCCTCCCGTGTCCCTATAATCTGCTCTGTAACGATAATATTATATCATCCCTCCCGTGTCCCAATAATCTACTCTGTAACTATAGTATTATATCATCCCTGCCGTGTCCCAATAATCTACTCTGTAACGATAATATTATATCATCCCTCCAGTGTCCCAATAATCTACTCTGTAACGATAGTATTATATCATCCCTGCCGTGTCCCTATAATCTACTCTGTAACGATAATATTATATCGTCCCTCCCGTGTCCCAATAATCTACTCGGTAACGATAATATTATATCATCCCTTCCGTGTCCCAATAATCTACTCTGTAACGATAATATTATATCATCCCTTCCGTGTCCCAATAATCTACTCTGTAACGATAATATTATATCATCCCTCCCGTGTCCGAATAATCTACTCTGTAACGATAATATTATATCATCCCTCCCGTGTCCCAATAATCTACTCTGTAACGATTATATTATATCATCCCTCCCGTGTCCCAATAATCTACTCTGTAACGATAGTATTATATCATCCCTCCCGTGTCCCAATAATCTACTCTGTAACGATAGTATTATATCATCCCTCCCGTGTCCCAATAATCTACTCTGTAACGATAATATTATATCATCCCTCCCGTGTCCCAATAAGCTACTCTGTAACGATAATATTATATCATCTCTCCCGTGTCCCAATAAGCTACTCTGTAACGATAATATTATATCATCCCTGCCGTGTCCCAATAATCTACTCTGTAACGATAATATTATATCATCCCTCCGTGTCCCAATAATCTACTCTGTAACGATAGTATTATATCATCCCTCCAGTGTCCCAATAATCTACTCTGTAACTATAGTATTATATCATCCCTCCGTGTCCCAATAATCTACTATGTAACTATAATATTATATCATCCCTCCCGTGTCCCAATAATCTACTCTGTAACGATAATATTATATCATCTCTCCCGTGTCCCAATAATCTACTCTGTAGAGATTATATTACATCATCCCTGCCGTGTCCCAATAATCTACTCTGTAACGATAATCCGATCTACCGGCACGGTAATGCACACGTGTAGCATGCTGTAGGCGTCAGTTTCTTATTCAGCTTATGTAGTATCTGTTGCTTAATTCACATGTAGACGTGCTGTCCCATATCAGCAATCAGTCGTTAGCATGTATATTCATTTTTGTTTAAAAAGTTTAAAATACAACATAATCAGTATCTTCGCAGATTTTATAAATAAAGTATCTTTGTGTTTTTTTTTTATATTATTACCTCGCTATAAAGAATGACAATATGTTATCCAAAAATGTAATGTTATTTATGATTGCATATTTTGTAGTTATGTAAAGTTATTTGGAACCAAATACAAGTACCATAATAATAATTAAAAAAATCAATAGGTTACTTCATAAGGCATTTACTTAATATAGTGGCATAACATACCCAATCCCAATAACACAGGATTATACGCAGGTGTCCATACGGAGTATACCTTCATGCAAATACAACAGGGAAACACGAATGTTAGTCTTGAAATATAAACAATGATATAAAAACATGACATGTGAGTATATCTAGCGATATTTATTTATTAAGCGAACAATACAAAAAATGAACCATACAACGAGTCTTCATTTACTTGAATACCAATTAGAAAAAAAATCCAAAAGCAACATAATAAATTCAAATATATTTAACCGTATGTACTAAACATATAATAATCAAATAATTCACTAATATCATTTCAGGATGCAGATGACGACTAGAGAATACCAACATGTCACATTCTAAAGTTGTTCAAGATCTAAGGTGGTTTCACTGTTAATAAAGTGTGTAACAAGAAGGGAGAACCCCGTGATACAATCATATTGTACAATACTTATGTTTATATACTCGTTATGTTTGAGTGTCTCTACAGGAAAATGTTTGTATTCACTCATAATAATACGTATATGATTCATTTATATGTAATGATTTCATTTTTCAAACGATTTAAAATGTAGGTGACGTGTACGTTGCATATAAGTTTGGTATCATTTTAATATGTAAAATATTTACAATGTGGCTGATAAGACTTTAATCTTGAAATAGGTCTTTTGAAATGTTTCGATGCGGCAGAAAATGTAAGAAAGACCATGCGCACCTCATTAAAAACTTATAATAATCTGACAGTTACCACAGCAGAAGGTTTGATTTGTTGGAAACCGAAACTTAATAAAATGTTATTGTTAAAACTAATTTTGATATAACTGTCCTTGTCTTTATATGATCGTGTCCGACAGTGGAGTTGATGTTATATTGGTATCATATTATTTGATAGATAAGTGAGATAGCGTTATTAACTAGTTCCACTATCCTGTCGGTATTGTCCTTACAGTCCTATGTGGAACACGCAAACGAACCATCTTACTGAAATATTGATGTACACTCATTAATGAGGTTTTAATGTCAGTTATAATCATTGCTCATATTGGCCGTCAAATTGACAGATTTCACTCCAGTGTTCAGTAATGTTTTACAGTGTGGGAATAGTGGATATTAATTAGAATCTACTCTACGTATTTTACCCGTATCGATAGCAGCAAGTCACCGGATTTCGGAACTAAAGCGAAACGTCACAGTCATCATTTTCCCCCCAGTTTGTTAAAAACATATATGATGATATTATTTTTGTTGCTTTTTGGTTTTTTTTTAGGGGTTCAACCTCCTCGCAACAGCCACGGGGACGGGGATGATACTTTTAATACAATAACGTTATAAATGTACCAATGAGAAAAAAATATAATTTCTATATATTTAATAAATATTTGTTTTAAGATAGCTGAAATTGTTTCGTAGATTAAAGTGCCCGAAATAAATATATACATATATCAAAAAAGAAGAAGAATGATACCGATACCGTACGATATTACAACATTTACATATAGAGAAATCAGATACTGTACTCCGGTATACATTATATAACAAAACAACTGATATTGTACTCTGGTATTCATTATAAACAACTGATATTGTACTCCAGTATACATAATATAACAAAACAACTGATATTGTACTCGGTATACATTATATAACAAAACAGCTGATATTGTACTCCAGTATACATAATATAACAAAACAACTGATATTGTACTCCAGTATACATTATATAACAAAACAACTGATTTTGTACTCCGGTATACATTATATAACAAAATAACTGATATTGTACTCCGGTATACATTATATGACAAAACAACTGATATTGTACTGTGGTATACATTATATAACAAAACAACTGATATTGTACTCTGGTATACATTATATAACAAAACAACTGATATTGTACTCGGTATACATTATATAACAAAACAGCTGATATTGTACTCCAGTATACGTTATATAACAAAACAACTGATATTGTACTCCAGTATACATAATATAACAAAACAACTGATAGTGTACCCGGTATACATTATATAACAAAACAGCTGATATTGTACTCTAGTATACGTTATATAACAAAACAACTGATATTGTACCCCGGTATACATTATATAACAAAACAACTGATATTGTACTCCGGTATACATTGTATATCAAAACAACTGATATTGTACCATGGTATACATTATATAACAAAACAGCTGATATTGTACTCCAGTATACGTTATATAACAAAACAGCTGATATTGTACTGTGGTATACATTATATAACAAAACAACTGATATTGTACTCCGGTATTCATTATATAACAAAACAACTGATATTGTACTCCAGTATACATTGTATAACAAAACAACTGATATCGTACTCCGGTATACATTATATAACAAAACAACTGATATTGTACTCCGGTATACATTATATAACAAAACAAATGATATTGTACTCCGGTATACATTATATAACAAAACAACTGATATTGTACTCCAGTATACATTGTATAACAAAACAACTGATATCGTACTCCGGTATACATTATATAACAAAACAACTGATATTGTACTCCGGTATACATTATATAACAAAACAACTGATATTGTACTCCGGTATACATTATATAACAAAACAACTGATATTGTACTCCGGTATACATTATATAACAAAACAACTGATATTGTACTCCAGTATACATTGTATAACAAAACAACTGATATTGTACCCCGGTATACATTATATAACAAAACAACTGATATTGTACTCTGGTATACATTATATAACAAAACAACTGATATTGTACTCCGGTATATATTATATAACAAAACATCTGATATTGTACTCCGGTATACATTATATAACAAAACATCTGATATTGTACTCCGGTATATATTATATAAAAAAGCAAGTGATATTGTACCCGGTATACATTATATAACAAAGCAACTGATATTGTACTCTGGTATACATTGTAAACAACTTATATCGTACTCCAGTATACATTATATAACAAAACAACTTATATTGTACTCCAGTATACATTATATAACAAAACAACTGATATTGTACTCCAGTATACATCATATAACAAAACAACTGATATTGTACTCCGGTATACATTATATAACAAAACAACTGCTATTGTACTCCGGTATACATTATATAACAAAACAACTGCTATTGTACTCTGGTATACATTATATAACAAAACAACTGATATTGTACTCCGGTATACATTATATAACAAAACAAAAGATATTGTACTCCAGTATACATTATATAACAAACCAACTGATATTGTACTCCAGTATACATTATATAACAAAACAACTGATATTGTCCTCCGGTATACATTATATAACAAAACAAATGATATTGTACTCCAGTATACATTGTATAACAAAACAAAAGATATTGTACTCCAGTATACATTATATAACAAAACAACTGATATTGTACCCCGGTATACATTATATAACAAAACAACTGATATTGTACTCTGGTATACATTATATAACAAAACAACTGATATTGTACTCCGGTATACATTATATAACAAAACATCTGATATTGTACTCCGGTATACATTATATAAAAAAGCAAGTGATATTGTACTCCGGTATACATTATATAACAAAACAACTGATATTGTACTCTGGTATACATTGTAAACAACTTATATCGTACTCCAGTATACATTATATAACAAAACAACTTATATTGTACTCCAGTATACATTATATAACAAAACAACTGATATTGTACTCCAGTATACATCATATAACAAAACAACTGATATTGTACTCCAGTATACATTATATAACAAAACAACTGCTATTGTACTCCGGTATACATTATATAACAAAACAACTGCTATTGTACTCTGGTATACATTATATAACAAACCAACTGATATTGTACTCCAGTATACATTATAAAACAAAACAACTGATATTGTACTCCGGTATACATTATATAACAAAACAAATGATATTGTACTCCAGTATACATTGTATAACAAAACAAAAGATATTGTACTCCGGTATACATTATATAACAAAACAACTGATATCGTACTCCGGTATACATTATATAACAAAACAACTGATATTGTACTCCAGTATACATTGTATAACAAAACAACTGATATTGTACTCTGGTATACATTATATAACAAAACAACTGATATTGTACTCTGGTATACATTATATAACAAAACAAATGATATTGTACTCCAGTATACATTGTATAACAAAACAACTGATATTGTACCCCGGTATACATTATATAACAAAACAACTGATATTGTACTCTGGTATACATTATATAACAAAACAACTGATATTGTACTCCGGTATATATTATATAACAAAACAACTGATATTGTACTGTGGTATACATTATATAACAAAACAACTGATATTGTACTCCGGTATACATTATATAACAAAACAACTGATATTGTACTCCAGTATACATTATGTAACAAAACAACTGATATTGTACTGTGGTATACATTATATAACAAAACAACTGATATTGTACTCCGGTATACATTATATAACAAAACAACTGATATTGTACTCCGGTATACATTATATAACAAAACAACTGATATTGTACTCCAGTATACATTATGTAACAAAACAACTGATATTGTACTGTGGTATACATTATATAACAAAACAACTGATATTGTACTCCGGTATACATTATATAACAAAATAACTGCTATTGTACTCCGGTATACATTATATAACAAAACAACTGCTATTGTACTCTGGTATACATTATATAACAAAACAACTGATATTGTACTCCGGTATACATTATATAACAAAACAAAAGATATTGTACTCCAGTATACATTATATAACAAACCAACTGATATTGTACTCCAGTATACATTATATAACAAAACAACTGATATTGTCCTCCGGTATACATTATATAACAAAACAAATGATATTGTACTCCAGTATACATTATATAACAAAACAACTGATATTGTACCCCGGTATACATTATATAACAAAACAACTGATATTGTGCTCTGGTATACATTATATAACAAAACAACTGATATTGTACTCCGGTATACATTATATAACAAAACATCTGATATTGTACTCCGGTATACCTTATATAAAAAAGCAAGTGATATTGTACCCGGTATACATTATATAACAAAACAACTGATATTGTACTCTGGTATACATTGTAAACAACTTATATCGTACTCCAGTATACATTATATAACAAAACAACTTATATTGTACTCCAGTATACATTATATAACAAAACAACTGATATTGTACTCCAGTATACATCATATAACAAAACAACTGATATTGTACTCCAGTATACATTATATAACAAAACAACTGCTATTGTACTCCGGTATACATTATATAACAAAACAACTGCTATTGTACTCTGGTATACATTATATAACAAACCAACTGATATTGTACTCCAGTATACATTATAAAACAAAACAACTGATATTGTACTCCGGTATACATTATATAACAAAACAAATGATATTGTACTCCAGTATACATTGTATAACAAAACAAAAGATATTGTACTCCGGTATACATTATATAACAAAACAACTGATATCGTACTCCGGTATACATTATATAACAAAACAACTGATATTGTACTCCAGTATACATTGTATAACAAAACAACTGATATTGTACTCTGGTATACATTATATAACAAAACAACTGATATTGTACTCTGGTATACATTATATAACAAAACAACTGATATTGTACTCCGGTATATATTATATAACAAAACAACTGATATTGTACTCCAGTATACATTATATAACAAAACAACTGATATTGTACTCCGGTATACATTATATAACAAAACAACTGATATTGTACTCCAGTATACATTATGTAACAAAACAACTGATATTGTACTGTGGTATACATTATATAACAAAACAACTGATATTGTACTCCGGTATACATTATATAACAAAACAACTGATATTGTACTCCGGTATACATTATATAACAAAACAACTGAAATTGTACTCCAGTATACATTATGTAACAAAACAACTGATATTGTACTGTGGTATACATTATATAACAAAACAACTGATATTGTACTCCGGTATACATTATATAACAAAACAACTGATATTGTACTCCGGTATACATTATATAACAAAACAACTGATATTGTACTCCGGTATATATTATATAACAAAAACAACTGATATTGTACCCCGGTATACATTATATAACAAAACAACTGATATTGTACTCTGGTATACATTATATAACAAAACAACTGATATTGCACTTTGGTATACATTATATGACTGATATTGCACTCCATTAAGCATTTGATAACAAAAGTTGATATTGTATCCATCATACATTATATAACAATGAACTGATGTTGTACTTCGGTATGCATTACATTATTAAAAGAGGGGATACTGATCTCTGATTTACGTCTGATTACAAAAAAAAATTTATTGTACTGTATCATTCTCATATGCTTCTACGTCATACATTATAAAATACAACAAATACTTGTGCTCCGAAATACAGTGTTTAGCTAAATTTCCAGTACTCCGTTATAATGGAAGTGTAAAACAAACAGATTTAGATATTCCGTTTTATCTATTATGAAACAAATTCTATTGTCCTACCCCATAGAATAAAAAAAAATCAAATACTTTCGCTTATTTAACCGTTAACAAGATTTAACTCAAATCCATGGCATGTACATCGCTGATTAGGATGGTAATGTTCCGAGAGTGTGACGTGGCACCTGACGCATACAACAAAACCCCCCTCACTCGTAGTCACATACCTCCCACGATAACGTCTGTCCGTATTCAGCTTAATGCAACGTTTGCCCATTTCATTAAGTTTCTAATTTCCTTAATTACATGGGAAACATCTGTTGATCATTGACGTCAATCAGACATTTCATTGTGGCTTTATGATAAATCAATGGCTTTAATCCCACCGATTACTGTTACAGTGGCATGGCCGAGTAAGGGGAAAAGGCCGTCCAAAAATGTATTTGATGAAAGTATGAGATATGCTAAAACAGTCACGCGATGTTTTAATATTTGATTGGTTTGATAAATATAATGATTCGCGGATCGTCATTACATACTGATATTTAATAATTTAGTAAATATTGAAAGGGACGGAAATAAACTATAATCAAATCTTAATTGCTTTCTTTGATATGATTAGTAGATAAATTCCAAGATAAAGAGAGAAGATCATCACTGTTCGAATCAGAATTTTCTTTAAATGCAAGCAGATATTGCAATATAAATGTATTAAACGTATATTTGTTTACGCAAAGTTCCCCTAAACATGAATTCCCTGCTTTCCCAATTAAAAATTATAATGTTTTCATTAAGGACAAAGAAAACTTGATATAATGGCGATACATTGGTGGCATTTGTGTCACACCCAATGAAAACACGTACAGCTTACAACAGAAACTAAATAATTATCCGGAGTATGTACCCCAACGTTCATCGTTATCTTGATGTGACGTTTGCCCTTTCAGAATATACTGTTGGGTTATGATATTTGGTGTTTTATATGTAGATATTTATTAAAATGACAATAAGTTTGTGTCAAATTATTTTAAATCATGTGATCAACAATATAGAGAATATAACTGATATTTTGTGTATAAAGGCAGAGTATATTCGGAATACTAAAGACATGTTACGATGATCTGAGACCATAAAACCATTAACGCTTATATGATACATAATGTTAAGCATAGTTAAGTTTCGTTTGGTTTATTTAGTTAAATGTCCTATTAACAGCCAGGGTCATTTAAGGACATGCAAGATCTTGAAGGTAGAGGAAAGCCGGAGTACCCAGAGAAAAAACCCACTAGCCTACGGTCAGTACCAGGCCGGTGGTTCAGTACAACTTTAATCATGGTATATTTTTTTTATATATCTTTAGAGACAAAGTAGCTGTTTATTCAAGAATTGTACGTTTCATATCCAAATACAGTTCTTTTGCAAGTGCTTGTTCTAAATCATTGTCAAATGGGATTATATCAAAACATGAACAATAAAGAAATAAAATCATGAAATAAAACAAGATATAAACTGTTAAATATCATAAATGTTTCAGGTAAACCATTTAGTTTGCATACATTTATATCATTTTAATCAAACTTATGTGTATTCATCCAATTTGTTTATTGAATAGACAATTCCCATCCCCAAAACAACAAATAAGCAAACCATAGTTCAATCTAAACATTGATCAAACGAGAGCAACATAAGGAAATATATACATTTGTATGGAGTCTCGTTGACAAGAACAATCGGAATTAGACTAGGGGTTCCGGAGGATTCATATAAACCTAATCTGTTGTCTCTCTTATGTTCTTTCTACCATTGTAAGGAGTGTTTAATCGGGGTCTAGAATCTAAAAAAAATAATATAACAATAAGATAAAGGATTCCACACAATCGTATTATCAACCTTTAACATCCGTTTTCACAATCCAAATTTTGATTTTGGGTAGATGCCATCGCTTTGCTTTTATCTAGAGTTACATTATTTAAAACCTTCGATGAAGTAAATATTCAGCTGTTCCTTTCGGAAAACGTGGTCCAATGTTCATCTGTATCCGTGTACTTTTCCTGGTCATCTGTTGCATTGGATTCATCAATGTTGACTCAATATTCATGTTGAATATTATCTGGGATAACGTCACTTTTCCATATAAACCATTCAGATAGCAAGCTTATGTCATAAAGAATGAAGTGTAGTAAGGGACGATAACTCGTTATCGTTCCTTACGGAACGTAATGATAGTATGAGCTAATTCGCCTATTTTGCCGGCTATTGTAGCGATTTGGGAGCGGAAAAAATGGCAAATACAATTTTGATGGTCTTTTGAACCATTGTAAAACTCGGCTCGATCTAGGTCTGGATGTATTTGGTATCCCTGTGGAAATTCGTATTTATGAGATATTTTGGGTCAAACATGCCAAAATCGTCACTTTGACCGGTAGCTTCTGTTTAACCGGTCCTTAAAAATCAGCGTTTCAATCCAAAAATCTGAAACTCCAAACATAACAAGAAGAGATAGTTCTGAAGAAAAGCATATCTTTAGTGTTTCTATATCTTTCATAGAACGGCCACAATAGGGTTTTGAAAAAGGGTCGTATTTTATCGAGAGGTGGCGGATGTTACGTCACCAGTCACCTAAATATCCAATCAGTAGGCCCGGATGCATTCACCTTCCTATTAAATCTTCTGCCCAAACGGGAAAAACCCAAAATCTATTTTTGATTTGATTCTGTTGTCCCTAGAAGCCCTGATTTTGACATCATAATGATATGCATGACATTTGTTTTATCTTTGATCGTATATGTAATTATTGATCGATTAGAATACCGCGAGTACATCTGTTACTAAGATGAACTTAGGGTTGATTGTTTGGTTGTTTTATCACCACGTGTATATATTGCAATCAGGATCGTTTTGAGGCTGGGTCTCCTTATAGTAGTGGGTGACTACCTCACTGAACAACAACACAACAGAGACCCTAACGTATGCTTGCATAGATGTCAATTGATGTCTCATAATCAATTAATGTGTCATATTCCAGAAAACTGAAGAATTAAGAAAATTATTACAGCTGTAACCCTCAAAACTTCAATTTCCTCGCGCC
Organism: Pecten maximus; assembly: GCF_902652985.1. Lineage (NCBI taxonomy): Eukaryota > Metazoa > Mollusca > Bivalvia > Pectinida > Pectinidae > Pecten > Pecten maximus. The sequence goes on along the minus strand of NC_047016.1, from coordinate 21,065,614 downwards.
AATGTTAATATTTAAACGTATTTGAGAGTTTTAAATGTCGCGCGAATAAATTAAGTGCAAGTGAGAAAATTAAGTGAAAGTGAGGAAATTAAGAGCAAGTGAAGGTATTTATGCTAAAGGAAAGGAAATAAAGGTTTTTGGGGTTACCAGTGTTATAAGATAACCAATAATCTATTTAGTGCTCAACTTAAAAAAAATTGACACAAATGTTTTTCAATGTCATGGGGTTTGCAACTGATCTTTTATTTTCCGATCGGTCAGCCAAGATGGCCGCCACAGACTTATTTGCCTCTGACTGGTGAACATTTAGATATTGTTTGATTTCGATTATCATTGGTATATGGTTTATATTGGTATTAGGGGACTGCGAATTCCATTGCATGGATATCATTGCCATATCGAGGCTTCTGATTTGTCGAAGTTTAGACAATGGATTTGGATGCAAAATGGTACATTTTTGTAAATAGGGGAATTCGAATTCAACCACATGGGATTCATTGCCATAGCAACCACATTGAGGAATTCAATTGGTCAAATTTTAGATGCAAATTCAACCTCACGGATTTCTTGCCATATAACCACGCTGATGCTTCTTATTGGTCGAAATATTGAACGATTTTGATGTAAACCAGGACCCGTGCATGGAACCTCTGAACTCAAGACGGACATTTCTGTATCACCCTCAGCATTTATTTTTTTCTGTCTTTCGTGCTCATCCAGAGTTATCTTCCCTAACTACACTTCATTCTTTCTGTGACACTCCTTTAGGTGTCACCCCACTAGTATGTTGTAATAGCCACCATTATATTTTCAGTTTTAATATAAGGAATTTGTCTTCTTCAAAAACAATCATTTGATATACATTGAAGTATTGTATCATATAATTGTATATAAATGCACGGAATAACCAGTAGGGCCGTTCTACAGCTCGTTGTTGGTTGATTATGTTCAGATAACAATTAATGTTTTGCTTGTCAAAAGGCAAACTGTTGATTTAATCGAAAAACAAATTCTTAAAATTCATAACACAGTTTAACTTTTCTCTGATGACGGAATGAATCAGTTAGAATTATATTGCATATCTATATAAGTCGATCGAAAAGCATCATTAGGCTACCAAATGGTTATTCTTGTATATAATATTAGATTTCATAAATGTTGAAACATAAATTGTAGAAATAGCCTGTCCTTCGAACAAGCATACGTCGCATAGATAATAATTGCCATTAATCGGGGATTTAAGTATTAAAGGGACTATTACCTTATATTTCAACCTCAGGAAATGTAGAAGTCGGCTCATGAATAATAAGTAACACCCGACAATATCATCATACTTTTCGTCATCCAATTGTATGAGTGTAATTGCTGTAAAATGGAATTGTGTGCTGTCGTATATCCTAGGGTATCAATTTTGTTTTATCCGTCTAAACGTTTACTGCTCTTCAAATGCCAGTTTCTTCTTCGCTTTAGTCTTGTTAAATAACAGAACTGCAATAAATATATATGTTTTGACCTGGCTGGATAATCATTAAAAGGCTTTAATGAACATTACTGAACCGCAGAACAATTTCTAAGCAAAAATTCGCCCTTAACGACCCTATACAGATCAGGCCTTACGTGAACGTAAATGTTTGTATCTAACAGTAGTTTCTAAAGTCTACATTCAGGTAAAGAAACTTCCTCATATACAGAGGATGTGGAATGGTTTTCCGTTGAATATAGTAAATATCGAAATATTCTGTCATATTTGTGAAATATATGTTATGTTCAATGGGAAACCATTCAATTTTCTTTTTATTGCATTTCATGCTAAAAATCAAAATCGAAAAACATCGAAAAACTGATAAAGTCAAAAAGTGCGGGAATCAGTAACATAATTCATGAGGTCGTCTTTTTGTGACGTAACTCAACGTCGACTTGACGACACCATTTTTTTTTTTGACAAAATACTCACTTGACATAAGCTTTTCATGCACCTTTCTCCAATTAGAGCAGAATACCTTAAATTGTGCTGATCAGTCATTTCAATATGGCGCCGTCAACTTAATTCCCGCACTTTTTGACACTATCGATGATTTTAATTTTGTTTTTTAGTATAAAAATGTGGTAAAAAGAAAACTTAATGGTTTCCCGTTGAATATAACATATATTTCAATCATATGACAGAATATATCGATATTTTCCTCTCTCGTGCTTCGCACTCATGGAATTATCAATATTCTGACATACTCGTGAAACATATGGTATAATTAAAGGAAAACCATTCAATATCCTCTATTTGTTATATGACTTTGATATTTCTTTGTTTTTGATTGGTCTAAAGGTCGATCAGAGGTTTTGACAAAATCTTATATAAACATGAGAATAAAGAATGTATTCACGCGAGGTTATATAAGAATCCAGTTACCTCGGCTAAAAATAGCCAAGGCGCTTCCCGTGACGAATCATATTTTAGACCAATGAAAATGCACACAATTCGTCTTCGGGTTTGTTTACCTGTGTAACAAAATGACAGACAGCTGAGAAGCAGATACAGCTCAGCTGACAAAAAAAGAAACCAAAAAAAAACCTCTTTGTTTCCATTTCTGAAGAAGGGTTGAAAACTATTTTGGATGATAATGATTAAAAAACACAAAGAGAGCGACTGAATCAGCAGTTAAAGCTTGGTTGTGTTTTATTAAGTGCTGTATTTTATTGTAACACACTGTCGATGAATTTGTCCTATAACAAAACAATTATATACTTTTTTCATGTTAATACGAGGATTTGTCAACATGAGAAAGATGAAATTTCCCTAGGCCTCTCCGGCCTCGGGAAATATCAACTTTCTCAGGTTGACAAATCCTCGTATTAACCTGAAAAAAAAGTAAATAATTTTATGATATATCACAGGTAAAAATGCAATAAAAAATGTTCCTGTCATATTTCACTTGAACTAAGTGCAGTCAGAATACATGACTTCGAAATGAAACGCAATAAAATAACAGGAATGATATCTGAGTCATATTTAATTGTTCAAAATATGGACTTTCAGGAGAGGAAAAAATGTCAACCCATAGTGTTTTCTTCTTCTTGTTAAAATATGTGTACAAAAAACGCATGAACTCATCAGAACTTGCCTTTAGATTTATAAAAAAAAAAGAAGGACAAAAACTTTTCAAATGAATCAAGAACTTTCACGAAATCCTCCTTTGTATGGACGCTGAGTTGTTGAGGGATTGACTTAATCGCCATTGTTGGGGCGTACCAAAATCAGTGTTTGGTAATAAGGTATATGTGTAATAAAAAAAATCAACATAAATCCAAGAACGCCAACGCTAAACTATTTAAGTGATATAATACTTAATTCTTGGTCGACTAAGGGAACTAACTCTTGGTTGTATCCGATGATCTCGCGATGATTTTTCATGCTATACGTATTGACCGTGCACTGGAGTAAGTAGCCGAGGATAGGTATTGATCAGATACCATGTCACACAATCCCACCACGCGACTTGACACCTATAACGTGAACACTAATAAGATTAAAACGTCATTAGGCGAAGCTGCACTCCATTTCCGGGGAAACATGACTGGATAAAAAGCTCTTTTCACCTGAAGAAAACTCAATAGCTCATCACTATCTTTGAAGAAACTTTATGAACAATATACCGGTAATAATATCTTCAAAACACTTCCATTAAAGATGTTTAACTCTTTTCGACAATATCTTGCGGCAACCACGATCGATTAGGCCTTCGTTAACGGAGATTACTGGAGTTGTCGACTTCCTGTAGGAGCTCGATACGTTCAATAAACCGGAACTAGTCTTGTGTGTTGGAGATAAGAATTAGTGGAACGGTATGAGATAGACATTCGAGACGATAGCGGGGTTTAATGCGGGTCATTAATTAATTTTAAAGTATCAGAGAACCTTTTCACAAGATACGTTTAATTTCGTAGAAAGAGTTGTAACTTCCTCAGAGAAACAGATTATCGCAGGTAATGATTTGAAATCTATCAATTATTGTAATCAGCTTGAGTCTAGCAAGTACTAGGCACACTCCAAACGTCTTTATGCTTCAGCAGGCCAATCGACATTTCAACTTTATCGCTCCTGATATGGTTGTAAAGTGAAGCTAACGTATCGCAGCGTCTGAATTAGCTTCCGACATGCACATTTGATGACATAGAGGTGTTTGTAACTGAAACGGGATCGCAGGTTAGTGGTGATGGGAGGATGTTACACGTCAGGTAGGGGGGAGGGGTCAAAGTCTTATCTTATACCTTACACTCACAGAACCAATCTCGGCCGATTACGCTTTAATGCTATCACTTTAAAAAGGACGTAATTTGAGAATGAAAAAGGTCGTAGTGTTTCATGAAGATAAATACTTGGTATCCATTTTTAATGTATTTGAATAATAATGCGGATATGAAGAACAAGTTGGGCGTGGCGAAAAGTTTCCACAGCCATGTACAACACAACATAAATGTTGCTCTAAAGTTATTCCCCGCGTGTCTAGTACTGTCTCAAGATGTGTTGGCATTCAAATTGGCTTCTTCGTGTATATATACCGTTAAAGCAACGAAAGGTTCAATCAAGCACTCCTTGTTTCTTAACATTATGAAGTACATGTATGTACATTAAACAAAAAGCTGCGTTCAATATACCCGCGTAATAAATAATGTAGAACTCCGATACATGATAAGACAATTACTGGTCATACAATATTCATAGAATATCCTACTAACAATATATGGTTGAAATTAATTGTACTTATTAACAACACAATTACCTATACATTAATATATACAATGTACATAATGTTAGCCACAGTAACAACCTTACATAATTGGAAAACCTAAAAGGCTCTTACAACATTTCTAAAATACATAAACCTACCACGTCATTGATAATTAATTTTGATTCACAGAAACATGGTAGAGATTTACGAGTGTGAGTGGGGGATTCGTTAGCACAACATTTTTATTTCAATTACCTATCAAAACAAAACAGTCTGTATTAACTCGCTTAAAGAAAGACATGTATGATATACAGTGTATAAGACAATCCGCATTTAAAGGCTTTCCTGTGGTATAACATTACTTAGGTTGATACAAATTCTTTTGTTCCTTGAGCTCAATAAAATAATACAAACCTTTATAATAGTTTAGCAAACAATGCTGACAATGAAAGCAAAATTAGGCAAACATAAAATTCTCAAGCTTTGAATAGTCTGTGGAGTGTACACTCTTATATGTTACTGGTGTTAATGTATTCCTGTCATCGGCATACTATCTATGCGAGTCTTCATTGGTCACAAACAATCCCTGAGTGCTACGACATAATATTTAACAACGCCGGTATAATTTTATTATAATCACATTTGGTGTGATGAGTAGGTCGTTTATTGTTCTTATCTATCGGGTTAAATCGGGGGGATCTAAGTAAGACTTTCCATTGTAGAAATTATCACAGATTATGTAGATGTACATCAGACTTTCTATGGTAGAAATTATCAGATTATAGCTTATGTTTTTAAGTAACCTGGAGTGGTTGGGTTAGTTGAATTAGTTGTCGATGGATAGATAAACATTGCAATTGATAGCCATCTCTGATGGTTCTGAGATTGCAGTGTGGTGCTAAGATCATGGTGTGGTGGTGAGGTTATTGTGTGGTGATGAGGTTATGGTGTGGTGGTGAGGTTATGGTGTGGTGATGAGGTTATGGTGAGGTGATGAGGTTATTGTGTGGTGATGAGGTTATGGTGTGGTGATGAGGTTATGGTGTGGTGATGAGGTTATGGTGTGGTGGTGAGGTTATGGTGTGGTGGTGAGGTTATGGTGTGGTGGTGAGGTTATTGTGTGGTGGTGAGGTTATTGTGTGGTGGTGAGGTTATTGTGTGGTGATGAGGTTATGGTGAGGTGATGAGGTTATGGTGTGGTGATGAGGTTATGGTGTGGTGATGAGGTTATGGTGTGGTGATGCGGTTCTCAGTGTGGGGATGAGGTTATGGTGTGGTGCTGCGGTTCTGGTGTGGTGCTGCGGTTCTGGTGTGGTGCTGCTCTTCTGGTGTGGTGATGCGGTTCTGGTGTGGTGCTGCGGTTCTGGTGTGGTGCTGCGGTCTGGTGCGGTGCTGCTCTTCTGGTGTGGTGCTGCGGTTCTTGTGTGGTGCTGCTCTTCCTGGGGTGGTGCTGCTCTTCTGGTGTGGTGCTGCGGTTCTGGTGTGGGTGCTGCGGTTCTGGTGTGGGGGCTGCGGTTCTGGTGCGGTGCTGCGGTTCTGGTGCGGTGGCTGCTCTTCTGGTGTGGTGCCTGCGGTTCTGGTGTGGGTGCTGCTCTTCTGGGGTGGTGCTGCTCTTCTGGTGTGGTGCTGCGGTTCTGGTGTGGTGCTGCGGTTCTGGTGTGGGGCTGCGGTTCTGGTGCGGTGCCTGACTCTTCTGGTGTGGGTGGCTGCTGGGTCCTGGGGTGGTGCTGCTTTCTTGTGTGGTGCTGCGGTGTTTGTGTTGTGGTGGTGCTGTTTCTGGTGTTGTTGCTCGGTACTTGGTCGATGCTGCGGTATATTGATGTCGTGCTGCTGGTCCGGTGGGTTGTTCTCTTTTTCTGGTGCGGTGCTCTTCTTCTGTGTGTTGTGTTATTCGTTTCTTTTGTGGTTCTTCTCTTCTGTTTTTTTCTTCGGTATCTGAGTGCGTGGCTGCTCTTCTGGTGTTTGCTGCGGTTCTGGTGTGGTGCTGCTCTTCTGGGGTGGTGCTGCTCTTCTGGTGTGGTGATGAGGTTATGGTGTGGTGATGAGGTTTTGGTGTGGTGATGAAGTTATGGTGTGATGATGATGTTATGGTTGTGGTGATGCTATTATGGTGTGGTGATGAGGTTTTGGTGTGGTGATGAGGTTATGGTGTGGTGATGATATTATGGTGTGGTGATGAGGTTATGTTGTGGTGATGAGGTTATGGTGTGGTGGTGATGTTATGGTGTGGTGATGAGGTTATAGTGAGGTGATGATGTTATGGTGTGGTGATGCTGTTATGGTGTGGTGATGAGGTTATGTGTCGTGAGGTTATGGTGTGGTGATGAGGTTATGGTGTGGTGATGATATTATGGTGTGGTGATGAGGTTATGGTGTGGTGGTGATGTTGTGGTGTGGTGATGAGGTTATGGTGTGGTGATGATGTTATGGTGAGGTGATGAGGATATGGTGTGGTGGTGAGGTTATGGTGTGGTGATGATGTTATGGTGTGGTGATGAGGTTATGGTGTGGGATGGGTTTTGTGTGTGGTGCTGCGTTCTGGTGTGGGGATGCTGTTATGTGTGTGTGCTGCTGTTCTGGTGTGGTGCTGCTTCTGGTTTGGGGCTGCTGTTCTCGTGTTTTGGGGCTGCGTTTTGTTGTGGTTGGTGCTCTTCTGGTGTGGTGCTCTGTTTCTGGTGTGGGTGCTGCTGTTCTGGTGTGCTGCTGCAGGTTCTGGTGTGGTGGTGCTCTTCTGGTGTGGTGCTGCTGTTATTGTGTGGATGCTGCTGTCTTGGTGTGGTGCTGCTGTATCTGGTGTGGTGCTGCTGTTCTGGTGCGGTGCTGCTGTTCTGGTGTGGTGCTGCGGTTCTGGTGTGGTGCTGCTGTTCTGGTGTGGTGCTGCGGTTCTGGTGTGGTGCTGCTGTTCTGGTGTGGTGGTGCTCTTATGGTGTGGTGCTGCTGTTCTGGTGTGGTGGTGCTCTTCTGGTGTGGGTGCTGCGAGTTGTGGTGTGTTGATGATGTTATGGTGTGGTGATGAGGTTATGGTGTGGTGGTGATGTTATGGTGAGGTGATGATGTTATGGTGTGGTGATGATGTCTTGGTGTGGTGATGAGGTTATGGTGTGGTGATGATATTATGGTGTGGTGATGATGTTATTGTGTGGTGATGATGTCTTGGTGTGGTGATGAGGTTATGGTGTGTTGGTATTGTCATGGTGTGCAACGGTTTGCGGGTACAAAGTAGGTGGTCAGAGGTATGCATGTGCTTCATGATGAGTTCATATTTAATTGATCATAACATCCAATATTTTTTGAGCTTTTTATTATTGTCATATGTTTTCAATATCGATTCAATAACGCGCGCGTTATACTCCTGCACGGAGTGAACGTTCTGTGCTAGCCAAGGTTATTGAATGCTCACCATTCTTAAATGTTTGTCGTGGGGTGACTTCCCCGCCCATGTAAAATGTAGCTTGTACGAAGGAAGGCTTATATGCATAGTCATTCTGGAAGATTTGATTTTTTCCTTCAATTTTTCATAAATTTACTCAATGACCTTCTTAATCTATCAATACTTATAAATCGATTTCACTTTCTAAACTCTAGATTATGCGTCCTACCGTACAGGAGAAGGTGAAGTCAGTGCCCAGCACACCTGTCACTTACCTGTGTTCCGGATGAATGGTTCTTAAAACTTGGATCGTAATAATATTCAGTCAAAATTAAATGACGATTTCGTTTTTTTTTTTTTTTTTTTTTAGCGTTTTATTGATTGATAATGAATTATTGTCAATACATGAAATGTGATGTAATTAACTGTAGTCCCGATGAAGATAATATGAAACATCCGAATGAAATGTACTCGATACACAATCCCACAGTTCCTTCGTGGATACACAATCCCATGATTCCCCCGTGGACAAAAATCACATGGTTCCTTCGTGGACAAACAATCCCACGGTTCTATCATGGACACGCAACCCCAGGGTTCCGCCATTGACACACAATCCCATGATTCCTTCGTGGATACACAATCCCACGGTTCCTTCGTGGACAAACAATCCCACGGTTCCTTGGTAGACACACAATCCCACGGTTCCTTGGTGGACAAACAATCCCACGCTTCCTTGGTAGACAAACAATCCCACGGTTCCTTGGTAGACACACAATCCCACGGTTCCTTAGTAGACAAACAATCCCACGGTTCCCTGGTAGACACACAATCCCACGGTTCCTTAGTAGACACACAATCCCACGGTTCCTTGGTAGACACACAATCCCACGGTTCCTTGGTAGACAAACAATCCCACGGTTCCTTCGTGGACACACAATCCCACGGTTCCTTCGTGGACACACAAGCCCACGGTTCCTTGGTAGACAAACAATCCCACGGTTCCTTCGTGGACACACAATCCCACGGTTCCTTCGTGGACACACAAGCCCACGGTTCCTTGGTAGACAAACAATCCCACGGTTCCTTCGTGGACACACAATCCCACGGTTCCTTCGTGGACAAACAATCCCACGGTTCCTTGGTAGACACACAATCCCACGGTTCCTTCGTGGACACACAATCCTACGGTTCCTTCGTGGACAAACAATTCCACGGTTCCTTGGTAGACTCACAATCCCACGGTTCCTTAGTAGACAAACAATCCAACGGTTCCTTGGTAGACAAACAACCCCACGGTTCCTTCGTGGATACACAATCCCACGGTTCCTTAGTAGACACACAATCCCACGGTTCCTTACTAGACAAACAATCCCACGGTTCCTCCATGGACACACAATCGGGCGATTATTTCGTACAATTGGTGTATTAGATAATCAGTAAATATTCTCATATCTGACAGTAGTACTTGTAGATAGCTTGATTGCCAAAAAAAACAAAACAAAAAACAAAAACAGGTAGTTCCTATAATCTAAGGGAATCATACTATGATGAAAATGATACTGCATGGCATTGAAATGAGAACAAACACATGGAAGTTTTTTTTAAGTAAAAGTCTTTATATTTTTACACATCAGTAAAATATTACATAACTTAGTCATTCTTGTACAGCATTTTAGCAGTTTAGTAAGACACTCTATGAGATGGCATGATATGTGTATTGTGATAGGTGGACTTGAACTAGGTAAGTACGTACACTTCTATACATATATATATATCAAAATTCTCTATACAAGGGAGGTAACTGAAAATTCAACCTTTCTAACTTAATGACATACAGTTAATCGATTCATGGCCAGCGCCACATCGTTTTCTGGTTGCCGTTGTGTAATTAAGAAATTTTCTGTTCACTTAAATTGCCAATTGTTTTATTTAATATTTATAAGGAAAACGGAGTAAATTATGTGATTATGGGGCGTGTACACGTTTCAATATAGGTCCTCACGGGGGAGACATAATGAGTGGAGTACTTGTTTTAAATTAAATACAAACAATGAATAAATAACATAGTAAAGGTTAATGAATTCGTATTAATTGTGCGTTTACCTGTCATATATAATGACGATTCGTTAATACACTATCTGCTGAAGCGATTACAGTAAAAAGTGGTCCAGGGGGTTAATTGGTAGTGAGAAAGTACATCTGTCAAATTAGCTTCCCACAAATTAATACAATATACATTGTACCTGTACAAAGGACTGTCAAATACATAATGTACGATGTGTGGGGTACACGCACCGAGTATACCTTTTAAAAACACTAATATTTTTGTTTTGCTTCTTTGGATTTCATGTAAATATCTTCATTTTTCTTTTTTTTTTCTTTTTTTTTTAATATTTGCTGAAATACGAAGATTTAGTGATATGTTTTCTGTGATTGGACAATTTCAAGCCATATCAACCTCTTGTACTAGATCAGATATCTCGGTATTGGATCAAGGATACGCCCATCCAATACATCACCTGCAATTTCGGGACGAACAATAAAACAGTTTAACCCGATACAATCCCGTGTCTATGCTAATTGGAGATTATATGTAAATATTGTATCTTCATAAGTGTACACATAGAATGATTAGTGTCTTTAAGAATGAATATCCCTTATCTAGGTTTTTTTTTATAAAAGGTCTAAAACACAACTGGCGGTTTCTGGACTAGTCTTCATTAATACAATTATATTGCGTCAAAATTCTACAAATTTAAACGCATTCACATACCTTTGCTCTTTCTGATCTACAATATTTTCATAGAAAGCAAATGACGATCAAGTTTCGGTGATGTATCACACTGAATAAATAAAATGATAATTGAATTATAGAAAACAGTTCTGTCCAAACAAAAGTGGGTACCACAATGACCGAAGTGACCATGGTGGCTCAGTATACATGGAGATCATTCAAAAAGTCGTAAATCATGTAATAGGTGCTTGATATTGTTGTATTGTTCTTTTTTATTATTATTATTATTTTTACATTTTCCTTCGTAGCAGGTACATGAGCCACCCTAACCAATCGACGTGTAAATCAGTACGTTACTGGTTTAGATGACGCCACAACATCGTCTTAACTAAAAGTATAATTTAATTGGTTTTTATTTCTTAGTTATTTTCTATAGATGAAATACTGTCCAATCATTTTTCATTATCTAAATAGTCTAAAATCCTTGATAGTGAGAAGGACAAGGATCTCCCTCGTTTACAATGGATTCGTAAAGTTGATAAATCTCCTTATCAACAACGTTTTAATGCTGCCTCGAGTTGTTGTTCAACTAAGCATTTATCTAAACTTCTTACTGACATTTTTATACAAATATGACAAAACTCCAGTCCAATTGGAATTATGGCTACTGTACAAGTGAAATTAATGGAATGTGGATTTTGATAAAAAAAAAATCAAAGATGTTTTTCTACACTTTAAACGTTTATCCCGATTTCACACTAAAGGAATACAAACGTTTCCTTGTAATGAGATATTTAATTTTCCAAGAAAGGTGAATTGTTATTGTTTCAAACTACTGAAAACGGATGATTTCCCTGTACTAATGTTTAGTGCACTCCAATTCTAGCCCATTACAATTTTTAACAAGTAAGAGTAATGCTTATTTGGGGCACCAAGATTAGAAGTTTTGATAAAGGCTTGGTTGATCGGCATCCTATATTTTAATCGGGGCTATTGTGATGTTTCCAATAAAAAGTAGACATGTTTGTATTATTATCATTATCCAATAACCTAAAAGATTGCAAAAATGAAGCATTACAGTCATTACTTTGTTTGGAAAAATGCTTATTGCATTTGTATGTTGTCATTTCATTGTTTTTGAGTAAACCTATTTTTGTAAGCAAGAAATGTAACAGTGTCTACATACAAGCACGATGTCATACAGAGTGTAGAAACAACCAAATTACCATTCAAAACGTTCAGTGAGATTTTTCATCTGGATTAAGAAACACATATTTTACAAAACTTGGCAATTGATGACAATGGTTAACGAATACTAAAACTCTGCTAAATTGAATTACCTCTGGGGAACAACTGCACGAAATCGTCTAACATGCCGGTCTTGGATGGTCAAATTCGAAGAGAGGCGCAACAAAATAAAATCGCTGAGACGCAAGTGAGCATCGTCTCGGGTCCACCGTCATACATCCCTTGTCCCCAAGGAAGAAAGACCCGAGAACATCTCCTCACGTTCATCTTCACCCATCCCTTGTCCCCAAGGAAGGAAGACCCTGCGAACATATCCTCAGGTACATCTTCCCACATCCCTTGTCCCAAATGGAAAGAAGACCCTGAGAGCATCTCCTCACGTCCATCTTCACACATCCCCTGTCCCCAAGGAAGGAAGACCCTGCGAACATATCCTCAGGTCCAGCTTCACACATACCTTGTCCCTATATCTACATCCTTTTCCAGCAATGGTCGGAGTGATGAGCCATAAATTCACACACACCCCTGCGAGTGATGAGAATATATGGTCATTTTCATTTAAGAGGACAAATAACAACAAGTTGATATTCTGATATGACAAAATTGTTTCTCGTTAAGAGTTATATATGCAAACGATTAAACATATCATTCTCTTGAATGGCCTACTAGGGATGTTAAATGGTTTCGATATATCAACCACCGCGAAGGAGGCTGATTGGTTAGCACAAGGGAAGCCTTGTGCTGACCAGCCAAACATTTTCACTCGGGTTCCGAGGTTAAACTCAACTATTACTCTATTTTTCTTTTCGCCAGGTTTTGTAGGGTCGGCCGATATAGTATGTCCACCTTGATGACATATAAAGGATAAAGGAAAATCGTCGGACGGACCGGATTTAGATCCATTGACAATAGGTTATCCATTACAAAATATAATTTTTTTTTTAATTTTAACTCTATTCTCAAATCTACTTTACCCAAGTTTTAGCCATCGCTGTACGTGCTTGAAAACCAGGAGAGATAGAAAATGTAAGAGTGCGATTTGGTTCAACAATTGCAATCCCAAAGTGTCTATAATGTTTGTAGTGCATATCACATTATACCAATTATCACCTTCCACCCATTTAAATTCTTTCATGTGGAATGAACAGGACAGAATTTGAATCCACACTGGATCTGACAAATACTATCTCGATTCTTATCTGTGACAGGTTTCTATCAATACTCTTTGTCATTAATTCATTTTTAATGTGCTTTAGTTGAAACCACAAAAATATCCGATGGTAATAACTGATAACAATGATATCGTACATATTTGATTACGGTTCATTCTATAACATTCCCCACAACGTTGATGGTAAAAAAAGCTAGGAACAAATCCAATTACTAACGACCTTCTTAGCTTGTGTAAATTTGATGAGTCCTGCTTACAATTTAGGGTTTTGTATGAAAAATATGTAAAAAGAAGACGTCTGAACGGCGACGTAAGGTGATTTGGGATTTTGAATTATTAATATTTTACATGAGAGACCCCGATAAACTATCTAAACCGTTCACCCGGTAACAGTGGCTTTTCTATTTTCATATTAGATATCTATTATTTTTATTACGCACCATTGAATAATACTCAGTTAATAAAATACGCTTTGTTTTATACCCAACGTGTTTCACTTAATGCTTCATTAATTAGGCAGTTTTATGTTTCTCTATCGCACGTGCGTTGCGTGGTGGGGCGAAAGCAATATAAAACAGCAACACGTCCGTCAACAACGCCGGTAAATGTCGTTTTCAAACTATTAATTTTCGTTTTATCTGTAATAGATTTATAAAATAACTATCGTTATTAACATAAATATGGGACGGGGTAGTCATGCCGCATTATGAAAGTGGCCACAGGTTTGGAGACAACTGATTCTCAAAAAAGTTAGAAGGTGACAGTTTAATCCAGTTAGCCTTATTTTGCAGTCCATTCTACTCTTGCTACGGATCACATGAAATCCTCATACGTGTGATTATTTATTGTGTCACTTTGCTTCCTTGATCGACAATAAAATAGTACCTTAGCACGTCATACAAGGTAAACAATGAAATAAACACTTATTCCTATGCAAAAATGCGAAGATACAAACATATACACGCGTATAGAAACAATATTCTTGTTCTCATTGAGGAAATAAGATCGGATGTTCATACATTTGGCAAGCAATCCAAACCGGGGTAGTCAAATACGAAGCCACTGGATAAATCAATGAGTATTAAATAGCACCCAACATGTCTAAATTCATACTGCTAAAATAGATATATAACAGTGATATCATGTTAGGGAAAAATACCATCAAATAGCGAAGTAGTCGACATTAATCGAAAATAAAGGTGGCCGGCGGGTGCAGTGATATTCTATTCTCGGTCGGAAAAGGTATTGGTGTCATCTGACCAACACGTGGGTTCTTTCCGGGTAATCCTTTTTCCTTCTACAGCAAGATCCATTGCGCGTTTCTATCCTGGCTAACAACAGCAATTAATATAAGTTGATATTACCTGTTTAACATTTGTTTTACAATGAATAGAATGCATATTTATAGTTACGAAATATTACAATCATAAGCAAGCAACTGCGCCATATACGCTTAGCCGTAGATAAGGAAGCAGTGATGTAATGTACAATAAAGAAATTGAAATACAAATTTTGTGATTATCACATTTATTACATAAATTAATGCTACATCAAAAATTTGATTAATTACTTTATTATCTAAAACAACCATTTTTTAGATTTAAGGTCTCGATAGGTTTGTTCACTTGTCAAATATTAGAGTAGTATTTTATATTATAAACTTGCAGTTACAATATGATATACATTTAATGTAACAGAAGATGAAAAAGGATCTTGAAGGTTGCAACAGCTGGGAAGGTTCCTCAAAAATGTGAAATATAAAAACAATTTTACAGTTGTCTAATGCTCAGACTTATCAAATTGATTGATTGATGTTATTGGTTAATTGCTCACCACCATATGTCCATATTTCCATGCGACACAGATAACAGCGAGTACGCGTGTTTTTTTGTTGTTGTTGTTGTTGTTGTTGTTGTTGTTGTTGTTGTTTTCTTCTATTAATGAGATCAATAGTATAGGTGAGGAATTTGTATGATGTGTGCAAAATGTGTATTTTTGTGTCATTGTTTTTGATAATCGTGATGTTTTTTAATAAACATATCAGTCAGTGCTATGCCAATGTGAATAAAAAACATCTTCATGGGTATATAATAATTATTATCATATATATACACAAATGACCTTGACTCCCCTTCTGGATTGGTATATTTTGATATCTAGCATCACGGAAGTGATTGGGCAGTTACAATGTAATTAGATATGATGATAAGTTTTGCTCAAGTGAAAGAGCATTTATCTCAATGTAAAATGCTTTTTGGTACATGTTGATCTTCGGTAATAGTCATATGATCTGGTTTGCTAAGCTAAGTATATACTCCACGGAAAGGAAACCCGTTTTATGATCCACTTTTTATCATTACACTACTCTTTTATTAGATTACTATTAAACTATTACCAAATTGGTAAAAGCTATCGGGCCTATGCGCTTGTCTTTGTATAGTTCAGCATATCCTTTGGACGCTTTTTTAATTCTCTAGCTTCCTCCCTTCTAGATCCCCACGCTTTGGTGATGAGACCTCTAGAAAGAAGAAACAAGTAGTTGTTGCAGTATTATCAACATCTGCAGTTTTATATAACCTCAATGACGTATGTTGTATATTGTACTTGAGAATTATTTAATGCTATTCACTGGTTGTGTGTTTTGTACAATCTGTCTTTATTTAAATTTACTTCAAATTCGTTATGGTTGTTGTGGTATTGAGATCAATATAAAACTGACGTTCATTATTTTTGATATCTTGTACTGATTTTGTGTAAGTTGGCAATTGACAACAGTAATACATTACATTAATGTACCACTCGATTCATTCAATATTAACTAAGGCGTCATCTAATATGATACTTGCATGTTGTGGTATTTATGACAATATCTATTCTACATATATGATAATAAAAACTCATCAGCTTTATTGTGTTATCTATTGAAATCGCATTACGGATCTCATTACAATTACAATTTAATCCGAATTTATCGACACGAAACGATATTTGGGTTGTACTCTTTCGTCATAGACTTATTTCGATTGTCTGTAGCCGTATCTTGGACGGTGTAATACCCGCATACTTTATCTGTCCCGTGACATATATAATTATAATAATAATACTGACCAAACAGTATAATTTGTTACATATATGAAATGACCAAACTATTTATGTTATCATTCAAATGTCAGAAAGTTTTTTTTTTAAATACTTGATTATTACCCTACTGATTGTTCTTTAACTTACAGTAGACAACTCATACGTAGACCTTGAAGATACTGGCGACCCCGCAGAATCATGCATTAAACGGTTTTAATCCTCACAATTATCAACTTGTATATAATATACTATATAGCAGTTATATTTCCATTAAATTGTCATTACCTGTCAGCATAATCGATGTTGTGAACCTGTTATAACATTTAATTGGATGTACTGTACATCTTGGTTTGACTGATTAAACTAAGGTGGTTTGTTTTTCAATTGACCTTGGTCGCCTGAAGCACAATAACGCACAATTTTTAGTAAACTTGTCTTTATACTAATTCACTTCACTTTGTACCTTGAAACGATAAGAATAAACACTAACAAGATTTACAACAAAATATGTTAATGTATTGAGTGTAAATTAACAACCCAAATGAAATGAATATTTATTAGTGCAGAACTAAACCGGATCAACAAAACTCGCGATAATTGAACGAAGGACATCACATATTCTACTGCACTGTTCACAGTACATTGATATATATATATGGAATATAGATGTGCCAGTATTTTAGTTCGAAAGCGGACTGAACGCTGACGAAAAGAAAACGACAGGAAAAACCAACGCGCCTCTTAAGCAAATTCAGTATTACTAGTGTGACCAGGAGTTAAATGAATCAGACATTGGACGGAAAGATATTTAATGTTTAAGTGTTGCGCTTTTTTATGTTTAAAATGTTTGTGTGACGACTCGGTGATACACACAATTAATCAAATCTAATATTAGATAAAATGTGCATTCCTGAGCAAATTTACTATATTTTTTAAAGGTCGCCTTAGGCCCTTCAGAAATGACTTACAATTTGCGTGCAGATTGTAATTAAACATACTTAAAACGCAGTGGTAAATTTCTATACTTTAGTATCTCCATTATTGCTTCAATTAGGGAAATGAAGATTTCGTTACGATCAGAAAATGAATTATAAAATATCATAGCTGTGTCATTTAAAAAATTAAAACGTATCTCTTGATTATCGTGCTAGAATGAGAAACATCCATGACTTTAGGACGACATAGGAACTAATAACTAGATATTAAACTTTATTAAACTGTGTTAAAGGAGTGTTAATATGCTTTATTGAATGCTGATATTCTGAGTATGTATATGACAGGTACACATATAGTTCACTTCAAATGCAATTATATAACTTTGAAAGTTTTAATGGTAGTTAAGATTTCTAACTGATTTAAGTGTCTAGTAGATATGTTAACTTAATGTATGATCCGGTGACTTCATCTGTCTTGTCTATGTGATAAATGATTATGTAATGCACACTCATCTAAAAATCATATTACTGAAATGCATGTAAGTAGTTTTTAGTTTTCAAAATTCGATTTGATTTGACAACAGAACGGAACAAATGATATGCTATGACAATATAACAAATCAACAGTCCATCAGGTATGTCTATTATAAACTAATTATCATATGGTCTACTTTATCAAGGGTATACATCTTAACCTCGTTCAACATAGTATCAATGTATTTTAAAAGGTATCTTAAGTCTACCAATTAAAATTTACCACTCTATGGCATTGCCACTATATGGGCTTATCAATTGTAGGCTAGCGCACTTAATATAAATTTGCCCTTGTCCAGTTGGCATTCATATGTCTACGAATGCCAGTTGAAATCAGTTCAATGCTTACATATATGCCACAAGAATCGAAATATTTAATGCATCCTAATTATAAGCAACAGACATAAACTTGAAAAATATATTAGAATTAACAATTATCGCAAGTGTTCAAGACGTCTAAACCTCCTCTTTAATAAATACAATTTAGGTAGTACCACAATCTCAAAAGTCAGAACCACGGTAGAGATACTGGAACTGAAAGTCTTATCTACGAGTATAGATCACTAAAAAACAACAGAGAATTCCGACATAATAACTCGAAATCGATATAACGAGGACAACATATCAATAAAAAGATTTGCATGGAAACCCTTCAAAATGAAAAAGGAGGGTCAGACCAGAGGTTCCGGAGGGGTAAGCGTCTTCTGCTTTTTAAAGACATCGGCAAACTAATCTGGATGAAAAATAATATAAAAAAAACAATAGCTAGGGTGTTACAATGGAAACACTAGACATTTCAACAAATATCGGGCACGTCTAACGTCATATCGCACAAGGAAGTATAATATTTCAAAGTTCGTTTATGATATCTACCATAAATCTTTACATGGTCCTCATCAATCCACGTTTCTCAAAACTTATGTTATTAATTTTTTTCTGTGGTCGTCATCTGTCCCGGAAATCGTGATAGTGGAAACAATACCTTGCATATCAGTTAACAACAACATATAAACAGCGTAGGAATTGGACGCAGGGATGTTACTATCTAGAAATAGAACAATAGCACTTGAAATCGTCATGTTTATACAGAAAGGTTGTAAGTTGTCCCTGTTGGTTACGTTGTAAGTAAGGATCGAGGACAGCAGATGATGTTGACGAGTGTATAGTGTCCTTGATTTCAAGGTCTGCATGGCCGACATGGTCAATAATTTTTTTGCGATTTAAAGATAACACACCGTCAATATACCTATAGGTTTCACACTTATATCCCACAAGACTGTACATGTTTTATGATTACATATAGACATAACATGTTTCCCAGTGAGATCATGAGGACGGCCATAAATTTCCTTATAGTCTCATATAAAGTGGAAACATTGATAACGACGTGTACCTTCTATTAATTAATAATCTAAATAAGCCTTCAATCCAAAAATAAAAAATGAAAATAACAACACATAATATACATTGAATAAAAGAAATATGGTATGATTGGCATTTGTTCGTTTTGCAGTAATATTTTTGTATTGTCTTGTTGAACATGTTATTAATGATATCATACTATCTATGTATACAGTTCGTATGCTATTAGAACCTTAAGGTGAGGGCTAATATAGACATTAGCCTGTTGCTAAATCCCCATTGAATTAATACATGATAATATTTCTGAGATAAGAAATATCGTACGAGATTTTGTCCATATCTTATTCTTTACTATTCCTAGACATGTCCGTATTGCCCTATAATAGTAAGTACTATTTATTTTCAAAGAAAAATCTTATATCACTCCAAACACTGTGTTTAACAAAATAAAAGTCAATGTTCCTGCATGGCAAATTAAAAAAAAAGAAAAAAAAAAAATATAAGGAGTCTTACATAGAAGTGACTCTTAAAAACATTTATATTATCGTTAGTGTCTAGACTAGACACAAAGCTACGTAGGTGAAATTAGGCGTTATTTGTAGTACTCAATGAGACGATCAATGGTATATTTTTTAACATATACACTGTATCGTCTTTATGAAAACCGCCCGTCACATTGTTATTTTTTAATTTTGAAAAATTAAATAAATAAAAAAAAATCATGAAAATCGTAAATCGGTAAGTATGTAATTTGGATTAAAAATCTAAATTGTTGTAGGCTATATATTGAATTAGCATATGTTCGTGTAACCTACGTAAGCAAACAATCTTAACAATATAAGTTTGCAACTACTTATAAGACCATCAGTCTAATATGAAGCTTTGAACGACATGTTAAGGCTATTTTGACTCATCGAAAGATAATACAATGTAGTCAAAACGTAATATACAAAAACAAAAGAACGAACGTTACATGGACAAGTATAATCTGTATATACGAAATAGAAAATAAATTGTAATTATCCATCAAACATAATGGAAATTTTTTATGTTTTTTTTTTTTTATATTTTTTGCTTCCGATGAAGCTAATGAATATTTCCCAAACAAGGTATGAAACATTCGCATTGGTTCTATAACACAAAAATTACCGAAAGAAAATTGCCTCGAAATCAAGTGAAAAGAATGCGTGGGAAATTGCGTGGAGCAGAGTCTTAAAGCCTCATCTTTTGTAAACGCCTCCCTTGCACACTAGCTATACCGATTATGCCCATTCAATACACGAAAGTATATCTGGGAGGAAACATATTGCAATATTTGCACCAGTGTGACATTTGTACTCTATGATCTACTCTCACAATCGATTAGATCTACATACGTACACAAATACTGACTCAGGCTGTTGAATACATCAGAACGTAGTACAAAGACAGTCATGTCAGAACGCGTAGGAAGTGCTGACGTGTTAATAAGCTGTTAATTACATTTAAGAACTCATATTTATCTATTATTAATCTTTATGGATAAGACAACTTTTTGATAGTACTTTTTTAAAAAATATTTTCCAATGGATACATATTAAAACAGTAATATGAACTGATGAAATTATGTTATTCTCAACATTATTAACCATAAATAACGACGACTACTAAAATTCCCATCAGTTGTTCGAATTACGTGATATCCAATTTTAATCAAATCATACTATACTAGCTATAAAGTAAAACTAAGGAAACACGAGACTTAGCTTCATCAGACGCTTAGATTACGTAAACACAACCAATGACGATATATTGCAAGTATCAAACATGGAAAAATAATAACTTCAGTTTTTCCGTTATGTATTTTCCATTCTTATACCGTATCACAACTGATTCCCCAACATATGGTGTCGAAAACACAAGATTCGATATGCTCCCGATAACACGGTTTTCGTAATGAATTCGAATGGCCAAAGAAATATAGGCTTTCGCGAGAAAGAGGTTTATAAAGACTCAATGAAAACAATACTTCTATTGTTCGATACTCAATAGCATGCACTGTACCGTCGATAACGCAAAAAATGGTTACCATTCCGGAACGCCTGGTTTATTATGATATTACCTTTTCAGAGCTCTTCAGAAAAAATATAATTTGGTCATTATGTGCTTTTGTTTATGTGGATTAGAAGAACGATTATAGTTTGCCCATTTGTTGTTGCCGTTCTTGTTGCTGTCGCTACTGCTGCAAGCTGACAATGCATTAACAGACCAATGTAGTATTTTCAGATTATCAAAAAAATGTGTGCAAGGACGAATAACAAACAGGCTTAACAACCACCAATCAATGCAGAAAGTATTTATTTGTAATATAATTGAAACGATTCTATAAATTGATTTTACCATTCGCCAGACTTTCCTGCAGTCTATGGCATTCAGCACAAACGAATAAACTGGTTTGACCTATCCCAAAGCGAACGTAATGAAAAAAGCTCGTCTCAACACAAATCCGTGTAAATTTCGTTAAATCATCCCCAACTTTATATGTCCATTTAATTGAATCAGCGCTTTTGAAAAAAAGGCAGAAGAAATTTCCTTACAAAATTGAATAAACTTCCATAGTGGCTTTCATAGAAACCACCACTGATCCGAAACATTGCATGTTCATCTGCGAGTTTCCCTTTAGTTCTGTTTATTATCCTTTTTAGTCATTTCCCCCGTTTTATCAGAAGGGAGAGCTTCATTAATTCAAACACACGGTTCCACAGAACGGTCTTAGATGGTTTACAAATATAGCAATTTCCTCTTGATTATCCCCGTAATTGATCAGTGAAAACTAGGTAAAAACCTGAATGAATACAAATTCACTCGCCAGAAATCTGTCCATTAGGAGGCATTTGTTGGATCCACGAAATTCATGGATCATGAAATACGATAAAGATATTGAATATATACGCACCAGACCGATCTTAAAACAGCAAAAAGGAATCTAAATTGCATTAGCAAATCATTTGCAAAGGCATTAATATGTTTACGTTCGCCACAACGCTTTGTAAACACTAATGTCGTGCGTTTCTTAAGAATTTCTATTGGGCACAAGGGATGGGTATGAATGCAGCACAATCGGATAACGGCTGCTAATGACTTCTACTTGCCCTCTTCGAAAATTGAATTGTGTGGTGGAGACACTGTGATATAGCTACTGGGCTGGTCTCAGTCGGTCTGTCAGAGCTCCAACCCATAGTCACTTATTTGTTCACAGCGTTCATGCTACATGTATAAAAGGAATATTGCCACCATATTTTTACACTCGTGCTGTATATAAATGTATCCAAGTCCCAAAACGTTACATTTACTTATCAGGATACCTATTCGTTAACACGTTATATACATATCAACAAAGATGGGAAGACGGGGAAATATTGATGTTTGTCATATTGGTTATTGAACAGCAAAGGAACCACTATTTAAGAAGATATAACTACAAAATATCCATCTATTACAGAATCGAGCTGCATTGTATAAATTAGGAAACACGTACAACTATATTTTTCGCAACTGCAAAAAACCTGTTACTGAAATTAGATGGAGGATACAATGAATTTTAAAGTCAGACTAATATCACGTGGATTTGTTCTCTTTGTTTTCACCGTAAATGGGTGCCAATTGTTTGTCTGTATGCAAAACTTAATTACTTGTTTTAGATTTGACAACAGCTTTGATCGGTTAATTTTATCATCTCGTTTTTTACACCATCGTTGAAATTGGCAAAAAGAAATTTCAAAGTACAGTTTTCAATGAAACTGTCTTGGAAACAAGGCATGACGGACACTAGGACTAGTAACCAGATATTACAAATAATTCATATATACCAATAAAACATAAATATAATTTTACATGTACACTACTATTAATCAGGAATTAATTAAACAAGCTCACCAATAGCACAAGTACACAAATCATACGCATGTACCGATTTAACAATCAACCGATATTACTGGTACGCAACTTATACGCTTGTATTAAATACACAAATCTACCAATTTAACAAGTAAACAGTATTTTCTACGGTAAGACCTGTATTGATAAGGTTTATTGCTGCACCCTCTGTGTTATAAGAATGATTGTTAGTGCCATCTATGTTATATATTGATTGCCGGAACCTTCTATGTTTTGTATTGATTGCTGGTACCCTGTATGTTGTAAGATTGATTGTTGTACCAACTACGTTATAATATTGATTGTTGTACCAACTATGTTATAATATTGATTGCTGGTACCTTGTATGTTATAATATTGATTGCTGGTACCCTCTACGTTATAATATTGATTGCTGGTACCCTGTATGTTGTAATATTGATTGCTGGTACCCTGTATGTTGTATATTGATTGTTGGTACCCTGTATGTTATAAGATTGATTGTTGTACCAACTATGTTATAAGATTGATTGTTGTACCAACTATGTTATAATATTGATTGCTGGTACACGATATGTTAAAATGTTGATTGCTGGTACCCTATATGTTATAAAATTGATTGTTGGTACCCTCTACGTTGATATTGATTGCTGGTACCCTGTATGTTATAATATTGATTGCTGATACCCTGTATGTTATAATATTGATTGCTGATTCCCTGTTTGGTATAATATTGATTGCTGGTACACTATATGTTATAAGATTGATTGCTGATACCCCCTACGTTATAATATTGATTGCTGGTACCCTGTACGTTATAATATTGATTGCTGGTATCCTGTACGTTATAATATTGATTGCTGGTATCCTGTACGTTATAATATTGATTGCTGGTACACTAAATGTTATAATATTGATTGCTGGTACCCTCTATGTTATAATATTGATTGCTGGTACCCTGTACGTTATAATATTGATTGCTGGTACCCCTACGTTATAATATTGATTGCTGGTACACTATATGTTATAATATTGATTGCTGGTACACTATATGTTATAAGATTGATTGCTGGTACACTATATGTTATAAGATTGATTGCTGGTACACTATATGTTATAATATTGATTGCTGGTACACTATATGTTATAATATTGATTGCTGGTACACTATATGTTATAAGATTGATTGCTGGTACACTATATGTTATAAGATTGATTGCTGGTACACTATATGTTATAATATTGATTGCTGGTACACTATATGTTATGATATTGATTGCTGGTACACTATATGTTATAATATTGATTGCTGATACCCTGTATGTTATAAAATTGATTGCTGGTACGCTCTATTTTATAATATTGATTGAAAGTACCCTCTATGTTATAGTATTGATTGCTGGTACCCTGTATGTTATAAGATTGATTGCTGGTACTAAACATCGATATAACGTCGTAATGTCGGAATCATAATTCCAAAACAAAATTTTAGATTAGCATGGAGATCCTTGAACAAGTACAATGAGCATAAAGCCATGAACTTCTAACCGTGCCTTCTGCTTCTTTAGGCCAACTCAGGGTTGTCATAATCTGAACAGAATGAGAATAGAGAGCAGATGTAACAATATAACATAAGTCTTACAGAAGGATTTTAACGTCTAAATTCTTATGAATTAGTATGAGTAACATCAGCTCAGAATAAATATCAATATTTAATATTTAAAAACATCCAAGTGTTAACAAATCTATACGTTATAGTGTCAATGCATCGCATCCTATATATTTCCCGAGGTTTGGCCCTTTGCATCACTGATGAGTCCTAGAAGGGTGAAACAGCTGCATTAGATATTTTAACTCATCGTGTCTCTACTTCTCTACTGTATTTAATCCTCTTTTCTAAATATTTTAATAGTTTGTGTGTCTATTATACAATCATTTGACGTAGTTTAATACCCTTTCCGTTTTCCAGGAATTTGCCCATTGGCTACACCTGCCAGTCCTAGTATGATAAATCATCTTGATGATGTAGTTGTATTCAGTATTTAACATGTTTTCATCTGTATCTATTACTTCAGAGTATCACTCCTGTGGGTTTGTGAAATAGCGGTGGTTTTGTACTCTACGATGTTTCCTATTGCTTGTTATGTCTCAATTCTACGAGAGCACCTGTTCAATATTTATCCATAATTAAATAAGGGTATAAGTGAACTTGTCTGCATTCCCACATTTTTGGGGCTTATTTCCCCAACTTCCATTAATGCGTCCCAACATTTTAGAACCTAGCATCACCGACAATTCTTAGAAACACGTGTATGATGCAGTGTTATATTTATTTTTCGACATAAACTGTAGATACCGTTTTTAAAATACTTTAAAATAAGTTGGCTGTCCACTTGAAATCTATTTCAAAATAACATGAATTCATAATATCCAAAAGGCATTATCATAGTCCCCGAGAATCGATTTCAAAATATTATCTCAATAAAATGAAAAATCATTGAGATCGAATGAATCTTGGAATCAATATATGGTCAGTTGACCTTCTACTAACCAGTCTGATGGTGTCTATATCTGATGTTTTGTTTCTATCGACTGACAAACTGACGAAAACCAAACCAAACAGGTCTATGTATCAAGGTTTGTTTTTATTGAGTTGTTAATTATCAAGGTGCTGAGTCATAATAAATCACCCAATATTTTGTTGGCTTCATGATTTATATATCTTTACACCGTATAGTTGAATTCCGGAACCATTGTAAGAAGATGATTAATACCTAGTTACAAAGTTTGATTTCAATCAGCAAGCAACAAGAATGTCGTTAGTATATTAATCATAGTCATTATTATAAGTATATAAGTTATAAACAAGGTTTTGCTGTGATGTTAACATAATGACATTAAATAACATATTTCCGTTGGTCTGTTTCCCCGCCGTTGATAGAGTGGGAGGGATCACTATGATCTCACAGCTGGTAGCAGTCCGGGGGGACTCCCCTATCACACACAATTTACATTAACTTATTATACGGATTTGTTCGATGTGATGGAGAAGATGTTCGATTTGTTCAGTTTCTGAACGGATATAATTTAAGATCTCCTATTGTATAGGTTTTGCATATGTTGCCACTTGTGTTCGTCTTAGTTTGAACGATTGATAAATTCGTTTTATTGTCCTGCCATTGTACGCCCATGGCAACGCATTTGGGGCATATAATTCCTAACTACCCGTAGTCAATAGAATACATTCATTGACCATAGAACGTACCTGATGAACCCGCAGAACCATCCGACTTAATTCGATAGGGATTACCAGATGAAAACATAGAAGAGCAGAAACCCCAGCCATTTCAGACCCGATCCGCCTTAACGCCAGTCAGCAATGCTTTCAATATTTGATATTGCTATAAGTTAACATGGTTTAACCTGCGATATTAGTTCTTTTGGATTAAAATAGTTCCATAGCATCACGATCGCGTGGTGTAACTGCACTAGAAAAATTAATTTACGTTTCATCATGATTTCATTTACATTGTTTATTCAAATGTACACACACAATCATTTCCATATTTATTGACTGAACACACCGGAACGGAACGTCAACACTGTCATACCATTCCTTTGGCACTTTTAGGGTTTTTTATCACTATTTAGCGGACACATTCATGCATATCCGGAAAAAGATTAATTAGAGTTGAACCTGATGAATTATAACCGGATGTATAATTTATTACGACATATGTAGATGTTGATGAACAACACGTGTACAGCTTTAAATAAAATAGAACGCATTGTTTCGGAACGTGTATTTTATTAATTAGATTTTACTCGTCTGCGTCTGTCAGTGTAAACGAGCACTTTCAATTCTATATATTGATATCCGAGAAATATTGGAGCCTTTCTCTCTTTTTTTTTTGTTTTATTTGTTAATATGAATGGCGATGCTTAACGTCCATATCTTGATAATTGATTAATTACTATCACAGTATAAATAGACTAAGGCAATTAACCCATAATTGGATTTATTAGAATCATTAATAAAACTAGTAACATTAAGAGATGACTGGAATTCCATGCATGCATAGTTATGTTGCGTAATCCTAGAGATAAGCATACATCT
This sequence comes from Pecten maximus, assembly GCF_902652985.1. Lineage (NCBI taxonomy): Eukaryota > Metazoa > Mollusca > Bivalvia > Pectinida > Pectinidae > Pecten > Pecten maximus. Next base: position 21,038,438 of record NC_047016.1, on the reverse strand, counting down.
CGTTATCAATGTGATATGTTCTAAATTAAAACGAGCCCATACTTTATTCAGTGTACTACATATATCATTGTAAGACACTTGTCTTGTATTATCAAGTCGTATGATTATAAAAAATTTAAAAAAAAATCATGTTCTATAAAAAGCATTATCTAATACATTTCATCTGATGATACTTACCTTATATGTAATGGTAACGTGAATTGGACTAATTTAAATATTTAACCGAATGTATACTACGAGCAACGACTTGAACATTAGAAACATCAAAATATAATATCAGGATAATAATAGAAGATTTAAAGTTGATCATTTTAATATGTTTCCTAAAAAAGCAGAATAAGTTGTGTAATAGGAAGATAACGATGATTTGTCACGTTGATTGTGCGTCATACCATGAACACACTAAGTAGGTAGTTGATCATTTTGTTATCGATTTTATACATACAAAAGTTGAAAAAGTGGTAAATTCGAGTCTCATGATAACATCAGAATTCCTTAAACATTTAATTCACATTAAGATGTCTATATTGTACGGGCAAGTAAACTATCTTAAAACAGTATCAAATAATGCCTTTTTGATTCGTCAATTACTTGAGCGAAGACCATTGGGATTTGTACAGTCATACAAATTTGCTACTGATAATAAAATCTGTATATTAATGTGTTCGCAAGTAGACCTGGAATATTAGCACGCGATATTTGAAATGTTAACTGTTTTTTTACACAGGTCTTAGTATTTTCTAATTGGTTTTCACCTCAGCCTATCTAAATCTATTTCTACGTGTAAACAATTAATTTATGGAGAAAATCTGCTTGAATGTCTGTCAAATGTTATCAAATATTAACGTTATCTTCAATGTCTATTATACATTGTCAAATGTCAAGGTAATATTGAATGCATGTCATACATCATCAGACATTACCGTTACAGTAAATACATGTAAAGCATTCCAAATGTCAGGGTAATCTTAAATGTCTGTCATAATTTATCAAATATTAATGTAATCTTAAATATATATTATACATTACAAATATTTACGTAATACCTGTATAACATTTTCAAATGTTCATATGAGTTTTAATGTATCCCCTGTGTAAGGAATGGTTAACGTTAACGTCAGCGTCTCCTATGCATTATCAAATGTCAATATAAATTTTCTTTGAACATAGACCATCCGTTTTCAATTGTCAGAGTAAGTGGAACGTTTGTCATACATCATTTCATTTGCTTACTTAAGTATTTTTTATTAGTATTTTTTCTGTCATACAACATGCATTTGTGACATGAACTTTGAACTATATTTCGTATCATTTCAAGAAAGGGTAATACAAATTTGTGGGTGTGAACTTTATGATGAAATAAAACCATTGGTTGAATCGTAAAAATGATTGGAAATTCGGTTAATATTATAGACGAGTGTTTGGCAATAATCCTCCAACAGGCTACCACAAGTGGTAAGACTATAAATATTATCAGCAAACGACATGGTCACTCTATGTTATTTAGATAAGCATACCATTAATATATATTAAGGTGAATAAGTCTCAGTTACCAGTCCTTAAAAGTTTTCGGTAGATTCAGACAAAAAAAGGGTACAAAAACACAAACGAGGTGAGTAAGTAGCACAGCTGGTTCCCATGGAACGTATCCTTTGTTTTAACTCGATATTATTATTATTATTATAATACTCCGAACCAAGGATTATTTACAAAATCAACATAATTTATAAAACACCTGAACCAGGGAATTAATACAAAACTCCCTTACCTTATAATATATTGAGCCATAAATTTGATACAACACTCCCATACCTTATAGAACACTGGACCAAGGATTAAATACAAAATTAACATAATTTATAATACATTGACCCAGAGTTTAAATACAAATATCCCATATCTTATAATACACTGAACCAAGGATTAAATACAACATTCAAGTATGTTATCATAATACATTGATCAGGGGATTAATACAACACGCTAGTGTCTTATCATAATACAACACTTATCCAGGGATTAAATACAATATTCCAATATCTTATCATAACACACTGTTCCAGGGAATTAAATATAACATTCCAAAACTAGTTTAATCATTGTTAGAAGGATCACCAATATCAAGCCGGGATGTTACTAGAAGTTGTGCTCTGTTAGTTAAATACAGATGTTAATTGGTACAACCTGCCATTAAACAAATGTCTGTACATTGAATGAACCATTTAATATAATTTTCACAATATCTTTGTCGGTGACATAATAGCACATGGTTAACATGCATGTGAAAATACATGAAGGCGCCGCGCGGCTGTCATACTGAAAGAAAATAAAGAACGTTTTAAAACGTATATATAAATAACCCATAGTAATGAGTACATCCGTCCTAAACACACCATCAATCAAAACTTTGTAAAATTGTACGTAATTAGACAGAAAAGTATACAAAGAGCGTATAGTAAATGTATTTTATAGCTGCACTAATTAGTAATATTCGACACTGCCTAACAAACCAAACCTAAGATAATCTTTTGTAGTTTTGGATTATCACAAGCCTTACCTATACCATACCCATTAGTCCAGTCCCTCCTCTGCAATGGAATAAAAGGAGAAGTAACGTATTAGGGACAACACAGGAAGTTAACGTCTATATAATGTATATTTTAATATGATAATGCGATACATAGCTGACGAGCTGGTTATGGTAGCGACATCTATGGACAGTTGTGTTATATATAGTTGTGCCACAGCTGTGTTAACAAAAAAAAACCTTTCGGGTCTCTGCATGATTATACTAATTATGATGATGGATAATCAGAAAAAAAGAAGAGGAATTGATACTCAGCTAAGGAGTTTGAACACAAACCAAAATACCAGCGATGATGGAGATATTTTAACAGTTAAACATCAGATGTCCATTATCCCACGAACACTTTCTCCCAGGTCGCGCTTGTGTGTATATACGAACCTATTAAGCACATAAGTTATACTATTGATACAAATTCTTTATCGATTAATTTTGCATATTTGTGTATCAGTATACAAGAAAAGTGGTAGATATTTAATTGAAACATACCTACATGAACCTTATTGATTAGGGTGAGCAATACCCTGGAGGAGTGTGTCTTACTGTTTGTTACTTACGGCGCTGTCCGTTCTAGGTGCGTTCTGGGATGTGATGAGGTTTCGCCTTTTTAGAATTGCCCTACATTAAATTTTCATGGGGTGATCAAAGATATTCTTCTTGCTGGCTATAATTGTGTTCCCATTTTGTGCGGAACTTAGCTAAGAATGATAAACAAGTCGACATCTTGAGATAAATGCAGTACATCTTTAATGCCCAATTACATAGTAACACGGAACTGGACTCTACCCGAAAACACATTAATGAAAATTCTATCGCCGGGCGTGATGGCCATTCACTGCAAGAATTAATCCCAAATTACACCAGCAGAGTATCACTACCCACGGGAATATGTAAACCTTGATATTGGTATTTAGCCGATAAAACAAGGGGTAATTAACGAAACAGCATTGTTTGTTTGCCGATCTTTCCCAGACTAACGACCTCTTCAAACGAGAAAAAAAGTCTTTGGCGCTTAAACAACGTACATGTTGTTTCCGGTGAAACTAGTGCTTTGAATAAAACATTGGCCCTCATTGTATCCTATTAGTGGACATGATATACAGCAAGCTTGTTTTACCAGAAAAAATGACGCAATCAAACTGAACTAGCGCACAATTTCATTCGACTATACAAGTAAAAATGTTAAATGTCATCAATTGTACAGAACATTTGTGATAAAAGGCAAATCTCCAAGTTGTTCTCTGTTAACAATGCGTTACCATTGCGAGTTATGTTGAGGACAATTCCTACGGTAGTTTAATACATGAGTGTTATTAAAGATCCTATTGAGACAAAGAAATTACATTTTCATTTTTACACTTACATACAAAAATACATAATATAACTAGATATATATATTGAGGATGATCTCACATTCGAAACAAGATAAATTATTCAGTGAGCCTTAAAATACCATTACTAGATATGCTATCAACATTAAACAGCGGATATCTATCGAAATTCTGCTTATAAAGCATGGTCAAACAATGGTGGCATTTCACATAGCAAAGATATCATTTGTAGTATATAGGGCAGGCTATGCACTTATTCGAGTATCTATATTTCACTGGCTATAATAGGAAAATCTATTTCTGCTCTGAAAAAAAAACAACACACGGGCTTGTTTTCATGGTTACGATAGCATCATGCAACCGTATGCAAACAACTTCCGGTAGCCATCAGCTGTATAAGCATACGTGAGAGGGTGTTGGCTACAGTCCATTTAACAACATTTTCGCTGACGGATAACCGCTTTGAATGCTTTCTCAAATTTCAGCGTAACAAGGAAATTTCTTGCAAATCATTGGATCATATTTACCAACAAATAGAAGCCGGAACAGTGGGATGGCATGAATCAAGTAGTCTGTGATGCCGTTAAATTCTAGAACGTCTTCTCGTGCCAAATCGCCTCATCAATTAGAGAAAGACTTTATTTAATTGCCTTTTGACACGAGATAATCAACAAAAGATACATTTCATGGTCCGAGGGTCTGAGACGAAATAGAGAAAAAGCCTCGACATTTAACTTTGATGGATGACACTGTTCAGAAATTTAAACGCCGATTCAACGAACGCTAATGGCTCAGCAATCTCCATACACGCAAATGTTTCTTAGAACATATAAGTGTTACCAGCATAGTGTAACGTCTCAGTCTATATATATGTTTGTATTACTGATTTACTAGATTATTTAAAACGTCAATTTCACACCGATTAAATCATAACATAAGACATACAGAGACCCAAATGAGGCTATTTACGTTCCGTTATGTCAGCTTAAAGCTGGGGCTGTTACTATAACATAATCGAGGTAGAGGTGATGACTAAACCTACAAATATGTTCACGATCGACAGATTTTCCCGTGACTTTTGTTGTTATCCAAGCGTAAATATTTAATATGGAGAGATTTTATGTTGCTTATACATTTTAATCAATTTAATGATATGAAAATACTTGATGATTATTCACCTGATTAATTTATGCTATAATCGGAGTACGTTCGTACGAGTCAGACTATAGTGTATCTATACAAAAGTATACCTATAGTTTTCCGAAGTACTAAACTATAACATATATTTTGAGGATTTTACATGTAATGTAACACTGAAGTCTTATTCCTACATCATGCAGAAATAAGTTTTAATTAATAAAATGCAATAAATGAGCAGATTCTTGTAATCTGGGCCCAGTTGTACAAAAGTTGATTAGCTTAATCCCATGATTAATGAAAACCTCATTTCTTCTTTAATTCGAAATATGTGTAGGTATATTCTTTAATAATGGCGTGTATGTAGAGAATGTTGAGTTCTATAGTTTCATAACATTTTGTCAAATTATTTTTTACCAGAAATGATTAAAGCAGGATTTTAAAATGGTTGTTAAACCGAGATTAGCCTTAATGCCTGTTGGACAACTAGGCCCTGATGATAATCTAATAGGTTATATTTAATTTCAACAGGTCTGCTATTCAAACAGCCGTACACATAGGGAAATGTTGGTTCAACTATTTTGTGTAACTGGAATCGAGACAATATTTAAATTGTATACTCTTTTGAGATCACAGGGAAATCACGGGGAGCACAGGAAAGTTTAGCGATGGGCTGCATCTGCAGTTTGGTGTAAACCCCGGTTTCAATATAATGCACATTTACTGGCCTGAATTGATTACATTACCATTTAGGTTACATTTGTAATAAAGTCATATATTTATACATTATGTTGGTGTTTATGCTTGATATTTTCGTTCCCTTAAATGCCATTGTACAATATGGGTCCATCATAATAATTGTGTTTCCATCGCAGTTCGTCATATAAATTTCAAAAATGTTCTTGTTACTTTTAAATATCAAAAATATGTTTCTCGTTTTAAGTGTTAACTTGTCAATGTGTCTGTTTCCTCTACAGAACACAAACAAAAATTCATAGCTGTTTTAACCACGAAAACAGGAGATTAAATTGGCCATTGTGACATTCTAATTTTAAAGTTTATGTGAATAAATAATACATAATGTATACAAGAAAAAAACGTCAAAAAATAAACAACTTTATTTTTCTATAATTTTGTCATTTCTCATTCGGTAAAAGCTTGCAACATGGCCATTTTTAAAAAAAAAAACTGACTGCTGCTTCTATTAAATTATTGTAAAATGTTTGTGTGATCTAGCTCACAGGTGCGATCAATGCTATCTGGTCGCCTGAAACAAACGTTATACCGAACTGCGAAATACTTAAATATCGACGATCACAGATGGCACTGTCAAATATTGACTTCAGGATCCATCAAAGGAGAATACTAACAATATTTTAGAAAATGCCAATCCAACAAAGAAAAAATCAGGGACTAGTACAGCTTTCAATCTCTTCGGATAGTAAATGACATTGACAAATTATTTGACAAAGAAATGGGGAAATTGTCATATTATATGTGTGGCATGAACGACTAGCGTTTAACAGTATGAGAACACAGAGGTAACGCTCACCAATAGCTGAGGAATGAAGCCGAATATTAACCTCAGTAATATCGAGGTAGTTATTGTATCCAGTTTAAACCGACTTGGCTAATACATCCCTGAATGAATTATGTATTGAATACGTAAATGAAATTGAAAATTTACATTACATTAATATTGGATATCCTACGTCATCCATTTGAATTTTAGTATAGGATAAAACGGATTTCATTGTATACAACCTAGCCCATCCCACTACTTCCATCTTCTACAAAATCATTAAAACCATAAAAGTAGTCATAGCATTTTGATTGTGGACGATATATGGCTTTATCAACAGGAGGGAGATATTGACTTCTGACTTTGCCTCCTTACTTATTCTTTTTTTTCTTTTAATGAATACGCAACCATGTATCGATCTCATCACAAGTATTTTTACTATTATTATTAAGACTATGTTGTAAACAAAACAAAACTTGTGCTCAATTGTTTGCTTTAATAATCTTCATGTTAAGGTTTTTTTTATATTATAAGCGTGTAGCTAAATAGTGCATTCTGTATTAAAACTAGTAATATTAATAGATGAGTAGAAGTTTCTTGAGTAAGCCAAATTTATTTTTCGGTTAAATTACATGCTTATCAAATAATTGTACGTTGAAGGGTAAAATTGTATGCTGAAAGGTAAAATTGCATGTTGTATTTAAGAATGATATGGTGTAGCATGGAGATTTTTTGTTTTATTAAAGAAATGACGTATATTAAATTTTTACATTTTTGTATATTGTAAAAAAAAGTATATGGTATATGGAGGAAATATATTTTATTTACTACACGTAAGAAATTCACATTATATGTTGTATTACAAAAATTCACATGTTTTGTATAATCTATATTTCATCAACTTAAGTCACTGCTGGTATATCAACAATTTCGATTAACAAACAGAGACGGAAGATGGCCAATCTTCAAGGATGATACCAACAGATGTAAGAGAATCCGTTTACAGTTGATACAGTCACATCCAAAAGGATAAACTAAACGTTATACCTTAACTAATTAACATAAAACCATTTAATTGATAACATATTTTCAGGATAAAGCATAGTTATCGGCACTGGTAGGATCATAATTGTATCGAAAGGAATTCAATGGAACATCATAAGTAATCAAGTTAGCTGTTGTCAACAATTTTCTCATCTGTATGGGAATAAGTTTATCAAACACCATTGTCGATAAGATAACAACAAAACTAAATGAATAAATTAAGAATTTTATTTACAAGTATTACAACAACATTTTATGAAGTTCGCAGTCATTAGAAAGGAGACGATGTAGATGATGATGATTCTAGGCATTTACCCAGTACCCACTCCTATTGCTTTCAATTTGTTTGAGCAAATAAATAATACCATATGACACCACTGATACAGTGTTATTTTGCATACATGTTAAACACATGAAACTGAACATCTAAATACATTTTATATGCAGAATGAATTATTCCTATCGTGTAAGAAACGTATATACTAATTATGTCTTTTCTTAAGCTTCCATCAGGAAAACTCTGATCTTTAAGACAGGTATAGTTGTGAAAGTAATTAAACAAAATTGTAAGTTAGATAGTCTTGATATTGTTATCTGGGAAAGGTACGAATTATATATCAATCTATTGCATACATCTTTAAAGAAAATTAAACATCTTATTATCTACGAACGAATTCCGTTTCACAAAATATTAGATATTCAATACTGATGCCGCCAACAGTAATTTGGCGTCATTTAAACCTCGCTGTTATCCATATTATACACTCAAATATCTCGAAATGTTCTGTCAGCATATCTTGGGCATGTATTGTGTTGATCGATATTTACCATCCTAATCACCTGGTGTAAACCATCACCAAGCCTCTGTAGCTTCTGTAGGTCTGACTCTACTGGCAACACTGGAGTTTAATGTTTAAACCCGATAAAATAGTGAACACGATTACCGAGGAAACCATTCCTTTTCCTCCTACACTTATAGTGCGTCTGAAGTATTGATTCGTACCGTATCAGAATCATACCACATTTCCACAAAACCACTACTTTGAAAGGAGACTTAATTTATTTATCCTTTTATATATGTCAATTGCTTATATTAATATCACACAGACACATGCCTCTTATTTTTCATTTTTATGTGCGAGAACATTATAATGATAATAAATAAGTTATTAGAGTTTTTTTCTTATTTCTTGACAATGTACCTGTTGATATTATTTAGATTACACGAATACTGTCTGTCGAATGATGGATATCACGTTCAGGTCAAGACGGCAAAGAACTCATTCCAGGAATATACATCCGCGGCATCATCGGACGTTGGGAAGGTAGTGCTGCGGAACTTCCTGACCGGTAGTAATAGGAATCGAGTGTCGATATCATTCGTGCGGCCTGCTGGTGATAGGGGGACCAGTAATTGCTAGAATGCATGAGTCTTTGGAAAGCGTTGTAATTTCCGGCTTCTGCTAGAAGTTCCAAACCAACCGACGTCTGTCTTTTCCACTTGGTTCTGAAATAATATTAATGTACACATTATGTAAATGTCGACTTGGTTCAAAAATAATGTTATTGTACACATTATGTAAATGTCTACTTGGTTATAAAATGACATTAATGTACACATTATGAAAAATTTATATTTATATAATTAATATCAATTGATATCAATATTTTATTTTATTGCTAGCCATTGCACGTGATAAATCCCGTTTAAATGAGTAATCATTCAGAGGAGTGCGGAACCATAGTAGTGTTTGTTTTTTCAAATAACTAAAAAACAGAAAAATGTTTCCTTTAAACATACTCTATTTTAAAACAGTTGTATCGTAACTAATGACTCTATATATTTCCAATCAATTTCTGAGTGCGAAAAATATTAAATTAAATATCAATCTCAGAACTAAAATGCATAGTGATGAAGAGTGTTTATTTTGCATTATCCATTACATTTCATAATGCTTTCCGCAAATGGACGCAGGGAGCAGAAAACAATGCAGCAATTTATCGGAAAACGATTCCTGGAACCTAGGCGCTATTAATATGAAATTTTGGCACATTTGGTGGATTTTGTCACTTAAGAGAGCTGCCTCCTGATTTATACTATCAAAGCATTTTCATTGCTCTTCCGGGGACAACAACGCGTAAATACAATCTTTAGTTCATTGCTAATTAAGAGTTGTCGGAGCAATTATTGAGCTTCCGCAACTTACTCACTCAAGCAGAAAGCCTTGCTTGTTCAGTTGTTATAGCCTTCCGGGCGCATTAAAATCTTTTCCGATTGGCCAACAGAAGACGTTACAGCGAGTGGCGTACTGTCATAACTTATATTAGCAGAACAAAGTGTCTGACTGTCTACATTGTCTCACAGACGGCTTCGTCGCTATGGCAACAACTCTAAGGGTAGTTTGTTCTTGAATATCAAAATGCTTAAGATGATTTTCGTTGGAATATGCATATTATTACCGGAGCAATATATCAGAAAGCAATAATTGCGACAGAAAAACGACAAAAAATTAGTTCAATATGTACATTTTACACTTTATAATTGATGAGAACTGTTCATTAAATAAAGATCAATGTTTGTTAGAGTACGCGTTGTAAATGACTAGAAATGTAGTTATTTTATACAATAACAATTTAATTAGTTTCTATGTTGTAACCGCATCGCAAATACAAATTATCTTTCAAATTTCTTGTTTTAAAGCAGTTTTTTATTTTAACATATTTTTTTTATTTTACATTTTTTAGTTTATTTTGTTATATTGTTCTACATCAGTTTATCAACTGTTTGTTATTTTTACAATAATTTGCAAAACTACGTGAATAAGGAATCTCGATCAGTATTTTAGAATAAAGCAGAGTCCAATTAACTAGAGCATTTCATGAAATTTTAAAGTGATATTTCGATTTAATCTATTATCTTATTAAACTTAACGTCATATCATTACGATAAAAAATAATTAAAATATTATTTTCACACCAATATCGGTCGGTATTAGATGTGTAGTCATTATCAAATACTCCAAGTAGGTGAAAATATCATTTTCAAATGAAAGTTTAGTATATGGTGTATGTAAATCATTGTACCTTCACAGAGACGTATCACTGTATATAAATCCACTCATGACAAAGAAATATACTCTATGATTCCTTTGGTATATTTTAAAATATCTATTAAGATATATTCACTTTAAACTGACAAGCATGGTGTGTTTTATATTAATAAATTACTAAATAAACTGTTTCAAGAAAAAAAATGTTTTATCTTTTCAAAGAGTGTTTCCAAGCCAGGTAGGCTTCAAGAACTATAAACTTATTATCACTGAACTGTTGTATTTACCTTCTATTCTGGTACCAGGTTTTGACCTGGGTATCCGTCAGGTTGAGTTTAGCTGCCAGTTCCATTCGGTCCTGTACACTAAGATATTTGTGTCTCTCGAAACTTTTCTCTAGACAATTCAGTTGATGGTCTGTGAATGCTGTTCTAGCTTTTCGTGGTTTTTTGTGTTTTGAGCATACTGATGACCCGTCTGCGGAGCATTGTCTCTTATCGGAGGAATCTGTGGAAACAGAACAAATATATATTAAAAATGGTTAGCATATTCTGGTTAAAAACTATCAATATCAACAGACGCAGAAACACATTGATAGATCAAAGCGGCGTTACTGTCCATGGAAATACATTTTAAATTATTTTGTCTGGGCTCGACTTTTATTGTAACAATGGTTTTGTAAATAGAATATTCCAAGTTAAGCAACCAATTGTTTAAAGTAACATTCCTATCAAGCATCATTTAACTGAAGTGACAATTTCATGAAGAATGAATAAATTTGATTACTATAGAATTGTTATGAACAGAGACATTGACAGATGTCCATTTTAAGCTAGGCACAACATGCGGATGGTTTCGCGCAACGAAGCGTTAACGTTAAAACGTATGATCAGATAGTGTTCTCGCGTTGAGTACAATGCCTCTGACCTCTTACATTATCTCAGGTAGCGCATCTGTGATTCTGAAAGACTTATGCTGCCCGGAGGCCGCAAAAGAATTGTTTTTTCTCTCTTACAGTACCATATTGCGACAAAACAATTGCATTGTTTAAAATACACTATATGACATTAGTATTCATTGTGTCTGGTATATGTGTACATTCCCTATTTATTAATTATATAAAAAGTGTTATTCATAATCAGCTTAAAAACAGCGAAAATAGATGTTCACGTCAGTACAGATAATATCGCATGTATAATTGATATCGGAAAATAACAGAAAAGAAAGGCTATGATTGCAGATATTTCATTGCGTGCTAATTCGCGCGTTATGTGTGAGAAACCAAACAAACATTACTGTAGAGGCAGAAAGGGTTATCGACAGCGTCGGGATAACTGTCCTTAAATGACAGATTATAGGCAATTCCGACATATGAATAATACAAGAAGTCAGGTACGATTTCATTTTACATTACCGGTAAAAGCTAACTTATACTGCCCCTGTAACAGAACATTACTACCAGTATATTAAGACTCCCCTAGTCGGTACGATGTTTTATTTATCAAACCAATTACTACCTGGCAGGCAATAAACCGGCAGCTTTAGCGTCATTCCTTATTAATGTGTTATATCCCGAAAACAGCCTTGTGTCAAATCACGTAAAGTGGCATCATCCCTTATCTTATTACTGATGTCAGCAGGTACAACAGTGATCACCTTTATCGTTCCATTCAATTGAATGTCCGACATTCCTATTCATTTACGATTTTTTTATGAAGAAATTTTTCAGGCCATTTTTTACATGTACGTGTATTATCATTTGGTAACCAAAATCCGTACTGTAGTGGGTTAGATGTAAACGTTTTTTGTCGTGTGTCAATAAGGCCGACAGAAGTGATAGTAATAGTATCTGATAAGAAAACACGATCTAATCAAACTGGATACAACCTCACTTAAGTATTGCGAAAGTTTAGTTGTAAATCACCATTTATTGTCACCTGCTTATAAAATTGAGTGCTTTAAATTATCTTACATCTAATGTTATGTTTTATTATTGAGTGTACAGGCGCATCATTGTGGTTATTTCGCCTCAACATAAACTCTGATATTTACTTTACAATTTACAGTTGAACTACTGTGCCAGTAAAATTAATCGTATAATTTACCAAATAATATAAACAAGATACAAAAATTGTAAAGTGTTTTAAGTTGATATGATTTCCACGTGGAAATTGACAACATTTATATCAATAAATTAAATAGTATTTATACCAGATAAAATTTCCACTTAAACTGCAGGACGGCTAAATCTTGCCAAAAGAACCCGGGGCTTGTTTTTATAGTAATAGAAAAGCAATAAATTTTATCGCTGGTGTTAAATTTAAATTTCTTGGATTTTACGTTTTTAAAGCGCCTAGCGTGAACAGATGATGACTGTCGAGCGATAAACACTTAATGACTCGGACTAATCTGGTAGTAACATTGAATGTCAGAGAAAAATATACGCCTGATGTGAATAAATATGTCTTATTTTTTAATATTAACAAGCAACTATACGCTCATTAAGCTAACTCTACGATATAAAGTCATATATATCGGAACATCCTACCTACTATCCTATCTATTTGCTGTCTTGAGGATTTATGTATATTATTATCAAATATTTCCTCGAAATATGTCTCGTAATTCCATATAGATCAAATATTGATACATTTAAATCAAAATTCATAATTATGTCATCTACATAAAATTTGCTAGGTTTGCTAGTATCACGGATACTTTATCTGGTTGTGAGATAAGCTACTGGCTTATGGGTGTTGATTACATGCCGTTTTCATAGTAATTCAGAGACTGGATATCAAGGTTGTTATTTGATATAGATCATACTGTGACATATGACGTAGAGGTGATTAAGATAAACCGTTCAGTCAATGGGGACAACGTATATATTATATACCCAGCAGGTTTTACTTGTTAAAGGACTTCTAGTTCACTGCACATGCTACCACATAAGCTGAGATGTATCGGAGGCCGTACGTGTTCTCAAAGTTATTTACCTTTTATTAATAACAGTGACATCAATAAGTTCAAGTCGGTGCATAGGTTTGTTGGGAGAGTGAACTATCGGAGATTTCCAATAAGTATCAGAAGATTAGTGAATACAAATAAATCACCGATCGTAACATAGACAAGTCAACGATGTAAAATTCGACGAAAAAAAAATATCTATATGTAATATATCTATTCCAGCACATAATACAGACAATAATTTCTAAAATGAGCACGGCATCATGTCCATTTATTTATCAGATTAGTGTGTATACGATGTGAATTATTAAGCGTACAGAAATATAATAAGTACAAAATAGACAGTATACTTCCTAACAAAGAGATGAAACATTTAAGAATGCTTCAATATCATTTTAATAACCACGAACCTTCATCTTGTTCATCTGTGGAATCTTCCTGAGATGGGGAGTCCGTATCCCGAAAACTGTCTCTTGAAAGTTTTCTTGGAGGTTCTATATTACAACTCGTGCACTGCCGTCCGATGACATCTAGACAAGTATGTGACTTGTTATAGTCTTTCGAGTACTTCTGTTCACTTCTACTAGAGAGAATGTCTGTTATGAGGAATGAGGATTTCGCTTTATTAGTTAATACGGAGGTGCTGTCAACATTTGACCGTGTTTTTAAATCCATCGGTACAGTCAGTCTGTCCTCATAGTCCGGTGACTCTGGTGACGCTGGTAGAATTCTTGGTGATAATCGGTCTTCTACACTTTCGTTTTCCATCACAGTCTTCTCTGAATCCGAATCTTGTTCATAGTCCCCAACATCAAGTCGTTCTTTGCCGCTTGTCATTATGCCGACTATAATTTTAAAACAAAAACAGAAATGTTCGTTCACACTTTTATCATCAAAATGTGAAAACCTCTGTTTTAATTGTTAGTGCCTCATCTGAGTTGTTCTCGCCTTCAAACCAGACTTTACTACAGCTGATGTAGACACTACCTCCTTCCACTTATTCCAACAGTGAATAAAGAGTCACAGGTGACAAACACTTTAAATGATACGCATCGTCACAATTTTTGAAATTGTTAGCAAATTGTTGTACGGCATTAGCAGTGAAAATCGTATTTAGTATTTCTAATCTCAACCATCCGCGTGAATCTGGCGAAGAGGCTCCTCGCCCAATCAGTGAAAAGTGGGAGGAGCTACGAGTCAGGTAATAGACCCGTCAAACAGATCAATACACCGCTAAGCAGACAAGATAATGATACTGACACGATCGGAGGGATCTGGTTAGTCTTTTCATCACCATAAAGTCTGTTTCGTCTGTAGCTTATTTGTCCCGTTCATGTTCACCAAGGTGTGATTTGACCAATCTGTGTAATAAAGTAAGTCGGGATCATTCATTTAATCACAAATAAATGGCCAATTGAATAATTTGAGGCATCAAATACTGTATTAAGTATAGTACATATTTCTAATAAAAGGAAGCTTGCCTTCATTTCATAATAATGATAGAGATATACCTATAATTATACCATGTTATTTATATACCTTCTTACGTTCCTGATGTAAAAGAGAGAAACGAATTTACTGCATGATTTCATTGTGTCAGTTTTAAATCACAGTATTTAAATTTTTTTTACCTTTTACCCGCCAATCTTTTTGGGAAATGTTCTAATAATTGTAATGCTATCAATGACAAATATGTACTAATGAAATAATAATTGATTGGATGCTAAATGTATTGCTTTTAAAAACTCGTGATAGATATTTCAGAATTCCTTAATTAATGTTTATTAAAAATTGCACATTTATCAGTGAAGGCAATTGTGAGACACATTCGTTTGCATTTTGTATATGTTTAATATAAATAGCATGTTAAATTCATCTTCATATATACCATACCTGATTATCTTGTAAACTCATATTTTTGCCTAAATGTTTTAAATAATTATAAATTCACCTTACTTAACATTCTTGTTTTACATGCCTTTGTATACTGATAATGCCTGGTGAATCATGGGCGTATTTTATTTTGGGATACTTGCGTGACTTAGTCACTGTATTCATTATGTTTAGGGTATCAGTTTACGCTATAGATCACTGAACATAGTAGCTGTTTACGTCTTTTAATAGTAAAACTTCGTTATTTAACAACAAAGGATGACTGTGAAGTGAATACGTCTTAATTGCTGAAGTGTAATATTGCTGTTAAGAGGGAAAGTATGCTGATTGGAGCTCTTTAAAACTGTTAAGCAATTGACATATCTAATATATTTGTTTTAAACTCAAACAAAACACAAATTATTAACAGAGAAAATCAATGCAAGTGATAGGCACTATATTTGTAAAGAAATATCACTGAACAAAGAAGTTAAACTTTTAATTGTCAAAGTAATAACGAACACTTAAAGGAGATTAGATAAAGACTACACTTATAATTGGCCACTCACAAATACTTAACCCCCTACAAAGTCATAACAATACCAATGATTGCTTTGTTTGTCATTTGAATATCAAAATAATTGTCTTTTCTTAATAAGGCGCTTTATGCCTCATTTCTATTGTATTTATGGCATTGTACAAATTACAAATACGCCAGTACTTGCCCAACGGACTCACAATAAGTCTGTGAATCACCCGCAAACTGATACCTTAAAACAATCAATGGGTACGTTTTAAATATGTTTAAATTACTAAATTGACTTTTTAAATATACCACAAAAGTAACAAAGCTAAACTACTTTCTCACAGTTAAAATACAATATACTTACTATTCAAACGCGAATCATTTTGTTTCCCTAAATGTACACCAGGTACATAAATTTGTATTGTGAACTAGTCTTACTGCCTTTGATGTGTTTTTTTTATTAAGTCTCGTATGATTCAGCATATTAGCACTGTACTGACAATCAAATTAAATTGCAGGATAATTTGCAGAGGAACAATTAGAAAGGTGAAATATCACGAGCAAATTTTATTTCTATCTTAATTTTTTTCTTACCAGCTGCTGGTTTTCTGATATATCAACATTGTAATTGGTATCTAATTTAGATATATTTAGATATGAATTGATAGGAGCTTATGGAAAGGATTTTAAAAACAGGTTATAACAATACATAAAAGATTAAAGTAATTATTATATTATGGAACTCGACAAGTACTTGTTAAAATAAAATCGTTATCTATCTAGATGTACAATGCAATATAAGATGCATTCATCAAATCAATTATTGGGCCGGCTGTAATGATATTGACAAAATCATTATCAAATTATCATAGATAGTGACTATTGAACTGGTAGAGTCAGACAAATATAAATAGGTTTCTTTCATTTATAAAATTGCTAGTATAGAAACATTTTAAACAAAGAGTTACCATATACCAATAATTTGACGGTCTTAAAAAATGTTAACGAAACTTATTTGAATGTTTAACGTTTAACTCAATATAAACAAAGAGCGAAAAGGAAATTTAAGATCGCCTTTTCATGAAGTGTAGCGATATACAGTAATGGTGAAAAATAAAAATCACTTATAATTGTTTATACGATCTTTATATGGTTACATCAGTATCACGAGGTCAAAATAACAATACTCAATATAATGCTTTCAATGACCCTTTTGAAATTTCTTTTTCTATAATGGCAAAAAAGGTTCCAGATAATATCGATTTTTTTCTGTTGGTAAATCGTTTATTTAAGATCTTACTTCCAAGCCTTTTGTTGTTTGAGAACGAAATGATTTTTTCCCTTTTGTATCTATAGTTTTAAACCTTACAAATGTCCAATATGACTGATATTGTACCTCCAATATTCAGGACACAGTCAGAACTAACAACTTTCTACGTGAGCTATTTTTGTTTGGCAGATTTTAACTTCCTGAGGACAACGTACTACTTCTGATTCTGTTCTCTATGTCAAAAATATTATATCTTTTTCTATGTCTTTTTGAGATGTTAAAGCTGTTACATTTTCGAATTCCAAATTTTGTCGGTGATATATAAACATAACCATTGATAACTTCAATCTGCCAACAACAATTTTACGGAAGTTTTGCTTTTTACCCATGGTCGATTAAGGTCTTGGGAAGATCAGAATATAATTCCTCCTTTTTATGTTGGGGTAACGCCCTTCTCTGATCCTCGTGCGGTAGGTAAATTGGAACAGCATACAACCCGGCGAAAGTCCGTGTGCAGAATGTATTCTAAATTAGGATAAGTCATTGATCAGAGGTTAAAGCATTAGTTGGATGATGGGTTGTAAACTCCAGCAGTAAACGAGAGAATAGAATTTTTTTAATTATTTTTTAAGTAAAACTAAAACCTGAAACACAGCTAATAAATATACATAAAATTCATTTCATTCTTCTGTGCACTGTATATGGAAGACAAATATTACATGCTACGTAAATGGTGTAATATGTCTCAAATTCGAAACAAAGATAAAAAAAAAAAAAAAGATAACCAAAGAATAAAACATATTGTTTTCTTATTCTTAAGACCATCAACGCAATATGGCTTTTATCCTATTGAATTTTTGTAGCCGTTGTAGGTTTTTGAGTCACGGGTAATCAAATTCATCCGACCATCTTGTGATTTCCATTTCACAAACTCTATGATCAACCCTTGATTGTAAATTTTAAGTACCGAATAATGACAACACAATCTGTAACACTTGTCGAGTTGGATAGCATAGAGTTCGTCTTGAATCAAATCATGTAATGGTATATATAACTCTTTTAATTGCTCCTTCGTTGAAACAGTTGCACACGCTTTGGAACTGCCAAATAATTACATCAAGTAGCGAAGGAATAGTTTTGTTAAAACATTATGGAAAAACATATTATATCATTAAACAGCACTCTACTTTTGAAACTAGTATTTAATGTCATGTCCGGATTTATTGACGCCGCGTACAAAATGAAGCCACCTCGATCCAGAGTAATTTATTTATTGATAAATCATTAACTGCCTCAATTGATTACTATTATTTTAAGAATTTGTTTGTCCTTTTATGTATTATATTTTCCACCGAAGCCATTTGATTGACTAATTCTCTTTACATCGCCGGTAGGATAGCATTCAATAAGGATATAAAGACATGAAATATCATTGTCAATTCTGTTGGTAGTGACGTATGTAAAACAAAACAAAAAATGTGTTGTGGCAGGAGAATGTGTAGTTAAATATTTGTGTTTGATAGCGTGTTCTCTATTCAGAATACTGTAAACATTTCCTTACTTTCTGGGAAGTACGGATGATTAAATACAATGTTGTGTATTCTCGTTATCGAAATCGTAACAAAACCAAGGTAACATAATGTCAAACTGTACGAAACATCTTTCAGTGAAAGTGGATTTTTTTAACATAATGCAAATTGCTTTATAATGACTCAAAGTGATCAGTCGATACGTGACTTCATATCGACTTGATTTGATTTTTTCTTTAATAAAGGAATTCCATTTACCTACCGCACCGCCGTTCCCTGGGGGTCATCTCGTCAAAATTGTTAAACGATGGGACCAGTCGCCCTAGTAGGCGAGGTGACGGTATCAAACGGTCTGCATTGAAACCTACAGTACCGTTGTAACGCTATTTGACACAAGAGAATGAGGATGGTCTATCATTTATGGAAATTAAATTGCATAAATACTGGTGCTATATGACAATCCATGTTCAATGAATTGGGTCTCAATTCAGCATTTCCTTTTTCAATCATGCAATATTCTAATATGTGGCGTTGTTATCATCAGGTATAAAGCCAATCGTTCAGTCGTTAAATGGTTTGCATTAAAAACCATTTATGCAATAAATATGTATAATTGAAGTACAGAAGTCTTCTTTTTGGTTTATTTGCCAAGCATTCTATACGTGTTGGTGCAAATTGTCATGACTCATTCACGTTCTATGAAATCTCATTGTGGTGTCCACTAAGTCACCTTTCGCTGGCGTGAAAACACAAGTACACGTACAGAAATCATTAACTAGTCGATACAGATTAACAGGGGTTGAAATGGATAGTTTATTGATCTCGTTTTATTCAATACAAAAGAGACTTAAAGGAAATAGCTTTCTTTAGAAATCAGTCAAATTAATTCCAAGCCAACCCTGAAACAGCTTACCGTGTTTTGACCTATTCATAAACATATCTTATTCATATGACCTACATTTGTAAACATATTGACACATACACAAGTGTAAATTATCCTCGAATGGGTAACTTCCTATCATGTCATTAATTGATAGTCACCTAGAATTACTTCCGATCATATCATCAGTATTGTTGATAAATGTCAAGATAATAGTCAAGTACGTGAATATTCATTAAGTTTTTGTGGTTTTATTTATTCTATTTATTTATCTATATATTTATTCTATTTATTTATCTATTTATTTATCTATCTACCTTTTTTTTATCATTTATGTATACATTGCGATCATCGGATTACCAAGAATCACTGTTATCTACCGTGTAACAGTAATCACAAAATGGTCTATTACTGAAAATATTCATTATCAGTTAAAAAGGATTTTTTCCCATGCCTATCTAAAGTATTGTTACACATATATGATTGATACTAGTAATTGAATTAACAGGTTAGTGTAGCTACATAGAAATTATAGTCCATCGATCATTATAAGTAATTGTAAGCAGTAATTAGCACTTTAACAACCACTCCACAGTAGCCATGGTAACGATCTCCTTATATGGGAACACGTGACAGAACACGGTACCTTGATAAACGGCTGACATTTACCGTCTCAGCACAACTATCAAATATATGTTTTCAACTTGATTAATCCATGCCAATGTATATGCGTAATTATGTTGACAGTGTTATACGTTCCATATACCCATTAAGACATCACTGATGGTATAATTCTAGCTAAAGTGTGCGTGAACATCATATAGGCCATTACTGCTTTCGTACAGCTAGTGGCAAATTTCCGGCTGTTTCCGCCTTATAAACGAAAACGATGTCGCAGTTGAATGGTTCTTGGTTTTATCAAATATCCGACCGACATTGCTACACTTAATCTTGGTACTACGGCGGAAACGTTTTATATGAAACTGCAGCATGGTTTTGGACAAGATAATTGGTAAGAACTTTGTAACAAAAAGTATAATTGTTCGAGGGAAAGGGTCATTATTGCCTAAGTGAGAAATGTCTGATTAAAGGATATTAACCCATCCTTTAAGAAGACAAATAGCCGAATGCCAGTCAATCATAGAAGACATTGTTTTGCATGCTAATTGTCAGTTAGATAGATAGATAGCACATTGCTTACACTACACGTCAGTGGCACTATCTTTCCTTCATAATGTGTGCGCTTAAACTGGATATTGACTTTCGCCACAGCTAAAATAGCCTCATTTTTCTTACCTAAAGTTTAATAAGGTCCTACACTTTGTTATTTGAGGTATCCTTAGTGTTGTTGCTACTTTAGGTCTGACACTATTGCTACTTAAATCCTGAGGTTGTTGTAACTTTTACTCTGAAGTTGTTGTCATACTTTTAGTCTTTTATTGTTGGTATACTTTCAGTCTTTTGTTGTTATATTTTTAGTATTTTGTTGTTGTTAAACTTTTAGTCTTCTGTTGTTGTTGCTGTTATACTATTAATCTTTTGTTGGTGTTATATTTTTAGACTTCTGTTCTGGTTATAATTTTAGTCTTTTGTTGTTGTTATACTTTCAGTCTTTTGTTGTTCTAATTTTAGTCTTTTGTTGTTGTTATACTTTCAGTCTTTTGTTGTTGTTATACTTTCAGTCTTTTGTTGTTGGTATATTTTCAGTCTGACGTTGTTGTCATACTCTTAGACTTCTATTGTTGTTATACTTTCAGTCTTCAGTTGTTGTTATACTTTCAGTCTTCTGTTGTTGACATATTTTCAGTCTTCTGTTGTTGTTGTTATACTCTCAGTATTCAGTTGTTGTTATACTTTCAGTCTTCAGTTGTTGTTATACTTTCAGTCTTTTGTTGTTGGTATATATTCAGTCTGACGTTGTTGTCATACTCTTAGACTTCTATTGTTGTTATACTTTCAGTCTTCAGTTGTTGTTATACTTTCAGTCTTTTGTTGTTGGCATATTTTCAGTCTTCTGTTGTTGTTGTTATACTCTCAGTATTCAGTTGTTGTTATACTTTCAGTCTTCAGTTGTTGTTATACTTTTAGTATTTTGTTGTTGCTGTCATACGTTTAGTCTGACATTGTTGGTATATTTTCAGTCTTCTGTTGTTTTTATACTCTCAGTATTCAGTTGTTGTTATACTTTCAGTCTGACGTTGTTGTCATACTTTTAGTCTTCAGTTGTTGTTGTTGTTGTTGTTGTTATACTTTTAGTCTCGTTGTTGTAGTTGTTACACTTTATGTCTTCTGTTTGTGTTATACTTTCAGTGTTCTATTGTTGTTATACTCTCAGTATTCAGTTGTTGTTATAATTTCAGTCTTTTGTTGTTTTTATACTTTCAGTCTTCCGTTGTTGTTATGCTTTCAGTCTGACGTTGTTGTCATACTTTTAGTCTTCAGTTGTTGTTGTTGTTGTTGTTGTTGTTGTTGTTATACTTTTAGTCTCGTTGTTGTCATACTTTTACTCTGTTGTTGTTGTTGTTACACTTTATGTCTTCTGTTTGTGTTATATTTTCAGTCTTCTTTTGTTGTTATACTCTCAGTATTCAGTTGTTGTTATACTTTCAGTCTGACGTTGTTGTCATACTTTTAGTCTTCAGTTGTTGTTGTTGTTGTTGTTGTTACACTTTATTTCTTCTGTTTGTGTTATACTTTCAGTGTTCTGTTGTTGTTATACTTTCAGTGTTCTGTTGTTGTTATAATTTCAGTCTTCATTTGTTGTTGTTATACTTTCAGTCTTTTGTTGTTGTCATACTTTTAGTCTTCTGTTTTTGTTTTACTTTTAGTCTTCTGTGTTATTATAATTTCAGTCTTTAGTTGTTTTTATACTTCAGTCTGACGTTGTTGTTATTTTAATTCTGACGTTGTTGCTACTTTCAGTCTGACGCTGTTGTTGTTGTTGTTGTTGTTGTACATTCAGTCTGATATTGTTGTGCATTCAATCTGTTGTTGTTGTTGTTGTTGTTGGTGGTGGTGGTGGTGGTGGTGGTGGTGGTGTAGTTGTTGTTGTTGTTGTTTTAAATCCGACGGTGTTGTTATTTTTAAATCTGGCGTTGTTGTTATGTTACTACACAAAACAATATACAGTGTAATTGATTCCATTTGCGTTGTTTAAAGAAACAGTTTTTGACAATCTTCAGAATTATGTGATGGAAAGCATCAGTGCCCTTCTGATGAAATATCAGAGATAGGTCTATATAACTGGAGTGTTGGATAATTTAGAGATTGATTAGAGATAGATCTATATAACTGGACTGTTGTGTAATTCAGAGATATAACTGGTTTGTTGGATGAGTACCTGTACAGTAACAACCTTGGTCCCTGATCCAACATATAATTCACCTACACCTGTACAGTAACAACCTTGGTCCCTGATCCAAGAAATAATTCACCTATACCTGTAAAATAACAACTCAGGTCCCTGATCCAATATATAATTCACCTACACCTGTACAATAACAACCTTGGTCCCTGATCCAACATATAATTCACCTACACCTGTACAATAACAACTCAGGTCCCTGATCCAACATACAATTCACCTACACCTGTACAATAACAACTCTGGTCCCTGATCCAATATATAATTCACCTTCACCTGTACAGTAACAACTCAGGCCCCTGATCCAATATATAATTGACCTTCACCTGTACAATAACAACTCTGGTCCCTGCTCCAATATATAATTCACCTACACCTGTAAAATAACAACTCAGGTCCCTGATCCAGCATATAATTCACCTACATCTGTACAGTAAAAATACTTAACCCTGATCCCACAAATAATTCACCTACACCTGTACAGTAACAACACTGGTCCCTGATCCAACATATAATTCACCTTCCCCTGTACATTAACAACCCAGGCGCCTGATCCTGAGTATAACCCATCTACACCTGTACAGTTATAATGACGTAAAAGTGGGTAATGTATCACGTCACCATTACATGGCAGTGAAGCAAAACACACATTGCATACATATAAAGACCCATCAGGTTGAGAGATAGTTTATCTCCATGACGATTCCTGATGGGATTTCAACCAATGGGATGATTTTCTAAAGTTGCCAAGCATTCGGCAAGTCTTGTGTCTGTCACCTTTAGAATCACTCCATGGGTTGAGAACCCTTGTCTTACTCCCAACGAGATGGAAGATTATGTTCCTCATTTGTAGGAGGGAGAAGCTGTCTTTACAAGGTTTGGGAAAGACAGCTGAAACGCACCATGACGTCATAATGAGGAATTGTCGACTAGGCAAGCCTTGTGCTGACCAGGCCAAACTCTTACACTCAATTTGAGATATCAATGTCTACAAAGCAGACCAATGTAAGATTATATTACTCTCGTATGGGTATAGTGGTGTACTGTTTACTTTTTTTGTTTGTTTTGTTTTGTTCGTTTTTTATTCGAGAAGGGGGGGGGGGGATTTTTTTTTCAAATACGCTGCTTGATAAACTTTGTTTTTGTTTTTAGCAAGCGTTATTACGCTATATAGCACTACGTAATACTCTCTATGGTGTATCAACATTGTGGTAGAGTAAGACATGTTATGGATGAGCATAATACATATATGAGCAGTTTGTAGGTGGTTTAGTCATATATTAGATAAAACCTGTGGAATGATTAGTTTACCGTCGTAGATACCTAGCCAGATCTTCTCTAGGGTATCGATACGTCGTATTGTTCCGGTACATCGTCCTGGCCTTGACGTCCCTGTCAGGTAGAGATAATAGTGAAACTGATCATCTACATACCTGGATAAACACAGTAATGTGTGTCAATTAACAAAAGACGGAATACCAGGTGTGAAAGGCAGACAATTGTCTAATTACGGTATTGTCATTCAAGTACGTCTGAGTCAGTTTTTACGTTTACAGATAAAGAAAGACACATATGAACAATGTCGATAAACACCGTACACGATTGACAACCAATGCGCTAATTGTCGATCAGTTAACGTTCGTTGATGTAAGATATAACAATACAAACAATTATATATGCTGTGTCTTCATAGTAATTATAATACCACACGTTCACAATCATCACTTTCCCTGACTCACCATAGGACAATGTTTAGACATGTTTCGTCCATCGTAAATCCAGTCAATTAGTTAAACTCCTGAAATGTACCTCCATTATTTTGATATAAAATCTGGTATTCTTAATTTTATATCAATTGTACTCACTGTATTGTACTAATTGTGTTTTTCTATGAACGTATATTGTAAAACATTATCTGTTTCACTCTATGCTACTGGTAACACCGCGCACCACTAATAACAAGTAACCTTGTATAAAATACATGTAAGCTTATATCGTTTAGGACGACATGCAGCTGTCAGTGATACTAGAAAACTACATGGGACGTACCCATCTGGTTGATTTGCATTGGTAGTTGTTACCGACGTTTTTACAGCTCGATTCTGTAATTTCCTTCACGAAGTGGCATGAATAGGTGTTAATAACTTAAAACAAAACTGGTACTGTACAAATACGGGAGACCACCATGTCAGGTTTGTCATATTCTTGTCTATGAGTCTGTATTCAGAATCAAGTAGGACAGTTTATTGCATTTTTACCAGTAAAATATAGAAATCTATCAAACTAATAAAACTTGTTTTTCACTGCAGCAATGAGCAGTGAAAATATAAGAATTCGCAGTGAAAAGATAATATTTTGCAGTGAAAATATAAGTTTTGCAGTTAAAATGTAAGTTTTTCGTTTTTGACCAATCAGAGCGAACCTTTGTATTCGCCTCATTGAAACTTGCCGAATTTTGCAATCAAAGCGATGATAGATTAAATGGTTATTTTGCTGTATTTCTGAAATATTCAGACTTGTTATTAACAAAATACTCATTTGACGTTAGCTATTCATGCACAGATTCTCCGATAACATCAGAAAAGGCTTAGTCCTTTCAAAATGGCGACGTCAAGTTGACATGGAATAATAATAATTCACGAAGAGATGACTTCATGAATTATGTTACTGATTTATTTACCATAACCTTACGTAATGTTACGTGTATCGGAGGAAAGGCCTGACACAAGTTGTACGCAATCCTCATCTCTCCTTTTGGCTAATCACATGTTTGAACTCGAAGTCTCTGCGTAACTCCAACATTCAGATCCTGCAGTAAAGATAATCTATATAAAATAAACAAGTGTACCTGTACTAATCGGGATATCTCGAAGTTTGTTGATGACCCCACTGAATTCAAGATAAGGAAGTTCGACTGTAAGTTCTTTGTTTGTCCTCTGGTACATTTACTCATTATATTCCTGGTTTGATATTGCTGTTAACTGTATGACATCCAGGGAAATACAAACGTAAATATCTTTATTGTTTAATAGTATTAAAACAATATACAGGGTAACCAGCGAATAATTGTAAAGAAAATTCACTGAAAGCTTATACTACTATCATTTATTGTTAGTCAGGAGAATGTAACAGAGTAACTTAATCAGACCGGATGAATTACTGCAGTATTCAGGTGAGTTTTCATCTATCTACAGTGTGTGGATAATTTGTAAGAAGACGCTTACTTCGGAGGAACACATGGTCTTATTCACTTTACTTTTTCAGGAGTCTCAATGAAAACATTTTTTTTGTTTATATTTCCCCTCGTTTATTAAACGATAATGACTTTGAATTATGGTTTGGTTATCATGTCGGTATTCTTCATTGTATTTGTACACTGTTACACTTGTCATTTGAATTATGTGTTGCCAAGTATAGCAATAGGATGACTGGTATTCATCTAAAACGTGTCTGGAATATTTAAAAAAAAAAAAACAACCTCGTATTACTAAATATTTCAGTGTCATCGTCAATAACAAACTGCCTCACACAGGGTTTGTCTCCAGATAAGTTTATACTGATGTTTCTAATCGATTTCATCAACCTAACACGTGATCTTCTTTCAATAATAAGACTTATTTTATAAATTGATGAAGACTTTCTATTATCGATTGCCCTCTGTTGTCAACCTGTTTTGTGTCGTGTATGACACAAACCAAAGCACGTCAGAAAAATGTCTAAATTTTTCATAACGCTGATCTAATTTATGCCGTACTAATTGGCCATGCTTCTATTAATGAATTGGGACATTTTAAGGTTCATCGCCGAATCATTTTGTTAAAAACAAAAGCAAATACCACTTTACCTTTAAAGTATTTCGCGCATGAACACCTCAGGTATCGGGACTCTGCTGTAATTTTCCGGTTCGTTGAATCAGCGATTATGGATGACGCTTTAGTCAAAGATAGCGTCGGCGTATTGTTAGGCAAACTACATCTAGGAAAGAAATTAGGTTAATTGCACAACGGTTTCCTGGGGACTACGTGAATTTCGGTCCATGAATATAAGACGGAATTGGTAAACAGGTTCAACTCTCGTAGGAACAACTTCCAATTTTATGATTTAAAAATATATTCCAATGCATCGATCCGGAACTTCTTGAATGTATTTGTAATATTTATTTCTAGGTGTTTATGGTCATGCATAAACCACGTCGTTCATATTTTGTTTACTTAAATAGCTGTCGACGGCAACTTTGGGAGATTCTGTTTAATGTGACCGATACGCATTAATCCCGTGAGTGGTGGAATTGTTCAACCTTGCTTCATGAAAAATATATATCAACTGACACACACGTTTTATTCTACTAAAAATATAACGTCTCTGACTGTGAAACCAACCAATAAAACACGTGGACATCGCTCTGACGTCATTAGTCATAAACCGGAATATTATATGAAATAAATCAAGCGGAAATAAACATATTTCAGCCTTAAAATAATTTTCTATCTATTTCTAACAGCGTTTTACATAAAAAAAATTAACATCAAAGACATTATCTCGAAATTCTATGTCAGAATATGTACGTTCGTATAAAAAATGTAACGAATTAAGTAAAACCTATAAATATTCTTAGTAATTGAGTGTTTAATGGTATAGTTTAGAGTGATATATTGTATAACATCTTATTTCTTATCATCACCGTTACAAACAATACGTTTTATGCCATAAGTTTGATTGTCAAGGGAGATAACACATTTTGTATGAAATCATAGATATTAGAATAGTACGTTTCACACCTTGGCGGTATTTCAATATTGTCTCTAAGAAATGTAAATGTGTTTTTAGAGAAATGAAAAACAGCGGAAACCAAGAGATATTCCAAATAAGGTAAGTCTATATAGGTTTTCACGGTAGTAGGGAACAATGGGCGCCATACAAGTGTTCCGTGTATATGGAAATAGACCGAGGCACGTGTACTAAAAAGGAATGACGTCGACATCCATGAGATATTTAAGGAAGCAAACAATCTTAAGATGTTCTGGAATGAGTTGTTGTTCACCATGAAACACGCGAGTCGATAGGCCTGATTGTTATACAAACAGCTAGGATGAACTCTCTCATGTTTGGAGGTAATTTAAATGATTGATGACAGCTGCTACTATGGTGATCCCAAAAATGAACACAGAAGAGAAATAGTTAATTAAAAGGCGATTGGGAAATTAAAACACCTTAATTATCTAATATAAACGTATGAATAGCGCTTAAGAATTGCCCGTCATTCAATTCATTTTCATTCCTCAAATGACAATTAGACGCCGCCAAGTTTCTTTGATATCAGATTAATTGGTCGCTGGTGTTTCTAGGGAGAAACGATGGAGTGTGAAGGGAGGTGAGTGGTACAGATGGTTTACACAACACGGACTCCCTGCACGAAGAACAGGCACGAAACAACCAGTCTCCGAACCAACGGTTTTCATTCTCCTGGCTTTAGGTCGACGTATATGCAAATCCTTGTAACCAACGTGTGGTAACGCTTTATAACCCTAACTTTAAACTTAAATGGGAGGTGTTGTCTGTTGTTATATGTTGTCTGCAATACACAGGTCAAGTACCGATATGTTTACCGACTGAAGTATCAAATACGGTTGTAGACAAGATCCGTTGGTGACACAAGTACAGGTAGCATCAAAAACACTCGTAATGAAAACATGAACGGTTTTGTGCCCTTCCTGGTAACCTTCCTAACAGATCCCGAGAGTCTGAGGGGAAATGAAGCACACGAGCCAATACCTCAACCACAACACCTCTAAAACAAAGTTATGACCTAGAAAACATCACCAATGAATAAAAACTCATCAAAGAGGATGTGCCCATCGATTATATAAAGGGACCTTTCGAGAGCACATATCACGATTTACAAAGCCATGACACAACATAAACGCTCCGAAATATTCTTTGACAACCTTAAGACAAACCAACGAACGAAAACGTTGTTGAATGGGTAAACAATATTGCAAGAACATCCCCCCCCCCCCCCCCCCCCCCCCCCCCCCAAAAAAAGCAACAAACAGGATAGTTTTACAAAATCAGAAAGGAATCTGCCAGAACTCCAGATAATTCTACACAATAAAGCCAGCTAGATAAACATGTATATAGCGAGAAGGTCCATTACAGATAACAGATGCCATTTCATTACGGGTAAGCCAGGTTACAGTGGTAGATCATAAACGATAAGTGGGAACTCTTCATCACTGTTAATTAAGGTCTTCCATCACAGACACGCGGAAGTTGTTC
This sequence comes from Pecten maximus, assembly GCF_902652985.1. Classification (NCBI taxonomy): domain Eukaryota; kingdom Metazoa; phylum Mollusca; class Bivalvia; order Pectinida; family Pectinidae; genus Pecten; species Pecten maximus. The sequence continues at coordinate 21,009,086 of NC_047016.1, read as the reverse complement.
AATTATTAGTGGTATGGTTTAATCAGCACATGTATATGTGGGGCTATCTGTTTGAAGGAAGAGCTAGTTGGGCGGTGGTTCATCTTGACGAGAGGAGTATCCCATTAACTGTGTAGTGGTGGTAGGGAACACGTAACGTAACCTTGTTGTCAATCATAGTTTTTAATCCCAATACAAGTCGTTAAATGTGACAAAATCACAAAGATTTACACATAAGATGGGTGACAATTCATACAGATATTACTCAAAATGACGCGATCGTTATTTCACCGCACTTCTCTTAAAGAATGGAACTGAAATCGGAGAGCAGGATAAAGCGTGGCATTTTAATTTCCAGAAGCATCCATGTAGAAATAACTCATAATTACCCTATTTGTTTACAGTTTATTTTATGACCCTTATCATTTAAAAACACAGTGTGGCTGGCGTAATCCAAGGCGACTCACACTTGTTCGATATCAAAAGCCAATATGGCGTCGGCAAGGGGTCAAGCGTTGAACCGAAACTGGATTAAATGTACAGAAAAATTTCCGCTTTCATCAAGTTCCATTTTCTATCGGAATTGGACGCGGACCAATTCTATCAAGCCATCGTTTGAAGCTATTATCAGAGAGATTTAGCATCATCGAATTTTGGAAAATGAATGATTTAAACGGGCTATATGGAATGTTTGGTGCCATATACATTTCCGTGATTGCATGAAGGGAAGATTGATAATTTTAAAATATGACAATGAATATCAAAGACGGTGGTTTATGTGTACTGTATTGCTAACTCTCACGTCTAGATATACCCAAGAACCGTGCCACTCATTGCGCTCTCGGTAGATTACAATATATCCATGGTAATGTAAATGTTAACTTTATTTATTTTACAATTGTGAAACCAGTTATATCGACTGATATTAACCACGGATGTTGGCTCGGATGGAAACCCGCGAGAGATCCTAGTGTGAGAGGAGTACCCGGAGATGAGACATGGAGTCCGTCAGGTGAAACCATACTTTTTTTATGTCTGATAGGGGTACTACAGACTAAGGGTACATTCCGTCAAGTACTACAGACTCAGGGTAGACCCCATTAACTACTACAGACTCAGGGTAGACCCCATTAACTACTACAGACTCAGGGTAGACCCCATTAACTACTACAGTCTCAGGGTAGACTCCATTAATTATTACAGACTCAGGGTAGACTATATTAACTACCACAGACACAGAATAGACTCCATTAACTACTACAGTCTCAGGGTAGACTACATTAGCTACAACAGACTCAGGGTAGACTCCACTAACTACTACAGTCTCAGGGTAGAATCCACTAACTACTACAGACTCAGGGTAGACTCTATTAACTACTACAGACTCAGGGCAGACTCCATCAACTACTACAGACTCGGGGTAGACTCCATTAACTAATACAGACTCCGGGTAGACTCCACTAACTACTACAGACTCAGGGTAGACTCCATTAACTACTACAGACTCAGGGTAGACTCCATTAACTACTACAGACTCAGGGTAGACTCCATTAACTACTACAGACTCAGGGTAGACTCCATTAGCTACAACAGACTCAGGGTAGACCCCATTTACCACTACAGACTCAGGGTAAACTCCATTAACTACTAGAGGCTCGGTATTGACTCCATTAACTACAACAGACTCGGAGTAGACTCCATTAGCTACAACAGACTCAGGGTGAACTCCATTTACCACTACAGACTCAGGGTAGACTCCATTAACTACTACAGACTCAGGGTAGACTCCACTAACTACTACCGACTCAGGGTAGACTCCATTAACTACTACAGACTCAGCTTAGACTCAATTTACTACTACAGACTCAGGGTAGACTCCATTAACTACTACAGTCTCAGGGTAGACTCCACTAACTACTACAGACTCAGGGTAGATTTTATTAACTACTACAGACTCAGGGTAGACTCCACTAACTACTACAGACTCAGGGTAGACTCCATTAACTACTACAGGCTCAGGGTAGACTCCACTAACTACTACAGACTCATGGTAGACTCCACTAACTACTACAGATCAGGGTATACCCCATTAACTACTACAGACTCAGGGTAGACTCTGTTAACTACCACAGACTCGGGGTAGACTCTATTAAATATTATAGACTCATGGTAGACTCCATTATCTACCGCAGACTCGGGGTAGACCCCATTAGCTAATACAGGATCAGGGTAGACTCCATTAACTTTTACAGACTGAGGATAGACTCCACTAACTACTACAGACTCAGGGTAGACTCCATTAACTACCACAGACTCAGGGTAGACTCCATTAACTACAACAGACTGAGGATAGACTCCACTAACAACCACAGACTCAGGGTAGACTCCATTAACTATTACAGACTGAGGATAGACTCCACTAACAACCACAGACTCAGGGTAGGCTCCATTAACTATTACAGACTGAGGATAGACTCCACTAACTACTACAGACTCAGGATTGTTTCCATTTACTACTATAGACTCGGGGTAGTTTTCATTAGCTACTACTGACTCAGGGTAGACTCCATCGATTACATCAATTAGCTCGAGGGTAGACTTAACCAAAATACTTAAAAAAATACAGGCTTAGCGTAGGTGCCATCAACTAATACAATATCAGGGTACTACATACTCCACGAATAACTTCAGACTCAAGGTTTAATCCCACAACTAAATGTACTATAGACCCAGATAAACTCCGTCAACTACTACAGCCCCAGGGCTGACTCCCACAACAACTTAATGCTAAGGGTAGACTCACAGAATTACTACAGACTCGCCGTAGACTCACACAACTCCTAGACTCAGGATCCAGGACTCAGGAACGGACTCCTCGAGTTACTACAGACACAAGATAGACTCCATAAATTGTAGCAGAAACATGGTAGATTCCACCAACTACTACAAATCCAGGGTACACTCCACGAGTTACTACATACAAAGGCTATACTCCGCCAATTACTAACGAGACAGAAGAGACTCTGCCAATTACTACAGAAACACTAGATATCGTCGATTACTACAGACACACTTTAGACAGCGTCAATTTCTACAGAAACAGGGGTCACGTGTCCGAAAGGTCACGTGGTCACAGTTAAATCCACCTGGCGAGTCTCCCACCTACTAATAAGATCACAGTTGTGGTCGAAATATTTAGGTTTGTAATCTATGTGTTGTGGGCAAAAGTTTAAATGTGTTCTTTGATTCCAACGTAAAAGTTATATCTAGTACTTCATGTATATATAGTCAGTAATATTAAAACCTGCCAACACGAAGCTTTATCTACGACATTGATTTGATTTCCAGGAAACATATGATACATGTAGATCAGGTTAAAACTTACAAAGTATAAAGACACACGTTCTGTAGGTCTCGTCTTCCCGATTTGCAAGTGTCCTATGGTGGCATGAACCTGCCATCACATAACGAGATAATTTTGTCAACATAGCGAGATAAATATACCATATAGCGAGATAATAAAACGACATAGCGAGATAAAACAATCGACATAGCGAGATAATGCGTTTACGAAGTCGCTATCTCGACATCTCGCCGCATTAGACGCTACTACTGACATGGATTTTTTTTCTTGTCAACGTCACGTGACCCCCATTCGGAAGTTCAGCGCGCCAGTGCACACGAGGCTTGGACAGGGAAGCTCTGAACTTCCGAATGGAGGTCACGTGACGTTGACAAGAAAAAATCCATGTCAGTAGTAGCATCTAATGCGGCGAGATGTCGAGATAGCGACTTCATAAATGCATTAAATTATCTCGCGATGTCGGTTGTTTTATCTCGCTATGTCGTTTTATTATCTCGCTATATGGTACATGTATATTTAGCTCGCTATGTTGACAAAATTATCTCGTTATGTGATGGCGGATACATGCCACCATAGTGTCCAAACTATGGACATAATATGGACTATTATGTTATAATATAATGCATAAATATACATGATCTGCAGCCAGGTCTGGTGTGTCCGATTTTTATATGTCTTAGGCAGGGTAAAACTTACCATGTAAAAAACACATGTTCCGTAGGTCTCGTGTTTCCGATTCTTTATTTCCATGTCCAGGTAAAATATACAAGTTATAACAATACATGTTGTCTCTAATTCGTGTACCCGATTTCTGTATGTCTAGGCCAAGGTTAAAACACATGTTGTGTAAGGTCGCGTATACTCGATATCTGTATGTCTAGGCCAAGGTAACACATACAATATATAAAGACACGCGTTCTCTAGGTCGCGTGTACCCGATTTCTGTATGTCTAGGCCAAGGTAACACATACAATATATAAAGACACGCGTTCTCTATGTCGCGTGTACCCGATTTCTGTATGTCTAGGCCAAGGTAACACATACAATATATAAAGACACGTGTTATCTATGTCGCGTGTACTCGATTTCTGTATGTCTAGGCCAAGGTAACACATACAATATATAAAGACACGTGTTCTCTATGTCGCGTGTACCCGATTCTGTATGTCTAGGCCAAGGTAACACATACAATATATAAAGACACGTGTTCTCTATGTCGCGTGTACCCGATTCTGTATGTCTAGGCCAAGGTAACACATACAATATATAAAGACACGTGTTCTCTATGTCGCGTGTACCCGATTTCTGTATGTCTAGGCCAAGGTAACACATACAATATATAAAGACACGTGTTCTCTATGTCGCGTGTACCCGATTCTGTATGTCTAGGCCAAGGTAACACATACAATATATAAAGACACGTGTTCTCTAGGTCGCGTGTACCCGATTTCTGTATGTCTAGGCCAAGGTAACACATACAATATATAAAGACACGTGTTCTCTAGGTCGCGTGTACCCGATTTCTGTATGTCTAGGCCAAGGTAACACATACAATATATAAAGACACGTGTTCTCTATGTCGCGTGTACTCGATTCTGTATGTCTAGGCCAAGGTAACACATACAATATATAAAGACACGTGTTATCTATGTCGCGTGTACTCGATTTCTGTATGTCTAGGCCAAGGTAACACATACAATATATAAAGACACGTGTTCTCTAGGTCGCGTGTACCCGATTTCTGTATGTCTAGGCCAAGGTAACACATACAATATATAAAGACACGTGTTATCTATGTCGCGTGTACTCGATTTCTGTATGTCTAGGCCAAGGTAACATATACAATATATAAAGACACGCGTTCTCTAGGTCGCGTGTACCCGATTTCTGTATGTCTGGGCCAAGGTAACACATACAATATATAAAGACACGTGTTCTCTAGGTCGCGTGTACTCGATTCTGTATGTCTAGGCCAAGGTAACACATACAATATATAAAGACACGTGTTCTCTATGTCGCGTGTACCCGATTTCTGTATGTCTAGGCCAAGGTAGCGCATACAATATATAAAGACACGCGTTCTCTATGTCGCGTGTACCCGATTTCTGTATGTCTAGACCAAGGTAACACATACAATATATAAAGACACGTGTTCTCCATGTCGCGTGTACCCGATTTCTGTATGTCTAGGCCAAGGTAACACATACAATATATAAAGACACGTGTTCTCTAGGTCGCGTGTACCCGATTTCTGTATGTCTAGGCCAAGGTAACAAATACAATATATAAAGACACGTGTTCTCTATGTCGCGTGTAATCGATTTCTGTATGTCTAGGCCAAGGTAACACATACAATATATAAAGACACGCGTTCTCTATGTCGCGTGTACTCGATTTCTGTATGTCTAGGCCAAGGTAATACATACAATATATAAAGACACGTGTTCTCTAGGTCACGTTAAAACTTAAACAACATGAATATACATGTTATCTATGTAGTTGGTTCCTGATTTCTATGTTACATTTTAACATTATGATAACTTGAACTGTTTATTTCACGCTCATTATTTGAGAGGAACTCTTTGATGTGTTTGTGTTTACGTATCGTTTAAAAAATACTCTAACCAGGGGGTTAACGAAACGAACTAAAGGTATTTGTTCATTTCAGCAACAATTAACTCCAATTAGTAATTTTTTGAAAAGATATTTACGTTGTGGGGATTGTTCAGTTTTAAAACAGTAATAAAAAGTCCACGTATTTATCATTCATAGGCAAATAATTGACAATTTAAAGAAGAATATTGTGCACATGCTCATCTATTTTAATAAGTACAAGTCGTTATTGCAATAATCATCAAGGGACTTAAAGAATTGTAGGTTTTTTAAACAGGCTAGAACAGCGAAATGCTCAACCCATCGGAGTGTAATATAGGAGAGTGTGTCACAACAGACAACTCCTGTTGGGTGTCAGAGACTGTCTAGGTAGAAATGTTTTATGGTGATAATCTTTTAATCAAAATTCAAAAAGACTGACGATGTTGTTCTAGTATTGGACAATGTGTAGTATATAAGCAAAGTTGGTATAATTCGACAAGTATCCCGGTAGCGAAATGCTGACCAATCATAATAGTTAAACTGCTTATGTCGACAATACTTTACCGGCCCCAGTGTCGTTAATATCCACAATTCGCCCCTAGCCCGAGTGTTTACCTATTATATTAATGTCGACAAATCTTTACTGGCCCGAGTGTTTACCTACTATGTTAAGGTAGACAAATCTTTACTGGCCCGAGTGTTTACCTACTGTGTTAATGTCGACAAATCTTTACTGGCCCGAGTGTTTACCTACAATGTTAATGTCGACAAATCTTTACTGGTCCGAGTGTTTACCTACTGTGTTAATGTCGACAAATCTTTACTGGTCCGAGTGTTTACCTACTGTGTTAATGTCGACAAATCTTTACTGGCCCGAGTGTTTACCTACAATGTTAATGTCGACAAATCTTTACTGGTCCGAGTGTTCACCTACTATGTTAATGTCGACAAATCTTTACTGGCCCGAGTGTTCACCTACTATGTTAATGTCGGTAAATCTTTACTGGCCCGAGTGTTTACCTACTATGTTAATGTCGACAAATTTTTACTGGCCCGAGTGTTTACCTACTGTGTTAATGTCGACAAATCTTTAGTGGTCCGAGTGTTTACCTACTATGTTAATGTCGACAAATCTTTACTGGTCCGAGTGTTTACCTACTATGTTAATGTCGACAAATCTTTACTGGTCCGAGTGTTTACCTACTATGTTAATGTCGACAAATCTTTACTGGTCCGAGTGTTTACCTACTATGTTAATGTCGGTAAATCTTTACTGGCCCGAGTGTTTACCTACTATGTTAATGTCGACAAATCTTTACTGGCCCGAGTGTTTACCTACTATGTTAATGTCGACAAATCTTTAGTGGTCCGAGTGTTTACCTACTATGTTAATGTCGACAAATCTTTACTGGTCCGAGTGTTTACCTACTATGTTAATGTCGACAAATCTTTACTGGTCCGAGTGTTTACCTACTATGTTAATGTCGACAAATCTTTACTGGTCCGAGTGTTTACCTACTATGTTAATGTCGGTAAATCTTTACTGGCCCGAGTGTTTACCTACTATGTTAATGTCGACAAATCTTTACTGGCCCGAGTGTTTACCTACTATGTTAATGTCGGAAAATCTTTACTGGCCCGAGTGTTTACCTACTGTGTTAATGTCGACAAATCTTTACTGGCCCGAGTGTTTACCTACAATGTTAATGTCGACAAATCTTTACTGGCCCAAGTGTTTACCTACTGTGTTAATGTCGACAAATCTTTACTGGTCCGAGTGTTTACCTACCATGTTAATGTCGACAAATCTTTACTGGTCCGAGTGTTTACCTACTATGTTAATGTCGGTAAATCTTTACTGGTCCGAGTGTTTACCTACTATGTTAATGTCGACAAATCTTTACTGGTCCGAGTGTTTACCTACTATGTTAATGTCGACAAATCTTTACTGGTCCGAGTGTTTACCTACTATGTTAATGTCGGTAAATCTTTACTGGTCCGAGTGTTTACCTACTATGTTAATGTCGACAAATCTTTACTGGCCCGAGTGTTTACCTACAATGTTAATGTCGACAAATCTTTACTGGCCCGAGTGTTTACCTACTATGTTAATGTCGGTAAATCTTTACTGGTCCGAGTGTTTACCTACACTATGTTAATGTCGACAAATCTTTACTGGCCCGAGTGTTTACCTACTGTGTTAATGTCGGTAAATCTTTACTGGCCCGAGTATTTACCTACTGTGTTAATGTCGACAAATCTTTACTGGCCCGAGTGTTTACCTACACTATGTTAATGTCGACAAATCTTTACTGGCCCGAGTGTTTACCTACTATGTTAATGTCGACAAATCTTTACTGGTCCGAGTGTTTACCTACTATGTTAATGTCGACAAATCTTTACTGGTCCGAGTGTTTACCTACAATGTTAATGTCGACAAATCTTTACTGGTCCGAGTGTTTACCTACTATGTTAATGTCGACAAATCTTTACTGGCCCGAGTGTTTACCTACTATGTTAATGTCGACAAATCTTTACTGGCCCGAGTGTTTACCTACTATGTTAATGTCGGTAAATCTTTACTGGCCCGAGTGTTTACCTACAATGTTAAGGTAGACAAATCTTTACTGGCCCGAGTGTTTACCTACTGTGTTAATGTCGACAAATCTTTACTGGCCCGAGTGTTTACCTACAATGTTAATGTCGACAAATCTTTACTGGTCCGAGTGTTTACCTACTGTGTTAATGTCGACAAATCTTTACTGGTCCGAGTGTTTACCTACTGTGTTAATGTCGACAAATCTTTACTGGCCCGAGTGTTTACCTACAATGTTAATGTCGACAAATCTTTACTGGTCCGAGTGTTCACCTACTATGTTAATGTCGACAAATCTTTACTGGCCCGAGTGTTCACCTACTATGTTAATGTCGGTAAATCTTTACTGGCCCGAGTGTTTACCTACTATGTTAATGTCGACAAATTTTTACTGGCCCGAGTGTTTACCTACTGTGTTAATGTCGACAAATCTTTAGTGGTCCGAGTGTTTACCTACTATGTTAATGTCGACAAATCTTTACTGGTCCGAGTGTTTACCTACTATGTTAATGTCGACAAATCTTTACTGGTCCGAGTGTTTACCTACTATGTTAATGTCGACAAATCTTTACTGGTCCGAGTGTTTACCTACTATGTTAATGTCGGTAAATCTTTACTGGCCCGAGTGTTTACCTACTATGTTAATGTCGACAAATCTTTACTGGCCCGAGTGTTTACCTACTATGTTAATGTCGGAAAATCTTTACTGGCCCGAGTGTTTACCTACTGTGTTAATGTCGACAAATCTTTACTGGCCCGAGTGTTTACCTACAATGTTAATGTCGACAAATCTTTACTGGCCCGAGTGTTTACCTACTATGTTAATGTCGACAAATCTTTACTGGCCCGAGTGTTTACCTACTATGTTAATGTCGGTAAATCTTTACTGGCCCAAGTGTTTACCTACTGTGTTAATGTCGACAAATCTTTACTGGTCCGAGTGTTTACCTACCATGTTAATGTCGACAAATCTTTACTGGTCCGAGTGTTTACCTACTATGTTAATGTCGGTAAATCTTTACTGGTCCGAGTGTTTACCTACTATGTTAATGTCGACAAATCTTTACTGGTCCGAGTGTTTACCTACTATGTTAATGTCGACAAATCTTTACTGGTCCGAGTGTTTACCTACTATGTTAATGTCGGTAAATCTTTACTGGTCCGAGTGTTTACCTACTATGTTAATGTCGACAAATCTTTACTGGCCCGAGTGTTTACCTACAATGTTAATGTCGACAAATCTTTACTGGCCCGAGTGTTTACCTACTATGTTAATGTCGGTAAATCTTTACTGGTCCGAGTGTTTACCTACACTATGTTAATGTCGACAAATCTTTACTGGCCCGAGTGTTTACCTACTGTGTTAATGTCGGTAAATCTTTACTGGCCCGAGTATTTACCTACTGTGTTAATGTCGACAAATCTTTACTGGCCCGAGTGTTTACCTACACTATGTTAATGTCGACAAATCTTTTCTGGCCCGAGTGTTTACCTACTATGTTAATGTCGACAAATCTTTACTGGTCCGAGTGTTTACCTACTATGTTAATGTCGACAAATCTTTACTGGTCCGAGTGTTTACCTACAATGTTAATGTCGACAAATCTTTACTGGTCCGAGTGTTTACCTACTATGTTAATGTCGACAAATCTTTACTGGCCCGAGTGTTTACCTACTATGTTAATGTCGACAAATCTTTACTGGCCCGAGTGTTTACCTACTATGTTAATGTCGGTAAATCTTTACTGGCCCGAGTGTTTACCTACAATGTTAATGTCGACAAATCTTTACTGGTCCGAGTGTTTACCTACTATGTTAATGTCGGTAAATCTTTACTGGTCCGAGTGTTTACCTACTATGTTAATGTCGGTAAATCTTTACTGGTCCGAGTGTTTACCTACTATGTTAATGTCGACAAATCTTTACTGGCCCGAGTGTTTACCTACGGTGTTAATGTCGACAAATCTTTACTGGCCCGAGTGTTTACCTACTATGTTAATGTCGGTAAATCTTTACTGGCCCGAGTGTTTACCTACTATGTTAATGTCGACAAATCTTTACTGGCCCGAGTGTTTACCTACTATGTTAATGTCGGTAAATCTTTACTGGCCCGAGTGTTTACCTACTATGTTAATGTCGACAAATCTTTACTGGCCCGAGTGTTTACCTACTATGTTAATGTCGGTAAATCTTTACTGTCCCGAGTGTTTACCTACTATGTTAATGTCGACAAATCTTTACTGGTCCGAGTGTTTACCTACTATGTTAATGTCGACAAATCTTTACTGGTCCGAGTGTTTACCTACTATGTTAATGTCGGAAAATCTTTACTGGCCCGAGTGTTTACCTACTATGTTAATGTCGGTAAATCTTTACTGGCCCGAGTATTTACCTACTGTGTTAATGTCGACAAATCTTTACTGGCCCGAGTGTTTACCTACACTATGTTAATGTCGACAAATCTTTACTGGCCCGAGTGTTTACCTACTATGTTAATGTCGACAAATCTTTACTGGTCCGAGTGTTTACCTACTATGTTAATGTTGACAAATCTTTACTGGTCCGAGTGTTTACCTACTATGTTAATGTCGGAAAATCTTTACTGGCCCGAGTGTTTACCTACTGTGTTAATGTCGACAAATCTTTACTGGCCCGAGTGTTTACCTACTGTGTTAATGTCGGTAAATCTTTACTGGCCCGAGTGTTTACCTACTATGTTAATGTAGACAAATCTTTACTGGCCCGAGTGTTTACCTACTATGTTAATGTCGACAAATCTTTACTGGCCCGAGTGTTTACCTACTATGTTAAGGTAGACAAATCTTTACTGGTCCGAGTGTTTACCTACAATGTTAATGTCGACAAATCTTTACTGGCCCGAGTGTTTACCTACTGTGTTAATGTCGACAAATCTTTACTGGCCCGAGTGTTTACCTACTATGTTAATGTCGACAAATCTTTACTGGCCCGAGTGTTTACCTACTATGTTAAGGTAGACAAATCTTTACTGGTCCGAGTGTTTACCTACTATGTTAATGTCGACAAATCTTTACTGGCCCGAGTGTTTACCTACTATGTTAATGTCGACAAATCTTTACTGGCCCGAGTGTTTACCTACTATGTTAATGTCGACAAATCTTTACTGGCCCGAGTGTTTACCTACTATGTTAATGTCGACAAATCTTTACTGGTCCGAGTGTTTACCTACACTATGTTAATGTCGGTAAATCTTTACTGGCCCGAGTGTTTACCTACAATGTTAATGTCGACAAATCTTTACTGGCCCGAGTGTTTACCTACTATGTTAATGTCGACAAATCTTTACTGGTCCGAGTGTTTACCTACAATGTTAATGTAGACAAATCTTTACTGGCCCGAGTGTTTACCTACTATGTTAATGTCGGTAAATCTTTACTGGCCCGAGTGTTTACCTACTGTGTTAATGTCGACAAATCTTTACTGGCCCGAGTGTTTACCTACTATGTTAATGTCGACAAATCTTTTCTGGTCCGAGTGTTTACCTACTATGTTAATGTCGACAAATCTTTACTGGCCCGAGTGTTTACCTACTATGTTAATGTCGGTAAATCTTTACTGGCCCGAGTGTTTACCTACTATGTTAATGTCGGTAAATATTTACTGGCCCGAGTGTTTACCTACTATGTTAATGTCGACAAATCTTTACTGGCCCGAGTGTTTACCTACTATGTTAATGTCGACAAATCTTTACTGGCCCGAGTGTTTACCTACTGTGTTAATGTCGACAAATCTTTACTGGCCCGAGTGTTTACCTACAATGTTAATGTCGGCAAATCTTTACTGGTCCGAGTGTTTACCTACTGTGTTAATGTCGGTAAATCTTTACTGGCCCGAGTGTTTAACTACTATGTTAATGTCGGTAAATCTTTACTGGTCCGAGTGTTTACCTACTATGTTAATGTCGACAAATCTTTACTGGTCCGAGTGTTTACCTACAATGTTAAGGTCGACAAATCTTTACTGGCCGGAGTGTTTACCTACTATGTTAATGTCGGTAAATCTTTACTGGCCCGATTGTTTACCTACTGTGTTAATGTCGACAAACCTTTACTGGCCCGAGTGTTTACCTACTGTGTTAATGTAGACAAATCTTTACTGGCCCGAGTGTTTACCTACTATGTTAAGGTAGACAAATCTTTACTGGCCCGAGTGTTTACCTACTGTGTTAATGTCGACAAACCTTTACTGGCCCGAGTGTTTACCTACTACGTTAATGTCGGTAAATCTTTACTGGCCCGAGTGTTTACCTACTATGTTAATGTCGGTAAATCTTTACTGGTCCGATTGTTTACCTACTGTGTTAATGTCGACAAACCTTTACTGGCCCGAGTGTTTACCTACTATGTTAATGTCGACAAATCTTTACTGGTCCGAGTGTTTACCTACCATGTTAATGTCGACAAATCTTTACTGGCCCGAGTGTTTACCTACTGTGTTAATGTCGGTAAACCTTTACTGGCCCGAGTGTTTACCTACTGTGTTAATGTCGACAAATCTTTACTGGCCCGAGTGTTTACCTACTATGTTAAGGTCGACAAATCTTTACTGGTCCGAGTGTTTACCTACTATGTTAATGACGGTAAATCTTTACTGGCCCGAGTGTTTACCTACTATGTTAATGTCGACAAATCTTTACTGGCCCGAGTGTTTACCTACTATGTTAATGTCGACAAATCTTTACTGGCCCGAGTGTTTACCTACTATGTTAATGTCGGTAAATCTTTACTGGCCCGAGTATTTACCTACTATGTTAATGTCGACAAATCTTTACTGGTCCGAGTGTTTACCTTCTATGTTAATGTCGGTAAATCTTTACTGGCCCGAGTGTTTACCTACTGTGTTAATGTCGGTAAATCTTTACTGGCCCGAGTGTTTACCTACAATGTTAATGTCGACAAATCTTTACTGGCCCGAGTGTTTACCTACTATGTTAATGTCGACAAATCTTTACTGGCCCGAGTGTTTACCTACTGTGTTAATGTCGACAAATCTTTACTGGCCCGAGTGTTTACCTACTATGTTAATGTCGACAAATCTTTACTGGCCCGAGTGTTTACCTACAATGTTAATGTCGACAAATCTTTACTGGCCCGAGTGTTTACCTACTATGTTAATGTCGGTAAATCTTTACTGGCCCGAGTGTTTACCTACTGTGTTAATGTCGGTAAATCTTTACTGGCCCGAGTGTTTACCTTCTATGTTAATGTCGGTAAATCTTTACTGGCCCGAGTGTTTACCTACTGTGTTAATGTCGGTAAATCTTTACTGGTCCGAGTGTTTACCTACTATGTTAATGTCGACAAATCTTTACTGGTCCGAGTGTTTACCTACAATGTTAAGGTCGACAAATCTTTACTGGTCCGAGTGTTTACCTACTATGTTAATGTCGGTAAATCTTTACTGGCCCGATTGTTTACCTACTGTGTTAATGTCGACAAACCTTTACTGGCCCGAGTGTTTACCTACTGTGTTAATGTAGACAAATCTTTACTGGCCCGAGTGTTTACCTACTATGTTAAGGTAGACAAATCTTTACTGGCCCGAGTGTTTACCTACTGTGTTAATGTAGACAAATCTTTACTGGCCCGAGTGTTTACCTACTGTGTTAATGTCGGTAAATCTTTACTGGCCCGAGTGTTTACCTACTACGTTAATGTCGGTAAATCTTTACTGGTCCGATTGTTTACCTACTGTGTTAATGTCGACAAACCTTTACTGGCCCGATTGTTTACCTACTGTGTTAATGTCGACAAATCTTTACTGGTCCGAGTGTTTACCTACCATGTTAATGTCGACAAATCTTTACTGGCCCGAGTGTTTACCTACTGTGTTAATGTCGGTAAACCTTTACTGGCCCGAGTGTTTACCTACTGTGTTAATGTCGACAAATCTTTACTGGCCCGAGTGTTTACCTACTATGTTAAGGTCGACAAATCTTTACTGGTCCGAGTGTTTACCTACTATGTTAATGACGGTAAATCTTTACTGGCCCGAGTGTTTACCTACTATGTTAATGTCGACAAATCTTTACTGGCCCGAGTGTTTACCTACTATGTTAATGTCGACAAATCTTTACTGGCCCGAGTGTTTACCTACTATGTTAATGTCGGTAAATCTTTACTGGCCCGAGTGTTTACCTACTATGTTAATGTCGTTAAATCTTTACTGGCCCGAGTATTTACCTACTATGTTAATGTCGACAAATCTTTACTGGTCCGAGTGTTTACCTTCTATGTTAATGTCGGTAAATCTTTACTGGCCCGAGTGTTTACCTACTGTGTTAATGTCGGTAAATCTTTACTGGCCCGAGTGTTTACCTACAATGTTAATGTCGACAAATCTTTACTGGCCCGAGTGTTTACCTACTATGTTAATGTCGACAAATCTTTACTGGCCCGAGTGTTTACCTACTGTGTTAATGTCGACAAATCTTTACTGGCCCGAGTGTTTACCTACTATGTTAATGTCGACAAATCTTTACTGGCCCGAGTGTTTACCTACAATGTTAATGTCGACAAATCTTTACTGGCCCGAGTGTTTACCTACTATGTTAATGTCGGTAAATCTTTACTGGCCCGAGTGTTTACCTACTGTGTTAATGTCGGTAAATCTTTACTGGTCCGAGTGTTTACCTTCTATGTTAATGTCGGTAAATCTTTACTGGCCCGAGTGTTTACCTACTGTGTTAATGTCGGTAAATCTTTACTGGCCCGAGTGTTTACCTACAATGTTAATGTCGACAAATCTTTACTGGCCCGAGTGTTTACCTACTATGTTAATGTCGACAAATCTTTACTGGTCCGAGTGTTTACCTACTGTGTTAATGTCGACAAATCTTTACTGGCCCGAGTGTTTACCTACTATGTTAATGTCGACAAATCTTTACTGGCCCAAGTGTTTACCTACTATGTTAATGTCGGTAAATCTTTACTGGCCCGAGTGTTTACCTACAATGTTAATGTCGACAAATCTTTACTGGCCCGAGTGTTTACCTACTATGTTAATGTCGACAAATCTTTACTGGTCCGAGTGTTTACCTACTATGTTAATGTCGACAAATCTTTACTGGCCCGAGTGTTTACCTACTATGTTAATGTCGACAAATCTTTACTGGCCCGAGTGTTTACCTACTATGTTAATGTCGACAAATCTTTACTGGTCCGAGTGTTTACCTACTATGTTAATGTCGACAAATCTTTACTGGTCCGAGTGTTTACCTACTATGTTAATGTCGACAAATCTTTACTGGTCCGAGTGTTTACCTATTATATTAATGTCGACAAATCTTTACTGGTCCGAGTGTTTACCTACAATGTTAATGTCGACAAATCTTTACTGGTCCGAGTGTTTACCTACTATGTTAATGTCGACAAATCTTTACTGGCCCGAGTGTTTACCTACTATGTTAATGTCGACAAATCTTTACTGGCCCGAGTGTTTACCTACTATGTTAATGTCGACAAATCTTTACTGGCCCGAGTGTTTACCTACTATGTTAATGTCGACAAATCTTTTCTGGTCCGAGTGTTTACCTACTATGTTAATGTCGACAAATCTTTACTGGTCCGAGTGTTTACCTACTATGTTAATGTCGACAAATCTTTACTGGTCCGAGTGTTTACCTATTATATTAATGTCGACAAATCTTTACTGGTCCGAGTGTTTACCTACTATGTTAATGTCGACAAATCTTCACTGGCCCGAGTGTTTACCTACGGTGTTAATGTCGACAAATCTTTACTGGTCCGAGTGTTTACCTACCATGTTAATGTCGACAAATCTTTACTGGCCTGAGTGTTTACCTACTATGTTAATGTCGACAAATCTTTACTGGCCCGAGTGTTTACCTACTGTGTTAATGTCGACAAATCTTTACTGGTCCGAGTGTTTACCTACAATGTTAATGTCGACAAATCTTTACTGGTCCGAATGTTTACCTACTGTGTTAATGTCGACAAATCTTTACCGGCCTCTGTCTCTTCTAAATGATACCAACTCTACTTACAAGACAATGGTTTAAATGGAGATATAGCCACTGTTTTGTTTGATTTTATTACTATTTTCTAATTTGAATTTTTAAGCACGTGCTTTTGGAAAATGTGGACTAGTTTGAAATAGTGTAATTACTAGTGTTATATTAATCTTTATTTTTCTAAAACAATTTACTAACAGTTAGGTCTACGTATTAAACCATCAGATGTGATTAAGTATCGACTATGCATATTTCTGGTAAATGAATTTGGTAGCATCGAAAATAAAGACATCTGGTGAGTTAGCTTAGGTTGTTAGGTTGGTTCCAGAGTTAGTCCGGTTAGGTAACTTAGGTTGTTAGGCTGGTTCCAGAGTTAGTCCGGTTAGGTAACTAAGGTTGTTAGGCTGGTTCCAGAGTTAGTCCGGTTAGGTAACTTAGGTTATTAGGTTAATTCCAGAGTTAGTCATGTTAGGTAACTTAGGTTATTAGGTTAGCTCCAGAGTTAGTCCGGTTAGGTAGCTTAGGTTGTTAGGCTGGTTCCTGTGTTAGTCCGGTTAGGTAACTTAGGTTGTTAGACTGGTTCCAGAGTTAGTCCGGTTAGGTAACTTAGGTTGTTAGGATGGTTCCTGAGTTTGTCCGATTAGATCATTTGTCTGATGAAAGAGTTTGTTAACTTAGATAGTTTGTACGGTTAGATAGTTTGTCCGGTTAGATAGTTTGTCCGTTTAGATAGAGTGTCCGGTTAGGTAGTATGTCTGATTAGATAGTTTGTCCGGTTAGGTAGTATGTCTGATTAGATAGTTTGTCCGGTTAGATAGAGTGTCCGGTTAGGTAGTATGTCTGATTAGATAGTTTGTCCGGTTAGATAGAGTGTCCGGTTAGATACATGTAGTTTGTCCGGTTAGGTAGTTTGCCCGATTAGATCGTTTGTCCGGTTAGATAGTTTGTCCGGTTAGGTAGTATGTCTGATTAGATAGTGTGCCCGGTTAGATAGTTTGTCCGGTTAGGTAGTATGTCTGATTAGATAGTGTGCCCGGTTAGATAGTTTGCCCGGTTAGATAGTTTGTCTGATTAGATAGTTTGCCCGGTTAGATAGTTTGTCTGATTAGATAGTTTGCCCGGTTAGATAGTTTGTCTGATTAGATAGTTTGCCCGGTTAGATAGTTTGTCTGATTAGATAGTTTGCCCGGTTAGATAGTTTGTCTGATTAGATAGTTTGTCCGGTTAGATAGTTTGTCCGGTTAGGTAGTATGTCTGATTAGATAGTTTGCCCGGTTAGATAGTTTGCCCGGTTAGATAAAGTGTCCGGTTAGGTAGTATGTCTGATTAGATAGTTTGTCCGGTTAGATAGTTTGTCCGGTTAGGTAGTATGTCTGATTAGATAGTTTGTCCAGTTAGATAATTCGTACGGTTAGATAATTTGTCCGGTTAGATCTATATGGACATTAATACAGACAATTTCCTAAAAATCATGACACGATGATCGTTATATTGGTGACATTGTAAAAAATAATGTAGCGCATTTTCCAAGGGAAATGAACAATTACAAGAAGGGTTCAGAGTTAAATTAACTTTAAAAAGGTCTGAATTTAATGAGCTACATCCATGTCGAAGTCTATTGTGAATGACATCAAGTTTTCTGTCACCAACTCCTAGTCTTATTGCTACAGGTATTTTTCGTTTTATTTGTCTTTTAAATTTTGCTATTGTTTCTGAAGATCTTACAGTGATGTCTAAAGAATTCCATGTTTTTACTGTGCTGGGAAGAAATGATTTTTCATATAGAGACAGACGACATCTAGGTGGTACATAATCTTGGTTATTTCTCAAGTTGTAAGTAGTATTTTCATTGACTCTGTTGGGCAAAAGGTCGTTCAAATAAGATGGCGCCATATTATAGTGCATTTTATAGAATAATAAAAGTTTTTTCTGCTTTCGCCTTTCTAATAGTGTTTCCCACCCGGTTTCTATATATAGCGACTGTCTACTTGTAAATGAGGTTAAACCTGTGACAATTCTAGCTGCTTCTAGCTGAATTTTCTCTAACTTGTCAGTATCTGAGTTGTTACACCCATCCCATAATTCACTCGCATATTCTAGCAAGGGTCTTATAAATACAATATATAATTTAGACAAAATTTCCTTTTTCAAAGTAAATTTCAACTTACGTGAAACAGATAAGTGACGTGAGGCAGAATTAGCGATATTTGAAATATGAGTTTCCCACTTAGCATTTTCGTTAATTTGGACAAGGCATGGAGTATAGTAAGCCCTGTTAGATAGTTAGGCCGGGTAGAGAGTTAGTCTAGAAAGATAGTTTACCCTGTTAGTCAGTTAGATACATGTAGGTAGTCAGATAGATAGATATCCCGGTAAGATAGGTAGTTCGGTTACATGGGTTATCCGGTTAGATAGGTAGTTCGATTAGATAGGTAGTTCGGTTATATAGTAACTTCGGTTATATAGTTACTTCGGTTAGATAGTTACTTCGGTTAGATAGGTAGTTCGGTTAGATAGGTAGTTCGGTTAGATAGGTAGTTCGGTTAGATAGTTAGTTCGGTTAGATAGGTAGTTCGGTTAGATAGGTAGTTCGGTTAGATAGGTAGTTCGGTTAGATAGTTACTTCGGTTAGATAGGTAGTCCGGTTAGATAGGTAGTTCGGTTAGATAGGTAGTTCGGTAAGATAGTTACTTCGGTTAGATAGGTAGTTCGGTTAGATAGGTAGTTCGGTAAGATAGTTACTTCGGTTAGATAGGTAGTTCGGTTAGATAGGTAGTTCGGTTAGATAGTTACTTCGGTTAGATAGGTAGTTCGGTTAGATAGGTAGTTCGGTTAGATAGGTAGTTCGGTTAGATAGGTAGTTCGGTAAGATAGTTACTTCGGTTAGATAGGTAGTTCGGTTAGATAGGTAGTTCGGTAAGATAGTTACTTCGGTTAGATAGGTAGTTCGGTTAGATAGGTAGTTCGGTTAGATAGGTAGTTCGGTTAGATAGTTACTTCGGTTAGATAGGTAGTTCGGTTAGATAGGTAGTTCGGTTGGATAGGTAGTTCGGTAAGATAGTTACTTCGGTTAGATAGGTAGTTCGGTTAGATAGTTACTTCGGTTAGATAGGTAGTTCGGTTAGATAGGTAGTTCGGTAAGATAGTTACTTCGGTTAGATAGGTAGTTCGGTTAGATAGGTAGTTCGGTTAGATAGGTAGTTCGGTTAGATAGTTACTTCGGTTAGATAGGTAGTTCGGTTAGATAGGTAGTTCGGTTAGATAGGTAGTTCGGTTAGATAGTTACTTCGGTTATATAGTTACTTTAGTTAGATAGGTAGTTCGGTTAGATAGTTACTTCGGTTATATAGTTACTTTAGTTAGATAGGTAGTTCGGTTAGATAGGTAGTTCGGTTAGATAGGTAGTTCGGTTAGATAGGTAGTTCGGTTAGATAGGTAGTTCGGTTAGATAGGTAGTTCGGTTAGATAGTTACTTCGGTTAGATAGTTATTTCGGTTAGATAGGTAGTTCGGTATCCACTGTTGTGGTAGAAGGCCGTGTTAGTGTCAGATCCACGACAGTGTCATTCGGTAGTTTGTTGCCAAAATCTGGGAAATGTAAGTAATGCGATCAACGAAAAAAAACTGCTGGGTTATCTTTTGGACTGAAATGATAAAATGTGTTAAAGCGGTACATTAATCAAGTCAAAGTCTGAACTGGTACAGTGAGAGTAGGAGACAAGCGATGCGTGTCTACCGATACAGTCAACAGACTCGGACAATTAGCTAAAGAGTAATAAATGTCTTATTTTTGTTGGTATTCTTCATTTCGCACAGAAATGACTGCTGAACTATTTGGTTGGATTATAGTGTTACTATCTGTCAAATATCGAATCACTACTCTAAACGTCTTTTTTAAGTATAAAACAATGCTTCAGAAAATCAAATATATTAAACACAAGCTACAGTTACGTATAAAGGCTATATGCTAAGAAAACAAAATGAAGGACAGAAAATGTGACGGAAGGTAGATGGTGTTGAATTAAAACAGCATCATTGGTTAATTTAACTACATGTCGTGAACTAGCCACGGAGACATGTATTAACAACCCATGGTCTATACATTATTGTATCTGTAAGGTCTGTCTTGTCCCTGCGAATACAGTATAGATATCAATAGAGTAGACCATAGGGTCACCTCCCCACACAGGAATATTGCTTGTTATGAGATATACAGCTGTACGGCTGATAGACAATTTAAAGAAGCCTGGTACCAGGGAGGTAACTCTTGTACAAGCTCTGTGACGTCTCCAGAACGGAAATTAAAGTGAAATCCGTATCAAAATCAACCGACAAGCTCACAGACAAAACACTACACCCCACAAGTCGGGCTTTGCCGTACGTCGGCGCATGGGTGTGTTCGTGGTCTTACAAACATATCAATTCTATAACATTTTTTTTTTCAAGTAAGAGGTTTAAAGAATTAGTTTATATGATATGTACGCATCAGTTCGTTTTATAAAGTTATGCCCAGTATGTCTTGTAGTTTTCTGTGATCATATGATACTTTATTAAGTGGCTTGTGTTTTAATGTCGGGGTTACCAGGTATAGCAGGTAATATTCCGGTGTCACCCGGTCCACTTGCAAATTTATCAATGACTTCGGTTTACGCATAAGTTAATGCATAATACATGTGACATTAATTGCTGTTTATTTGAATCACATTAAAATTGGTGCCATGAGAGTCGCGCTAATTTGCAAATAATCTAAAATAGTTATTTGTCATAAAGCTCCACCAATATTCTGTTGTTTTATATTAATTGTTTTCTTTCTGATATGTGGATTTATATTCAGAAGGCCATTTGAATGTTTCGATTTAAACATACTCTTGGGATAAACAAACATAGTCATAAATGTAGCGATATAATCTATTTTAATGAGTTCAGTTATCAATCCATTTTGAAATGATCTCCGGTCTAAACATGTGACTTCAATTTATCAGATTATATACTGTACATTGTATATAAATCCAAATAAGTAGTATTTCCAGACGTTATATATTCATAACATGTCTGTTATAGATACTAGTGTTATTAATGAAAGAAAATATATATTAATATTTATAATGCTTTACGGCAAGAGCTAATGTGATCCCGTTAATGAATGTCATTTGGTGCTTGGCAAGGCGAGAACAGTTTTGGGCTTTACCTCCTTTGACCGAAACAGCGGTCTGTAGAATTGGTGGTTGAAAAGGCGATGGCAGTTTTGGGCTGAAATTGATGATTGGCAAGGCGATGACAGTTTTGGGCTTTATGCTAAGACCGATTGCTGCTCTCTACAGGACTTTCGGTTGGCGCTAAAACTGGCGAATACAATACAATACAATACAATACAATACAATACAATACAATACAATACAATACAATACTACAATACAATACAATACAATGTAATTCAATACTATGCATTATAATACAATACAATACAAAACGATTAAATTTCAATACAATACAATACAATTCAATAATATGCAATACAATACAATTCAATTCAATACAATACAATTCAATACAATACAATTCAATACAATACAATTCAATACAATTCAAAACAATAAAATACTATGCAATACAATACAATACTATGCAATACAATACAATACAGTTCAATACAATACAACACAATACAATTTAATACAATATCTAAGTTGAGTGCCACGTATCACAAGACAGATATAATACGTACAAATAACAGACAATAACTTGATTCTCTGTGATGTCTAGTCGTATTCCACTTTAGAGACACTACTGGTTCCACATCGGTATATTGTTGATATATGAGGACTAGCTATATATATTGTAATATGACCGAGTGTCTCCTCATGCAACTGTACCAAGGCTCAGTGTGGTGACAATAATATAAACCGTCCGTCAGTTATCCTACCATCCATGTAAACGTCTTCATAATGACAGCGTCGGTGCCGAAATAAAAAGTTTATAGGAATGAATGCGAGTTTTGTGCGTAAATGCGTGTATGGAGTAAAGGTGTGTATGTATCATGTTGTGTTGATGTGAATCCATGGGTATCTGTGTGAATCAATGTGTGTTTTTTTTGTGAATCATGGTGTGTTTGTGTGAAAAATAATGTGTGTTTTTAGTCGGGATATGTTTTTATGAGTCGGGATGTGTTTTTGTGAGTCGGGATGTGCTTTTGTGAGTCGGGATGTGTTTTTATGAGTCGGGATGTGTTTTTGTGAGTCGTGATGTGTTTTTGTGAGTCGGGATGTGTTTTTATGAGTCGGGATGTGTTTTTATGAGTCGGGATGTGTTTTTGTGAGTCGGGAAGTGTTTTTATGAGTCGGGATATGTTTTTATGATGTGTTTTTATGAGTCGGGATGTGTTTTTATGAATCGGGATGTGTTTTTGTGAGTCGGGATTGTGTTTTTGTGAGTCGGGATGTGTTTTTGTGAGTCGGGATGTGTTTTTGTGGATTAGGGTTTGCTTTTGTGAATCAATTATTTGTGCTAATGCGAATCATTGTCTGTACAATTAATTATGTCTGATGTTAGTGTGCATGCTTACGTTCTAATTAAATAAGTTAGATAATGTGATAAAGATGTATTACAGAGACATTTTTAAAAGCAATTAACTGATTTGAAATTGACTGAAAGTACAAGTCTGCAAAAAGTTTGTGTAGTTAACGATATAGAATGTGTCTTGTTACCGATGTTTACGTATATGACTTAAATCTAATGTTAGTGATAGTATCAGCGAATCAGTATATCTCAATAACAAGCAACTGGTAGTTCCTTATAAGGAAGAGCTCTGTCACCCGGTTCAGTCGTACCGTCTGCATGTAACAGGAAAGAGCTTTGTAATTTAGGGGAGTACTTTTACATCACTTTCTAGATCACAGCTTTAGCTTACTGTGTCACTCATATCAGTTTCTAGCTTTACCGATATTATAGCCGTCTATCCACTGACTACACTATTGTATACTCTGCCAGAAATCTCGAAAAAGTCATCAATTTAACAGGCGGTGGCTTATTATTTAAGGGAAGGATTTCATGCTGCCCAACCAATATGTCAGTTTAAACTGTGTTTGTTCGTCAATTTTCATTTAACAATATATGTACAACATATACATTATACAAAAAAGGAATCAGATCATTACGTTCCAGGTAAATCAGGGACAGGCTTCTTAAATGATCGATGGAACCGGTGTAAACAAAGAAAACCCTTCCTACGCCTGTTAAGTTGATGACAATTCGAAATAGCTTCAAGTGAACGATATCTTATGGTAATCAGAGAAAATTATCAAAATACATAAAACGTTCATCAGAAAAGTCAATTCTGGTAATATTCACATCACTGTCATCTCAGCAAAATCCGTCGCCCAGGTTTAACTCAAAAACGTAGTCGGTGTCACAGATATAAAATACGGAACTGTCTCAAATTCCGATTTTACTAGTTAATAAGTTAAATAGAATTTCATTTCCGTATTTTAATACTAGTCAATCTATATAATATCGATAAACTGAGAGATTCATAGTCATTTTGATGGTGGATTTTGCTGTGCATGTTACATAATTCGTGGTTATATTTTGCCATAGCCACCCAATCTAAAACTCCGTGGATAATGAACATCTAATTTTAATTAGATCGTACCAACCCCCACTCTGGGCGACTAAGCAAAAACTGAGTAGTGTTTTTCTTGTCTATTATTCTTGCAAATTATAACCAATCTATCATATAGTTCCGTGATCGGATTATTTTCCTTTTTTCAAACCCGTCTAGTGATCGTTGCAGAGTGTGTAAGCACAGCATGTAGAACGGGAGGTAACTCGTACAGAGTTCACTTCCTTGAATGACTTCCGTGAATAAGATCTATTTTTGAATATGGTTATTTTCTGAAAACGTCCTGTCGCTGATAGTAGTACTGCAAAAACGAAAGTGAAAGTAGAATTGGTATTACCACAAGTTGAACATTCTTGAAGATTGCCCTGTACTGGAAATACTTCATATCACAAATGGCGACTGAATATGGATGATATCATTGTTGACAAGGCGAAGTACTCAGGAAGGTGAGTACAAATTATATATGTAATGTATGTAGTCATTAGGGATCGATCGATGGCGGAGATTTGTATCGTATTGGTATAATTTAATTCAATCAGGCCAAAGTAACACATTCTCAAGTACATATTTGGATAGCACCTCTTATTAATGATGTATACATATGTTAAAATAATATGGTCTCGTGATTACTATGCATCCACATACCTAGTCCAATAATATACAATGTTGATTCAAGAACGTAGTTATCATGTACATGTAGTTACATTTTCTACCTCGGTTCTGGGAATTCGACCCTATTTCTGTGGAAATGCTACAAACCTTTAACTAAAATGTATATTTATTTCCTGCCTGTACCTAAACAGTTTTACTGGTATGCTATATACTATACGTACAGAGACCTGGCACGAGTTTTTAATCTATGGTCCATTATATATTTAAGGATTAAATCTTGATTTGGTCGATTTCATGGAGTCATGAATTGAGTTGCTTTTGAAGCAGTTCATGTTGAATTTGTCTCAAGAGCAACTCAATTCATGACCCCATGAAATCGACTAATTCAAGATTCAATCCTTATATTTTAATTGTTTTGTTTTTTGTTTTCCAATAAAAAAAAGTCGGTCTAGATATTAATGTCTCGAAGCTTGTGCAAGTCCAAATGGGGAAAAGCCCGAGGATTGTGCATGTCTAGTCGGTCGAGTAAAACAGTCCGCCAGTTTAGGATAAAAAAAAAACAGCATTATTTTGTCAAAATAGAAGTATTTAGCATATCTGGTATTTCATAAAATACAAGGATAGGCCTAATGACATTTATTTTGCAACTGTGCAAGAGTTCTCTCCCCTTAACCATGTATTCATACGCACTGATCAATGTTAATCTGGTCAAATCCATGAGCAAATGAAACAGATTAAGTTTGGTAGTTTAATTGAGTACAACTTGAGTAGAAATTAAAAAAATATATATATAAACGCTAATAACTCGGATAACACTGGATACTTACAAAGGTTTGTCTGTAGGATACGAATTACTTGAAATGATAATATGGGACAAAGAAGTAATTCTAACAGTGTGAACATTGAACAATGTCATTTTGTTTAGACAGTCCGCCCCTTTATCAAGATACAAAGAACACAAATACAATCACATGATATATAAACAGTACTAGAAAATGCAATAAGATACAGAAAGAGTAGCATTTTTGGTATTAGTTGAAATAACAACCATAAACCCGACGTGGGCCGAAGGTGGATCTAGCGCGACATGTACAGAGCCATTCATACGTACATGTATATGGACCATGGATCAAAATATCATGCCAATATGTCAGGTAGTGTCAGTGAATATAGTTTGTTGTAGACTAGATAGGTAGGTATGGGACACCCTTATAATGTGTATTCCCATTTAGTGATGTCACTTCTCGAATATGTGATATAACTATAACCTACACGCATCACTCATTAGAATGATGGTGATGTAACTTTAATGTTTGTGATATAACTACATAATTATAGTTATAAAATGGCGTCCTATTGAAAAAGGAGTCCCCGTGAAGTTTTTTTTTTATTAGAGCCCCGCATCGTGAGGTTGTCCATCTGTTTGTCTGTCTATCTACCAATCTGCGCTGTTTTACTTTGCACAATATCATGAATACTGTTAGGTCTATATCACACATACTTCATCCAGTGCTTCTTTTTAGAAAGTGCTCGAGATCAAAGGTTTAAAGTCACTGCTTTTATCGAGAGAAACCATTATATACGCAAAATTCTGAGTTCTGTTGGGCAGATAACACTCATACTTTATTCAGCTCTTACTCTGACGAAGTACCTGAATGGTATAGTTTTTCAGGCCCAGAAGTTGAAGGTTGAGGTCATAAATATAAACTAGTTTATGCACAATATCCTAAGTTCTGTTGAGTTTTTTAGGCGTGTATGACGATACTGTCACTGTTACTATAAATAGAAAATAGGCCCAGAAGTCGAACGTCAAGGGCACTGTCTATATAAGTAGAAAATAGGCCCAGAAGTCGAACGTCAAGGGCACTGTCACTATAAGTAGAAAATAGGCCCAGAAGTCGAACGTCAAGGGCATTGTCACTATAAGTAGAAAATAGGCCCAGAAGTCGAACGTCAAGGGCATTGTCACTATAAGTAGAAAATAGGCCCACAAGTCGAACGTCAAGGGCACTGTCACTATAAGTAGAAAATAGGGGGGGACCTACATGTACATATGAAATCTTAGAGAGATGTACGAACTTAAAGAGAACAAGAAATAGCCATAAAATCGTCAACTGTCAAAATCTAAGCTGACCTACACATAAAGGTGTGAGAAAATTTTCTCCCAATAATCTACTTCTAAGAAATAGTGGAATAGAAATTCAATTTCCAATACCAATCTTTATTACGGCAGCGTATTAGGGCCACTATAAAAAAAAATAATTAAATCGTACGTACGATTTACTAATTCGTACATACGATTTACTAATATCAATATGACATATATCACAATTTGCTGTCAAAGTGTTGGTATTTTGAGTATGAAAGTCAAGCACACCACAGGGAAGATCGGCGGGAATCTCTCCAATTTACCTACGGGGTTTTCGAAAATACGGATAAATGACAACAATGTGCATGGTAAACAAGACCATATCCCATAAGT
Organism: Pecten maximus; assembly: GCF_902652985.1. Lineage (NCBI taxonomy): Eukaryota > Metazoa > Mollusca > Bivalvia > Pectinida > Pectinidae > Pecten > Pecten maximus. The sequence continues at coordinate 20,981,830 of NC_047016.1, read as the reverse complement.
ATTATAGTCTTTGAATAATGTAGAATTAGTAATCCGTACGTACGAATTAGTAAATCGTTCGTACGAATTAGTAAATCATACGTACGAATTAGTAATCCGTACGTACAAATGAGTAAGTCGTACGTACGATTTAATTTTTTTTTTTATAGTGGCCCTTATACGCTTCCGTACTTAATGGCTGTTTGAAAACAAAAATAACTAGGCATAACTAGAGACCAAGAGAACCTACACATCAAGTTTGAGAAACATCATTCCAGTAGTTCTCAAGAAAAAGCGATATCAAATGTAAACTGTCAACATCAAACATGGTTGCTTGTCTACCATTTTTTTCATATCAGATCAAAACGTCTTACGAACGAGTTAAAAATAATTGCATAAACTAGATTAAATGTCGCACGAATGAGATAAAGATACAAGAGGTTAAAGTCGTACAAAACGATATGTAAAGTCGTGATTAAGGTAAACCTAGATAGACAAAGTCATAGGAAAGGGATACAAAGTATAAAGGAGGTAAAATATCTTACCAAATACGGAATTAAGTCGAATAAACGAGAAAATTTCAAAAAACACTTAGTGACCATAACGCCCATACTGAACTGTGTTTGAGTGTCGACAATTATTTGTATGTTTCAGGTATGAGTTTCCCTTTGCGGAGATATCCGGTGGCCTAGAACGCAAACCAAAATGTACTTAATCGTAAGTAGCTAACATTTGTACATAATGGCGGTGCCAAAACAAACTCACATCTTTACCAACAGTCAATTAAATGAGTTCCTTTCCGAATCAAGGACATGTGCAGATGTTCTCGTCTCCCTATGTACCACGGAGAGACCACGGACGGAGGTGACCCTAAGTCGACCAGGTCATGCCCCTAACTACGTCACTCAGATGGTGGCAGTCCTGCTCAAAGCAGCACAGAGTACGGATGCAGCTGGTGTTATAGATCTGCTCAGTGTCCTTGTCGGCTCAAATTTCTTCATGAAGGAACTTGTTGTTACGTCCTCTTCGTTAGTTAACAACACTGAGGAAGAGGAAGGCCTTAAATTGATGACGAACCTAGTGGAACTACTAAAACAAGTGTCTTGCCGTCTTCCAAGTTCATTTGCAAACGCATTTGGTCTGATAATAATTCTTCAGAAAAGGATAGAGGATATACTGCTGACGGCTGAGGGAGAACGCCGGATATGTGTTGTCAATTTGTCGGAAACCTTAGGTGAAATGCGAGACAATGTATTGAAGAGAATGGTAACTCATTCCAATGACAATCCGCGGTTACCGTTCGAGAAACAAGCCCCACCAAACGACTTCCGAAATATTCCGATACTGCCTAGAGTTTCTGACATATTTTTAGGATCACGGAGTGCATTTCTACGTAAAAACAAGGCCCGTGGTGGCTACGACAATCTGCAGCATTACCTTGATGTACAGTTTCGCCTTTACCGAGAGGATTGCATCAGCCCACTACGTGAGGGCATCACCCAATACGTACAGGAGGTCAGTGTTGGTCACAGTGTAAGACGACTACAGGACGGACGACTGTACAAAAACGTCATTATTGAATATGTTGAACACAGCGTTGAAGGTCAAATGTATAAGGTCAGACTTGATCCTGGACACGCAAAACGAATTAAATGGAAATCAAGCCGTAGACTCCTCTATGGTTCGCTGCTCTGCCTGTCTGCCGATAGTTTTCATACCATGGTATTTGCAGTTGTTGCCGAGTCCGAAAGGGAAGATCTTATGAATGATCACAGTTTCAAAATTGTTTTTCCTTCAGAAGTCGGAGAGGTAAGACTACCTTCGAATGCTACTTTCACTATGGTTGAATCTACGGCTTACTTTGAGGCATACAGGCATGTGCTGGTTGGCCTTCAGAGACTTGAGGATGGTGAATTGCCCTTTGAAAAGTACATAGTCCGCTGTATGACAGATGTCGAGCGACCACTATATCTGAATAATGAATACACAGACTACGACCTACATCCAATAGTTAAAGAAGAAAGCATATTCAAACATGGGTTACGTAGTGATCGGCGTCTTTATGTTGATGTAAACGACCCTATCAGTCAATGGCCATCAGCCGAGCAACTTCATCTCGACCCGTCCCAATTTGAAGCTTTTCATGCTGCTCTTACGCAAGAATTCGTCTTGATTCAGGGACCACCAGGTACTGGAAAAACACACGTCGGCCTCCAGATCGCCAAAGCCCTACTTCATAACAGGGATGTGTGGCAGGGTAATCATGTAAGACGTCATACTAACATTAGAAACATGTCATTGGAAACGAAGGAACAAATGCTGGTTGTCTGTTACACTAATCATGCCTTGGATCAATTTATGGAAGGCATTGTCCAATTTCTTGACAAAGATAACAAGACGGAGTGGCGCGAGGAAATTGTTCGGGTTGGGGGAAGATCCGAAAATGAAGCTATGGACGAGTTCTCTTTGAAATCACGTCGCCATCGTCATCATCGCTCTCGATATGAACGGGCAGAACAGGACCGGAAATTGGACCAACTTTACAAATTCGTAACAAGACTCCATCAACGCATCTCATTTATAGCGTACAGTCTATGTCACTTAAACGATACAATTCTCGACGTTGAGTTGTTAAGTGCGTTTATGCTACCACACCATGTCCAGTTCTTTTTTGAGAACACAATACTGTCACCTGAGAAGTTATATCGATGGCTAGAAGCTGATGAGAAGACTGTGCTCCGAAAATCTCATAATGCTTACAAAAAGACCTCAAAGATGGCAAAAAGTTCATCTGTAAACGCAAAGCAAATCCCCACTCCCGAAGAAGCTAATGAAGACCAGCACGAAGAAGATGAAGCAAAGAAAGTAGAAGATGACAGGCGGATAGAAGACGATGTGTTTAGTGTAGAGTTCCAGGAAGATATTGGTCTTGATATCGGCAAACAAATCAAAGACGTTCTTCTAAATCTAAATTCAAACCAACTCGTTGACGAACATTTTCAATCATTATTACAACGCGAAGCACAAATTACATTGGCCAAACTGAGTTCCAGCGACAAGATGGATGAAAAAGACGCTCGTAATATAAATAGTTTAAAGAAGATGAGACTAGAGAGGCGCTGGCAACTGTATCGATACTGGGTTGATTTATATAAACAACATCAAACTCAGCAGACTGATGAACTAGAAAAAGAGTATTATGACACTATCAAAGTCTACGAAAAAGAGAAAAAAGAGGTAGATGCAGAGATATTGAAGGCATCGACTGTGATTGGCATGACAACTACTGGTGCAGCAAGGTATCAAGATATTCTCAAAGAAATCGGGCCACGGATTGTCATTGTAGAGGAGGCCGCAGAGGTGCTGGAAGCACATATTGTCACCGCCCTCAGTCCACGATGTGAACACCTCATTCTGATCGGAGACCATAAGCAACTCGAACCTAAACCGTCAGTAATGCAACTTGCTCTGAAATATAACCTGTCACTGTCTATGTTTGAACGCATGTTAAACAATGGTATCAAAAACCACTGTCTACAACGACAACACAGAATGAGACCAGAAATATCTTCACTTGTACGGGGTATATACGATGTTCTCGAGGACAACGAAAACGTTCTTCAGTACGAACATATCATGGGCGTGCGGAAAGATGTGTTCTTCATCAACCATAACCAGACTGAGGATTATGCGGATGATATAAGGAGCTATTCTAACAAACACGAGGCTCAATATGTTGCTAATCTGTGCACGTATTTGCTGAAGCAAGGATACAAAGGCACACAAATCACAGTGTTGGCTGCTTACACAGGTCAGATGTTCTGTATCCGTGATTGCATGCCTAGACAGGAATTCGAGGGCGTCAGAACAGTTGCTATAGACAACTTCCAGGGTGAAGAAAACGACATCATCCTATTGTCGATCGTACGCAGCAATAACGAAGGAAAGATCGGCTTTCTCTCAAGGGAAAATAGGATATGCGTAGCTTTATCACGCGCAAAGAAAGGATTGTATGTCATTGGGAATTTTAATATGTTTCAGTCTGGAAATAAGCGATGGGCTGATGTTGTCCAAAAGGTAAAATTGGCAGGGCAATTTGGAAAATCTCTGCCACTTTACTGTCAAAACCATCCTGATGCTGAAGGTGTACAAGCAGAAGATGCTTCTGATTTTAGGAAATCACCAGATGGAGGATGCCAAATGAAATGTGACTTCCGGTTGTCCTGTGGTCATGCATGCAGGTTCTACTGTCATCCTATCGACAGTCAGCATATCAAATACGTCTGCAGACGACCATGTGAAAAGAAATGCGAAAATGACCACATTTGTAAAAGGAAATGCCATTTTGACGATGATTGCAATTGTCCTATTAAGATGACAAAAGACCTGCCTTGTGGACATATAGCAGACATGGAATGTTGTATTTCAACAGAAACTTTCAGATGTGATGTCGTTGTGGAACGGAAACTGAGATGCGGACATTTGGCAAATATCAAGTGTCACACAGACACTGAAACATACAAATGCAAGATCATCGTGACTCGAACACTGGAATCGTGTTCTCACCTGGCAGATATGCAGTGCTGTAAAATCCGGAAGAGTACAAATGCCGAACTGTGGTGACAAGGACACTAGATTCATGTAAACACGAAGCCGAGATGGAATGCTGCCTTGATATCAAGTCATATAAATGCAAGATTACGGTTAACCGCATTTTACCCAGTTGTGGTCATGAAGCCGACATGGAATGTTACAGAACTCCTGAATCTATTAAGTGTGCCAAAACTCTAACTAAAACTCGCGAAAGATGTGGACATAGCTATGACGTTCGTTGCAGCCACTTCAACTCATTTTACGAGCTCCGACATCCTTGTGAAGAATCTGTTACGAAATCCTGGGCATGCCAGCATACTAAGGTGATGAAATGTCATGAATCCGTACAAACAACATGTAAAGACAAATGCCTGAAAATTTGCGATCAAAATCATACATGCCGAAAGATTTGTCACTTCCCTTCAAGTTGTAAATGTGACGTGGAAATGAAAAAGATGATACCAACATGTGGACATACGCAGGATATCCCCTGTCATAAAGACCCCGCAAATGTAGACTGTCGGACAAAAGTCATGAAACGTTTGACATCATGCAATCATGAAATGATGATGGAATGTTCAGAAGATCCATCTTCATACAGATTTAGTAAATCTTGTGATGCCCTCGTGTCAAAAACAGTCCCTAGCTGCAATCACACACAGACAATGAAGTGCTCTGAGTCACCTATAATGTATCGATGTAAGGAAATCGTTGGAAAACCTCACCCAATGTGCGGGCATACTGTTCAATTAGAATGCTATGCGTCTCCAGGGAGTTCTACGAAATGCGATACGATCGTCAGCAAGCAATTGCCTTGTGGACATAACAGGGAAATGAAATGTTCTGAAGCAAAATCTTTGAACGTCGGATTATTTCTGAATAAATCACGAACCGATTATCAATGTAATACAGACGTTGATTATACGTTGACAGAATGCGGACATAGGGTAATAATCCCTTGCCATGTCAAGACGCATCTGGAACGGCAGACAACCAGCGTTAGGTTGAAAAGGTCTCTTCAAAAACAACTTCCTACTTGTAAAACTCCTGTAGTGAAAAAATTTGTATGTGGACATAGCATCAAAATTGAATGCAGTTTGTTGGCTCAGCAAACATGTTCCTCGAACTGTTCAAAAGAAATGGCTTGTGGCCATGCTTGTCCCAGAAAATGCACACAGTGTTTCAACACGCTTACGCATGGTGATTGCAACGAACCCTGTGGAAAACGTCAAATTTGCGGACATGAATGTACAAGTACAACATGTGGATCCTGTGCACATTGTTGCAAACAGTGCGCAAACTTCTGTCCTCATCACCGCTGTGATCATCCGTGTTTCCGTGAATGTACACCATGTATGGAGAAATGCTCTCTACAGTGTCCACATCATAGCTGCTCCCGTTTGTGTCACGAGGAGTGTGACAGACCTCCGTGTGACCAGCCATGTCAGCGGCTATTAAAATGTAAACATCCGTGTATGGGTTACTGCGGTGACCCTTGCCCGACTCTCTGTCTTGTCTGTGAACCAACAAAATGGTCGGATTTCAACGACGAATGGTTTTCTGTTGGAGACATCCGTATTGTACGTCTTGAAGACTGTGGTCATGAACATGGTGCTGTTCACTTGGACAAACTGTTTGCAAAGGAAAGCACCACATTAAGTCTGTTGTGCTGCCCAAAGTGCGAAACGGTTATACGACGGCATCCGCGCTATGCCAACCGCTTGAAAAAACAGCAGAGGAACGTGGCGGCAATAAAATTGATATTGGCTAACGGATTGGAAGATTTTCGAATGGAACGTCTGTTTCCTACATTGTGTGGAGGTGTAGAGGAGACTCGCTCCTATTTACAACGATTCAACACATACTTGTTTTTGCAGAGTAAGCTCAAGGGTCATCAGGATGTTCTACAGAGGTCTTATAGTTGGAGTATATCAACCACTGATCAGCTCACAACGTTCCTGGGTAATTTAAGAATCTCTGCAGCTATAACCCATCAGGAAACATCTAGTATCAACCGTGTGTTGACTAAATTGTCTGCCACATGGCTTCTTCACCTCGCAAACACCCATGATACTGACCTTTCTTCATCCGATTCTGAGGAAGAAAGCAACCTCTTCGAGAACTCCAAACGAGGGGAAAGAAAAAAGGAGAAATTGAGAACGGTAACGGAAACAAATGTCATTTTGCATGATGTTGATGATCTCATCAGGGAATCAGGAGCGTTCGATCAGACAGAGCTTGGGAAAGTGCAAAACACTCTGGGTGTGCTACTGTCGGACCAATCTGAGGTCAACCAGGTCATGAAATCCCCTAGGCTACAGACTATCGGTGTTCACACAGACGACTGGTTCATCTGTTCCAAAGGTAAACAGAATATCATTCTCGTTCTAACATTCTACTTGATCCCGAGAGTTAGATAGATTATATTGGGTTTTTTTTCCGTGAATCTTGTTTCTATAACTATTAAATGTAAATATAATATAGTTTAAAGTTCATTACGGAGAGTTTAACGTCATATTTTTGTAATATTTTGAACTGTTTGGCAATGTAGCATCGCAAATAGTCTCTATAAATATTCAAATGTAAACGGGGTTCAGATATATATCACACGCAACCACATGGTGAAGGAGTAAGTGTCGACTAGACATTGTGTGAATAAAACAATGTAACACGCATAAATAAGATGAATTACACTTTCCTCACAAACATTCACTACACACACATACACGTACATTAATGGGACACAACTCTTACAATACAGAAGCTAGAGTCTTGTTCTGATTCTATTCAAATGACCAATACAATCACTTCACAAACATTAAATTCATCATTCAACAATTATTTGAATATTAGGTAAGCATTAAGTACATTTTTTCATAAATATATATGTTTGCATAGGCCTATCTACATGTAGCACAGAGCCGACTATAGCTAGAAGTTACAAACAGCTCACATCTAAAAATAACAGTACAGCTCACAACTGCTATTAAACATTTGGCAGTATACTTGATGACACAGAATTTCAAATTACTTTTACATATTTCAAGTAGTACGTTATCTTTGCAAAGTACGTACTGATATTTAACATATATGACCCTGGTCACATTTAGCAAATCGCTTAATGTATAATCTACATGATAAATCACTTTTAACAAATATCACATCATTAAACTGAAAAACATTAAAGTGAAATGGATAATTTGTGATGGTCTTTTTCATTTTTGTCGTCTCTGTAAAAATGCCTGTCTACCCGAATAACTGTTTTCCCGCCAACTGACCACTTGACCACACAAAGACATCGACTACAACCAACTTTCCAATCGGAGCACAAGACGTATCTCGTACAATAAGACGTAACACTGCATAGGATGCAATCAACACAAACTCCAAAACACCTATGAATACAGAATACAAAATCACACGATGGAATACTATACGGCCGTGATAATTGCGTTTGTACGGAATGCATTAACTAGTAAACATCCTACGGATCTGTATTGTTTACTTGATATAACATGTACTGAACGTTACCGTGCTGATATCCTAGAATGGATTGAATTCTAATTAGTTGTTGATAATACCTATTTGTGCTATATCTTACAACCATGACTTTAAATTCGTATTCAATCCATTTAAAGGTCATGTTGGATCTACCGCCTGCAGAGAAGAAACATGTATACAATGTGTAACCGGGATACCTTTGGCTTCTACTTATGTAAGTCTCATAAAATTTGCTTTTGTTTAAATGTGGGTTTTTTTCATTGCAATGTTGTATGACGATGTAATAAGGAATAAATAGTGTAGGTCAATCACATTCTGTATGTTTTAATATACATGTATTCCATAGTAAAATATAATATATGCAATATAATAATCTTAACTTAATTTGTACAAACAGGAATTATTCTGGGGTAAATGGCGAGCCAATTTCGAAACGGCTAAAAATGGTGGAAACAGTGGACGTGGTTCTAGGCGAAACAGGCGTGGAAACAGAAGAGGTGGAGATGGTGTTGAAAGAGGTGGGCATGCCTCCGGAAGTGCTGGACGTGGCGTTGAAATTGGTGAGCATAGGTCCGAAAAAGGTCGTACAAATGTCGATGAACGAATCATCCCAACTGAACCGGTATATATGGCGTCTCCTCACCAGAGAAACTTTGAACACGGAAAGAAGGGAAGGGGAGGACAAGCAGCTGATAGAGGAAGAGGAAGAGGAAATTTTAGAGGGAGTGGATTAGACGGTTGGTGGTCGGGTGGACATGATACCATAGGTATGAGTGAAAGTGGATTTGGGAGAGAAGGAGTGAGAAGTAATGTTTTGGGTAATAGGGGAAGTGCGAGTATCGGGATAAGAGGTGGATTTAAAAAAGAACGAGGCGGAACGGGCAAGAAAGGCGCAGGGGTAATTAATAGATTTGGTGAATTTAACGAGGCAGAGACCGCATCCGCGACATTAATGGGTTATGGAGGGAGAGACAATAGAGGGAGAGATAGTAGAGTGAGAGGACACAGCGAAAGGGAACAAGGAGGTTCCGGAATAGGACCAAGAGGTCCCGAAAGAAGACGAGGAGGTCACGGAAGAGGACAAGAAGGCCCGGGAAGAGGACAAGGAGGTCCCGGAAGAGGACGAGGAGAAAGAGGAAGAGGAAGAGGGGACCGTGGAAGAGGCGGGCGTAGTAGAGGGAAAGGACGTAATTATTGATAACCTTCCGAAAGTTATGTTACACATATGTATTTCGTGTCATAACTGCAATCATGGCTTGTGAGTATATGTAGTTAGTATATGCCGTGATACCACAGCTTGTTAAATAAGCCTCTGAAGTGACATATATATCATGGTAAATGTGGTGCTACGAGACAGTTTCACTCTAATGCTGACTACCTGTAATGACGGCTATTTTGTTAATTATATATTTTAAGTGATAATAATCCTGTTTGATTAGTTATCTGTGCATGTTATTTAATTATCTGATATTTATCTTGTGTGCTTTGGATTTCAGTATCGTGTTAAATTGAGTATCTGTAATAATAGTAATCTCGTTTTATAGGTTAATAGTAAATGTAACGTTTTACAATGATTGGTAATATCCATACGAGTGATGCAGGCCTGATGAGTATATTAGGGAAATTCATTGTGTTTTAATAATATCTGCAGTGTTATTCATCATATACCATGTCTCTAACAATGTGATGACATTCAAATATACTTGGCTATGCTTTTAAGGTATCACATTATTTTTTATATGTTAAAATGTAAATAATCTCTCACGTAAATATATACACATTTTGTTTTGGTAGTATTTTTTTTCTAAAAATAATGATATTAGGATTAAAAAAGTAATTTAAACTGTTTGTAAACTAAATCAAAGTGTGCAAACATAGCATGTTTCAGGAGAACACAAGTAGCGTATTTGTATCACATATATTACACAAAATAACCATGCCGTTATAGTCATGATTGTCTCAACAGTTTAACTATTAGCCTTAAAAACCATCATTCTTACTGTGATCAGATGTCTCAAAAGTATCCAACAGGAGCCTTTTTTATCAATTGAAATGCATTCATTTTGCCATATTTATGTAATAATATTAATATTATTACAACCGCCAATTGCATTTCAAGGTAAATTCATTCAGTGTTTTAAATATATAAAGTCAACATCTGGTCAAATAAATGTTTTTCTCTCATATCTCGCCATGTTGGATAGAGTTTGCCCATGTAAGATAGCTATGTAAGATAAATCTATCTTACATAGCATTTCAATTGGCTCTTAAATGAACGAACATTGGGTAAAAATGACACCCCTCGATGTTCATATAAAAATATTTATTTTAATTGTAACTTAGAGTCTATATTTGTGTAGAGTAACCATGAAAACTAACTGTCATCCTAGCCTTTCAATATGATGATCGTTATCGACTGACCTACCTTCGTCATTCCATCAAGACAACCGGTTTAAACACATATAATCCTATGTCACAGAAAAGATCGAATACTCGTATAGAGTCACTGTTCGCTGGTTCACACACGAAGTTGCCAAAATCACAGTGAATTTAAAATCACCAGCCACGAAACATCGCCGCGTCATGGCGATCGAGATCGACATCACTCTCAATATCCTTGAACTATGAATGGAATTCCAATGACAGTCGTGACGTCATGCAGTGACGTAGTATTTTATAAAAAAAAAATTGACTTGGCATTTAAAAGTACAGTGTGTTCTGTGAAATGATTAAATATGTCGAGGTGCAAATCAAATTATATGTAAAGTTGGAAAGCTCATTTCAGCGTTGGCTTTCAGTATTGTTGATAGAACTTCTTTTTCTCGGATGTTGACAATTTGATCACGGCCACGTAAAAGTCGGTCAAGTTACGGAAATTTTTATCGGCGAATTGTTCATTCGTTCATCACTTAACCACAAAATGAATGAAACTTGTGTGCAAACTTTGTTTGCCAAAATAGGGTATGATCTTTCAGAATATCACAAGTATTTTTAGTAAAAACGTCAAATAAAGAAATTAAAAAATTGAAGAAAATGGATGGCTGAGGGACACTTTCACCAGAATTCGGTAATGGTATGAGAGAAAAAGACTCTTTTCATTATGTGTGTATGTAGGATAGGGATATTCCACCCTCGGGATCACAAAATGTGGTAAAACCCTCGGCAAGCCTCGGGTTTCACCACATTTTGTGACCCCTCGGGTGGAATATCCCTATCCTACATATACACATATGAAAGAACCTTATAATATTGCATTTTTGCAGTGAAATATAGAATTTTTTACTGTAGCGATGAGCAGTGACAAGATAAGCTTTTGCAGTGAAAATGTATAAGTTTTTTTTGTTTTTGACCAATCAGAACGAACCTTTGTATTCACCTCATTGAAATTGAAATAATCTGTATTTCTGAAATATTCAGACGAGTTTTTCACAAAACACTAACTTTATGTTGACTTTTAATGCACAGATTCTCCGATAACAGCAGCAAACGCTTAATTTGCCTTGATCAGTCTTTTCAAAATGGCGCCGTCAAGTTGACATGAAGTAACGTCACAAAGCAATGACGTCATGAATTCCCGCATTTTTTGACACTATTAATTTTTCAATATTTTGAATTTTGTTTTTAAGTATATAAAATGCAATAAAAAGAAAATTGAATAGTTTACCTTTTAACATAGCATATATTTCACTCGTATCACAGAATATTTTGATATTTTTCACTCGTGAAAATATCGATATTATATCATACTCGTGAAATATGTGTTATATTAAACGGGAAACCATTCAATATCCCCTATATTTTGTGTGCCATAGATACATGTGAGCATAACGGTGTGACTAATTTTGAGGTGTGATAATTTGTGTGACTTATTATTTTTTGCCACAAAGTAATCTACAGCTGAAACTCTCGGCGTCTACCGCATATCAGTGATGATTTTGAGAAACTACATGTCCTAACATTTTGGTAAACATGACTATTTTCGTACAAATTTGTGTATAACTTTCGATTTTTCAATTCAACATTATTTCCCTATAGTGATTAATCTTAAGTGTTTGATACGTGCCTCTTTATTATGTTAGGCTGTACCAGCCTCTTACAGGAAATGATGTCAAGGGATATCATTGATTTATATTAGTGGGTTTTTAATCATGAACATGAATGACACAAAATGTAACAACAACTATAATATTGTATAGGTTTAAATATTATTGATGTACGCAGGCGACGATTTCGTTTATAAGAACATCCAGCATCCAGTGAACATACAAAGACAAATATAATGATGTCAATGTTTACAACAAATTATTGCCTTATAAGGTCAATGTTTTCCTCCTCTAGTCCGTTGTGTTGTCATTGTATATACATTTATATATACGTAGGGGTAGCAAGTTAAAATAACGGTATGTTCCAATATAGGTACTGGATCTTACAGACGTTCGCCGGATGCGATTACTGGAAATAGATTATTGGTCTTGTAGTAATAACGACAGTACAGACTCGCAAATAGTCGAATTTTCGAAGCAAGCTGTCCCTTTATCAAGACACAAGTAGATTTAAACAAAGAATAATATCGTTATGTTTGTTTTAATTATCCCCTCGGTCGATGATTAAATTGCCGAAGGCCAGTTGTAAATAATTAGAAAACATCTTAGGTGGTGTACGAAGGTTATAGATAAATAGCCAAAATAAAAGGTTTAGCAAAATAGCACCTTGAACACTTCGGCTTGTGCGCGCGCGGGATATTTTCAAATGTCTTGGCCGTTGTTCAAATAACGTTCCATCATAGAACATGGATTTGGATATGTCATGCTAGCTACCGCCTTCGGCCCACGCCAGCCGAAGAGTTCATGGTTGTTATTTCAACTACTACCAAAAATACTACTCTTACTCTATATTATTGTATTTTTAGTACTGTTAATATACATTGTATCATGTGATTGTGACATTTTCCATTTTCCACACTGTTAGAATTACTTCCTTGCGCCATATGTATATAAATGAACATATAGACGCGTATACATCTGTGTATGGTTATGTAAATTCGTTTTCTAGTTTACGCCACTTATGTCAATTATCGTATATGTATCATAAGTCTGTTTCATTTTCTGTACCTTTTATTTGTAACATTTGTACCCGGTTATCAGCATACCTGATCGACACATTTTTTAAACAGTGGATGTCGATTGCATTTCGTCCTATATTTGTACATAAGCTTTTTTCTAACCGTTACTTTTTTTGAACCTATCGTTTTTGTTCAAAGGACACATCGTTCTCTGAGATGTACAGAATGTAAGTTAGTACATTTCCATAAATCTACAGGTAAATCCAGTCGGCTGACGTTAACCCATGTGAGACATTCTGTTGACAATGGGTACTGATATTATGATATAGATTGGCGATTGGAATGTTTTTTATACTGGAGTCTATAGCAGATGTTTGATTAAGTCATTTGGCGTATTGTTTAATTGAAATATGAATATTTTTATAGTTAAAAAGTAGTATGTCGCAGTTTATATTCAACTGACTTGCTTCTGAACACTGAATTTATTGATTATACTGCTGTTGTTATTAACTCACATGGATATTGAAGCCAATCCTTTAAATATAATTATTTATTTTATATCTCAATATCTATTTTTTAATTAAATATTAAAAAGCACTTGATATTTCGTTAAGTGTAACTATAAACGGAGATTTAAACGTTGATATGTTAATTGTAACTCCAAGACATGCTTGTCCAACATTATCGGTACTTTTGGTTTTATTAATGTCATTAACGAGCCCAAAAGTATAGGTTAAACAATGCCAAGATGCTCGATCGGATTTTATTGACTTATTCAGTTAGATATATTGATTCTTCCGTTTTATCTATAGACAGATTTGTCAATGACCTTGATTGTAGTAAAGCTTCAACTGACAATCCCTCTACAATCTCGCCTGTCTATAAAAGCAGCGTTTGGATACATGAGAATGCCGATTTCAATCATTAAATGAACTTTTTCTCATTTTGATTGGAAAGATATGTTCAGAACACACGGGTCTGTCAAAATTGCTTGTGAATAATTAGGTCAGAAATATCTTAAATTTGGTCATGCCTGTACTACCAATAAAAAAATGACTATCTGATCTAAAGATAAGCCCTGAATACCGTCAGATTAACAATATGTACGGATTCGTGACAGGTTTAACAAAAAACTAGATCAACATCACTTCAGTATAATAAATAAGTTGATGGCGCAGCGGAAACTATAAATGATTCATGTTAACAACATGAAGAAACATTTGTTTTTTTTTGTTTTTGTTGGGGTTTTTTTTCATGAAAATGTTAATGAATTAGTCGATTAATATTCTTCCTTTCACCATCCATTCCAACTCTTAAAGATACTGCTTTAGCCACATGAAGCACAAAGCTAATATTTACAATAATTGTTTTTGTTCAATTACCGATGTTGATGGTAGCAACACTGATACTCCAGTTCTAGAACTGTAAACTAGATATGATATTTATAATTACGAGTTATTGTATCTGAAAGGTTTTCGAACGAGTTATCTTTGATTTTTTTTTTTTTAGAAAATTCTCTATTCTTTAATACCACGCAGGGTTTATGCTATTAGAAATTTACCATCTGCTTAGAGTTAGAAGAGTGAAAACAAGATTGTTGAATATTTTGTGACATGATCGAGTTTAGCATAAGGGACTGCCACTTAAACTTAAATATTAAGGTGTATCAGGATAATTAAAACTATCTTTGAAATAGAAAACAAAAGGTTTTCATTTCTCATTAATTTTCTGCCATAAGCGTTATTACTTACTTCAGTATAGTTTTGTTGTATATTGATATAAATGGTATTACTGTAGTTCTACGTTCCGCGTCTCCTATTTTGTCTGACGATACATCACTTATGGGGGTATCGTCCCCTTGTAACGAGCTATAAACTCCTATTAACCATGACTTAAAATCTTTAAATAAGTGTGCTAAAAATGGTTGGTCAATTTTAATCCTATTAAACATAAGTTATTTTTATTTCAAATGAAAACGAATTAGATGGGGATCTCGAATTAGAATTTGATAAGTTTCTTAACCTTAGTAATTGTCATATATATTTGGGGGTTACTCTTAATCCTAAAGGAAAATTGGATGATCATAGTATATGTATATATCTGTTTAAAAACAATTAAGTGCTTTTAGAAAATTCGCAAGTAGTGATTGTCTATATTTGGACACCGAATTAGTAACACTTTCTGATAGACGTAAGAGAAGAAAAGTGAAGTTAGTTCATAAGATAAAAAAAGAGTTTACACCATTTTTAATTGCTACTTAATTGGGTATTCTATCCCATACATTTGAAAAAAATACCCCATATCCTATAAGAAATAAAAATGTTTTTTGAAACTCCAAACTTCAAACTTTCTACGACAAGTTCGTCATTTATACCCCCAACCCTTCGTTCATGGAAAAGTTGAGATATAATCTCTAGATCTGCACCTTCCATTGCAGCTTTTAAAGCATCTATTACACCAGATTGAAATAAGTTGCAACATCTAAAGTACTTTCGGATTAGGTGATAGAAATACATGTAGATACACAGTTACTTTTTCGCAATCTCAGTAATTCAGATGTTAACCTGAACATTAATTTACTTCTTTTTGGACACAAAATCTGACTATGGACTTAAATATTATGATTTTTAGAAATGTGCTTTGTTTCATTAAAACCAGCAACACATTTTGAAATCTTTACTTTAATGAATTGTAAAATATTGTTATCTTTGGCTCGGAGAACAATGCTACCACAATAATCATTATATATTGACCTATACTTTTCTTTTGCCAAATGTTGTAATTTCAACTGGTTTTGAAGAGGGCGTTGATTATGTTGTAATTTGAACTTGTTTTTGGAGAAGGCGTTGATAATGTTGTAATAGCCTTTGCCAGATAATTTTTTATATAACTGTTCGATGTTGTGATTATGAAATAGAAGTGCCTTTGAGGAAATAACGATAATAACGTTATGATGAGATATAAGCGTACGTTGATGTAAATGACTGTGTTAACAGGTCCCGTTTCTCGTTATGGCATTGTTGATCCAGTATTTAAAAACTTGTTTCATTTCATGTCAACAAATTTTATTGACATTTGATGGTATTAGTCAAAAGGATCAAATAACAGACCAAGCCTTTATATATTCTCTCATACGGTGGCAAGTGGATCGTATAAATATGAAATCAGATATATATATTTACTATGAAATAAAAAAAAAAGTTACATGTAAAACTATTATTTAAGGGA